>NW_025421294.1:4800000-5408750 GCF_011764305.1 Mustela putorius furo
AACTGTTGTGTGGACTAACAGTTTCTCAGCTGCCAGGCTGGTCCCCTTTCCTTTACTCCTCCACAGGGATCTTTAACAGTACAAACCTAAGCCTGCCCCTCCCACACCACAACTCCACCCACAACTCAGAACCATTCAGTGGTTCCTTACTTCCCTCAAGATAACATCTACAGTTTCCTAGGATGACATCCAAGGACTGCCAGGATCTGTCCTCTCTATCATTTCAGCACCAACTGTCCCAAGCTCCTGGACACTCATGGCCTCACTTCAGGCACATCCAGCTACTGGAGTTACCTCTCTGTACAAATTACTACTGCCCTCTGGAAAACCTTGATCCTTCTATCTGGGGGTAAACAATTCACAGCCATTGACAAAAGAGTTTGTATTGTGTGGTTGCTTTGGTGTAAAACATTGGATGATTCATACATAGGCTTCCAAATGCACAGTGCGTTTCCCCAGGAACAGACAAGAAACTGGCAATGTTTGTTGCTTCTGGATAGGAGAACTATGGAACAGGGCATGTAAGGGTAGAAGAAAGACTTTTCACTCTATTCTCCTTTGTGCCTTCAGAATTTTGTACCACGTAAATATGTCAACAATTTGACTAAAGGGAAAGATACTTCTACTTTATGAACCAGCAGTTTCACTCGTTGGTATAAACACAAAAGAAGTGAATGCTTATGTTCTCCAAAAGACATGGACAAGAATATTTGTAGCAGCTTTTCTCATAATAGGTAAAACTTGAAAACATTCCAACTGTCCATCAACAGGAAAATGGATCTATACATTGAATTGTATTTATTGAATGGAATACCATATAGCAATAAAAAAGAATAAACCATGATACCTTCTATTAGGGCAAGAACGTTGAGCCAAAGGATTCCACACAGAAGGGTAAATACTGAAAGATTCTACTTATTGCAAGATCAAATACAGGCAAAAGTAATCAATGGTGATAGAAGGTCAGAATAGTGATTACCTCTGATAAGAGTAGGGTATGGAGGGTATGGTGGATTTTACTGTATGTATGTTAATGGAATTTTAAAAACTTTTAAAAAGCATAAAAAATGCATGCTACTGGGGAGGACTCAAGATGGCAGAGGGGTAGCAAACTGAGATGACATCGGGTAGCAGGAGTTCAGCTAGCTATCAATCCATTGCAAACACCCACAAACCCAACAGGAGATCAAAGAGAAGAAGAGCAGCAATTCTAGAAACAGAAAATTGACCACTTTCTCAAAGGAAGGACATGTGGAGAAGTGAATCTGAAGCGAATAGAAAGACCATGGGGGGAGGGGCCAGTACCCAGCAAGTGGTGGAGAAGTGGAGCACAAAATCAGAACTTTTAGGAAGTCTGCTCCACTGAGGGACATTGTTCCAGAGGCTAAGCGTGGGTGGAGCCCTCCTGGGGACAGTGTAGTCTCTGGTTCCATGGGGTCACAGAAGGATCGGGGGTGTCTGAGTGTAGCAGAGCTCACAGGTTTCAGAGCAGGGAAGCCAGCTACAGAGACGGAGCCAGGGAGTGAGCTCTCAGCTGGGGGATATCTTAAACTGCTCTGTGGCACATTCAGGCCACTGCTCTTTGAGCAGGGACCCCACAAGTGGCAGATCCAGGGAGACCTACCTTCCTCTACTGAAGAGCAAAGCGGCAGGAATCTGCTGGGTTTGGAGACTCCAAATGGAGCCATGCACCAGAAACGCTCCGTCACAGGCTGGGTGATCTTGGAGCATAGCTGGAGACCAGGGAGACCAGAGAGATGGGAGTGATTGAGTGCTTTTCCCCGAGGGCACAATGAGGAGTGGGGCCCCAAGCTCTCGGCTCCTCTGGGCCAGAGATTGGGAGGCCGCCATTTTCATTCCTGTCCTCCAGAGCTCTACAGAAAGCATTCAGAGAACAAAATCTCCCCAAAGCGAACCCGAGCAGATTACTTAGCCCGGCCCCTGGCAAGGGCAGCACAATTCCGCCTTGGGCAAAGACATTTGAGAATCACAGGCAACAGCCCCATGCCCAGAAGATCAGCAAGAACATCCAAACAAGACCAAGCTCACTGATCAAGAACACTGGAATTCCAGAGGAGGGGAAAGCAAAGCATGGAATTCATGGCTTTCTCCCCATGATTCTTTACTCTTGCAAAGTTAATTAAATTTTTTAAATTTTATTTTTTTCTTATTCTAATTTTTTCTACTTTTCCTCTTTCCTTTTTTGACTTTAACTAGTTTATCTTAACAATACCATTCTTTAAAAATCTTTTTTTTAAAGATTTTTATTTATTTATTTGATAGACAGAGATTACAAGTAGGCAGAGAGGCAGGCAGAGAGAGAGGAGGAAGCAGGCTCCCCGTTGAGCAGAGAGCCCGATGTGGGGCTCGATCCCAGAACCCTGGGACCATGACCCGAGCCGAAGGTAGAGGCTTTAACCCACTGAGCCACCCAGGCGCCCCTTAAAAAATCCTTTTAAACCTTCATTATTATAGCCATATTTTATCCTTCATTGTATGTCACTTTATTTTTTGTATACATATAGGGTTTTTTCTTCTAAAAATTTTTGGGATACAATTTCTTCTAATAGATCAAAATATACCCTAAGTCTAGCACAGGTCTTTGTTTTAATCTCCAGCCTGAGCAAATTCTTTCCACTTTCTTTTTCCAACCAACTTATCAACTTCTTCTTTTAGAAATTTTAAAAAATTTTTTCATTTTTACAGTCATATTCCATCCCTTCATTGTGTTTGCCTTTATTTTTGTATATATATAAGTTTTTTTTTCTTTAAAATTTTGGGAGGTAGTTTCTTTTAAGAGAGCAAAATACACCCAAAATCAAGTGGGTGGCTCTGTTATAGTCACCAGTCTAATATATATATTCTTTTTAATTTTTAAAAAAAATTTTTTTTTTTTTTTTTTTTTTTTTTTTTAAAGATTTTATTTATTAATTTGACAGAGAGAAATCACAAGTAGACAGAGAGGCAGCCAGAGAGAGAGAGAGGGAAGCAGGCTCTCTGCCGAGCAGAGAGCCCAATGCGGGACCCGATCCCAGGACTCTGAGATCATGACCTGAGCCGAAGGCAGCGGCTTAACCCACTGAGCCACCCAGGCGCCCCTTTAAAAAAAATTTTTAAAAATTTCTTTTTTACCCCCTTTCTTCTTCCTCAAATTTAGGGTCTCTTCTGATTTGGTTAGTATACATTTCTCTGGGGTCTTTGCCACCCTTTTAGTATTTTATTCTCTCATTCATATATTCTTATCTAGATAAAATGAGAGGCAGAAAAACTCATCACACAAAAAAAAGAACAAGAGACAGTACTGAAGGCTAGGGACCTAATCAATACGGACATTGGTAATATGTCAGATCTAGAGTTCAGAATGACGATTCTCAAGATGCTAGCTAGGCTGAAAAATGGCATAGGAGATATCAGAGAAACCCTGTCTGGAGAAATAAAAGCCCTTTCTGGAGAAATAAAAGAACTAAAATCTAACCAACCTGAAATTTAAAAAGCTATTAACGAGGTGTAATAAAAAATGGAGGCTCTTACTGCTAGGATAAATGAGGCAGAAGAGAGAATTAGTGATACAGAAGACCAAATGGTGGAGACTAAAGAGGCTGAGCAAAAGAGAGACAAACAACTGAACCACGAGGGGAGAATTCGAGAGATAAGTGATACCATAGATGAAACAACATTAGAATAATTGGGATTCCAGAAGAAGAAGAACGAGCGAGGGGGGCAGAAGGTACAGTGGAGTGAATTATTGTAGAGAATTTCCCTAATATAACAAAGGGAACAAGCATCAAAATCCAGGAGGCACAGAGAACCCCCCCACAAAATCAATAAAAATAGGTCCACACCCCATCATCTAATAGTAAAACTTACAAGTCTCAGTGACAAATAGAAAATCCTGAAAGTATCCTGGGACAAAAGTCTGTAACATACAATGGTAAAAATATTAGCAGGCCAGAAAGAACTGGCATGATATATTCAGAGCACTACGTGAGAAAAACATGCAGCCAAGAATACTATATCCACCCAGGCTATCATTGAAAATAGAAGGAGAGATAAAAAGCTTCCAGGACAAACAAAACTAAAAGAATTTGTAAACACCAAACCACCCCTACAGGAAATATTGAAAGGGGTCCTCTAAGCAAAGAGAGAGCCTAAAAGTAGTAGACCAGGAAGGAACAGAGACAATATACAGTAACGGTCACCTTATAGGCAATACAATGGCAGTAAATTCATATCTTTCAATAGTTACCCTGAATGTAAATGGGCTAAATGCCCCAATCAAAAGACACAGGGTATCAGAATGGATTAAAAAAACAAGACCCAGGCCACCTGGGTGGCTCAGTGGGTTAAGCCTCTGCCTTTGGATCAGGTCATGATCCCAGGGTCCTGGGATTGAGGCTTGCATCAGACTCTGTGCTTAGTAGGAGCCTGCTTTCCCCCTCTCTCTGCCCCTCTCTGCCTACTTGTGATCTCTTTCTCTCTATCAAATAAATAATTTTTTAAAAAATATTAAAAACAAAACCAACCAACCAACCAAAAAAAACGAAGATCCATTGATATGCTGTTGCAAGGGACTCATTTTAGGCCCAAAGACATCTCCAGATTTAAAGTAAGGGGGTGGAAAACCACTTACCAAGCTAATGGACATCAAAAGAAAGCTGGGGTGGCAATCCTTATACCAGACAAATTAGATTTTAAACCAAAGACTATAATAAGAGGAAGGACACTATATAATATGTAAAGGGTCTATCCAACAAGAAGATCTAACAATTTTAAATACCTATGCCTGTAACATGGGAGCAGCCAATTACATAAACCAACTAATAACAAATTCAAAGAAACACATCTACAATAATACAATAATAGTAGGGGACTTTAACACCCCCCTCACTGAAATGGACATATCATCCAAGCAAAAGATCAATGAGGAAACAGACTTTAAATGACACATTGGACCAGATGGATGTCACAGATATATTTGGAACATTCCATCCCAAAGCAACAGAATAACATTCTTCTCTAGTGCACATGGAACATTCTCCAGAATGGTTCACATCCTGGGTCACAAATTGGGTCTCAACCGGTACCAAAAGATTGGGATCATTCCCTGCATATTTTTTGGATCACAGTGCTCTGAAACTAGCACTCAGTCACAAGAGGAAAGTTGGAAAGAACTCAAATATATGGAGGCTAAAGAGCATCTTACTAAAGAATGAATGGGCCAACCAGAAAATTAAAGAAGAATGTTAAAAAAAATTCATGAGAACAAATGAAAATGAAAACACAATTCAAAATCTTTGGGACACAGCAAAAGCGGACCTAAAAGGAAAGTATAAAGCAACACAAACCTTTCTTAAGAAACAAGAAAGGTCTCAAAAACACAACCTAACTCTACACCTAAGGGAGTGGGAGACAGAAGAGCAAATGAAGCCTAAAGCCAGCAGGAGAAGAGAAATACTAAAGATCAGAGCAGAAATCAATGAAATAGAAACCAAAAGAACAGTAGAATAGATTAACAAAACAAGGAGCTAGTTCTTTGAAAGAATTAATAAGACTGATAAACCCCTGGCCAGACTTATTAAAAAGAAAAGAGAAAGGACCCAAATCAATAAAATTATGGAACAGGAGAGATCACAACCAACACCAAAGAAATACAAACAATTGTAAGAACATATTATGAGCAACTATACACCAGCAAATTAGACAATTTGGAAGAAATGGATGCATTCCTAGAGACATATAAACCACCAAAACTGAATAAGGAAGAAACAGAAAACCTGAACAGATCCTGAAGCAGTCATCAAATTCTCCCAACAAACAAGAGCCCAGGGCCAGATGGCTTCCCAGGGGAACTTAAAGAAGAATTAGTACTTATTCTCCTGAAACTGTTCCAAAAAATAGAAATGGAAGGAAAACTTCCAAACTCGTTTTATGAGGCTAGCATTACCTTGATCCCAAAACCAGACAAAGACCCCATCAAAAAACAGAATTACAAACTAATATCCCTGATTGACATGGATGTGAAAATTCTCACCAAAATACTAGCCAATAGGATCCAACAGTACATTAAAAGGATTATTCACCATGACCAAGTGAGATTTATTTCTGGACTGCAAGGCTGGTTCAACATCTGCAAATCAATCAATGTAATATAATATATTAGTAAAAGGAAGAACAAGAACCATACAATACTCTCAATAGATGCAGAAAAAGCATTTGATAAAGCACAGCATCCTTTCTTGATCACAACGCTTCAGAGTGTAGGCATAGAGAGTACATAACTCAATATCATAAAAGCTATCTATGAAAAGCCCACAGTGAATATCATTCTCAATGGGAAAAACTGAGAGCTTTCCCCCCAATTCAGGTACATGGCAGGGATGTCCACTATCACCACTGCTATTCAACACAGTACTAGAAGTCCTAGCCTCAGCAATCAAACAACAAAAAGAAATTAAAGGCATCCAAATTGGCAAAGAAAAAGTCAAACTCTCAGTTTGAAGATGATATGATACTTTATGTGGAAAACCCAAAAGACCCCACTCCAAATCTGCTAGAACTCGTACAGGAATTCAGTAAAGAGTCAGTATATAAAATCATTGCACAGAAATCAGTTGCATTTCTACACACCAACAAGAAGACAGAAGAAAGAAAATTAAGGAGTCAATCCCATTTACAATTTTACCCAAAACCATAAGATACCTAGAAATAAACCTAACCAAAGAGGCAAAGAATCTGTACTCAGAAAACTATAAAGTACTCACGAAAGAAGTCGAGAAAGACACAAAGAAATGGAAAAATGTTCCATACTCATGGATTGGAAGAACAAATACTGTGAAAATGTCTATGCTACCTAAAGCAATCTACACATTTAATGCAATCCCTATCAAAATACCATCCACTTTTCCCCCCAAAGAAATGGAACAAATAATCCTAAAATTTATATGGAATCAGAAAAGACCTCAAATAGCCAGAGGAATGTTGAAAAAGAAAGCCAAAGTTGGTGGCATCACAATTCCGGACTTCAAGCCCTATTACAAAGCTGTCATCATCAAGACTGTATGGTACTGGCACAAAAACAGACACACAGGTCAATGGAACAGAATAGAGAACCCAGAAATAGGCCCTCAATTCTATGGTCAACTAATCTTTGACAAAGCAGGAAAGAATATTCAATGGAAAAAAAAGATACTGTCTTCAACAAATGGTGTTGGGAAAATTGGACGGCCACATGCTGAAAAATGAAACTGGACCATTTCCTTACACCACACACAAAAACTGAGTCAAAATGGATGAAATACCTCCATGTGAGAAAGGAATCCATCAAAATCCTTGAGAACAGAGGCAACAACCTCTTTGACCTCAGCCACAGCAACTTCTTCCTAGAAACATCACCAAAGGCAAGGCACAAATGACCTATTGGGATTTCATCAAGATCAAAAGCTTTTGCACAGCAAAGGAAACAGTCAACAAAACCAAAAGACAACTAACAGAATGGGGAAAGATATTTGCAAAGGGCATATCAGATAAAGGGTTAATATCCAAAATCTATAAAGAACTTATCAAACTCAACACCCAAAGAACAAATAATACAATCAAGAAATGGGCAGGGGACATGAACAGACATTTCTGCAAAGAAGACATCCAGATGGCCAAGAAGCACATGAAAAAGTGCTCCACATCACTCGGCATCAGGGAAATACAAATCAAAACCACAATGAGATACGAATCAGAATGGCTAAAATTAACAAGTCAGGAAACAACAGATGCTGGCAAGGATGTGGAGAAAGGGGATCTCACTTTCCTACACTGTTGGTGGGAATGCAAGCTGGTGCAGCCACTCTGGAAAATAGCATGGAGATTTCTCAAAAAGTTGAAAATAGAGCTACCCTACGACTTACCAATTGCACAACTGGGTATTTCCCCTAAAGATACAAATGTACTGATCAGAAGGAGCACATGGGCTCGAATGTTTATAGTAGCAATATCCACAATAGCCAAACTATGGAAAGAATCTAGATGTCCATCCACAGAAAAATGGATAAAGAAGATGCAGGAGATACACACACACACACACACACAATGGAATACTATGCAGCCATCAAAAGAAATGAAATCTTGCCATTTGCAACGACATGCATGGAATTAGAGGGTATTATGCTGAGTGAAATAAGTCAACCAGGGAAAGACTATTATCATATGATCTCCCTGATATGAGGAATTTGAGAAGCAAAGTGGAGGGTTTGGGGGGTAGGGAAGGAAAAACTGAAACAAGATGGGGTCAGGAAGAGACAAACCATAAGAGACTCTTAACCTCACAAAACAAACTGAGGGTTGCTGGGGGTGGATGGTACGGAGTGGTTGGGTTATGGACATTGGGGAGGGTATATGCTATGGTGAGTGCTGTGAAGCGTGTAAGCCTGACAATTCACAGACCTGTACCCCTGTGGCAAATAATACATTATATGTTAATTTAAAAAAATAAAAATAATTAAAAATAAAATTAAAAGGGCTCCTGGGTGGCTCAGTGGGTTAAAGCCTCTGCCTTCGGCTCATGTCATGGTCTTAGGGTCCTGGGATGGAGCCCCACATCAGTCTCTCTGCTAGGTGGGGAGCCTGTTTCCCCCTCTCTCTCTCTGCCTGTGATCTCTCTGTCAAATAAATAAGTAAAATCTTTAAAAAAAATTAAAAAATTTAAAAATGTATGCTACCAATTTGAAAAAAAGTAGATAAAATAAATTTAAAAAATTCCATATGTAAAATGATTTCTCCCTTTACATTGATAAAAGCCAAGGCAATTTCCATACTAAGAGTCGGTAAGGAAAAAACAAAGCAATATGGAAAATAACAAAAATTTCTGTAAAGAAAGAGAAAAGTTTGAAGTAACTATTGGTTGTAAAAATAAAATCCCCATTAAATCAATTACAAAACAGAAAGAAAACCAGAAATTTTCAATCATAACCTGAAAGCCCAAAAGAATGTGATGTATCCCTTTGACCAACCAGCGGCAAAAGTTTCTTTCACAAATTTATTAGACAAATTTTAGAAATATAGCTGAAGATAAGGGAACATAGATTGACCTTCTATCAGGGGACATCACAGTAACCTGGAGACAGAGCTCACTTTGTGGAAAAGTGGCAGCTCGAAATGGAAGTGACAAGGGCACTGACTAAGGTTTACCTGGCACACAGAGGCAGCAATGGTGACCTTTGTAAGGAAAAGGACAGGAGAGTCAGGTAGTCCAAAGAAAGAGAAGGGGGCAAGGAAGAGACAAGGCTCTTCCGGAATGTTTACAAGTGAATTTAAAAAGGTGTGTGAAACTTTAAAATCAGCTGTATTTGACTATATCAGAGGGGCTCAAAAACAAGAGAAGGGCAGGGTGAGTTACCCAAAGTGAAAGCAACATGTGCTGCTTTTTAAAAAGGTTCTTTTTTTTTCTTTCCCTGGTACCCCTGACCCCCATTTCCAGAGAGGCAGTAAGGTGCCAACAACAAGAGGTGTTTGCGTCAGCCCTCCACGCTCCCAAAATTTAATACTTTTAACTTCTTGTCTTTCAGGTTTTTTTCCTCTTAATAAGCTCTCTCTCTCTCTCTCTCTTTAAATTAAAAAGTAACACAGTTTCATTGTAGAAAATCTGGGAAACACAGAACTTGAAGGAGAAGCCAAAAATCACTGACAAGATGACCATGGTAGGATTTCAGTCTAGGACAACTTCTAATAGGTTGAGAACAGCCCAACAAAAGCAGGTCAGAGGTTCTCCCTCCCTAAGAACTCAGATGGTGTTTATTATAGGAGATCTGTCATTTTTATTTTCCTGGGACATCTTCCCACCAGAAGTTCCATGAAGGTGGAGATTTTGTTTGTGTTGTTCAATGCCATATCCTGGAGCCTGCCACATAATAGACACTCCGGAAATATTCGTTGAATTAGCTATTTTTTTTCACATTTACTTACAAAGATTAGCTGCTACTTTTTATTCTCCCCCTCATAATTAAAACATTTTAATTCTTCTTCATGTCCCATTTCATGACTGTTCTTATTTATCAGAACAATGTAGTCATTAAATAAAAAATGTCTATTGAAACAAGGAAAATGTCAAATGTAGTCAAAATCTTTATGATTTATATTAACACCACATTGCATTTCTTCTGTGATGCCTTCTTGTGTATTCTCCTGAATATGAAAAAACAATTCCTTCCATTTCTTACGTTAATCTCTTGCTCACATAACTTATCAAAGAGAACCTGAAAATCAGTTTAATTCTAGGGCACTGCAGCTCATTTCTCCTTAAAAACCAAGATTTCATTTTTAAATTTAAATTGGGCTACTAATTATTTTCCCCCAAATTCAGGATTTGCCTTTGATTAGTGAAAAATGATCCAGGAGATCTCAGGATGCTTAGAAGTCCAGTGAGGCAAGTAAAGAACATTGAATAACTTTGCAATAAAAATTTTCAGGGAAGGCAGATGGAATTACTTAAGTTTGAAATATGTCCAAAATTCTGTAATCAATATTCCCACTCTTGGAATTAAAACAAGACCCTTGGAATCTTCCATAATCAGAGATAGCCAGGGCCCTTAAACCATCTCAAACCAACCAAGGCCTCAAGGAATATAAAAATAGTTATTTTTGGCGGGGGGGTGGTGGTGGTGGATACCACATAGTTAAGGATGTTTTATTGGTTCATATAACTGGGAAGTCTAGAGGTAGAACTAATGGGTGAGGCTGAGGTCAGAGGCTTTGGTAATGTCAGGGTCCTCTCTCTCAGCACCCATGTGATCAAATCCCAGAGAACCAGGTAGTCTTGCTTGGATTAGCATCCTGGATCATTAATAATGACCAAAGGAGAAGATATTCAATTGGCAGGACATGGTCAATGCCTGGGCCACATACTCATCCATATAAAGAGGGAAGTGGGATCAACCTCACTCAAACCAAGTGAAGCAGATTCTCCACAAGGTGCATTCTGTTACCACATGGAGTGGCAAAGGAATTGGTGACCATGTGGAAGTTTATCTGAGTCCTGTGTTCCTGGAACACAAAACACTCAAAAACAAATCCACTCATTCTTTGTGTTCCAAGAAATGGCTTCTGGAAAAGAACCACCCGTGCCCACATGATTTAGATAAGACTTGTGACCACCTTGTCTACTTATGACAAGGCAAGACACAGGTACTATAAATTTTCATTCTGTCTCACAAATGATTAGCTGAACTGTTTACCCCACTGACCAAGCTGGACAAATGGCCACTAACTTAACTTGAGTAAACTTTAGTCAGGTTCTTCTCCTTCCCCCTAAATTTGGTCTCTGAACTTGGTCTACCTTAGACCTGCCTGACTTCTAAGAAGCTTGCCAGTCTTACAGTCTATGATTAGAACACTCCACTATTACAACAGCCCCCTTCCCTTTGCTGCAGTAATCCTGAAAAAAGTCTCTCCTGACCTCACTTCAGGTTTGTTTTTCACTTGAAATTGGCCAGACAGAACAGTAGATGTATACCACAAACACTCTGCTGTCCAATCCGCAGTGTCTTAAGGGGATAAAAACTAATGATGTCAACCCTTCCTATCCTCAGTTTTGAACCAACAGAGAAGTAGAAAGAGAAGCCACAATCAGGCAGGTAAGAATTCAAAATGTCAGCTTCATCAAGAGATGGGCGGAGAAGGAAAATGTGGCAAACACATACAATGGAATATTATTCAGCATGAAAAAGGAAGGAAACTGAAACATGCTACCTCATGAATGAACCCTGAAGATATGCTAAGTGAAATGAGGCAATCACAAAAAAGATAAATACTCTCTGATTCCAGTTCTCTGAGCTACCTAGAGTAATCACATTCAGAGAAACAGAAAGTAGAACAGTGGTTGCCAAGAGTTGGGAGAAAGGAGAAATGGAGTTGTTGATTAACACAATGTCAGTTTGAAAGACAAAAAAAAAAAAAAAAAAAAGTTGTGGAGATTCTTTGCATAACAACGTGAATATCTTTTTTTGTTTTGTTTTGTATTTATTTATTTGACAGAGAGAGAGAGAGAGATCACAAGTAAGCAGAGAGGCAGGCAGAGAGGGGGAAGCAGGCTCCCTGCTAAGCAGAGAGCCTGAGGAGAGGCTCGATCCCAGGACCCTGAGATCATGACCTGAGCCGAAGGCAGAGGATTAACCCACTGAGCCATCCAGGTTCCCCAATAATGTGAATATCTTTAACAATACTGCATTGTATACTTAGATATGGTTTAGATGGTAAATTTTATGTTCTGTGCTTTTTTTTTTTTTTTTAAGATTTTGTTCATTTATTTGATAGAGACACAGCAAGAGAGGGAACACAAGCAGGGGGAGTGGGAGAAAGGGAAGCAGACTCCCCCGCAGAGCAGGGAGCCCACTGTGGGGCTCCATCCCAGGAATGACCTGATCCAAAGGCAGACGCCTAATGACTGAGCTACCCACGCACCCTGTTCTGTGTTTTTTACCATAATAAAAAATAATTTTTACAAAAGTCAGCTTCTTAACTAATAAAGCTGCTAGGAGACTATGATGTGGATCTGTGGTCAAATTATCTTCCTAATACTTTGCAGAATTAAAAATAAACTTCTCAAACTTCAGACCTTCTGGCAGGACAGGACCTATTGTAGTAAGGTTAATTCAAGGTCAGTCTTTAAGGATAGAGCCCTCTGAAAGAAGGGCCCAGTGACACATTAGCACTTCGCCTCTCTCAGTCTCACCAAAGAAGGTGCTTTTTCCCAAGGTGAGAGTGAGCAAGGAGGAGAGAGGCCTGTATTCCCCCCTCAAGTTATCCCCACTGGGAAGTGAAGAAATTTCAGAGGATAATCATTTACCCCTAACCAGTCTGTTAAAAGAAAAACACAGTAGAACACAGCCTGGGAAAGAATATGAAAAACAGCAAAGCTTTTCATAGTTTTGTTACTAGGATAACAGGATTTGGAGTGGTCTCTTTTCTCAAAACAATTTTATTGGTGTGCCTTTTTAAAAATATAATTTTGCTAACATCAGAAGTGCTACATTAATAATAATTTGATATGTTTAATTTATTAAGTGGCCACAAGGGGGAAAATTAAAAGGGTTATTAATGTACAGTTCTCATTTTACAATTATCTTAATCATTTTCTGGCTTTTTGTCATGTAAGTTTCATTAATTCTGTCAGTGAAGCTGAACAGTTTCAAAATGCTTTTAATTGATATGAATTCCAAAACAATAAGATAATTTTGCAGTTAAATGCTCTACCCCTGAGCTATACCCTCCAATAAGATAATTTTATACTGTAAAGTGTACATCTGACTTACATGTTTTCATTTGAAAAAGAAAGACATCCCTTTGGGCACAAGAACTTCAAGGTCAGATATAAGTCAATTAAATATATTTGACTGGCTACACATTTTTTAAAAATGTACAATTCAATTCCCTATAGGATTGAGATGTCTCAGTCTTTCCAACATCTCTATGGAGAAGGTAGAGTAGATTTCACTTTTCTAGGTTATCAGATGAGAAAACAAACTTATCATGTTAAATTCAATGCTTGGGATTATGGGATTATATATCCACAGAGTGAAATATCTAATTTAAAACTCCTTCCTTGGGCGCCTGGGTGGCTCAGTGGGTTAAGCCTCTGCCTTCAGCTTGGGTCATGATCCCAGTGTCCTGGGATCAAGGCTTTCATGGGGCTCTCTGCTCAGCAGGGAGACTGTTTTCCCCCTCTCTGCCTACTTATGATCTCTCTGTCAAATAAGTAAAAATAAAATCTTAAAAAAATAAAAATAAATAAAACTCCTTTCTTGGATACCCGGGTGGCTCAGTCAGTTAAGCATCTGTCTTCAGCTCAGGGCATGATCCCAGGGTCCTGGGATTGTGTTCTGCATTGGGTTCCTTGCTCAACAGGGAGCCCACTTCTCCCTCTGCCTGCTGCTTCCCTGCTTGTGCTCTTTTTCTCTCACAAATAAATAAATGAGATCTTAAGGGGAAAAAAAAAACTCCCTTTTGCTTCTGTGCTTTCCAGAGTACATTTAAATTAATTTGAGGTAAAAGGATCTTTAAAAGTTATGTGCAATCAGATTTTAAAAAGAAAAAACTTGCACTAAATGTAAATTAGACCTCGATTAAAAAACTTACAAAACATAAAACAAGGTTGGTGAAACATATTTCTCTTCAGGAATTTTAGAAAAATAAATGAGCACACTGAGAATCAGCTATGATATGATCCTTTGAATAAATACTGCAGAGTGAAACACTTTGACTCTTTTGAAAAAGGATAGATACTGTTGTGTCAAAAAAATGTATATCCTCTATCAATTGAAAGCACATTTCGTTTGAATAATTTCTACATCCTCGGAGACATTCTCTCTCTAAGGAATCAATCCATTTAGGAAATTATTTCCTAGAACTTGTACTAAAAAATGAAGAGGACTTATCTATCACATTTGCTTTGAGGGGAATATGGTGTGCTTTAGATAAAACATTACAGTGACCAAAATACCGCCCATCTGTCAACTTTATATTCCTCTCATTTAGTTTCACGTCATGCACTTTGGCAGGATTCATGGGAGGAAAGCAGACAAGAACCTATTTTTACCATTGTTGAAAGCATGCCAATTTGGCAAGGGTGTGGGACAATGGGCACTCTCATATGCAGTAAGAGTATAAATTGGTTCCGCCTTTCTGGAAGGTAATTGGGCAGTATAAAGGATATCAAAATTTTAAATATGCATATCTTTTTACCCAAAAATTCAACCTCTGGGAATTCATCCCAGTGAACGAACTGAACAAATATGTAAAGATATACATAAAGGGCACTCGTGAAGCATTGTTTACAATAAGGATAAGTTAGAACCCACCTCAATCTTTTGTCACTGGTAGAGTGATAAAATACATTGTGATATATCTATTCAGTGGAGTACTTTGTGGTACTCTGGGCCAATCATATATACTTGGGTTTATTACTAAGGAAAGGTTATAGAATAGCATGTATAGTATGGGTTGTGAAAATTTTTCTGCATATAGAGGAAAATGCCTGGAAGGATAAATAGCAAAATAATGTTATGTCTGGGCTGTGCAGTTTTGAGTAGTTTTTACTTTTATATTCCTTTTATTTTTTGAAACTATATCATGAACCTGTATCATTTCTTTCTTTCTTTCTTTTTTTTTTTTTAAGATTTTATATATTTGTCAGAGAGAGAAAGAGAGAGAGAGAGAGAGAGAGAGAGAGAGAGAACAAGCAGGAGAAGTGGCAGGCAGAGGGAGAAGTGGGCTCCCTGGAGAACCCTGGGATCATGACCAGAGTTGAAGGCAGATGCTCAACTGACTGAGCCCCCAGGCGTCCTTAGCCTGTATTACTTCTTTAGGCCTAAAATACGTGTGTTCTGGCTTGAAAAAAAGTTAAAACATGCCAACTTAAACAATTGTTTCAAGAGAAAGTACTTAAAATAATATATCTGCTGAGGGATTAATATCCAGAATATATAAAGAACTCCTACAACTTCACAACAAAAACACCCAACTGAAAAATCGGCAAAGGACTTGAGCAGACATTTTTCCAAGGATGATATGTAAGTGGACACACGCACAGCAAAAATGCTCAAAATCACAAATCATTAGGGGATATGCAATTCATAGCCACAATGAGATACTACTTTACACCAATCAGAATGACTATCATTAAAAAAAAAAAAAAAAAAAAAAAAAAACAGAAAATAACAAGTGGCAAAGCATGTGGAAAAATGGAACACTTCTGCTTCACTGGTGGGAACTGCTGCTGTGGAAAACAGTACAGGCAGTGGTTTCTCAAAAAAATAAAACATAGACTTGCTATATAATTTGGCAATTCTATTGCCATGTAGATACCCAAAAGACCAAAAGCTGGGACTTGAACAGATATTTGCACACTAAAGTTCATAGTAGTGTTAGTCACAATAGCCAAAAGGTGGAAACAACCCAAATGTTTGTAGACAAAAATGATGGGATAATCAGAATGTCACACACACACACACACTCACACACACAATTGGATGTTATTCAGTCTTAAAAAGGAATGAAATTCTAATACATGCTACAGTGTGGATGAATCATGAGGACATTATGCTCAATATTCCAAGCCAAACACAAAAGGGCAAATACTATATATTTCCACTTATGTGAGCTATATATAGAGTCGTTAAATTCATAGAAAATAAAATGCTGGCTGCCATAGGATATGGAGGGTGGAATAAGGAGTTGGTGTTTAATGGGCACAACGGTGATGGTTGTACAACAATGTGTATGTACTTAATACCACTGAGCTGTGTACTTAAAAATGGTGAAAATGGCAAAGTTTTTGTTATAGATTATTTTACCACAATAAAAACATTTTTTTTCCTATGTAGCACTATTTTTGTCATAACTAACAAAGATCCAACTTGTCAGAAAAATATCTGTAGACTTGGAAAACAGAGAACTCTTATTCATCTTAATTCATTTCCCTTAGCTAGACTTGGCCTACATTGGAAGGTATAAGTGACTTTAATCCAAATTAATAGGGATTGAGTTAATCCTCTTCATTTCCCTCAATCCAATTAGGTTTATTTATATGTGACCCTTATTTCTTTAGCTTTTACCAAATACCTGAAAGACTGTGGTAATAACAGGCAGATGTTTACTCCAGACATGTCTGTTCTTTCAGCCCATCTGAAATAGGCTGGCCTGTCAGCGATTACAGCTCTTCAGGTTCCCAGAAATTGTCTGGCTCTTACGAGTTTTTAATCTTCGTCAGTGACTGGGCTCGTTGGGGCCACAACTTCTGTGATCCCAGCCTGGGCCACTCTCTCAGGCATTTTCAACAGCTTCAGCTCCTGGCCTCACAAGGAGCAGGCACCCCTCTCTTCAATCTGACAATAAGCTTCTGGCCCTTTCAGAGACTGTCTCTTCAGAAGTGGGGGCAGCTTTCAACTCTGCTGATGGAAGAACCTTATCCTGGTGGGGAGGCTCTCCATTCCCAAGCCCCCTCCACTATTCCTCTCAGTGGCCATGGTGCCACGAAGGCGGGCCAACAGTGCGTGGGTTAGGACTGGGTGAGGGGGGGAAGGGCAGCGGTGTGAAGGAGGTCTGGGTCACTACTGACCCGAGCTGGCGCGGGCAGAGCAGGAGTCCGAGAGCAGCCTGTGCTCAGTCAGGTCAGCCCTCGGCAGATCAGCAGTGCCCTGCTTCCCCTGATGAGCCCCTGTGACAGTATCTTCCATTCTGTGGCAATTTCCCTTCTAACCATCAACAGGGAAACAAGACAAAAACAAACACTGGCCTCCTCCTCTGTTTCACTAACACGCCTTTCTTACTTAAAATCACTGTCTTATCTAGAAAGAGAAAAGAAGGGTATTCTCTGTGTTATTAAATGCAGGGGGGTCACATTGCCCTGGCCATATTTTTAATCTACAGCTTGCTGTGGGTGGAGCCCAGGAGAACCTATGCAAACATGACTTCTGCCTTCCTGCCCTATACCTCCTCCTTCCTTGGGCAGATTCAAACATTGCTTCGATATTTGAGGCCAGAGCTCACAGGCTCACAGGATTTTAGAGCTAAAAGACTTTGAAAAACAGCCAGTCCAGTTGCTTTAGCTGCTGCTGAAGTTCAAGGACATTAAGTGATCTGGCCAAGAATGTGGCCATTTGGTATAGAAATCTTCCCCACTGAGTTGAGAGATAATTAAGATTTCTCACTTTTTGTTGTTTGTTTTCAATCACTGCTTTAAGTATTATGAGGGGATAAGTGAGAAGAGGAAAAAGAATCACAAATTAGTCATTCTTGGTAGTTGCTCACAACTTGGATGCAAGGTTTTTGTGGTGAAGGAAGTTAGAATTCACGACTAAAATGAGTAATTTTTAAAAAGTCGGTATTTGTTTAACATTCTCCCATTCTTAGTGATATTTGAGAGTTTATAGAATTTAGCACATGGCACAATTAGCTGCACAGATAGAATGGTTAAGAACTGCAGATAATATGGGGCACCTGGGAGGCTCAGTCAGTTGAGTGGCTGCATTCGGGTCAGGTCATGATCCCATGGTTCTGGGATCGAGCCCTGCTCCCTGCTCAGTAGAGAGCCTACTTCTCCCTCTCCCTCTGCCTGCTGCTCTGCCTACTTGTGTTATCTTTCTGTCAAATAAATATATAAAATCTTAAAAAAAAAAAGACCTATGGATAATACAACAAAACATCCAGTTGAAACATAATTTAATTTCTGAAAACAATCAAAGTCACAAAGTAAGGCATGTATACACACATATACAGCATGTTTTCAAACTCAGCTTTGGAAGATTGGGTTCGAGTTACTTTTAGAAAAGGCCCTACTCTTTGTGACTGAGCCACTTATAATTAATTGGAATCATCTTTCTAACCATCTTTTACAGTTTATACCAAGACTTGCATGTCTGATGTTCTGCTGGAGGCTGCAGAATGAAGTTGGTGAGATGCGGAAGGTTTAGGATCTGCCCATCACAGTGGGACAGCAAGACAGACCGTGGCTGCCAAGTCACTCCAGAAGTGATGACCACTGGGCTTCCCATAAAGTAGGCTGAGCACAATTATAGGAAATTCAGGAGGTATCCAACACTCAGGACTCAGTCTAAAGGGTGATGTAGGGGCAAAGGTTAGAAGGACTGGGACGTGTGTAAGTCTGGGGTAATTAAAGTATAGAGATCAATACAGAGTGGACCTTGCCACAGCTGGAGAGAGGGAAGAGATGGTAACATTACCATAATCATTTAGGGCTCTTCCTTGCAGACAGCCTAAGTCCAGTTAAGTACATGAATACTTGGGGACTAATTAGCCCCAGACATTATCATTAGGACATTAGTAATTACAAGACGCCACATTTTCAGCACTCCTGCCTGTGTTTCATTTTATCTCTCACAGAGAGAGAGAGAGAGAGGGAGAGAGAAAGAGACAGAGACAAAGGTTTATGCAAGGAACTGGCTTATGTGATAGTGAGGGCTAATTGGGCAAGTCCAGAATCTGCAGGGCAAAACATCAGGAAGGGCAGCCTGGACTACTGACTTGCGTCAATAGGCGGCATTTCTTCTTCCTTTGGAAAAACCTCAGTTTTGTTCTTAGGCCTTCCCACTGATTGGTTCAGACTCACCCAGATCATGAAAGATAATCACCTTTCCTTAAAGTGAAATAACCGTAGGTGTTTATCACGTCTACAAAATACTTGTACAGCAACACCCAGATTACTGTTCGATTGAATGACTAGGTACTTTATAGCTTAGTCAAGCTGACAAATAAAACTGACCATTACACGAGTTCAGTATCATTGAGTTTGCATTACACCAGGCTTCCCAGAGGGACACAAATGTAGTCCACTCATCTATATGATTATCATTCCTAAGATCTAAAAATGTGGGAGAGATAAAACCAAAACCGCATGGCCTGTCTTGAAGATTTACAAACCTGAAATCAACTGAGACTGAGCCTTCTGGTGAAGACCTCAGCAGGACCAGTCATGGAAACTAGGTAGGGCAGACTTTAGGGGACATGGTACAGCCTCATAAAAATAGAATAGACTTTGGAATAGACACACCTGGGTTTGAATTATAGCTTTACTACTCTGTAAATGCTGACTTTATGCAAATTGATATATGGGAAGAAATCCATTTCTTGAGGTATAATTTACAGATGATATAATTTAAGAGTATATGTCCGTGAGTTGTAAAAGTTTACATACATATGTAATCATATACATGATCAAGATATAGAAGTTCCCTGTATTCCCGCACGGTCAGCTGCCCCACTCACCAGCCTAAGGCAACCACTGACCTGGGTTTTGTCACGATCCATCAATTCATTCATTTTAAGCTAATGTTTATTGAGCATTTACTAGGTGTCAGGCATAGTTCTGGGCACTGGGACACAGTAGTAAATAAAACAGATAAAAGTAGCTGCCATCATGTAGAGGGAAACAGAAGGCAAGCAAAAATACATAAGAAAAATATAGGTAGGTCATATGGTGGTAACTTCCACAGATGAAAAGAGAAAGTAATTAGGGAGAACCAGGGTGGGGGTAGGGCACATGTTGCTCTTTTTGCTGGGGTAGTTGAGAACCAGATCATTAGGAAGGCGATGTTTGAGTAAGTTGCTGATAGAAATGAGGGCACGAACAATGTGGGTACGAGAAGAATGGTCTAGGGAGAAAGAACAGCGCATGCAACAGTGCGTTGGTGAGTGTTGCTGGAATATTTGAGAAACTGCAAAGAATCCAGTGTGTTCGGAGTGGAAGGGACAGAGAAGGAAAGCAGAAAAAAGGCAGAAGAAAGAGGTCACGCTAGGATAAGGCCCACAGTCCTCTTTGAAATTTTATCATAGTATCATTAGGAGCCATTGCAGGGTTTTGAGTAAAGGATTTGACATCTTTAAAAGGATCACTGTGGCTGCTATGTTGGAATTGACTGCAGAGGCCAAGTGCCGTATTAGTGTAATGCGCCTGATATGCAGTAGATGGTCAATACATTGTAGCTATTTGGAGGTTATTGATTTCTTAGCACAAATGAGCCTGTGACCTATTTTTGTTTGCTTCTGTATAGTGCAAATACAAATCCATTCATATACCCAACAAATATTTGCAGAACATGACTATACTGGGTGCTGGGGAATAAATGTTGAGTTAAAGGAAGATAAGATTGCCGCAAATTCATAGAAACATAAAGTAGAATGGTACCGGGATGGGGGAGGAGAAAATGGAGTAGCATACAGAGTTTCAGTTTCGCAAGATGAAAACAGATGGAAATCTATTTCGCAACAATGTGAATATACTTTACTGAACCATATACTTGAAAATGGCCAGTATGGTAAATTTTATGTTCCATGTTTTTTTTTCAATCACAACTAATTTTTTTTTCAAAGATTTTATTCATTTATTTGACAGACAGAGATCACAAGTAGACAGAGAGGCAGGCAGAGAAAGAGAGGAAGGGAAGCAGGCTCCCCACTGAGCAGAGAGTCCGATGCAGGGCTCTATCCCAGGACCCCGGGATCATGACCCGAGCCGAAGATAGAGGCTTTTTTTTTTTTTAAATTTAGTGTAACAGTACTGTTTTTGCACCACACCCAGTGCTCCATGCAATCCGTGCCCTCTATAATACCCACCACCTGGTTCCCCCAACCTCCCACCCCCTGCCCCTTCAAAACCCTCAAATTGTTTTTCAGAGTCCATAGTCTCTCATGGTTCACCTCCCCTTCCAATTTCCCTCAGCTCCCTTCTCCTCTCCATCTCCCCTTGTCCTCCATTCTATTTGCTATGCTCCACAAATAAGTGAAACCATATGATAATTGACTCTCTCTACTTGACTGACTTCACTCAGCACAATCTCTTCCAGTCCCGTCCGTGTTACTACAAAAGTTGGGTATTCATCCTTTCTGATGGAGGCATAATACTCCATAGTGTACATGGACCACATCTTCCTTATCCATTAGTCCGTTGAAGGGCATCTTGGTTCTTTCCACAGTTTGGCGACCGTGGCCATTGCTGCTATAAACATTGGGGTACAGATGGCCCTTCTTTTCACTACATCTGTATTTGTGGGGTAAATACCCAGTAGTGCAATTGCAGGGTCATAGGGAAGCTCTATTTTTAATTTCTTGAGGAATCTCCACACTGTTCTCCAAAGAGGCTGCACCAACTTGCATTCCCACCAACAGTGTAAGAGGGTTCCCCTTTCTCCACATCCTCCCCAACACATGTTGTTTCCTGTCTTGTTAATTTTGGTCATTCTAACTGGTGTAAGGTGGTATCTCAATGTGGTTTTAATTTGAATCTCCCTGAGGGCTAGTGATGATGAACATTTTTTCATGTGTCTGATAGCCATTCGTATGTCTTTGTTGGAGAAGTGTCTGTTCATATCTTCTGCCCATTTTTTTTATATGATTGTCTGTTTTGTGTGTTTTGAGTTTGAGGAGTTCTTTATAGAAGACAGAGGCTTTAACCCACTGAGCCACCCAGGCGCCCCACAACTAATTTTATGAAAAAACAAGATTCAAAGTTTTTTTTTTTAAAGCAAAGAAGGAGGGGCACCTGGATGGCTCAGTGGGTTAAGGCCTCTGCCTTCAGCTCAGGTCATGATCCCAGTGTCCTTGGATCGAGCCCGGCATCGGGCTGTCTGCTCTGCAGAAAGCCTGCTTCCTCCTCTCTCTCTCTCTGCCTGCCTTTCTGCCTACTTGTAATCTCTGTCCTTCAAATAAATAAATAAAATCTTAAAAAAAATAAAAAACAAAGAAGGAGAAAAGACTGTTGTCAGGGGAGTTAACCAACAAACTAACAAGGGAAGTGTTAGGTAGGAATAAGTAGTTATGATGAAAAAAAAGAGTGGTAATGTACTGTGACCGGAGAGTTCTTTTAAATTAAAAACAAATTAAGACCAGTAAAAAAGGAAAGCATGACCTTATTTACGTAAAGGTGTATTTAGGTCTGCTGCATGACTAAACCTTAATCACTTACAAGCAATATACCAAACAATGTGAAAAAGTCTTATTTCTTGGGGCACCTGCGTGGTTCAGTCAAATCCCGACTTTTGATTTTGGTTCAGATCATGATCTCAGGGTTGCGAGACTGAGCCCCACGTAGAGCCCCATATCAGGTTCTGCCTGGGATTTTCTCCCTTTGTCCCTCCCCCACTCATGCAAGTGTGCCCTTCCTCTTGAAAATAAATAAATATATTTTAAAAACAAAAGTCTTGCTTTTTTAACCCCCAGGAGGTGAAATCCGCTAGATACTTAAAATGCCATTTGTTTTGTCCTACTAAAAGAGATGTGTACATGTATGTATAATTTATGTATGGGTATGTGTGTGTACACACACACACGTATACCATTCGCTCATACACACGTATGCTTGTGTGTATATATGAGCGTATATGTAGGTGTACACGCCACGTGAGATGTGTCTGGTTGCTTATCCAGCTTATTCAGCACCCAGGTAATAAGATGGACCATTTCATTTGTATACTTTATTGTGTTGTTTTAATTTTTAAAGTAATAAGCATATAACATTTTCCCTAAAAGCATAAAGCTACTTTAAAAATTAAAACTACAATAACTCTACAATCCAGTTCTGGTGTACGAGTTGATAAATGTGAGGTGTGTGGAACAGGTCTCCAATGTAGTTAGTGTTAGTAAGTATTGGTTGTTATTACTCTGCCTGTTACTATGTCACCCGTTGGGCCCTGCTCTAAGTACTCTACCCGAATCCTTTAACCCTGACAGAGATAGCAGAGGCTGAGATACAGACATGTTATGCCACACATCCCACAATCTTTAAGTAAGGAGACAATATTTTACATACAAATGTTTTTTAACTTTTTTTTTAACTCCTTTAACATAAATGGCTCTTTATGATGCCTCAGTCCTATACTAGTGTAAAAACTCTGCTGAGGATATTCTCAACTGATACTGTAAATATATAACTGCTCTATGTGATTCAAAAGAATAACATACACATTCTCATAAGATTTCTGAAGTATCATTTAAAATAAATAAATTGAATAACTCCATCCTAAGACATACATAATTCACATAGAGAACTAAAAATTTTTATCTCAACTTTATAGCAAGATTATTAAAAATAGCACCAGTTTGCCCCTGAATGGCAACTTCTAGTTTACAAAGCATACTCACATGTGTTGGTCCACCTTGAGCTTCAAAACCACTCAGTGAGGTGGTAGGGTGGACCAGATATTAATATCACATACGGCTGAGGAAGCTGAGTCACGGGTGTATGCTTCACTTAGAATGTCTTTGGCCACAAGTAATAAAACCCATTTCTAACTAGTTTAAATAACACAGAGATATGGCTCACTTACTTGAATGCCCAGAGATGAGGCGGTCTTCAGACTTGACACAATCTAGCTGCACTGACTGTATTTCTCTGCGGTTCTCTTGGTTCTGCCCTTCATGAAAGGATTGGCTTTGTCGTGACCCTCATATAGTTCTCCGTCTCAACACTACACATGACAATGCCAGAGAAGACCATTTCTTTTTGTCTCTTTGTCTTGAAAACTAGGAAGCCATCCTCAGAAGTCCTTAGCAAATTTCCCTCACTTATCATTGGCCTGGAGGAATTCATATGCCCATTCCTAAGTCAGTTATAGCAAGGGTCATGGGATTACCCTTAGTTGAATCAAGATACTGGATAATCTGGGCTCTGTTAGGAAAGAGGAGGAAGGAAAATCGTAATGAGCACTACCAGCTGGGAAAGAGCAGTCAGGAGTCAAATCCAACTCTCTTAGGTTAAGTCCTGCGGCCAAGTACCACTGAGACCATGAGAGCAGGACTCAGGTCCTCACTCCCATGTTTTTACTATAACAACCTCAGCTTAATTTTCATTGGGTTAGAATGCTCATTTCTGGCTTTTGTGGGGACACCCATGGGGCATCCTTAAAATGTCTAAATGTGGGAATTATCTAGGCCTGCATTTTTCAAGACTGAGGTTGGATGGACTGGTAAAAATTTGCTTTGAAAGCCACCTTTGGACAAATCCCTCAGAAGTATTCTACTTTTTGTTTTTTTAATTAAAAAATATTTCAAGGAATAAAAAACAAAGTTTTAGAAAACCTTGGCGTTATGCCATACTTCCATTGGATTTTTAAAAAAAAGATTTATTTGAGAGAAAGAAAACATGAGTGGGGGAGGAGCAAAGGGAGAGGGAGAGAGAATCTCAAGCAGATTCTGCGCTGGGTGTGGAGGCTGACTCAGGGCTCCACCCTGGGCTGCTGAGATCATGACCTGAGCTGAAACCAAGAATTGGACACTAAACCAACTGAGCCACCCAAGCACCCTGCATTGGATTTTTAAAGAAAAACTGCTGCAGTTATAGCTGGGCTACCCTGAGCATCCTCCCAGATCCATTCTTTTTCCCCCTCGCCAGAGGAAACCATATTCTGAATTTGGTGTCCATTTTCATGTGATGCTTTTGTACTTTCAATACTATGTAGAGATCTAAGATGCATAGTATTTTAAATACACAAACATACACACACACACACACACACAGAAAAGCACTACTTTATATAAACACTAACCTGAACATATCCTTCTACAATGGGACTTTTCATTCAATATTCTTTTAAGTGATACCCATATTGGTACATTTTGATGTACATATTGATGTACATTCCTTTAGTTCACTCATTCTGATTGCTATATAGTCTATTATTCAAATATACCCCAGGGTATTATCCACTCGTCCGTTGATGAACATTTTCTTGGTTTTCACTATCTTGCAATTCCAAACAAAGCTGTTCTAGTAGACATTTCACAGTATACATTCAGAGGAGTTTGTCTGCTACCTACCTTGGAGTGGAATTACTGGACATGTTCATCTTTAACCTTAATTTGGTCTTGTCGTATTGCCGCCAGTCTGACGGCTGTGATGTGGAATTGCGTTGTCGGTTTCAGAAGTATAGTGGTTTCTTTCTTCCCTTCTGTTTCCTATGCATTTGAAGCTCTCCAGTTCCTTCAATTTATTCTATTTTCTAGATTGGAAAGTCATTTTCTTTCCCTCATCATGGAAAATTGTAATTCTTATTATGAGTCTCCTCATCTTGATAGGTCTTATTTAAGTTAGCCTGCTTTTTCCTTTAAAATATATTTGATTATTTATTGGACAAAGTGAAATGAAAATGGGAGAAAAGAAATAAGCATACTCATCACTTTCTCTCCAGACTGATGAGATAAAGTAATTTTTCTTGCTCACTTGACAAAATGTACAGTGTGATCAGAATTTGTGTATCTTGTATGGAGAGTGGGATAAATATGTCCCTCTTCTCAAGGGAGAAATCCCAAAATCAGAAGGTGTAAGAATAGCATTGATAACCAATTAGTTTAATTAGTATTTGGCAACTCCGTTTAGCAGAATCCTTGGACTTGCACCTGGAGTGCAGAGACAACACTACTGAATGATGACACTTTAGCATCCAAAAGCACCACTCTATTTTTACACAGTGTCTACCTAAGAGATTCAGCTGCACTTGGATATGCTTATAGCAAGCTCCCTGAGGACTTCCCCTGTGTTTGGGGGAAGAGAGTAAGGTCAATCAAAATTTACACCTTATTGTCCTAGGAAATGCAAAGGCAACCCAATAAACAAGCATGAGATCATATTTCCATTTTGGTTAAGGACAGGGGAACATTTAATCCTGAGGAGAGTGAGAGAGAGGCAAGAGGAAATTAAAGACATGCTAATTGAGACTGTGCTATTTTCTTTTGGTTTGCTTTGCAAAATCCAGATGGGAAAGGAATAAGCATTTACTTCTTTTGCTTTCCACACTTACCTTTTAAGTGTCTTAGCATCAAGAGAAACACCCATCCTGAAATTGTATTTTCTTTACCCAAAGAATGTGGTATGAGAATGTCGTATGAGAGGGTGGAGGGGCAAGGTGAGCTTTGGGGGCATAGAGAAGCATTCAAGATAAAAATCATGATAAAAAGGATAATTTCTAAGACTTGAGACACAAGTCTGATGGGGGAGAATTATTTACGTCAGTTATATGTTCCCAGAGAGTTGACCCACATCTTTATCCTTTTGTTTATTGATTAGGCTTTTTAGAAATGTTAGAAATGGTTGTCAAGTTTGTCAAACAGTTCCTTCTACTGCTTCCTCTAGTTTCAAGATGACAGCTAGACTCTTCTGGCATGCACAGTAAAGGTCAACTCTGGTAATGTTCCATTAGAACAAGACTACACAAGTTTCTATACATAAGAGGTAATAGGGAAGTTTTGAGGAGTTTCTTTCTTTCTTTCTTTTTAAGATTCTAAGTAATCTCTACACCAAACGAACTCACAATCCTGAGATCTAGAGTCACACATTCCACCAAATGAGCCAGCCAGGAGCCTATAAGAGTTTTCTTCTAACTTCATACTTTTTTATTATTAAAGGTTAATAAGACCTGTACTCTGGTTGGAGGTAATGAGCTATTCTCTTATATTATTTTTGAAAAGGAGAACTTCCCCTACTTATCTTGATTACAATAATAATTTGTTCATCAAGTATATCTTGAAGCCGGACACTTGCTTCTCTTAAATATCAGTGCTCTCTCCCCTCTGGGTCCTGCAGGGGTTCACAGCTAGCACTCCTACTGCCAGGTTCTTGGCCCTGCTTTTCTAACACTGACTTCTCCGTGGGCTGCAGCCTCCTTACCAACCTCTGTCATTCCTGTCTCCAATATCAGAAACCTCTGCGCTGCTAAGTGCCACTACCGCCTCACCCTTTTCCGGCTACGAGAACCCTTCCAGCTGCTGGTTCGGTGACCTTAACCTGGGACAGCCAGTGTATTCAGGCAGAGGCAAGTACATCCTGACTACACGATCCATTTTCTGATGTAATGACTTCATTTCTATTATCCCAGAGGAATGCAGCAGGCGTACTGACATTTTGTCTACTAGCGCCACAGACAACAGTGTGTTGCTGTACTAACATGCCCGGCTAAATCTGGACATGGTCCTGAGAAGCTTATTAGGTAGACAGAGGAACTAATCGGGTTTCTGTAGATGTTCACACACATAACACACCACCCTTACGAAAGCAGTTGGCTTTAACTAGGGGAAAGTTAAATTTGGATTCAAAACATTGAATGAGGGATGAATTTTTTTTTTTTTTTCTACTCTACCCTGAACTTCAGTAGAGAAAAGGTCAACCAGGTAGCGGTCTGGCTTCCCAGGACAAGGTTATAATCTTAATCAAAATTGGGTTGATGAGGTAAGAAAGAAGTCAAATCTCTGAGAGCCCTTAAGCATTCTGCAAACATTTTAAAACGGCATTTACTTACGGGGTAAGTATATAACTTACTCTACTCTAGTCCTTCCAAACCTCTTATGTAGCTTGCCGGCATTAGAATATTGACAGTAATTAAAATGGAATGTTGGAAGAAAAGCCCTCCAAGACCCCACCTTCAAACTAAAAAGCAGCACCCTGATCTTTGTCCAAGTTTCACTAGCTAGGTACGTGTTCTGCCTCAGACCTCTGTCAATGCTCCTTCTGGGATTTGGAGACTTTTGCTTAAATCTTCCACTCACCTAATTAGTCTTTTGGGAGAAAGACGAATGAAAGAAAGGGAAGGCAGGAAGGAAAATGATGCTTCATAGGGCTGGTTAGACCACAGAATTGTAGCTTATCTACTGAGGAATTAGTGACTTGAAAATCATTACACAGAAGAACTGAGCTCTGTGAATTTGGAGGTTCTATATTCATTTGGGTAAGTCATTCAACTAGTCCTATTTCCCTCCTTAACTAAGGCAAATTAAAAAAAGGAAATGCAAAGTTGGGTCACCTTCCCAAACGGCTTCAGAAAAATTGCCCTCAAAAGGGGCCCCCAAAGGAAGAAATATGCTGGGGTATGTAAGGGATTGATAGATGAAGTGTGAGAAATTTCTCTCTTGCCACCTGATCCCCGTTGGAAATTCACTGGCTAACTGGGTGCTGACTGAACAAAACAGAGGATAATAGCCTCTGGCTGAAGATTTTATAATTGAAGCTGAGGCAGAGTGGGCCATGTGCGTGTTTAGAACAGTGATTGCATTGTGAATAACAACACAAGTCCCACTTGTCAGTCACACAAATGTTTAAGACCATAGAAAGGCATCTGATTTGGGACAGGGATGACAAAATGGATCTTTTGGTTTTCCCCCACTTAGCCCTGAATACAAAGGACTGATGACTGCTTTGTTCTGGGATAGAGCCTTACATTCCTTGTGGGACCTATCCAATCACTAATAGAGAAAGAAAATTCCTGTTTGGAATCACTCCTACCACTTTCCCAAAGAAATAAACTTTAGTTCTCATCACCCGATGGGGAAAAGAAACCAATATAAATGATATCACACCAGATTTTTTTTTTTTGCTTTGTTTCCTAATCATCACTTTTCCTCATTTACCTTTAGTTACTGCCTCAATGTTAAACAACTGTAGTAAACAGTATTAAGAGACATGGCTCTAATTTGATAATATTTATCAATACTTAAAATGCTTCTACACGTTGAACCAGGAACTACACTCTTAAGAATTTATTTAACAGATAAACTGATAGCTGCGGCAAATGATATATTTGAAAACATAATCTTGGCAGGATGTGTCTGAAGAGTGAAAATGTCCTAAAAGCTCAACAACAGGAAATTGATTAAATAAATTACAGTACATTTAGACAAGGAAATGGGCTATAAAAGTTGTCATGAAACTTGGAATGCTGAAGTTTTTTTTGTCTTGCATTGATCTGCTTAAATTAATTGCTATCCCTAGTTAGAGAAGTTATAAATAATGGGCAATAAGGGATTGAAGAGTCGGATATGTTTCCTTCAGCTCTTATCAGCAGCAATGGAAATGAAGGAATTCTTTTTTTTTTTTGAAATGAAGGAATCTGGACTCATTCTGCAACATCTCTTAACAACTCGATGGTCATCTTAGTTAACAGTGGGTTTCTGGATTTATAGGATGTACCAGTGCTTCTTGGGTACCTTATACTTATCAGGTCACAAGGAGCCCCATATCAGACCTCTAAGGGCTAGAGGTTTATAACCACTTTTTTTTTTCTTTTTAAGTACGCTCCATGCCCAGCAGAGAGCCCAACATGGGGCTTGAACTCACAACACTGGCATCAAGACTTGAGTTGAGATCAACAATCAGATACTTAACCGACTGAGCCACCCAGGCACCCTGGTTTATAACCATTTGATCACAACACATAGACATGGTTAAAGTATTTTCCTCTCTTACTTGTAAATCCTTTAATCACAGGGCCTAAGAAACTCCTTGATGTAACAGAGATGGAAGAGCAGCATTTAGTTCCACTGTTGACAGGCTGAAAAGAGAAAATTAAGCATTTTGTTAGAAATAAGTCTGTGTTGGGGTGCTTGGGTGGCTCAGTCGGTTGGGTGTCTGCCTTCAGCTCAGGTCATGATCTCAGGGTCCTGAGTTCAAGCCCCTCGTCAAGCTTCCTGCTCAGTGGGGAGTCTGCTTCTCCTTCTTCCATCCCCTCTGCCCCTCCCCACTCCTCATTCTAATAAATAGATACAATCTTAAAAAAAAAAAAAAGAAGTCTATGGTGGCAGGTGGCATGATAATCATAAAATTTGACGACACAAAAGTTGAATTGTACAATGCAGTCAATCAGTGTTGAGAAAAACAATAGAAAGGCCTTTTTTTTAAAAAAAGAGATTTTATTTATTTATTTGACAGACAGAGATCACAAATAGGCAGAGAGGCAGACAGAGAGAGAAGGGGGTGGGGAGCAGAATCCCTGCTGAGCAGAGAGTCCAATGTGGGTCTCCATCCCAGGACCCTGGGATCATGACCTAAGCCTAAGGCAGAGGCTTTAACCCACTGAGCCACCCAGGCGCCCCTAGAAAGGCTTTTTATACATAACTTTTTTTCTCTCTCTCTCTTTTTTTTTGATGTATTATAAACTTATTTGTCTTCCCCACTACATTTAAGCAACTTGAGCTCAGAGTTTTTGTCATTTTTCGTTTCTCAGGAGTCAAGCACCATGCCTGATACATAATGGCACTTTACAGTTCCCAAATGAATTAAAAGACAAAAGTTCGAAAGCAAATGGTTTTAAGATGATCCTCAAATTTTTCTGATGAATGCTACGGATCATTTTCCCAGAAAAATACACATGTCCATGTGCAAAAAAATTTCAATATAATTTCTGGGCACTTATGGATGTTTGCTTTCTCACTTCTTTTCATAGATCTTCTAGGGAACCAGAGATTCTAGATTAAGAAATTCCTAGGTTTCGAGTACATAATCACAGAGAGAAGTGGAGAAATCTTTAGAAATATTTCCTATTCCCCAATTTTTCTTTTACAAAAAGCATGTTTCGGGGGCACCTGGGTGGCTCAGTCAGTTAAGCATCTGCCTTCAGCTCAGATCATGGTCCCGGGGTCCTGGCATTGAGTCCCGTGTCAGACCCCCTGCTCTGTGGGGGGTCTGCTTCTCCTTCTGCCCCTCTGCCTGCTTGTGCTCCCTTGCTCTCTCAAATAAAGAAAATATTAAAAATAAATAAAATGTGATGAAAACAAAACAAAAACCCCAAAAAGCATTTCTTCCATCTACTTCATAGAGAAACTCTTTTAGTCCCTAAGGAAAAGGGCCTCTTCATATGGAAGGTGTAAAACAGTTTGATTTATGTTGTTTTACAGTCACCTATAGATATTGTGCAGTTATTGTAGTAACATGCAGCCTTATAGCAAAAAACAATTTTTTAAATTTAATTTTTAAAAAAGATTTTATGTATTTATTTGACAGAAAGACAGAGATCACAAGTAGGCAGAGGGGAGGGGGAAGCAGGCTCCTCACTGAGCAGAGAGCCCAATGTGGGGCTCGATCTAAGGACCCTGGGATCCTGACCTAAGCCGAAGGCAGAGGCTTTAATCCACTGAGCCACCCAGGAACCCTGCAAATAACAATTTTAACGAAGGTATTTTTTTTTTTTTTAAGGAAGATTCACTTATTTTAAAGAGAGAGAGAGAGCAGGGGGAGGAGCAGGAGAGGGAGAGAGTCCTCAAGCAGACTCCCTGCTGAGCGTGAAGCCTGATGCGGGGCTTGATCCCGGGACCCTGAGATCATGACCTGAATCAAAATCAAGAGTTGGATGGTCAACTGACTGAGCCATCTGGGTGGCCCAAGTAGGAATGTTTATTTAACAAATATTTAGGGACTATTCACTGTAAGTCAAGGACTGTGGAGGACAGGGGCTAGAGACAATGACTCAAGTCCTAATATGGTAGAGCATATGCATAATGAACTGGGTCTCTGAGTTAGATTTTTGCTTCTGTGTATGTGTGATGAAGGTAATGATGGGTGGAATGAGCAGAGAGCAATTATAAATTCTGTAAGGGATGAAAATGCAATTGCTAGAACCTTTGGTTTTATTATGGTCACACAACAACTGTTAGCCTCCCATCCTGTTACCAGATTCCCCACAGGGAGTCTGATAATAACCTCTGGCTAAGCACTGACTGATTATGGACAAGGAGTAAGACAACAGTTGAATTATAAATGCTTAAGCTCTATCTCTGTGGTATGAACAGCTGCATCTACGTGCCATTTCTAAGACCAAGCACGTCAACGTTTCTTTCACTTGAGTGATGTCGAATGATTATGTTTGTTGCATCTTAAACTCTGGGGTGACCTCAAAGCTGATCTGGTATGAATGTCTACTCAGTGGAGGAAGAAACATTCCAGGAAAACACGGGCTTTGTTTGACTCCTTTCTTCAATTTTATTTAATTTTTTAAAAAGACTCTTTTTTTCATTTGAGAGAGAGAGACAGAGAGAGCACACAAGCAGGGGGGAGAGGTAGAGAAAGGGAGAAGCGGGCTGCCCACTGAGCCAACAGGGAACCCGATGTGGGGCTTGATCCCAAGATCTGGAGATCATGACCTGAGCTGAAGGCAGATGCCTAACCATCTGAGCCACCCAGGCGCCCCTTTGTTTGAATTCTAATTAATAGTAGCATAATATATTTGCAGTCACCATTAATTATTAGAAACTACTTCCTTATCTTGAACTAAATTCGCCTTATATTTTCCAACCATTTCTCTAATAAGCTTTGGCTTCTGGAGCATTGCAGAATTATCCTATTCTCTCTCCCATATCCTTAAATATTTGAACACAGCTATCATTTGTATTTCTGTTTCATCTCCAGGCTGAATGCATCATCTTCCCTTTCTTCAATGTATTCCTCTTGAGAAATATTTTCACAGACATCACCCTCCTGTTCCTATTCTTTCACACACTGTAATACTTGGCCGAAGTCCACTTAAAATGTGACACCTAGAATAGAACATGATATTCTAGCTGACTGATCTTAGCACATCTGAGTCCAGAGGAATTCTTTTGATCTGGACACAACCTTCCATCAGCACACTCTTTCAGGCTTTCCTTCTTACCTCCTGTTCCCCTCTCAGGTGTGCTGTACTGTGGGCAAATAAATTTGGAATTCTGTCCAAATAAAACTGTTGTGTCTTCCTTTCCCTGAGTACCATTATCAAGTCAAATTTCCTTCCATTCACTTTGGCAATGGAATCTGTCCAATTTCATCTTAAATTTGCCTCAGCACTGAAATAATTTTAAATCTTAATATCGTATTTAACCACTGCAGATCTCTTATCTGTAAATTTGATTAACACCTTTTATGGAATTTCTCATGTCTTCATTCAAACGGTTGGAGATTTCCTTCAGTTTAATGTGAACCATTATTTAAGTCTCCTTAGGCTGTCTCGATAGTTAGGAATCCACCTGGCTGATTACCCATTTTAGCCACAAAGATTTCAAAAGTGATGTCAGGTATCTTGCTGGAATCAGTGAATGTGGTACCTTTAAAAGGGCCTAAGCCAAACCGTTTCTTCAACAACAAACGCTAGGGCATTTTATCACTGCAGTGCAATTTTAGGTGAGCCTCCAAGCTCTATGAAATAAGCAGCCAGAATGGGTGCCAGGTCACGCGGACAGAAACAAGAGAGCCTGTGTCATAGTCAAACCATTTCTCTTTCCTTGTACATACACAGTGGACCAGAGGCACTGGACCTATATTTTGTTAGGAAAGGCAACTACGAGGTAAATTCAGTCAAATAAAAACTCAGTAATCACTCACTGGAGAGGGTTATGTAAGGGGTTCTTTTCATTACCCCAATTTTCAAGATTTTTTTTTCCAAACAAAATCTGAAGTCTTATTGTGGGTGTGTCAGAAAAGGCTGCATTGATCTGGTATTTAGATTTTATAAGCTTTACCCTTTGCCTTTGCTACAACTGGTACTTAGGCAGATCTGTTTCCCATGTAAATTTCTCTGTTAATGACAAATGAAAAAGTAAACTTTGGACATTGACTGTTTTTCAAAGAAAATGAAAGCATGGGTTTTTCGTGTGTGTGTGTTTTTCTTTTATTCTCACCAAACATTCATGAGAGAAGGCATATTCAGTTTTGAGGGGCTACCAATTTCAGATGGGAGACACATAACTAATAATGTGTTAAGAGAAGGAAGCAGCCTTGGTCGTTGCATCTATTCAGATGAAATAGGGTTTCTCTTTTAACACTTTTAGGGGCTCAGTTAACCATGCCTAAACTCAATTTGGGGGATTAGTATTTTAATTCAATTCCCTCTGAGCATGAAAAATTCTTCTTGTGCATGACAGTGAAGGAAAAAATGAAACATGGTCATAAACAAACCGGATGATCCACTGAGGAGGCAGAATTGCTCTGTACATCAATTCATACACAAAGGCCAAAGGCAAAATGAAAAAGTAGAAAGTCAAGTCATCCCAACTAGGGATGTACAAGCACAAAAAGGAAAATACAAGCACAAAATCATGTCAATTAAAAAATTAAAAAAACTTTTTTTCTCTATTTTTGGCTCCTTCCACAATGCAGTTTGTCAATTCTAAAGAGTTACAGATATTTACCTATCATCCTATCCGCTGTAGAAAAGCAAGATTTTTCAAATTGTTCTCCATTTTGGCTCTTTCCACAATGCAGTTTGCCAATTCCACAGAGCTACAGATATTTACCTATCATCCTATCAGCTATAGAAAAGCAAGATTTTCACGTAAATAGCTCAGGTGATAACTCTCTGAGATAATTTTTCCTATTCATCTAGGTAACATGCAGCGTTCCTACTAAAGGGAAAGAAGTCTATGTAGATAGCTTAATATCATGCTTTTTCTTTCTCTTCTCTGTAAAAACCCAAAACAAACCTAAATCTCCTGGATCAACAATTAAGAGAGACTTTATTATATGTTCCTCAGTTTACAAATCCGAAGTGTGAGTTGGCCAATGACACTCTGTATAGTTTATCCGCTGTTCAGAATGCCTTACCCAACACTCCATGCTCTGATCTGGAAAAAAAAGAAAGAAAGGAAGGAAGAAAGAAAGAAAGAAAAAAAGGAAGGAAGGAAGGAAGATGGCCATTTTCAAAGACTTCAAAAAAATAAAGTTTTTGAATTATGCTTAGTTTTGAATTATGCTAAAGAGTAAGTATTTGAAATTACTGCAACGCTTTGTAAGATTTTAAATATCAGATGTGGATTTTAAATAAAAAGAACATCATAGCACTTTTGTTTTCTTATGCATTTCAGTTTTATCATTAAAGTATGAAAGAAATGGGAGCTCACTGTCATGGATAATAATCCAACTTTATTGTGCGCAGCCTTTTTCACACCAAGTATTAGTTTTTCCATGTGAAATAGGTTAAGATTTAAAATGATAAAGTTATTGTTAAGGATATACACAGAAAGACAATAGAAAAAGCTGAAGAGAGTTTTTGTCTGAAACTGGAAAACAGAACAGTCTCGGGGAAAAACAGAAGATATGAGAAAAGTACCACAGGTTAAAGAAACTACTTTGCGGGAGAGAAGGGCCATGTGATTATCTCAGACGGACGTAGGATTTCATGTGCATGTTTAACTCATGTGCTTGGCAATAATAATCTTAGAATTTTCTTATGTGTTGTTACAGCTCTTAACTTTTCCCACTGTCTATAATTTTATTATGCAGCATAATTAATATATGTATATATGTTTTTATTTTGCACAAAGTCACTTGTCTAATTGTACCTCACCAGCAAAATACCTCAGCTACACAGTGGAAAAGAACTGGAAGACCTAACAGAGTACATTCAAAGTTGGATTTTTTAATTAAAAAATTTTTTTTATTATCCTGTTTTGGTTTCCTTATTGAGTAGACTCCTAGGGAAAAGTAAGTACTGTGAGTTTACTGGTCTGCTATAGAAGTAGAATTTAGTCTCATAAAAAAGAAAGTTAAAAAGAGATCCAAAGGTTCATTTAAAATAAAAAACACCAGACAAGACAGGCTCGGAAGAGCCTCTTCCCTGTGGCTGAGTTTAAGAACATGTAGCACTTTGGAGCAGCCATCCTCAAACACTTCTGTCTAGAACCCACTCCTCTTCTGCAGTTTCTGAGCTCTTTCTGTGCCACACCACCTTGAGCTCTCTTCACTACACGGCCATTTGTGACATGTTTATCTGTCACTGTGGATGAGATGGCAGTAAAGGAGGCAAAGTCCCTACCACTTATCGGAACACGAGAAGAGAAACATATCCTTGGACTTGCTTTAGTGCCCAAATTGGCAAATACGCCGAAAGACTGACAATCTCATGTGCTGAGGTGGAAATGAACCTCTAATACAAGATAGAAAATCCTCTAACACAAATACAAATATTGCAAAACAGTATACATTAGGATAGCTCAGTTAAAACTCATACTTTTTTTGGTACTTTCTGATAGGACTTTAGAAAAGATAGCCCCCAATGGCAGAACATAATTTACGTATGGCAGAAAGGTGGAGAGCATAAGGCTTCAAATACAAAGATAAATGCATTACTGAGGCATATTCCCCTGGTTGTGAGGTATGTGAGCAAAGAGGTCACATTTTACCGTGAGTCAGAAGGTCAAAGGTGATGCAGGGCTCCAAGAAAATATTTACCAGAGGAATGTGATGAATCATTTATCAGTCCAGAAATCCCAAGTACAAAACTTTAAGCTATAAGAAGGATCAAATTATATAATGTATATGATTCAATTTAAAAATTTTTAGCCCTCTTACATTATATTATCTAGGTTACAATAGTAAAAAGTCAAATTACATTCATATGAAACTTTTATAAAAAGAAATCAAATCCATTTTTATGAAACTTTATAGTACAGTTATTTTCTAATGGGTGTTTCCTTAGGTCATGGTATTTATAGTTTCATTTACATCTGCAAAATTTTTCAAAGCGAAAAACAAAAGGCAGTCAATAGAAATCTAAATTTTCATTTGCAAAACTCCCTTCAGTTTCCAGGCCAGTAACACATGGCGATGTCAACTTCTCCTCCAGACATGGACTGATACCAAACATCCCCAGTTTAAGGAGAATGCAGGCCTCTACTCATTAGGAACGCTTTCTGGTTTGGCTCACGTTTCAAGAAATTCTGGAGCATGTCCATGCCGTCCAGAGATCCCCCAGGTTTCAGGATTAGGTTTCTGTATTTCATTCCAACCTAATAAAATAAAACATCATGCCTAATAATTCATTGTTAAAGCACTTTTCCAAATCCCTAGATGCAAAAGAGAAAGCGGTAAGGGTGAAGAAAAAAGGGCTTTACTCTGTCTGGATGTTCTCTTCTGCCTAGACTACATTTCTGTCGTACTTCCTCGGTTTGGTAGCTATGAGATCTGGAGCTTACAAACTCTGGTCTTCTACATTCCTCTTTATTACTGTCTTGTCTCCTTAGAGTCTCAACAGAGAGCAAACAGATGAACAAAAAATAGCCAAATGGAATGTATAACAGATTCCTATGTTAGCCCATCTCTAATGCGATTTCAAAAGGGTTAGCAGAGCGAGTGTTCAAACAGGGGGTCTGTGTACCTGGAAACAGGGGCACCACTCCTGCCAAAATGTTTTTAAGAGGGGCTTACAGAAAACCCCTCATCTTGATGAACAGCAGTAGGACAACAGCACATGTCCCATGGTGTAGGGTAAGATACTTCTGTGGCTCAGAGCTAGGAACAAGGACCTTTGTAAAGTTTTCTTTGGGGAGGAGGTCTGGAATTTTAAAACACATCACAGTTACTCCGCCTATATTTACATAAATATATGAGCAAATAGAGTGAACGAAGATGACTGTAATTCAGAATCAGTATTATTCAGTATTTTCACTTCCTTTTCATCACCCTTTTGGGAAAGGAGAGCAAGGTAATTCAGTGAAGCCCAATTCTAAGTATACATGTAAAATAAATACATCACAGAATAACACTTCGAAATTATTTCAAATAATTTCATATCATTGTATCATTTGTTCAATATGAATAGATTATTATTATTATTTTTTAAGATTATTTTGGAGGGAGGGCTCCTGAGTGGCTCAGTGGGTTAAGCCTCTGCCTTCGGCTCAGGTTATGATCTCAGGGTCCTGGGATTGAGCCCTGAGCCCTGCATTAGGCTCTCTGCTCAGCAGGGAGCCTGCTTCCCCCTCTCTGCCTACTTGTGATCTCTTTCTCTGTCAAATAAATAAAATCTTTTAAAAAAAGTAAAAAAAAAAAAAAGATTAGAGGGAGAGAGAGTATGTGAGCAAGCAGGGAGCAGGGGAGAGGGAAAGAGAGAGAGAGACTCCTCAAGCAGATCCTCTGCTTTTTTAAAAAAAGTAAAACAAATAACAACAAAACCCTGTAAAATAAATTTTAATAAAATATTTTAACCAGTATATCTACATTGTTTCAACATGTATCAATATATAAATTACTGAGATTTAACTTTTTTGTTATAAGTCATCAAAACCCAGTGTGTTTTTTACTTTTACACCCAATTCTTCAGTGGCACTAGCCATATTTCAGGTGCTTGATAGCCAAAGCGGGGGCTACCACAGCGGACAGGTGGAGGGCCTGGAACACACAATGAATCTTAGAAGGGATGGTTGGGAAATATTCTAGTCTGGCATTGAAAAGGCATGCAGTAATCCTGTTGCTTTATTTACAAGCTTTGCATACATTTTCTTAAAAAGGGTAGGGCCTGCACGGCTGAAAACCCTGGTTTAATGATCTTTGGGGGAAAAAAAATGACGTGTAGTTTCTTACTCGGTCTGCAGCAATTCCTGACTGTGACAATAGCAATCGAGAACCTAAAATATGAGTGATGGCTACTCCCACCATAGACGTTATTATTCTAAGTAGCAACAGCTCAGGGCTGTTGAGCCCAAACAGTCTCCCTCCCTTCCTTTTCTTTCATTGCCCAATGTGGTTACATTTGCCTACAGTGTTCAGTCAGCAGGGGGACTGGGCAGGCTGGGGAAGAAAGACTGCTAGCAACAGAGAAACTTAGAACTTAGAAAATGTGAATTAAATTCATCTGCAGAATTACAAAAATATCTTAATCCTTTTTAATGGAAAAAATGTAAATATATACTAAGAGCAGAGACAGCAGGTTCATGAACCCCATGTACCCATCATCCAAACTCCCTAATTAGTATTTACCTGCAGAAATTCTTAATGCTCAAGATCTGAGAGACTTTTACTTATTAAAAGACATATTTTATTCCACAAATATTATAGAAACGTCAGTGAAAATCTAGGTTAAGGTAAAAAATAAATCACCCACAATGCTGATATCTCACAAAACAGTCTCATTTGTACAGAGGACTGTGGTTTTAGGGAGCAAAGAAAAGCAGGCTGTTGAGGAGCCGGCCCGCACTGGGAGGAGGAGGCTCAGGGCTCCGCCCAACAGTCTGGCCCCCTCGGAGCAGGGCACTGTTCTGTCTCAGGCACAGTGCTTGGCTCAGCACAGCTCTGGTCCTGAGAGGCTTATGACTCCAAACAAGGTGATTCAATTTCCTGAATTACAGGCCAATGGCCTTTTAATAGTTTCATTTCCTTCGCAATGAAGTTTGGAGAACAGTTTAAGAGTCATTTTGGTAACAGGATCTTGCTTTTCTTTAAAACAAAACAAAAACCCCTAACAACAACAAAGAAAGAACAGTTAAGTGAATTTTCGTGTTTTTGGAAGGTACCAGTTTTCTGGGTGAGAGAAAAAACTGTCTGAGAGACATATGCCATAGGTCAATGGAGTCTTTGCCTAAGTTGTTCTATTTTGTTTACATAATAAAGAAACTTGAACTGAGAAAAACCAGAGGGAGAAGTCTAAGACAACTATGAAGATTTTTCATGTGGTAAAAAATTCCCTCAGGACGATCTGCACATAGTAAGAGCTCCTATTAACTGTTCTATGAAGGGAAGTCACATTAGTCACCTGTGAGGTTTTAATCCTGGAAGATTAGAGTGTTATCTATTGCCAACTGTGCAAATCCTCTCTAACAGTGATGTTTTTCTAAAGCAAGGTCAGGAGTTTGGGAGTCAGGGCCAAATTCAAATCTTGGCTTCACCTGCAGCTCTGTGATCATGGGCCTTGGTTTCCTCACCTGTCAAGTAGAAATAGGCCTCCTTCACTTAGCTGATGGGGAATTAGATATGATTTCAGTTCACTGCCCACTCCCCAGTGTAACACATGGCATCCAGGGGCACTCAGTCATCCTCAGTGGTCATCCAGCCCTCCTCTCATTTTCACCCCTATATTCAGTGTCTGATATACAGAGCAGGAACCTAGATGCATTCCTGATTTAGCATCTTCTTAAAGTTAGTTCTGTCTCCTAATAAAACTAAAAAAAAAAAGCACAAGAAACTTGACCTCCATTATTAATAAAAAAAGACTCCCTAATTCAGTAGGAATATTAAGTAGGAGAGACAAGACACTCATTTTATCTAAAAATATGTACCATTTATTTGAGGTAGTATTTTATTTATTAATTTTTAAAGATTTATTCATTTAAGAGAGAGAGTGAGCATGAGTTGGGTGGGGGTTAAGGGCAGAGGAGAAGGAGAGAAGCAGACTCCCCACTGAGCATAGAGCCCAACCTGAGGTCGATCCCATGACCCGAAGATCATGACACGAGCTGAAATCAAGAGTTGGATGCTCAACTAAGAGCCACCTAGGCACCCCTTGAGGTAATGCTTTAAGAACAAAATAATGGTGGGAAAGAAGGATGCCATCACCTATCAGTAATAAGAATATGGAAATGGCCAACAGTGTGGGTCTTCTGCTATCTCAGGCCTCCGTGAGGCAGCATGTGCAAACTTCCACTGCCTTCCGGCCCTCCCTCCTTCCTGTTGTGACTGACTCTGGGGAACAGAGCCAGAGTTGTCTCCTTCCTACTCCGAGTAACAGCAGCAGGGCAAAGAGCATCCACCGAGCACAGCTTATGACGATCAGGCATCCAGCAGGCTCACTGGGCAGCTTTAAAAGTGGACTTTGAAACCTTTCCTTCCACAGCCCATCTGTGAACTCCTTCCCAACAGCACACCCTTTGTTTTCTAAGAAGGTGGGGAGATCGTGGGTGGAAAAAGAATACCTTGGACAACAATAAAGAAAAAAGAAGATAGTCAAAGATTGGTGCTGGTCGTCAGGGAGACGGCAATGAGAACAGTGGGTAGGAATTTTTGCTTCATTAGAAGAGGCCTTCTGGAAACCTTAAGCAAAATTTCAATTTGTGAGGGCAGACAGACAGATCTTTATTTATGGGGACGGAGATCGGGGGGGGGGGAAGCAGGCTGGACAGTAGTAGGACCTGGACCGGGGGAAGGGGAACCAGATGCGGGGAACTACCGTAATTGATACAGAGGACCAACAAAAATGAATAAAACGCTCCTATTACAAGGGTCTTATGATCTAGAAGGTGAGATAAAGGAAGAGACGATTAACAATGCAGATGTTTAGGGTTCAAAGAGAAATACAGAGAAGGGTTGTAGGAAGACAGAGAAAATTGCTTCCAATTGGTTGGGAGTCAAGACTTAAGAGGACGTCTGGCCTTGTAAATATGCTAGAAGTAAGCTGGAAATCCATCCCATTTCCTTTCTTTATCCTTAAATCAGAATTAAATTTCCCACCAGAATTTAAATTTGTTAGAAAAGGCTGAAGTGTACGAAAAATCAGCTTTGGGGTGGTATATCAGGAGTGCTGAAGCAGAAATTAATCCATTTGGAAGAAATTAATCCTCTGCTGGAGAGGAAATTTCATATTCGCCCTTAGCAATACACTATAGCAGGAACTGGGTCTAGAATTCCAACTAAAGGGCACTGGAATACTTAGCTTTATATTACACATTCTCTGTCAGGTAATTCCTTTCAAGTTAACCCCACATTCATCATGTTTCTGTATCTGTTACTACACATAAAGATCTAGCTACTTCCTAATGGCGTTACAGGTTAAAATACAGTGACACTCGATTTTATTTCTTCTTCATTGACGGAAAAACAGAGGTTAGCAATTTCTCTAAATGCAAAAGAGGTGAAAGATACTTCTAGCTTAATAATATAATTGCCTTTGAATCCACAATGTCTATTACCTCTTAGGAAATTTTCCCACAATGAAGTTGCCTTATAAAAAGAAATGGCCCTAGTTAAAATGCCCCCATTTTTTTCAACCCTGTGATTAGCTGCTGTATTTTGAAACTACATTTGGTGACCTTAAAGATATCTTCAAAGAGCTTGCTGGAAAAGTGTTATTCCCAAGCAGCTCCCTTGCATAGTTGTTTAAGAGATCAGTTGGAGAAGGAAAATATACGTCTGATAATGACACTTCGTCACACTCTACTAGAAACAAAGATTTTAGTTAACAAACTAATTAGTTAAGATGGTCTATTTATTTATAATGAGGAAAACAGAATCACAAATAAAATGAGAGGTAGCAAACTTTTGGCTATTACAGGTAAGTAGCCAATTCTAACACTTTGATAGAAGCCTTCAAAACAGAATGAAAACACTGTAGCATAAAATATGCTAGTGCTACATTTGGTCTTCAGAAGACTATAGGTTTGGGGTGCCGGGCTGGCTCCGTTGGTAGAGCATCTGACTCTTGACACCGGGGTCTGAGAGTTCAAGCCTTACCGTGGGTGTATAGATTACTTAAAAAAATAAAAAAAAAATAAGCTTTATATTTGGCCCTTCCTATTGTTTACCCAGTGAGTAGGGCACTTTCCATTTAGGCTTGCTAAGATCTGGAATGCTTCTCAGAGCAGACCCTGAGCCTTGCCAGACGGGAAGAGGTTACAGAGAGAAGGCCCGGGCTGTTCTTTTGTTAATACAGATGACCGGACCAATAATGTCAACAGTCCATGATCTTTTACTCTTCAACCTCTCTGGAGTCTGGAGACTAAGAATAGTAGGCTCTGATTCCTTGAAGGCCACCTCACTATCTTCCCAAAACAATTCAAACACTTACTAGGTGAAACTAACAGGTCATTATGTGTCAACCATATTTCAATTAAGAAAAAAAAAGGTGTCAACCTATGTAGCTACAGTGGCACCAATATATACTGAATTGTGATGCATATTAAGAAATCTAAGGATAGTCTAATTCTCCTTCCTTTCAAGATGTCCTTTTATTTGTTTGCTTGCTTTTGTTGTGGTTTCTTACTGAAAGTTTCTAGAGTCTATTATTTATTCTTATTATTATACAATTTTTATAATGGCTTTGGGAAACAGTCTTTTTAACTCACTGTGCTTTTCGGCAATAATAACTGGGCCCTTCCTACTGAAAACTTTGCAATTCTAGAAAATATAGCAGAACTCAATGATGAGGAAAAAAACATAAATCATACTAGGGAGGGTGAGGGCCTTGAGACAACGAAGTCTGGATGAGACACTGTGATTGCTCTGATACCCACGACTTCAGATCAAATTCACTATTTCCTTATAATATAAAAATTCTTTCGGGGCACCTGGCTGCTCAGTTGGAGGAGCATGCAGCTCTTGATCTTGGGGTTGTGAGTTCAAGTCCCATGTTGGACGTAGAGATTACTAAAAATAAGTAAACATATAAACTTAAAAAAATTCTTTCTCTTCATCACAACAAACCTATAATAATGACTGATTTTTTTTTTTACCTTGAATGGGATTACTGTCTCAAATACTAACTTTAAATAAGTGGGTATTTGAATTTTGTTAATCAGGTATTACTTTAAAGCAAACATTTGCCAAAAAAAAATAAAAAATAAAAAAAATAAAGCAAACAAAACCAGACAAACAGTACACTGTAATAAGGAGCAAAACGGCTATTTAAAAATCTGTTCTAGGGGCACCTGGGTGGCTCAGAGGGTTAAGCCTCTGCCTTCAGCTCAGGTCATGATTTCAGGGTCCTGGGATCGAGCCCCGCATCAGGTTCTCTGCTGAGCAGGGAGCCTGCTTACCCCTCTCTGCCTGCCTCTCTGCCTACCTGTAATGTGTCTGTCTCTTTCTCTCTCTGTCAAATAAATAAATAAAATCTTAAAAAAAAAATCTGTTCTAGTATCTGCCATGGCAGGGAAGAGTTTGAGGGTAGGGTGAAAAGGGATTCCCCTTGGTCACTGGAGCCAGATTCAATACTATTATGATATCAGGGGGGCAAGAAATGACATGCTATCTCAGAGTATTTGATATGAAAGAGAAAGGAAGGGATTAAAGTGAACTTCATGGCATAAAATGAGTAATATACAGCAGTGCTGAATCCAGAATCATAGTAAAACTGAAAACTGTTTTTAACATTACAAGGCAACAATTCCAAGTTGTTGGGAATTTTGCTTTCTCCAAGTTCAGCCCAGGTCCCTGGGCTAAATTACAAGTAGTCTGGCTGCCTGCCAAGCTGTGGAGCCTGAGAATAAGAGGAAGTACATAGAAGCATAGTGGCAGGGATTGAATCTGCTGGCCTTGCACGTTCCCTGGGGTCCACTGGGATCTGCACTTTGGCTGTTACCTTGACAGATGGAAGAGGTGGAGGGTCCTGGAGATGTGGCCGCGTGAGTGGAAGCACAGAGGAGGTGAGTGAGAAAGCTTAACTGAAAAAAGGTATTGTAGCACTTATTCCAAGAAGCCTCACCAACTAGTAAGAGCTAGTAACAGGTCATAATCATACCTTTATATAACTAGACCTTGTGTCTCTTTAATTATCGTTTTCTGACTTCTGCAGTAATATGTGTTCTTTGTAAAAATAAGGAAAAGCTCCACAAAAAGCACAGAAAAATATTTAATATTTAAATATTAAATCAAGTTATCAAACGAAGCTAGGAACGGACATTTTGATGTACTCTTTTTCTTTTTTTTTTTTTTTTAAAGATTTTATTTATTTATTTGACAGAGAGAAATCACAAGTAGATGGAGAGGCAGGCAGAGAGAGAGAGAGGAAAGCAGGCTCCCTGCTGAGCAGAGAGCCCGATGCGGGACTCGATCCCAGGACTCTGAGATCATGACCTGAGCCGAAGGCAGCGGCTTAACCCACTGAGCCACCCAGGCGCCCCGATGTACTCTTTTTCTTAACATATATTTTAAAATAAAAATTTATATTCTGTGGTACAAAATATTTTATAACTTGCATTTTTTCACTCTGTGTAAGAGTTATATTAAAAATTCCAGGGGCGCCTGGGTGGCTCAGTGGGTTAAAGCCTCTGCCTTCGGCTCAGGTCATGGTCCCGGGATCCTGGGATCAAGTCCTGTGTCGGGCTTTCTGCTCAGCAGGGAGCCTGCTTCTTCCTCTCTCTGCCTGCCTCTCTGCCTACTTGTGATCTTTGTCTGTCAAATAAATAAATAAAATCTTAAAAAAAAAATTCCAGACATAGGAAAAAACTTGTTGAAGCCCTCTTCTTATGCCCAAGTCCATTCTGCTCTCCAAAAAATGGAAAGGCCATTTGTGGCTGGAATGATTGGAAGATTTCATAAGTGAGTGGCCATTTGAATAGGGCCTTTCAGGATGGCAAAATTTTAAGAGGCATAGACAAGAAGGCACACACTTAAGGTGGAAGAAAGAGAATGAACAAATTTGTGAAGGTGCAAAGACCTATAGGAACACAGAAATCAGGCTGACACACAGAGTTCTGGGAAGTAAGGAAGGGATTTGATGGTTATGCTAAAGACTGTGAACAAGGAGAGGAATAACAAGTAGGAAAAAAAAAAAAAAAACAAAGAAGAAAGAAAATGATAGGTAAGGGCCCTTGAAAGTTGGCAACTGGGTCATTCATCAGTGGTAACTCTGGAGAGAGAGTAACTTTCCACAGTTCAGTTAGTGGAGGCAAAAACCAGATAAAAGAGGTTTGCCAAGACTGTTTCTTACAGCGAGAAATTAGGCTATAAAAGGAAGAACAACGAGTAGCAATAGGGCAATAGGGCTGTCAGAGTCAGTATCAATAACCCCAGTTTTTTTCCAAGGTGGCAAGCCAGTAAGGTTTGGTATGACAGACACCCCTGAGACAGAAGGCAAGAAGTACTGAAGTATACGAGGAGAAAAAGAAGATGAAGTACTCAGTCTTGATGGTCTTGCTTTTCTTCATGGAGAGCAAAGAGGTAGTGAGAGACTCAGGGGAGCTCAATAAGGGAGGTGGGCAGGACGGCAGAGGAACACTGGGTATTCAGACAGGTTGAATAGGATGACTGTGTATGGGGGCATGTTATTGGACTCATAGGATCTTCTTGGGAAATCTCTGAATCCCAAGGACACCATCTCTAAGTGAGATGGTGGAGGAATCCAGGGCTGGGCACTTGACTGAAGGTCATGCAGAAGTCAAGATATTTACAAGAACAGTCAGTGGCTGACGAGTGTAAGAGGTTGGCCAGGGAATGGAAGAAGGCGTCCAGTGACTTAAGAGCTGGGTAGGGTGGGATGGAAGACGGTGTGATTGGAAAGGCTAGTGTATAGTGTAGGTGCTCCTGAGATGGGTTTTTTGGGGGAGCTGGGAAGGGGAGGGTGGTCTAAATTACAGCAATGTATTTCAGCATATATGTTGAGGCCCTATGCAATTCAGAAACATGAAAATTTGGGGGGAACCAACCAGTTGGCTAAAATAAGCACAAGGAGCCTGATTTTGATCATTTGTTCTTCTAGTTTCTGAATCAAACAGAATAAAAAGCACACTGGAAAATGCATCAGCCCTAGAAATAATCTGACAGCTGAGTCTTCAACAAGAGTGGAGACTGGGGGACTGTAACTCAGGAAAGTTTGGCTTGTAGCCACCTGGCAGTCAGTTCACTGTACACAGAAAGGAATGGCTCAGGTTAATGAAGCAGCTTAAATTACTCAGAGGCATTTGGGTTACAAACTACATAGTAGGTGGGGTATGCCAGCCACAGAGAAAGGGTACCACCCACAGAAAATGTATAAAGAAACTGTGTAGAGAATATTAGAACATACGAGACCATTTCTATCAGGAAGGGGTTTACCTTTCTTTCCCAACCTCCTATAAAACGAAAACATTGTACGGCACATGTCAAAACTAGCTGCTACAAACGCTCAAATGCATAAACAAAGCTTTGAATTTTAATTATGCAATATATTGGAATGTTAATAAGCAAGAAAATGCAGTAGGTTTTTTTTTTTAATGTATAGGATTAATCACTTGTGCACTGTAACCTCATGATGTTTGATATGAAAAGATGCAAGACTTAAAAGTTATAAGCTGTTACCAAATCTCTTACTCTAAAATCCAGGTGTAATAAATATTTTACACTAGGAATTAAAGGGGAGGGAGCAATTGCGAGATTAACAAAAGGAGAGAAGAAAATACAATACCTCTGGATTCATTATCCCTTCTTTTTTAAAACAGCTGTAAAACATGTCCATGGAAAATACTTCACTCCAAAGATATCCATAATATTGGCCATCATATCCCCCTGCCAAATGTCCAAAAGTGGCTGGCATATTTGTGCCTTTAAAGAAAGATACGTTTCAATCAATGTGATGGCCAGTGTTAATAATCAGGTCATCAGCTGGCTAAAGTTTCCCTATGGGGAGTGCAGATGCTGGGGAGAAGAGGCAAGCAGGATCCTACCTGTAGTACTCCCTGGGTTTACCTGCCCTTTGCCAAGATGTTTACAAATGTCTCTGCTGTGATGACTCAACCTCGGAGATGGTTTCGGCCCTAAGCTCTGGAATGCCTAACAATAGTTTCAGAGCTTTGTCCACACCCACCAGATAGCTCACTATTTCAGAACTCAGTCCTTTCTTATTCCCCAGACACTCGCTTCTTATAGATACTCTAATTGTAAGCCTACTCTTTGTCACACCTCTTCGTATCTAAAAATGTGTCAGAATGGCACTTACGGTAGGTTCATAATTACCGAAAAATAACTCTTTCTTTAAAAAGCCAAAAAGGGGGCGCCTGGGTGGCTCAGTCATTAAGCATCTTCCTTCAGCTCAGGTTCTGATCCCAGAGTCCTAGGATCGAGCCCCCACATTGGGCTCTCTGCTCGGTGGGAAGCCTGCTTCTCTCTCTCCCACTACCCCCCCCCCCCGCCCGTTTTTGTGTTCTCTCTCTCTCTGTGCTCCTCTCCGTCAAAAATTGAAGAAAATCTCTAAAAAATATATAAAATTAAAAAGCTAAAATTGTTTTTACCAACACAATCTACCTCTAGGGCTACTTTTAAAAAGGATTTTTGTCAAAGTGGCCTCAGGCACAAACTTGTTCTATGGTCTACTATAAACAGATCACAAAAGGAAGTGAGGAGCTTGAACAGAATCTGTTAACTCTTCTGACCTTCAGTGTCACTATAAATGTGATGGATACATTTAAACAACTACTTCGTTGTTGGAAAAAAAGTTGCCTTACCAAACTCCATACACAGGAATAACTACATGTTGGCTTAGAGTATATAACTATAAACATGAACACACATGTGTGTACCTTACCCACCCACCCACACGAATGCCAGGTTAGAAAGTGCTAGTTACACCGCTTTAACTGATCTGAGAACCAAAAAGAGAGACAAGGCAGAAGTTTGTGCTTCTCTCTGAAAGGACCCCTTCTGCCAATTTCTTAGTGAAATCACTGGTACACAGAGAGGGAGGAGCCAGGTGGGTGGGGCCAAATGTGAAGGGCGTTCTCTGCTCTGGGGTGGAGGCCAATTGCTTAGGCCTGATTACACTAAAATGCTGCAAAGCGGGCGCCACCTGTCCTCCAGGCACGTTTGGACCGGATAAGTCCTATGGACATAGTAAGCTTATCTCAAAGTCAGGGCCTGATTAGAGGAATCAGAAACAAAGGACATGAGGTAAGCTGCCTGACAAACTCTACCTTCCCTGGCAGGGCTGGTAGGAGGATACCCTATGCCTGACAGAACAAATGAACTCGGGTCCTGGTGTTTACATACCTGGAGTAGCTGGGACACCGAGAACCTCTGAGCAGTATTTGGCATATTCACCTGCAGCGTCCAGCGATGCGTTCGTGTGCAGAGACTGATCAACTTTGCTCAAAACAATCTGGCGCAAGGTCAGAAGGCCTAGTAACAGAAGAATGTTCTAGCATGTTTTGGGTAAGAGAGAACTATGTGTTCTAGTATCCCAAGATCAAAGATGTCAAAAACTGATGGCTGCAGTACACACTGCAAAATAGGAGCAGGTATCTTATTTAAAAGGAGATGGATTTTGTTTTCTTGGACACAATCCCAGTATAGTTAGCTGTCTTCCCTCCCCAGGTTAGCACCCTGAGTACACCATTATTACTAAAGGGGAGATGCGTTCTACAGAAGAGGCCAACAATTCTCTCTCGAGCAATTCTAATAATGTATTTTCCTTTTCTAAAATTGCAAGACATACCTGTGTTGACCAGTCTGGAAGCAACAAGTTTTTCAAGCAGATCATCCATAATGGGGCTTCCATCTTTATAATGTTTTGACAGTCTTCGGAGGGAATCCATGTCCCATACCCAGTTCTCAAGCATTTGTGATGGCACCTCTACAAAGTCTGTTTCCACATTTGTTCCACTAAATCGTGCAAAATCGGTCTAGGAAGTAAACATAGGCATCTCTTTTTTAAAGCACTAAATGAAAACTATGTATGTGATGAATCATAATTAAGACTCTCTAAAACTTGAGCACCTGGCTGACTCAGTCGGGAGAGCATGCGACTCTTGATCTTGGGGATTGTGAGTTCGAGCCCCACAGTAGGGACAGAGATTACTTAAATATTAAAAAAAAAAAAAAAGACTGTAAATCTTGGGGCGCCTGGGTGGCTCAGTGGGTTAAAGCCTCTGCCTTCAGCTCAGGTCATGATCCCAGGGTCCTGGGATCGAGCCCCACATCGGGCTCTCTGCTCTTCGGGGAGCCTGCTTCCTCCTCCTCTCTCTCTGTCTCTGCCTACCTCTCTGCCTACTTGTGATCTCTGTCTGTCAAATAAATAAATAAAATCTTTAAAAAAAAAAAAAGACTGTAAATCTTAAGTCAGAATCAGAGTCAACTGTCTCTTTGAATAAAGGGTTAGGATAACTTAAAATTTAAATGAAAGCAAAAAGCAGAGGCCAAGCAACCTGAAAAATAACCATCGGGACTCTATGTTAAATTAGTATTTCATTCTTTTGAATCATAGACAAACGTGGAACAATCATCAGGAAACATAACCGAAAACAAAAATCAGTATGAGTTGAAACTACTAGCCTTAAGCTTTGGAAGTAAAAAGAGTAAAAAAAAAAATTTTCCATTAAAAATGAGTAGATTTAAGACAATTTCTCCCTACTTCTCTTTTCTGTTTGCTTCCCTTTGTTTATTCAGTACATGCCTTTCTGGGGCACTCATCACTCTACTATTTTTTTTTTTTTAAGATTTTATTTATTTATTTCACAGAGAGAAATCACAAGTAGACGGAGAGGCAGGCAGAGAGAGAGAGGGAAGCAGGCTCCCTGCTGAGCAGAGAGCCCGATGCGGGACTCGATCCCAGGACCCTGAGATCATGACCCAAGCCCAAGGCAGCGGCTTAACCCACTGAGCCACCCAGGCGCCCCATCACTCTACTATTTAACTACTCAAGTTTCAATCAAAATCAAAGAGTTAAATGACAACACTGCAGACAGGTATCCTTTGCATGTATTGTGTTTTGTGTTCTAAATTTTAGATACGTGATTCTAAGAAAACTGCGCAGTAGAAAGCCTAGCCAGACCTCTCAGGGTAGAAGAGGCTACCTTAACATAAGAAGCCACTTCAATGGGAGTCAGAGCCATGGATTAGCTGGCTAGTGGGGGTGAGTGAAATGCAGCTATCGTTTCCTGGACAAACAAAGGATGCTCAGAAGTTAAAGCATCTCTTGTAAAAATAAAGGACTTATTCTGAGGGTGTGGGCTAAGAGTTAAAAAAAAGTTTTTTTTTTTTTTTTTTTGTTAAGTGAACTTTAGCAAGTTGTTGAGTCAGGAAAGCTCTTGATCTTTAGAAAGAGGGGAATTCACGAGAGCAGCTGATGTTTTCAAACCTGCACCCCATCCACAGAACTTCTATAAAGCTGACACTGGCAAAGGAGATTTAGCATTAAACCAACTGGGTCATTTGTGGGATGGGGGCTGGCTTTGTGTTGTCTCTCCCTGAACCTCTGTCCTGTTTCCCTCTTCAGATGTTTGACACCGCAGCCCTCCCTGACTTCATCGTCCCTGGGGCTCTGCAGGGAAGGGAAAGGAAGAAGGGCTTAAGCACCAGGAGGAGGGAGCAGATGGGACACGGAATCAGCAGCAGAGAAAGATTCTGCTTTTGGCCCAGGGCAGAAGCACAGATGTCTAGGCCATTTCACATTCTGCCTTTCCCTCTTTATGCAAAAAAATGTTTTGCTTGACTTCCTATTATGATTGCGCTGATTCTAGATACGAAGAGCTGCAAATCCTGAAGGGCCAAGGGGAATGAAATGCACTAGGCGCTGGAATTAGGCCACCTGCATTTGAGGACATCCCGGTAAAAAATTCTTACAGGAAAGAGGCAAGGGTTCCTGAAAACTGAATATTTTGCCTCTTTCTGGTATATAATCTTCTAAAATAACAAACATCCTACACTTAGATAAAACAAAGTGATAAAATAATCATAACAGCCGACACCTATTGAGACTTCACCACTCAAGGCACTATGCTAGGCCCATTACATGGATATCTGATTCCGACTCCAAAACGATTGTATGAAGTACATACTGTGATCACTGTTTTGAGATAAGGAAATTGAAACACACTGAGATTCACTGGAGAACTAGGATTTGAAACCAGGTGGTCTGACTCCAGAACCCACGGTTTGAACCACAACCACTACAATGCCTCTCTAACTTACAAGAAAAATGAAAACCATAAAAGGTTAAATTAGGATGTTCCGAAGGGAATAAATCCTCCTGGGCATTATCTAAAGTAGAAAAGTCTTATATCAAATTTGCCTTCATAACAAGAGCAAAACTGAGGTTTCAGTTGTACTTCCAAAGAAATCCTACTTCCTCTCTCTACTGGACGATGCTTCAAGGATCAGACCTAAGGCTGGGTGTCAAGGTCAGTCGTTGTAACCACCTTTCCCACACTCCGGATTCTGGCATACTAACTGCACGATTTTCTAAGGACTACAGTTTTTAGATAAGTACTCATAGAGCTAACAAAGGCAAATAAATCACACCATCAGTCACTACTTTACAATTATTTTGACAAAAATATACATTTTCTATACTTTGCTTGGGTGAATATTTTTTGGTCAGCATTTGCATATGGGGGTGCAAACCAACCCCAAATAACAAAATGTGTGTGTGTGTGTGTGTGTGTGTGTGTGTGTGTGTGTTTGGAGCGGCGGTGGTATTTCAGAACCTAGAAAAACATGAACAAATGAATAACTTATGAGCTAAAATTGAATAAAATAAAAATTAACGCAGTTATGTCATTCAGAGTAGAGAAGAGAGGGCTTATTCTGTCCAAAGCCTTTGGGTGGTGTGGGGAGAGAACATAGTGATGAATGAACAGATCAACAATGTCTTCTAAAGAACAAAAGGAAATGTTTGCAAGGAGTAGAAGCTAAAAATAACCCTACTGCTTACTAATTTCCCGAAAGTCAGTCATGCTGTTTCTCTGTGTGCCCTTTGAGCAGTATCATTTAAATATTTTTCAAATGAGGAGGACAAAGAACCTAGGAAATTCAAAAGCTCAATTTCCAGCAAACAACTAAATTCTGAAAAGAAAGGAACCCACAGTCAGCTACTGTGTAAGTCTACAAAGAAACCCTGAACAGGCCTTAGGATCCACTAGCCTGCTGGGGGTCTGACACTCAAAACAGCATGACTGCTGAATGATTACTCGCTGTTGACCAGCCGGCAAACACCACTCCCTCGTTTTAAACTGTAGTTCCAAAGTACCCTCAAAAGTCCTTTCTGTAGTTTCCCACAAGAACAATTTGAAGGTGTTGAATATATAGTAGCTTCCAGGCTAAAGTAACCACTGATGTTAATATACCTCCCAGATAAAGCAGAGCATTGTGAAATAAACAAAAGTAATCTGATTAACAAATCATTCTGCAGGTGATATCTCATGAAGTTTTAGAGCATTAACGCTGCAAGAAATGTTCTGACAATAAAAGCCTAGAAAACAATGTACACTCAAATTTCTGTTTGGTTATAATTTCTTGAGAGGAAGAAAGTTGTCTAAAACAATGAGAATTTTCATCATTACTTTTTAACAGACAATAGGATACATAAAATTTTTACAAGAGATCACTTGATGCTATAGAGATTAACTTCTCAATTTAGATAACACAACAGGAGCTAGAGCAAAATTATACAAACTGGAGCTCAAAAGTCATGTGAGCTTTTGGTGTATATAAAGACCGAAGTCTTAATGGATTATTGTTCTAATGAAGTGACTGAATGCTTTTAGGGGTTGCAACAGAAATTTTATATTCATGATTCCACATCCCAACTCAAAGAAAAAGCAGTTGCTAAAATCGGTAAGTGTACTGTGTTTAGAAAAAGAAAAGGCCCCAGGAGAATGGATTCTGGCTGTGTAAGGTGACCCCCCTGTTGATTTCCTAGCAGTCATTTCATAGCCTGACTTGTCTGATTTACCCCTAAATCCAGGGATGCTCAGAAGTTTATGTAACAAAGCATCAAAAAAAGAAAAGTGCCACTGTCTCCCAGACTCTGCCACAAATAGAGGGTTAAAGTTCATACTTTTAACTTCATATACACCTACCCATCAATGGAAGTAATAATAGTAGTAAAGAGACCCTGAAGAACACTTTGCTAACTTGCTTATTAATCTTCACAGCAGCCTCATAGTTTGGCAGATCTGTATCACCACCATAATTTAAAAGACAATCTGCAGCGGTCTTAAATACTGCCTTTTTTTTAGAGAGAGAGAGAGAGAGAACTCGCATGTGAGAGTGGTCGGGGGAGGTGGTGGTGAAGGTAGGATAGCGGGGAGGGGCAGAAGAAAAGGGAGAGAGAATCTTAAGCAGGCTCCACGGCCAGCAGAGGGCCTGCGGCTCTGAGATCATGACCGGAGCTGACATCAAGTGTTAGTTTTGTGTACATGTGTGCTCATATAAGGAAATAAACACATAAATGCGTAAAATAACAAATAAGAGATCCTGAAAGAAATCACTTCTAACACTGATGATGGAATCTCAAAGAACCATGCAGGGGTGGGGAAAGGGAGCAGAGGCAACAAGCTTGTTGGTAAGTGTTTACTGTACTAGAAGGCTGAAACAGAAAGGTCACCCTACACAGAGGGAAACGTGGAACAAGATAAATTCATTCATTCCACATATGCTTACATGTGGTTGATTTAGAGGGAATGTCCGTCAAGAGGCTGAGGAGAAAAATGTCTGTCTGACAGGAATACATGCTTGGATGATCAAATTCCAACCACAAGACACAGTGTGGTCTCTAGAGCATGAGACTGAGAGCACAAAAGTGGTTATAGGCCATAGGGTGGTGAAGAGCACGACCATCAGATCGTGGGCGAACCATTCAACCCTCCTGAGTCTCAGTCTTCTCTACATGGAAATGGGAGGAATAACAACAGTTTAATAAGAGAAGTAGGTTAGTAAATCTACTTCAGGAAATACTGAACTAATGAATGGAAGGCACTGATTTATTTATTTATTTGTTTATTTGAGGGTGAGAGACAGCGCACACACATGTAGGAGTGTGGAGGGAATCTCAAGCAGACTCCATTGTGAGCAGAGCCCCATGCGGGGTTTGATCTCACAACCATGACATCGCTATCTGAGCTGAAACCAAGAGTTGGATACTTAACCAACTGTGCCACCAGGAGCACTTTAAAATAATGATCTTTAAAATAATTATCTCTAATAGTCCACAACTCACTACTCCTAATGTGCACACCAACTCAGACATCATTATGGAAGTTTTTAAAAAGCATTACTATTCTTTTCTAGCAAAGTTCAAAAGGCCAGTGATTACGGAGAGCTCAGACCACAGTAAAGTCAAGAAACAGGAACAGATACTAGAGATGCTACCTTTTGATTGCTATCTTCAAAATTATATGCCCCATAGTATTAACACAAGAAAATATAAGTGAAACTCATCTCCTGAATGTTGAAATAGTAGACGTATTGAACTAGTGCACCTACATGTTTGAAAACTGGATGTTCTGGCAGCCACATTTAAATATTGCTATGACAAGCTCCAACGAGCTCTTCTGGTCATCACACTTGCACAATACCAAAGTGGGGAACCCAGACACTGAGCTGCTATATCTAAAAATCAATCTAGTAGACGTGTATGTCAATTTTTTTTTTTTAAGGAGAGAAAGAGAGAGAGGAAGGGAGGGGCAGATGGAGAGAGGGAACTTTTTCTTTTTTGAGAGAGAGAATCTCAAGCGGGCTCCTCACCCAGTGCAAAGGCTGACGCGGGGCTTAATCAAACAATCTTTAGATCATCACCTGGACCAAAATCAAGAGTCAGACACTTAAACTGACTAGCCACCTAGGGACCCCTGTATGGCAAATATTTAATTCACTATGTATTTCTTGGAGAAGTTAGAAGTATTACTAAACACAGAAGCTATTAAGCTTCTTGTTCACTACCACCCAGTTTAGGTCAATACAAAAGGTTGTGAAATTATTATAAAGCTGCAGAAAAGTGATTCTGTGCCTACTACTTTTGAGACAAAAGTACTGATTATTGGTTCCCTATATGATTAACTTAAAAGTTCTTTAAAAAATTTTCAAATATGGGGTGCCTGGGTGGCTCAGATGGTTAAGCATCTGCCTTCGGCTCAAGTCATGATCTCAGGGTCCTAAGATCAAGCCCCACATCAGGCTCCCTGCTCAGCAAGGAGTCTGCTTTTCCCTTCTCCCTCTGCTGCTCCCCCTGTTTGTGCTCTCTCACTCTCTCTGTCAAATAAATAAATAAAATCTTAAAAAAGAAATAAGATTTAATTGAGCTGTAGTGGACATACAATATTATATTGGTTTCAGGTGTACAACATAGTAATTCAATGTTTATATCTTTAAAAGTTCTTAAAACATTACAGTACATTTGAAAGAATAGTCAAAAAATATTTTTCACAGATAATCTCAGGAGGAGATGACCAATCAAGGAATTGTACCACATACTATTTAACTACATGATATATCTGGTGTTCATGGAGGAAGTTAGGCAAACTGTAAGAATTGAATATAGCCCCCTGTTTCAAGACAGAGACACCATATACAAACACTATCATCTCCATATATACTGTCACCAGCATATCAGTATATATACTGATTAATGTATATATTATTTTTCATAGAGTTTATGTATTTCAGTCATGAGTCAAAGAGCTCTAAAAGGGCATAACACCAGGAACATTATTTTCCAGCATTAAATGGCCATCTCAAAGGATCAAAAATAACATAAAAGATCATGAGAATAACAGAGTGGTAGAGAAAAACATTATGAGCACATGGTAAGCATACGATACTCAGTTCAAAGAGGACTGTTCTGAAAACAAGAACACACAGGAAGAGCACTGAAAACCCTACTACCCAAGAATCACTATTATCTTAATAAGTGTGATCAAGACACCAAGTTACCTTCTTGTGAAATCATTAGCTGATCATCCATATACAAATAAGGAGGAAACTGCTCTAACCTGGGAATTCTTTAATTTGAAATTCATTATGGTCTGGGCTTCAAGGAATCTGTGAGCCCTTTGGAGCCCCGTGTAAAATTCTGAGTATATGAGATGTATGTACATTTTCCTAGAAGAGGTATCCACAGCCTAAATCAGACTTTCAGACAATCCTCATATCCAAAAAGATCTACTATTCTAAAAACAGGCAGTAGTTTATGTGTGTGCAAATATATAACTGGATCTTGGATAATCTAAATAATATTCCAAAAGTCTGAAATTTATTTATTTATTTATTTTTAAAAGATTTTATTTATTCATTTAACAGAGAGGGGGAACACAAGCAGGAAGAGCAGCAGGCAGAGTAGGGGAAGAAGGAGGCTCTCTGCTGAGCCAGGAGCCAGATGTGGGACTTGATCCCAGGATCTTGGGATCACGACCTGGGCTGAAGGCAGCTGCTTAACGAACTGAGCCACCCAGGCATCCCGAAAAGTCTGAAATTTAAAAAGGTATTTGACTTTTTTAAATTGCTCATAAAAATATTTTAGAAAGATGGAAACTAGACTTAGCCTAACTACGGGAAGCGGCCATAGAATGGACGCAGATTAAAAATAAATATTTCAGGGGGACGCCTGGGTGGCTCAGTTGGTTAAGCAGCTGCCTTCGGCTCAGGTCATGATCCCAGCATCCTGGGATCGAGTCCCACATCGGGCTCCTTGCTCCACAGGGAGCCTGCTTCTCCCTCTGACTCTGCCTTCCACTCTGTCTGCCTGTGCTCGCTCTCACTCTCTCTCTCTCTTACAAATAAATAAATAAAATCTTTTAAAAAATAAATAAATAAATAAATGTTTAAGGAACCCTATAGCTGTGAAAGTACTCTAAAACTGTGTAAGAAAGAAAATTTAGGTTGTTCTGGAAGATTTCCTTTCCTTGGATTAAACACAGGACAAAAATGGCTATATGTTTAAAAAAACATGGAAACACTAGAATGTAAGGATAAAAGGTTTGAAAGAACTAAACAGTTTTTTAACAGTAGTGACTGTAGTATTTTGGAACTGAGTGGGTACATTTTTGGTTATTACAACAATTATTCTGAGGCCAGGGACATGAGATGTCTAGGAATGAACTGCACATGTCAGGACAAAAAAAATTGTCCCATATGCTGCATGCCATTCTTATGTCCTACTGGACATTTACCTAAGTAAAAAGTGAGCCTGGGTTTTAACTAACTCCACTGCACATATTTCTGTAAAGTATTTTGTACCCAGTTTTAATTTCCAACACTATTTTTTTTTACAATTTTATTTATTTATTAGAGAGAGAGAGACAGACAGACAGAGACATCATAAGTAGGCAGAGAGGCAGGCAGAGGGAGAGGGAGAAGCAGCCTCCCTACAGAGCAGGGAGCCTGATGTGGGGCTTGATCCTAGGACTCTGGGATCACAACATGAGCCGAAGGCAGACGCTTAACCGACTGAACCATCTGGTGCCCCAATTTCCAGGACTCTTAACTATGGGGATCACCTATGTAAATCAAAGCAAGATTGCTTTTTTGCTCTAACTTTCCCAAGAAACATTCACCATTTTGGAAAATCATGTCACCACTTCTGCTATCGACCAATATAGAATGTCTCTGTTCCCCCCAATTCATATGTTGAAACCTATTTCCCAATGTGATGATAGGAGATGAGGCCTTTGGGAGATATTCGGTCATGACAGGAGAGCCTCCATGAATGGGATTAGTGTCCTTATAAAAAAGATCCTAAGGAGCTCCCCCACCCTTCCACCATGTAACCACATAGTGAGAGGCACTGTCTCGGAACCAGAAAGCAGGTTCCTACCAGATACCAAGACTGCCAGCACCTTGATCCTGAACTTGTAACCTCCAGAACTGACTGAGAAATAAAATTCTGCTGCTTCTAAGCCACTCAGGCTATGATAGTCTACTACAGCAACTTGAACCAAGACAGTTGGCAATACCAGTCTAGGGCTTGGCTGACAACACAAACCAAATTTATCAGTCTGTAGTTTTCACTGCTGGATTCAGGGTTAATCCTAATGAAGACTTCATTATGTCTTACTACGGAGCCATGTCCAGGCATCTATTGGGAAAACATAAAAATGGTGTTTATGTTCAGCGAGGACACTGTATCAACTAAAAATATTCTCTGTATGGAGAAAGGCGGTTAGGGAAAAATGAGTAAAATCCAAATGGAGTGCTGAGTCTAGTTAGGAGTACTGCAGCAATACTTGCTTCTTGGTTGTGACAAATCTGTTACAGTAATACTAGACTTTAACAGTAGAGGAAACAGGGTAAGGGTGTATGTGGGCAATTTTTGTACTATCTTTGCGACTTTTCCGTAAATCAAGAACTATTCTGGGGCACCTGGGTGGCTCAGTGGGTTAAGCCGTTGCCTTTGGCTCGGGTCATGATCTAGGGGTCCTGGGATTGAGCCCCGCGTTGGGCTCTCTGCTCGGCGGGGAGCCTGCTTCCTCCTCTCTCTCTGCCTGCCTCTATGCCTACTTGTGATCTCTCTCTGTCAAATAAATAAAATCTTAAAACAAAAACAAAAACAAAAACAAAACAAAACAAAAAACCTATTCTAACAAAAAGCTTCTTATTAATATGTTTGCCTTTAGAGATATACAGAGATTTCAAATCTGGAAAACTGTTCCTCCATTTCTGTTAATATCAGTTTTCCAAACTGTTTGATGGAACTACTAACTCAATGTTTTCTTACGTCAGATAACAGTCAAATACCAACAAGCTCATATGGATTATCCTCGAATAGTGTGGCCCTAGTTTACTGGACTGCATTACAAACCAGTTGCAATGCACTGCACACACATACACCCTTCTGGACAAATTCTCCACATGGTTATACTATATTATCTATGATTTTAATTCGAGGCTACTCATGGGAGGTGTTTCAACATATTTATTATTAAAAAAGGAGTAGAGTCTGGGGGCGCCTGGGTGACTCAGTGGGTTAAGCCTCCTGAGTTTGGCTGAAGTATGATCTCAGGGTCCTGGGATGGAGCCTTGCATCGGTCTCTCTGCTCATTGGGGAGCCTGTTCCCCCTCCCCCTGCCTGCCTCCCTGCCTACTTGTGATTTCTCTCTCTGTCAAATAAATAAATAAAATCTTGGGAAAAAAAAAAAAGGAGCAGAGTCTGAGAGAGTTGAAAACCACTCAACTAAACAAAGCATTAACAAGCAGAAAAGAGAGATTATAGCACAGTTTATCTGTGAATGTTACACTAAATCCTATGGAGAAGAAAAGAATAAAATGAAAAAAGCAGAGTATAAGGCTTGGTGATAATCTTCTTTCTTCATAGGGTGGTATTCAATGAAGACCCTTCATCAGGGATAAACTTCTGAGCAAAAAATATGCTATGTAAGAGAAGTAAGAAAAATTTTGTTTTTACAGAAGGCCTATAAGATTCTAGGACCCTGGGATCCTGACCTGAGCTGAAGGCAGACGCTTAACCCACTGAGCCACCCAGGCACCCCGCCTATGAGATTCTTGAGCATGTTCAGCTTCTGAAAAAACGTGAAGGGGAGGAACCGAAAAGCAGTAGAAAAAATAAAAAGCCGGGAAACAACTGGTAGGTTTAAGATTAAAAAAAAAAAAAAATCACTCACCTGTGCACAAATCTGATGCATGACATGACCAAATTCATGGAAGTAGGTCCGTACCTCATCGTGCCTCAGGAGAGAGGGCCGGCCTGCTGTTGGCTGCGAGAAGTTCACCACAAGGGCGGCCACAGACATCATTCGGCTCCCATCAGGGAGGAGGCAGCCAGGCTGGAGACCAAAGCAGGCTGCGTGGTTGTACTTTCCTTCCCTGGGAACCAGAAGCATCACTGGTGAGATAGGAACATTCTTCTGTAGCAACAACACTGCTGTGACCTCTCTCAATCACGAAGCCTTATTTGATACCAGAGGATGCTTTGAAACACGTAATCCACCCTTGAGAAAGTAGGTCATTATATTAAAATGGACAAGCTAAAACGGTGCAGACAAAACCCCACTATCACTGCACACGAGTTTTATCTCCAAGGTTTCTTCTGTGGAAAAACTGTAATGTAAGAATCAAGAATATACACCACACCCATTGTAGAGCCCAATGTTTACTTTGATGGGATCTTACTTTCCTTTTTCAAAGATGGTGTCACTAAATACTACATTGTATGAAAGCAAACTTGAAATAAAAGATATAGTTTGGTTTACTGAACAGATTTTTCTTAAAATCAGAATTGATAAAAACCAAATACTAGACAATAAGGTTGTTCCCTGTATTCAAGGAAGGAAGAATCAGTGTTCACAATTAAATGTGCTCTTCATATAAACTAGTCAGGCCTTTTTGAAACACAATGCTTTTAGTTAACATGGGAAAAACAAAAATTACACTATAAAGTTGTCTATTTTTAAACAATGATGGTCTCTCAAAAAGGTATGTGCAATTGGATTTTATTCTAGAAGCAGGTCCCCCCCCCCCCCCCCCCCCCCCCCCCCCCCCCCCCCCCCCCCCCCCCCCCCCCCCCCCCCCCGCCGTCTCAGAGGATTAGTAGTACATTCAGGTTTGGGGTAGAACATTTTACTTTGATAGGTTTTGATTGATATACACCTTTGTTTACATTGTCTTTCTCGGTGACTCCTTATTGATCTGCTTTCCCTGCTGTTGCTATTCAAATTAAAAACAAAACAACCAGCTTTTTTCAGCTTCCTATGATGAGGTACAAAGCTAGAAAGGACACTGCTCCTACCCATACAACAATACGCTACACAATCTCCAAATCACCACTTTTCTTGAATTCATCACTAATGGGAAGGCAATCAAGTAACTTATAGTCTAAGACTGATGTCACCAAGGGGAGAGGAAGCAAGGAAGCAAGTGTGTGTGTGTGTGTGTGTTTTTAAAGATTTTATTTATTTATTTGATAGACAGAGATCACAAGTAGGCAGAGAGGCAGGCAGAGAGAAAAAGGAAGGGAAGCAGGCTCCCTGCTGAGCAGAGAGCCCAATGTGGGGCTCGATCCCAGGACCTTGGGATCATGACCCAAGCTGAAGGCAGAGGCTTTAACCCACTGAGCCACCCAGGCGCCCCACAAGCGTGTTTTTTAGCCTGGGGCAAATACTACAGAAGCCAGTAGGAGAAGTCTTTTAACAAATTGTTAAAGGCCATGGTGGATCAGCGAAATCGGGGAGCCCCTGGGCACTATAGATAAGGATGTTCTGCCTCCTTGTGCAGGGTCTTCTCCCTGAACCTCGCTGAGGCCGCACACAAAGAGGGCAGCAGGCTGATGCCCTGCTGGAGCATCAGTCCTGATGCAGGCCCGGAGAGGAAGCAGCTGTCTTGACAGAGGAATGAAGCATTGCCTCGCTTCTCTGAGGGAGGGCAAGAAACGCTGTTGTGCTAAAAGCATTGGAGAAAACCCACTGCCAAGGCCAAGGGAACAGAAAAAATCCTCTACTTCTGAAGGAAAGACAGGAACACAGTGTGTGCCAGACCTACAAATGAGATCTACTGAACAGGCTGAGTCAGCACTGAGCAGGGACACGGGAAGGGAAGGCAGACAGAGGCGGGGACAGAAGCTGTGGATGGGTACACCAGAAACAATATACTGAATGTGATAATTGGTGCCTCAATGGGCTACTCAGGGCTTTCCACAATAATTCATATAGTTGATTGTAAATGTGTAAACAGATTTATAAACCTTTTTTTTAATATGGGAAAACTAAAGTAATCTGGACATGTTAATTCTATTATATTTAGTGCTTCTTAGTACATTAAGAAAGGCCAAAAAAAGTGTTTTTCCCCCCAAAAGCATATTCTTCATTTGAGAGTAATATGGGTGCTACTGTGTTAGACAGACAAGGGCTGCGATAGTTGGAGAACTTTTAAAGTCTAAGAATAGCTTAAAATCAAGGACTTTCTACTGATTTAAAAGTCAGTGGCACTGAGGGGTTTTTAATCTTTCCTTTAAGAAAAAACTTGATTTATTTAATTTTAAAGTCTTTTTTATTCTGACATTTTACCTTTCCATATTTTGTCCATAAAATGATGGTGATTTTAAAAAATGTCCCTATCATTCTTCCCCTAAGTGACCTGAAGTGATGTCTGAAAATGGTTCTGCTAGTCACTTGACCCAGAAAACCCTACAAAATCATGCAAATCAGAGTTTCAAGTTTTCATGTACACTTTAAGAACATATGTGAAACTTCCCAGGGCATCAAAGGCAGGCATATCCAAGAAGCCACCAAGTATTTGAAGGATACCACTTTGTGGAAGGGGTATGGGCCATTCTGTCGCTATAACGGTAGACTTGGGAGGTATGCCCAGGCCAAAGAGTGGGGATGAACACAGGGTTGGCGGCCCAAAGAGAGTGCTGAATTTTTACTGTACATGTTTAAAAATGGAGAGAGTAATGCTGTACCTTAAGGGTTTAAATGTAGATTCTCTGGTGAACAGTGCCCCCCAGATGCAGCGTAGAACTTACAGGGCTCCTGGTTGGGTTAACCCATACATGAGCTCTCCCTTCCACACTGAGAGGATCCTTATTGATCAAACTGTTCCTAAGCCAGAATAGGAGGTCACACAGAAGAAAAAGATATCCCAGAAGAAACTGAAGAAATAAAAACTTATGCCCCAGGAGTAAATTCTATACAAAATTTAAAAATAATAAAAAGTAAAAAAAATAAAAATGTCCCTATCAAGCATCTTATGTTGGAATCATCAGAGTATCTTGGCTTTGTTTTGTTTGAGAATTTCAGTATTCAATGAATAAACACTGAAATGTGATTAAAAAAAAAGTAACTGGTTTTTCTTAAATCTACTCCAAATATCCTTTTTTGAGTCACTGAGAAAAAAACAAGTTACTCCATCTCACTTTTAGGAAGTGACAGGAAGGTGACAGGAAGTGAATATTAAGTAGGTCACTACTTTCACAAGAGATGGGCTTTTGATTCCCATCCTAGCGCTACTCGTAAAGGCCAGATCTCAGAGTGCAAAAGAAAGTGACCCTATGTTGGTGGGGAGGCAGCAGGTTGGGGTGGTAAGAACTGTTATCTGTGACCCTGGAAGTAGAATCTGGGGATAGTTCGAAAAGATTCCAGGGCTGAAGGATTTCCCCTGAAAGAATTTCTGGCTTAAAACTGCATGCTAACACTCTTACTAAAAAGAGACCCATCTACATGACAAGGGCTTATTTTTAGACCATTTTGAAAGTGAAAGTAAGTCCATAAAACACTGGGATAAGGCCCCACTGTCCACTGTCTGGATGAGGCAGTTATCCAGCCTCCTTCCCAGTAGCCACCCAAAGTCACCCAGTCTTTGGGTTAAAAACTTGTTTGTGTCACTGGGGCGCCTGGGTGGCTCAGTGGGTTAAGCCGCTGCCTTCGGCTCGGGTCATGATCTCAGGGTCCTGGGATTGAGTCCCGCATTGGGCTCTCTGCTCAGCAGGGAGCCTGTTTCCTTCTCTCTCTCTCTCTCTGCCTGCCTCTCAGTGTACTTGTAATTTCTCTCTGTCAAATAAATAAATAAAATCTTAAAAAAAAAAAAAAAACTTGTTTGTGTCACTAAAGTAGGCGGTCACTGGTCACTGGGATTTCCTGTGGCCTAGTTAGTAAAATGAATTGGTAATTGCAACAGGTTGGCTTTGTTGTAGAAAGCAGCCTAGAGAGGAAGTGATCCAAATCCTTTCGCGGCTGATGGAGCCCTATAGAGCCCGTAGTTAACCACATGTTTCAGAGACAACAATGTTTTCTTGATTCCTCCCAGTGACTGACTACCTAGCCAGGGTGATATGCATGTATAGCCTAATGCACGAAACAATCCTGTAAAGGGATCACCACTCCCACACTACAGACGAGGAAACAGAGTCTCAAGTTAAATCACCTAAGCATCCCAACTCAATTTGAATGACTACAAAGATTTTGCTATTCCTGCTGTATTGTGCTGCCTCTCAGCTGGACTAAGGGAAGTGGCCAGAGACTGAAGAGTAAGGGCAGAGAGATTACCTGAACAATAAATATTTTGGAGGCCAATTTTAAATTAAGTAAGTGCAGTGCACAAACTAGATGATGATGATGGCTGCAAACATTTATTAAGCAATTCTATATGCAGGGTAGTCTTCCAGTTAATGTTTTATACATAATTAACCAACCGTTTTATCCTTACAATCCTACGAAGCAGGTAGAATTAATATTCCTGTTTGATCAAAACTATAATGTAGATAAAGAAATGGAGGCATAGGAACATTAAGTTGCCTAGTAAGTGACAGAGCCAGACACACTGACTTCAGAACCCACATCTTTACTCCCATAGAACTCCAAGAACCATACAAGAAAACTCTGGAAGACAAGAGTCTTAATCTGGGTAGGAATTCAATCCCTAGGGTCCCTTCTAACAACATGATTCTCAGTACCTTGGATAGAGGTCCAAGTAGAACTGTCCCAGAACTTCTCCTGTGGCTTTATCCTTCACGGTGTAAAGTGTCACACTTTTATTCCAGACATGAGCATCTGCCACTTGCTCAAATGAAAGACCTAGCAACTCCTGGTAGATGTTCAGCAATCCTTCAGTGACCACTTCAATTGGGAAATATTCCTTGAGGATCTCTTGATCTATGGAGTACTTGAGTTCTTCTGTCTGAGTCATGTAGTAATATAGATCCCAGGCATTGATTTTCCCATCATATTCAAAACCTCTCTCTTCACATTCCTTTTTCTTCAAGTTCAAAATAAACTCTCGCTCTGCCTCACCCAGTGGTTTTAATTTCTGGCTTAAATCATCTGTGAGGGAAGTGGGAAAAGTCAGTGATTTATTGCTTTGGGGAGCAAGCACATTCATACATATACCAATGTCTTTCTTCTTTATAGTACTTGGTGTACATAACTGGGGGGAAGGAAGGGTGGAAGAAAGGATGGAGGGAAAGAGAGCTGGCGCTATTATGACAGCACTGCTGTTTTCTTCCCCGTAATTAATTTCATGGCTCCTTGCCCTCCCATTTTTTTCAGCACCAGCCAAACCAAGCCACAACTTCCTCTCACCATCAACAAAGCTCAAGTTTATCTCAGAGAACTTGGACTCCAGAATGTTGTAATTCAAGAAACATAACAACAGAGAAACCATCTCATGTACATGATTATTCTTCAATGAGATGAGGCTCCTCAAAAAGCCAGGGAAAATAAATCAGATGCAACCTGTGATCACTATTACTAAAAATTGCTCAATGCCTTTAACAGCCATGGGTTTTATCACTAATCCCTCTATAAAGAAAGTCTATTTGGATACAGCAATTCCACTTCTTAGATGGATACCACAATTTCTATACTGTGCTTAATTTTGACTATTTCACTTTCTCCCTAATTTACTTTAATTTAAAATTGGCATGTTCTCATCTGAGTTATCCTCTTGACTGCCTATATTCACCTACTCTCTTACAGGCCTCATCAGAATTAGGTCACTTTGTATCTTCCCTAAGTTCCCTTCTTTTTCTTTAAAGGGCTTCTCAGGCCATTGCCTTCACCTCACGCTCTGGGGTTGCCTCTCACACTGCTAGGTCCCGTAAAGAGCCAAATACATGTTTATCTTACATTTGTGACAAACTGTGAAGCACAAATACGTAACAAGAGCATATGCATTTAGGTAAATACAGTGAAACAGTCAAAGAAGAAGAAAAATGGAAATATACAACTGATTTTAAAAAAGACCCAACCTAGAAAGGCTGTTACATGGCTTGTACTCTTCGCGGTGTTCATTTCAAGGACAAAGTCAGCATGTGTGCTATAGCCAAGCAGTCTGGCTACTTTGGCCCGCAGAGGAAGTAGCTGCTGCAGAATTATGGTGTTTTCCTAGTAATAAACAATGACAAAAACACAGACTAATCATTAATTGGATCCAAAGCATTAAAAGGAAGTTATTACATATATCTGTAGGTTGGCAAAATTGTCAATTATTTTTAAACCATCTCAACCTCCTAATAAATGATTCCACTTCACCATTAAAGACAAAAAAAAAATTCATGATCTAATTTTACTTCTGAAATCACTGACTTTTTAAGCCTCCGGAGATTGCTATGAAGTCTTAATAAAATTGTAGGTATTATAAACTTGAAGAAGTGAAAAAGTAATCTTAAGGACTACAGGGATTCCACATTTAATTCCACTGACAAGACTACAACAAATCTTTTAAATTTGTTTCTGGTACTTATAAATACATATAAGCACAAGTTTGCCACTTTAATTTCACACGCATTAGTACGGCTATTATACGAACATTAGAAAATAGAAAATAGTGTTAATGAGGATGTGAAGAATTTGGAGATTTTGTATACTGCTGATGCAAATGTAACAAGTGTAGCTGCTGTGGAAAACAGTATTGCAAGTCCTTAAAAAAATTAAACACATAATTACCATATGATCTAGCAGTTCCACTTGTGGATGTGTGTTCCACAGGAACTCAAAGAGATACCTGTACACCTGTGTTTACTACACCACCATGAGAATAACAGCCAAGTAGCCCAAATGTCCATTAGTGGAAGAATGCATAAAGAAAATGTGGTATAGGGGCATCTGGGTGGCTCAGTTGGTTAAGAGAATGCCTTTGGCTCAGGTCATGATCCTGGAGTCCTGAGATCGAGTCCCACATCAGGTTCCCTGTTAGGCAGGGAGTCTGCTTCTCCCTCTGACTCTCCCCCTTCTCATGCTCACTCTCTCTTTCTCTCTCTCAAATAAATAAAATCTTTAAAAAAGAAATAAGAAAATGTGGTATAGACATACAATGTAATATTATTCAGTCTTAAAAGGGAAAGAGATTTTCATACATGCTAAACCATAACTTGAAGGTATTACGCTAAGTAAAGTAAGTCAGTCATAAAAGTATAAATATTGTATGATTCCAACTTACATGAAGTTCCTAAGAGTTAAATTCATAGAGCCAGAAAGGAAAACAGTGGATGCCAGGGGTTGGGAGTGGGGGAGCAAGGTTAGGAGTTAGCATTTAATGGGTACAGCTTCAGCTAGAAAAGACAAAAAACCCTGAAGACACATGCTGGTGATGTTTGCACAGCAATGTGAACGTACTTAATGCCACGGAACCCTTTGCATGTATGGATGTTGCAGAGATTTATCTCAAGTCATTACAAAAAAATTTTTTTTAATGTATGTATTAAGAAAACAAGCAATGATATTGCTTTATTTTTTTAACAATGAAAGGAAAAGTAATCTCCTAGAGACTAATAAATGTTGAGGTCAAAGAAAAATTACCCCTCAAGGATGAAATCATATTTATAGACACGTTTCTAAGGATGATCACATGTTCAAGATCAGGCTACCCAGGTTCATATAGGCTCCACCATTTCCCAGAGCTCACTATTGACTGTCAATTTTCTTGAAATCTCTCTCCTACCCCCCACCCCAACAATTCTTTCTTTTAGTAAAAGGATTTTCTGAGTTTTTACTGGACACAGGATACTGTGACCACCGTCCCTAGCCTTCCTTAAAACTATTTGTGGCCACATGATCTACAATGGGACAAGGGACTCTCAAAGAGGTGATGAGTAAAATTCCGGAGTCATCTCTGTATAAATACTTGTCTTGCCAGCTGCGACCAGCACATGACAACACTGACTTAAGAGGCCATAATACCGTGGACGGCAGTGCTAACTTCCCCAGCTCTGGATCACTCACCTCTGTACCGTTAGTTGCAAGAGAAATAAACCTTTCTTCAAAAACTGTGGTAAAACATATAGAACAACTACAACAAAAATGCCACTTTAACCATTTAAAAAATTGTTCAAGACTTTAGTTAACAGGCGTGTGCCGTCTAACTTTTTGGAAAAAAAATCAAGTCGTAAACTTTTTTTTAAAAAAGATTATTTATTTATTTGACAGAGATCACAAGTAGGCAGAGAGGCAGGCAGAGAGAGAGGAGGAAGCAGACTCCCCGCCGAGCAGAGAGCCCGATGTGGGGCTCGATCCCAAGACCCTGAGATCATGACCTGAGCCGAAGGCAGAGGCCTTAACGCAATGAGCCACCCAGGTGCCCCACAAGTTGTAAATTTTTATTACAAATTAAAAATGAGGTCCTTAAAAATCTCAACTTGACCAGTTATGAAACAATATTAAAAACCTTTCATGATGGGTTGAGAAAAATCAGGCTTAAAACAAAACAAAACAAAACCCAAACCAAATACATTTATCATTACCAAAAAGGGGCATTTTTTTGTAAAAATAGAAACCCCATGGTGCATAGATCACGCAGATTAGAAATTCTGGTTACCTGTTTAATGGGTACAGTGCAAGCAGTTAAGGTCTTTGGCTACATTCTCTTGCTCTTTTTTTTTTTTTTTAATTTCTTATTTTTTAAGTTTTTTTAAATAAACATATAATGTATTTTTATCCCCAGGGGTACAGGTCTGTGAATCGCCACTTTTGCTCATTTTTTATTCCTGGAATTTCTTATCTACCTCCTCCTGTTGGATGACTAAACCAAATGATGTCAGTGACGATAAGCCCACATTTTCTTAGCCTTGCACTGTCAGGCTTGTAAGCCAACCAACTCTCAGCTGTAAATTGGCTGTTTTTGCTTCTGTGAAATCTCATGGTTTGGGGTTTTCTGGACATCTGCATGGGTCATTGAGGTGAAATTGGCAGGGATCTCGAGGTGCTTCTGACATTGGTTCTCATTTTAATTTTCCTTACTTTCTTCAAAGCGTCCTCTTCAGATGGTAGATGGTCTCTGCCAAGGAGGACCCCTGCAGAATCATCTCCCTGGCCTGCCTTGCTCTCCTGAACCCTGCCTGTCAGCGCCCTCCAGGGCTTATCTCTGCGAGGGAGGGCTGGAGGAGTGGTCGCTGCCAATGGTCAGGTGCAGTCAGGTGGGAACTGGGGCCTGCAGGCGGGCTGGCCTTCTTCTGCACAGGTACTTCCCGGGGTTATTTTTTATGACAGTCTGGTATACAAACATACCTTCCTTGGTCTCATTCCTGTTGACAGGACTACTTTACTGTTTCCGGAACCTTTGTTGTAATGACTTTGCTGTTGCCCATGGCCACTGTGGAGGCGATGGCCCCAGGCTACTGTGCCTGGTGTTTGAAGAGCAGAGGGTGGGCAGAGGCTGGTAACCTCCCCCAACTTGCTGCTCCTCCTGGTGACAGTGATGGGGACTGGGCCAGCTAGGGCAGCTGTGCCTCCTCCTAGGCCATGGGGGTGGGGCTGCTCAGGGCTCTCTCGGGTCCACTCTCCTTCCCACTCTTGCCAGAACTCCCATTTTAGCCATTTTGAAGTGCATAACTCAGTGGCACTAATTGCACTCGGTTCACACTGTTGTGCAACCACTACCACTGTTTCCAAAACTTTTCCAACACCCCAAACGGAAACTTGGTAACCATCAAACAGTAATTCCCCAGTGGTCCCAGCCTCTGCCAACCACTAATGCTTTCTGAAGAGAAACAGCTTTTACCTTATTTGAGTCACTGGGCTTTTGGTTGGTTTCTGTGTAGCTGCTTAACCTGTACCCTTACACACACAGAGGCTGCTACTAGGAATAAGGTACTGCTCTAAGAAAAAGGAAAGATGTATACGAAGAGAAGGTGAGGACCGAGACATTGCTGGCTGGGAAGCTGGCAATCCTCAGTATACCATGGGTAACATTTGTTAAAATGATTTCACGTCATAACTTGGAAGGCAGAACAATTACCTACTGAGACTTTGCTCTGGGGGAACTGCTGGGGAAGAACTAATGTTGGTGCATGTTTGTTGCTATTTGGACTTTTAGAAAGATTACATGAGAGAGATGAACTCAACTGAGACCATTCAGTTTGCAAAGATGGAAGGAAAAGACTTCTACTACAAGAGGTTCTGGCTGTGGCTTACAATCTAGGACTTGAGATGGCCGGCAGAGCCAACTGCTCTGTCCTCCAAATATCAGGAGAAAAGACGGTCACTCAGAGTCACTGAACTGCAGAAATTAAAGAATGCTGCTTTCAAGCCCACTGTTTCAGAAGGCCCCAAAGCAGATTCTATTAAATCGAGGAAAAGCAAGATGGACAGGATTTATGAGTCAATGTAAAAAGATCCAGTAGGTTTAAGAACAACTGACCAGGCGCCTGGGTGGCTCAGTGGGTTAAACCTCTGCCTTCGGCTCGGGTCATGATCTCAGGGTCCTGGGATCGAGTCCCGCATCGGGCTCTCTGCTCGGCAGGGAGCCTGCTTCCTCCTTCCTCTCTCTCTCTCTGCCTGCCTCTCTGCCTACTTGTGTTCTCTGCCTGTCAAATAAATAAATAAAATCTTAAAAAAAACAACAAATGACCAAAAAATTATTTGGGTAGAATTATTTTAACATGAATCTGGACATAAACAGACAAGATACCTACTAAGTTTTTGAAGGTAATATATTACCAAAGGCATCATGAGCTTTCCCTACAAAAGCTTGTGGTTATTTGATCTCTAAAGCAATCCTCAGGCTTCAAACCAGCATCAGCAGGAATCTTTACTAGTAGCTGCCCAGGATACGGTTGTGGAGGGTAACAGATAAGAAAGAATTCTTGGCAGGCAAGACCAGGGATCAGTAGTACAATGGCTAAATAAATTTCTGCTCAAAAAAAAAAAAACACCAAATCACTTTAATGAGCTATCCCAGGAACTTCATCAGAGCAAGGAATCCTCACAATTCCTGCCAGTTTTTGAAAATTGGTATGTGCCTGCTGTATGTTTCCCATTCTTTCCTTGTCCTTATAGGGGTTTTTAGTGTGGTTACTGTGTTCCTAGTCTACCAGTGGCTGTGTGTTCTGGGGATGAACAGAACAGACCACATGCCCTCTCTTTCATAGGCTGCTAGATCATGAGGAAGCTACAAGTGGGGAGGGGTCCTGACATCATGGTCTTTGGGCTCACGGCCATAACTGGTTATAATCTGGCATATAGTGAATGGGTTCACACAGGCACTCACAGTGATCCGGAGAGCCAGAGAGGCAAACGGTGATGGAGAGGTCTAGCTGACTCTGAGAATGTGTTTCTAATTATTCCTTTTTACCTTTTGGTAACAGAATTCCCTCAGACTCCATTTCCCAGATTCCCCTGCAGCTAGATATATGTCTAGCTGATGGAATCTGAGTCAATAGGAGGTGAATGGACTTGATGTATGTTATTTCCAGGTCTTCTTAAAGGTGCTGTCTCTGTCTTCTACTTTCCCTCTTCCAAACAGGCTGGGAAACGGTGATAGCTGGGATGGCCTTGGAAGTCACTTGCTGAGGACTGGGAGGTACTCCACCAGCCCTGGACTGCTGACTTCATAAAAGAATACAACTTTTAGTTTATTTAACCCATGCTATTTTAATTAGAACTGCTTAGCTGTGTCTGCACCAAGGTTCCCAGTAAGCCAGGGAAGCGCTAACAGCCTTTAGGAATCAGGAGGCATAATACTCAAATAGGCATGTTGGTCTCTGAGCTGACTTCAACACTAGTAAACAACGCAAACCCTTTTCTTAAAAATCTCCATGAAAACAACAACAACAAAAAGACAAACATTCAGAGTACCTCTTTGCACCTCGTATTAAAAGCCATTTCCATCTTCCTTCTAGTTTCAGGGATACAACATTTCTTCATGACAGGAAAATAGTGTGGATATTTTAAGGTAATTTTATACTTGTCATCATCTGTCTTTTCTAAACTGTCAATGAAATCATCAGGAAGAGCACCTGCAAAAAATCATTTTTTTCATACATCAATTTTTCCACTCATTATTAGTTTATTTAGCATTGGCATAGTGCCTTTAAGAAGCTCTAGGAATTCTGTGGAGTAATTGAAATTCAAGTAAAATAATGACAATCCTTACAATATCATTTGACGTTCCTGGAATGGGGGTGGTGATTAGAGGACAGGTGGCTTAGGAGATGGTAATTCAAAATGTGAATAGGCTTCAGTGCACTTGTGCAGATGGTGTTTTGATGGAGAACAGGCAAAACTAAGCCAAGAAAGATCCAGAACAGGTTAAGAAGAGACTAGTGTAAGTTACAATGTAGGCAATATTATAAGGCAAAAAATTCCAAGGTACTGAAGGCATAAGTTACCAAGAAATATTATGAAATCTCCTTTGAAATGTCTCTAGAAATAGTTTACACATTTTTATTAGCATACAACCTAAGCATGGCTCAGCTGTCTTTTTTGTAGAAGTGGTAATGGGTTCTGTAGAAGGTATAGGGTCACTTTTTAAAGACTTCTTTCAACTTTGATCTGGCAAACTGTGAGGTAACATTCTTTTCCTAACTTATATTATTTAACCAGGAAAAACTCAGAATTTTACCAAGTTCAGCCTTGGAAAATACAAGGAAGGTATCATCCTCATTGAGGTTTTTGTTGAAGTCAATACATAGCTCACTCATTCTTTTCTTCATGGCTTTGATTTCCTGAACAGAAGATACAAATATAGAATATTAGCAATAAAATGAAATCTTCACTTTAATGCTATGAGTCAAATAAGTTTCACTTTAATATGAAGATTGGCTTCTATGGCCAACCCTCAGAAAGTATGTTTTTTAAAGATGTGTATCATAAAAGTTTCCTGCAGTCTTCTACGCTGTGTCCATGAGGATCTTTATGCAACATGTACAAAAAGGCAATCCCAGGGATGTGTTAGAAATTAGTCATAAACTGGGCACCTGGGTGGCTCAGCTGGTTAAGAGACTGTCTTTGGCTCAGGTCATGATCCCAGAGTCCAAGGATCAAGTCTTGCATCAGGCACCCTGCTGAGTGGGGCATCTGCTTCTCCCTCTGACCTTCTTCCCTCTCATGCTCTTTCTCATTCTTTCTCTCAAATAAATAAATAAAACCTTAAAAAAAAATAATTGTAAGCTTGTAAGAACTAAATAAGTTTAGGAGGTATAGTCAAAGCAGACTCAGGCACATAATATATACACACAATAAATAGCTGCTGGGTGAATGAATGATTCTAGTTACCTGTTAATAATTAACATATTTTAGTCTTTTCCATTCAAAGTTTTAATACAGAAATCAGTATTTGGTGCCATAGTAAACTGAGAGAGAATCAATTCTATTGTTGCTTTGGAAAACAGGTTATGTCTTAGTTTTATAGATCTTTGTAAATTAAGTTGATATGGGCCTTAACATTTGTATAAAAACTATTAGGTAAGAAATCAAAGGAAACCACAAGAAAAAACATGAAACATTTTTATTAACCTGCCCCTTCTTCTAAAAATGCTAGATAATGAAATTCACATTAACCATAACGGTTTTCAAACACAGCCCTGACCAGAAGCCTCAACATTACCCGGGAATTTGTTAGAAACGCGTATCTTGAGACCCACAAATGAAACACAAAGTCTGAGAGGTGGGACACTGTACTCAGAGTTTTGCTGTAAACCATCACTTGGCCTGGATGTCTTGCTTACTGTTCTACTGTGTAGAAGAATGACTTGGTAATTCTGATGTGCATTAAAGTTGAGTCTGCTGATGGAACACATACTGCACAGTACTGTTTTTGGACACTCTGGTTATCATCCCAAGTTCCCTTCTTCCTCTCCCCCATTCTACATTAGTCCTTTAATTTTGGTGCGACCTACACCTGAAGTTCTAGGGTAACTCTATACCAGTTAGGTAATCTCATCCCTACTAAAGTATGGACTGGTTCAGGTAAGCCAGGCATGGCATTCTCCTGACTAAAGAGGGATTCAGGATTAGGCATATGCTCCAACTTGGGCCACTACGACAGGAAGGGAGGTTCGAGGGAGCCTTTTCTAAGTCCTTCTGGATGGTGGATCTTCTAGTTATACAAGCAAATAAATCTATTTTATTGTTTAAACAATGTCAATGGTTTTGTCAGTTGTAAATACATTTCAATTAATACAATGCCCCTAATGGAAATGATGCCTGACCTGGAAGACAAAAGGTAGGGTAAGTGAGATTAGTCACACATTTCTCCTCTTAACTAGGCTTAAGAGGATACAAGGTGTTCAAAGGGCATTTAGATGACAGAAAGGTACCTGTATCTCAGTGGTACCTTCAGTTGTATCTACTGTGCTGACATCACTTGGTTTGGATGTCTTTCACACTTGTTTCCTGTTCTATTGTTAGAATAACCTGGAAACAGATCAAAGGTTACATTTCCTGTTCAAGAAGAATGATTTAATTCTGGAGCTGGGTTTACTTCTGAAACTGGAAGACGGGATCAGCGTTAGACAAAAAAAGTTTGAGAAGCACTTTTCAGTAGCTAATCTGTCTTCCTTTAAAGGGCATAGGTAGTAAGCCCTTGAGCAACAGAGATTTGAACCATCTGGGGCAAATATATAGATTTTTTTCAATAAAGTTCAATACTATAAATGTGTTTTTTCTTCCTTGTAATTTTCTCAACATTGTCTTTTTTCTGGCTTACTTTAAGAAGACAGTATATATAAAACATGAAACACATGTTAATCAACTATGTTATGGGTAAAGCTTCTGGTCAATAGCAGGATGTTAGTAGTTACATTTTTGGGGAGTAAGAAGTTATATAGATTTTTGAATGTGTGGGGGGTTGCCACCTCAACCCCCAGGTTGTTCAAGGGTCAACAGTTTGTTTTTTTTTTTTAAAGATCTTATTTATTTATTTGATATAGATTGAGCATAAGCAGGCAGAAAGGCAGGCAGGGGGAGAGGGAGAAACAGGCTCCCCACTGAGCAGGGAGCCTGATGCTGGACCCAATCCCAGGACGGTGGGATCATGACCTGAGCCGAAGGCAGTTGCTTAACCAACTGAGCCACCCAAGTGCCCTCAATCATAGGATATTCTATTCCAAATTGCTTATATTAAAACTCTCCATCATAAAAATTTTATTACCAGTGACCAAGGGAGTGTCAATGCTAATCATCTACTAAAACCTGGAACCAGCTATAAGAAAATGTATACTACAGCAGGGAAAATAAGCCCAGCACACATGAAACAAATATAATTTGCAGAGGATTAAAAAAAAAAATTATCAGTTGTCTGTAAGTCACCATGAGATGAAGAGGAGCTGTAGAATTTAAAACCACTGACTACCAAATACACTGTAAATGGATTTATATTATGCATTATTTTCTATATTACAAATATGTTGTTTCCCAATCTGTTTGTTGTATTTTATTTATTCTTTTTTTTTCCAATAAGAAAAAGAAACATAAACTCACATTTTGTACTTGTTCTGGAAGATGGAGCCCGTTCCTTTTTCCCATTTTAATGGACTTCTCCAAGTATCTTCTGGCTTCAGGTTTTATCTTACTCAGATCACATGTTTCCTGAAATTAAAGAGTGTGACAACCATTTCTGTTACAATAATGCATCGGTAAATTATAAACTGCGAGACCAAAGCAAATTTATTCATCATCTCTGTTGGGCTATGAAGCACATAGGTGATTACGAGGCAGGTTCTTTTGAAGACCTAATTCTTTTATGCTTTAGTGAGCTCTGCTATTTAAAAGAGAAAAATTAAATAACTAAAAAGCTAACCAGAATTGCCTTGCCTTGCATCAGAATCGAGAGTGCCTGTACCACTTGAAAGTGTGATAATAGAAACATTTGCATAACCTCATTCTGAGCATTCTCTATGACCATGGTCTTTTTCAAAAAACATATTCCTTATCACAAATCATCTGGATTTAATTTCCCATCATTTGCTAACCTGGTTCCACTTGAGAGGGAAGAATAGAAATAATGGGCAAATTCTACACAAACGGAGAGTGGGACTCTCTTGCCAACATACCAAACAAGGACAGCTGGATAAAACCCCAGCCAAAGGCTTCCAACACTTCAAAAATGCCTTAGTGTCATTTGGCAAGAGAGATCAAGAGACTACAGCAAGCAGCATATGAGCAAGTATCTGGGGAAAATGAGTCAACACTGCACAAAAAGGAGGAAAGCTGGACAGAACATTTGAACCTGTATGCAGCAATACAAACAACATCACTCAAAAGAATGGAGGGCCCTAGAGGAGAATGGAAAATTCTCCCAGCAATAGTAAGGTAATAAAAACACCAGATGTTTCTTTAAAACAGGTGGCAGAATATACATGGCACATCTGGATGGCTGGCCAGTTCATGGTCCCTGGGAGGAACTGCACTCTGGACAGACTCAGCAGGTGTAATGGATTCAGTTTGGGTGAGAGCCAATGAGGGACATCTGTCTCTAAAGCCTTAGAGACCTACTACTGGGTGCACTCTCTCTCCATCAAGACCTGGGCTGCCCACCTTTCGGCTTTATATTTTCCCAACTAAATACATCTTTGAAAGAGCAATGTTTAGCTTTAGAGCCCTCATTTTAGATTGCTGGTGTAAGGCTTTTGCTGCTATGATTCTGTAATTTTTCACATTACGTTGCAGCAGGTAAATAGCTATATTTTATTTTTAAAAAATCTTCTATTTATTTACTTGGGGGGGCAAAGAGAGAGAGAGAGAGAAAGCATGCATGAGTAGGTGGGGGGGGGATACAGAAAGAGAGGGAGAATCAGACTCCCCACTGAGCAGGGAGCTCTACATGGGGGCTCAATCCCAGGACCCTGAGATCATGACCTGAGCTGAAGACAGATGCTTGACCAACTGAGCCACCTATCCTCCTCCAAATAACGATATATTTTTTTAAAAGATTTTATTTACTTATTTGACAGAGAGAGATCACAAGTACACAGAGAGGCAGGCAGAGAGAAAGGGGGAAGCAGGCTCCCTGCTGAGCAGAGAGCCCAACGTGGGGCTCAATCCCCAGACCCTGAGATCATGACCTGAGCTGAAGGCAGAGGCTTTAACCCACTGAGCCACCCAGGCGCCCCCAAATAACCGTATTTTAACTGAGGGTACTACTTAATACAACAATCTGTATCTCACTTTGCCTATCGATACAAAATTTTATGTTCCAGTACTGAAGCATTTTTGTGCATGCATTACTCATTGTTTCCTCTGCGTTTATTCTCAGTGGAGGCAGAGAACAGTTAGACTCCTTTTTCCATAATAACCTCCTTTTACATCCTTGGAGAACTTCTGAGCATGCTGGCATGACTGGAGTTGGAACCCTCCCTAAGAGGCACTGGTGCACACTGGGATCCCAGCAGCAGGTGCCTGCAACAGGAAGAAACCCATAATGGCCAGGGAGATAACAGGGCTGTGGGCTGGCTCCCTTAGGGATGGCTAACAGTTCAAGTCAGAGTGTTCATGTGCAAGTGATTAACCTGGGTTGATCAGGGTTTTTTTGTTTGTTTGTTTTTTTAAGATTGTACTTATTTATGGGAGAGAGAGAAAGCGAGAGAAGGAACACAAGCACAGGGGAGCTGGAGAGGGAGAAGTAGGCTCCCCGCCAAAAGCAAGGAACCTGATGTGGGACTAGATCCCAGGATGCCAGGATCATGACCTGAGCCGGAGGTAAGACACTCAATGACTGAGCCACCCAGGCCTCCCTTAAGGGTGGTTTTGACAGCACCGGAAAGTATATCCTGAGGTGCGGGGCACAGCAATAGGAGTTTCTAGAAGGCATAATACTGGATGTTGTAAGGTTGGGGAGCATCTAGGTGGGAGCTATGTGTAGCAGGGACAGAGGAAAAATATCTCCCAAGAGAAGGGCCTGGAAAGAGCTGGGTAAGCTGTGAAGGACCCAAACAAACAGGTGGAGATCCTGAGCAGAGGGCATTCCCAGCAGGGTGGTGAGCCAAGGCAGAAGCTGGGCACCCTGCTGGAGAACAGTGTCCCAGGTACTTGGGTTCTTGGGTTCACCTGGTCACAATGGCCGTGAGCTTAGAGCAAAGGCTCAAGACAAGTCTCAGCAGCTGAGGTAAGAAGAATTCTCACTCTGTGCTTTGCTCAGTCAGGAAGGGCTCTCAAAAGAGGAGCGCCTGGCCTTGCTGCATCTTGGAGTACTCAGGCTGCTACTTCAGAAAGCCCAGATTAAGCACACTCAGTACAGAAAACTCAAACTCATGGTCCTGGGGAGGTAAAAATGACAGACTCCCCAAAAAGGTAAGACAAGCATAAACAGGCAGAAGGATGTTTTGAGAAAAATCTGACCCAAATCAGTTCTAGTTAAAATATCACTATCTACACTGAAATATTTGACTGAGCACAGAAATGACACGTAACATAATTCTGACTCAACTGTAACCAGGCACCGTCTGCCAGTCAGACTCTGAGGTCTCAGGAATCTCTGGAGGGCTCTTTACTCCTGTAAAGCACTTCTAAAATGTGCTTCTAAAGCACATTCCTATCCCAGAGCTGATCATATGAATATTCTCCCTTATAATCTCCAGGCAAGATCAGAATTACTGCTTAAGGATTTTCTAACGAAATCTTTACTACTCTGCTGTAGTTGACTCTTCCTTCCTGAATAAGAATTTAATCCACTTGAGAGTTTGTTTCGAGGTTCTAGCAGGGGAGCTCAGCTACTCATATACCCTTGACTATGGACTCTGGGAAACTGAGGGTTTCAGAGGGAAGGGGGATGGAGGGATGGGTTGGCCCAGTGATGGGTATTCAGGAGGGCAAGTATTGCATGGAGCACTGAGTTTTATAAAAACAAGCAATGAATCATGGAACACTACATCAAAAACTAATGATGTACTGTATGGTGACTAACATAACATAATAAGAAAAAAAAATTTAATCCACTTGATTTAAAACCAGGTCTCAGACCTCTTTGGGTGAAGCTTCTCCTCTTTAGGGGTGGGGGAACGCCTAAAGTGCTCTTTGGTAATTTTCAAATTCGTATCATCTGACAGTAAAGGCTCTTACTTTATTTAATCTCTGGGTGAGAAAATTTAGTTTCTTCCTAACCTCTTCTGGTAACAGAGAGGTTTTATATAAAAGTATGAATGCATGAGTATACACACACTTACACATGTCCTTGTACACTCATTTCACAGACAAGAAAGCTGAAGTTAAATGATCTTCCTAAGATCACTCAGCTATTTATTAGTAAAAAGGGACAGAAAGAAAATCTGCAAAATTCTTTCTCTGGTCTTTTTTTTTTTTTTTTTTTTTAAGATTTTATTTATTTGACAGAGAACACAAGTAGGCAGAGAGGCAGGCAGAGGGAGAGAGAGGGAAGTAGGCTCCCTGCTGAGTAGAGAGCCCGATTCGGGGCTCAATCCCAGGACCCTAGGATCATGACCCGAGCCAAAGCAGAGGCTTTAACCCACTGAGCCACCCAGGAGCCCCCTTACTTTGGTCTTTCCCCCAATATATTATACCACTACATTATAACACCTTAGTTTGTTATCATTCTTCAAAATTTCATTATAAATAAGTAAAAATTTTCTTAATTTCTCTCCAATCCTCCCTACTTTCTACCCATAACTGTGTCCTTTTCTTTGCCAGACCCTCACATTTCCAGTATGAAAAACAGATAAATAAAAAATAATTTTCAGCGGGACCTTCTATATTGTGTATACAAAGTAGAAATTATGATGTTGTTAAAATTGCCCTGAAAGTTGAGACAGTGTATTTCTTTGAATATCATTTAGAAAAATGGATTCATAAACTGTGGATACACTACACAATAGAAGATAACAAAAGTGTAGACTACAGGTCCTTTTGCAAAAACTAAGGGCATAACTGACTTAATTAAATGAGTTATATTTGTAATTCCTTTCTTTCCAATGTTATGTTTTCTTTTAGATTTCTGACTAATGTGAAGAGGCCATTTTTAGGTGGCTGCCTGGGGTCAGGGATAGGGCAAACAAAGGCCTGCTTCCTGACATACTCAACACATTCTACACACTACTACAAGAGTCCCTGCTTTGGTGTGAGCCAGAGACCCAGTGAGGACATCGGGAGTGGGCAACCATACTGCATGAAGACACATTTTAACGGGGACTAGTTCAGGTCCATTCAGCGTACACTCACTGGGCTCCCACCTATGCCACGCACTGGAGAAATAAAGACAAATGTCCTTGAGGTGCTCTAAATAATATGAAGGAAAACAAACATATTAGCAGATAATGGCAGCATCAGGCAGTGAGAGAAAAGAGAGTCAAGCACTTGGGAAGCGCAAGAGTGGGGTCTGGCTAATGGAGAAACTAAGGCAAGGTAGTTGATGTGTTCTATTAGGTCTCCAGGCTTTTAAAGCCTCACAAAGCTACAAGTTTCAGTAGTACTGATTACGACCAATAACTAGACTTAAATGTTTAAAAATCAAGAAGGAATGGTGTAGGTTAAGAAAATTACAATTACTATGCTGAATTTTGGACTTAGTTTTTTCCTTTGCCTGCCTTCCTTTCTTTCTTCTTCTTCTTCTTCCTTTTTTTCCCCGATGGTCTTAAGGCACTGGTGAACAGGCCTCATAACTGGTAGAGTAGGAAACTATACAATGCTTAAAAGAATCTTTACTTAATCCCATGACCTATTCTTTTACACTTTGACATTAAAACTTTAAGTCACTCATTGGCTAAGATGAACTGGCCTGACCAAAGCCAAGGGCTCTGAAAAAAATGTAAACAATATTACAATAGATACCTGTATTTCTCCAGTCAGCTGGCAGCACTGAGACTCTGACTTCCCTAAAGAACCCCTCTTCTGTGCTTATTAGTTAGCAGTCCACTGGAATAAAATACTATATGCCTTGATTGTTTTAACATGGAGACACTGCACATTTTTCTCACCAACATGGTGTGAAAGAGGGTCTATGAAACCTCTGTTGGCTTCTCAGCCAACAGTTAAGAAACCTTTGTCGGGACTGGGAAACACCAAGAGCTGTGGCCCTGACTGGCTTTGGGACAGATCTGTAGCTAAAGGAATGAGGAAATGCTTGTTTTAATTTCTTTCTTTTTTAAAAAATTTTTTTTAATTTTTAAAAATTTCTTTTCAGTGTACCAGAATTCATTGTTTATGCACCACACCCAGTGCTCCATGCAATACGTGCCCTCCATAATACCCACCACTGGGCTCACCCAACTTCCCACCACCCCCCGCCCCTTCAAAACCCTCAGACTGTTTTTCGGAGTCCATAGTCTCTCATAGTTCATCTACCCCTCCAATCTGAATTGTTTTAATTTCTTAATCTTTTTTTTTTCCCCCCTTTTGGTAGAATTAGGGCTAAATTTAACCTGTAAAATCTGCATGTAATATTTTTAATCTATAAGTGAATAAAATTACATACATACACATTATAATGACAAATTAAACCCATCCATTAATTTGTGAAATAGAACAGTAACAGCACTGCTACATTTACCTGTGCAAGAGATAATCCTTCTCCTGACTTTTACCCTAAACATCTTTTCCAGTTTTACCACTTATATATACATTGTTTAGTTCTGTTTCTTTTTGAGCTTGCCAAAAATGATATCTCACTGATGCAGTGTTCTGCAACTTTTTTCTTTCATTGTTACTAAGATTCAGCCCTGCTGTTGCATGCTGCTGTAGTTTATTTACTGCTATAAAATATTACAATGTAAATATACTAAAATTTATTGGTGCCTTTTCCTTCTGGTGGAAATCTGAGTTTTTTCAGCACTTTGCTATTATAACGTTGCCATGAATATTTGTCCAATTTCACCTGTGTACAAACGCAAAAGTATTTCTAGGTAAACAGTGAGCTGGGGGACAGCAAGGATATGCTGAGTTGTGAAGAATGTGAGATCCAACTTCAAATACTAAATTTTTCTCCAAATTAATTACTAGCCTAATTTTTTAATTAATTTACACCTTTACCAGCAGTGCATAAACATTCCCACTGATTCACATTCACAGACACTGGCCATTGTTAGACTTCTTTATTTTTGCCAGTCTGGTAAGTAAAAATGGTATCTTATTGTGACCTTCATTTGCACTTCCTCAATTACTAATGAGGCTGAACATCTTTTCACGTTAAATTGCCATTTGTGTTTTTTCTGAAATATCTTTTCATGTCATTTGCCAATTTTCCTTTTTTTTTATTTTTATTTTTAAAAAGATTTTATTTATTTATTTGACAGTAGATGGAGAGGCAGGCAGAGAGAGAAATAGAGAGAGAGGGAAGCAGGCACCCCGCCGAGCAGAGAGCCCGATGCGGGACTCGATCCCAGGACCCTGAGATCACGACCTGAGCCGAAGGCAGCGGCTTAACCCACTGAGCCACCCAGGTGCCCCGCCAATTTTCCTTTTGGGATGTTTGCCTTTTTTACTGATTATAATAAGTCTTTATCATAGGTACTATTGATACATTAAAAAGCCCAAATTAGCACACATGAGGCATCATGGAGATGCCCAGACATGACAGGTAGAGCTATCTGGTTGGCTTCTACATGCTTCAGCTCCAGCCACCACTGCCTTCAACCCATGCAAGACCCCATGCCAGAACTACCCAAATGATTCCTTTCTCAATTCCTGATCCACAGAATCCATGACAGAAAATAAAATGATTGCTGCTATTTTCAGCCAGTAAGTTTTGAATAGGATATATACATCAATAGACAACTGGAAGCCTTATTGAGCACAGATATTGCATAAAAAATTGTGAAAGTAATTTCATATTTCTATTCAACGATCCTAAGTAACGAATAACATGAAAGCCGAAAAAACATTTTGTATTAATAGTAATAATTAATAATAATATATTGTATTATTATTGTAATTATTGCCTACATTGGTGCTATCTTGAGATCTCAGTATTATTCAAAGCACTTTCATTTTAGTAGATCACGCCTGAAACTGCTGATTTCATATAAATTTAGGATTCTATTATCCAGCTTAATGAAGGCTGGGTATTACATCATGATTGCCATATTTTACTTACAACATAACAAAGAAAAAGAAACAGAATACTTAGATACATCTAATTGGTCTTTTTAAAACTGATTTGGGAGAGAGACAGAGACACACAACAAGGAGTGGGGCAGGGCAGAGGGAGAGAGAAAATCTTAAGCAGGTTCCATGCCCACTGTGGAGCCTGACTTAAGGCTTGAAGTCACAACCCTGAAAGGACAAAATTTCATTTTATCTGAGCCAAAATCAAGAGCTGGATGCTTAAGCAACTGAGCCACCCAGGTGACCCTAACTTAGTCTTTTAGTTACGAATGGGATGAGATTTATCATTTGTTAAAATGTCCAATGCTACCAGAAAGCTCATAGATAGTTTCAGATTTTAAAAAATACTGCCTAAATACCGAGTAATATATAGAATTGTTGAATACCTGAAACTGATTTAACACTGTATGTTAACTATACCAGAATAAAATAAAATAAAATAAAATAAAATAAAATAAAATAAAATAAACACTGCTTAAATAAACACAACTATTTTTCAAGGAAAGTGTTTGAAGGTAACTAAATTCACTAAACAAGCTCCAGTGCATTGAAAAAATTACTAATTCTTTTTATTATTCTGATCTAGCCATAAGAGACATTGTAAAAGCTTTTAAAAATGGTAACACAACAATTGACATGTATAGTAATAATTGCTCTTTTAGAGAAAAGGAGAAATTATGGAAACAACTCTGAAACTACTGTATATTATCACAATACAAACCTGAATTTAAGTAGTCCCAACAAATGAACAAATATGAACCCTCAGTGTCTAGTTGGTATAATACACTAGCGTATTACACAGGCAGAAGTTTGTTCCTAATTTAATGGGATCAGATCACAATATATACAAAATTTAAAAATGTAACAAAGAAATCTAAAGTGACAAACCTCCCACATTTTGATAATATTCATAAAAATCAGAGAAAAACATTAGATAGGACATATAACATTAAGATGGCAATACTTTGAGGCTAGAAAATTCCAAAGGAAAACTTAGAGGTCAGAATGAAAACAGAGTTGATCAAAGGAAGTTAGAAATTCTGGGAAAAAGTTCTAAATAAGTATATAATATGGAGCTAGAAAGAAAATTAGATTTTGGGGGTATGAAATAAAAAATAGGAGACTAGTGATGGTTGAGTGGCTCATTGGCTAACGCCTTCTGCTCAGGTCACAACTTCAGGGTCCTAGGATTGAGCCCCGCCCTGGGCTCCCTGCCCAGCGGGAAGCCTGCTTCTCCCTCTGCCTGCTGCTCCTCCTGCTTGTGCTCACACTCTTTCTGACAAACAAATAAAATCTTAAAAAAAAAATAGGAAATTGTAATTTGAATCACAAAGAATAATAACTGGGCTCAAAGAATAAAACAATGTAAATAATAAGGAACAGTCATAAAGTTATTATAATGTTATTTTTATAGTGCTAAAGATGAACAGTTATGAACCAAGGAGACGAATATAAATTACAGGGAGAAAACTGCCTGTTTGACATAAGGAGACAGACAGCATGTACATTTTACATGTCTAAATAAAGTCTTGATTACATATTCTTTAGTAAGTTACAAATGAAACATCTAAAATAAAACTGCTTTTTAATTTCAACTGTTATAATTTGCTAAAAACAAAATTTTTGAGATTTTTGTATAAAGACATGCAAAATTAAACAAAAATGTCTAGGATTGTAAAACAATGGTTGTTTTCCAAACACACTGCTGGGTGTCATGAAAATAAAAATTCAAAGCAAAGACATAGTGAAACTCGAGGAAGCAAATCAAAACTGGTAATGAAAAGATCAAAAACATTCAAGACAGACCCACCTAAATAAAACATTCATTATTCATCATTTCCGTGAGTCCTGAAAAATGTAAGGATGACAGACAGCAATGACGGGCATGAAACATCCAGTTATGTCATCTCTCATGGACAAAACCACATAATATTTGCAGATAAACGACTCACAAGTCCATTTGCTTGCAGATGACCTGATCTAACATAAACCCTGAAATATTTTGAAACTTTTAAGAGGTTTTCACATTGAACCATTACGTTCATGATGGTTAAAAATCCTTAGATTTATAGATGCACACTTTTTTATACTTGGTCTTCAGTGTTAAGTGAATATAATTGACAACTCAACATAAAACTGTGGTATAACAATATAGAACACTAAAAACTCCCCAATATATAACACTACGCTATGCCCACTATCATAAAAGTCAGAAATAAAATCTAGTAATTTCCAAATACTTTTTATTGTTGATCAAAGATTTTTGCTCTTTTATGTAGATTTCGTTTCCTTTTAAAGGGATTGATAACATTAGGGTGCCTCGGTGGCTCAGTCGGTTAAGCATTTGACACTTGATTTTAGCTCAGGTCATGATCTCAGGATCGTAAGATCAAGCCCCATGAAGGGCTCTGAACTCAGCAGGGCATCTGCTTGAGATCCTCTCTCCCTCTCTGCCCCGACCACCCCATTTGTGTGCACATGCATGCTCTCTCTCTCAAACAAACAAACAAACAAACAAATAAATCCTTAAAGGGATTTATAATGTCATTTACCTGTAAATGCACAATTCTCAGGAATATATCTTCTCTCATGCTCATCTCAATATCAAAACGAGAAAGTCTTTTGTCTGCTTCTGTACTCGCTGCCCGTACTTCTTTGTCAGAGGAAACATGCTGGGGAAAGTCTAGCATGGTTCGTTCCACTGTCAATACAGGAAAATACCATAAGGACTCATCAGATCAGTTCTAAGAAAAATACCTCCTACCTAGATGAATGATCATCCTAATTTAAGTTTTTCATTTCATACTTTCTATAAAGGTTCCTAAGGCTATCAAGAAACAGCATCTAATGCAGGATTGGCTATGGCAGTGGCATTATTAGGAACAATAAGGGTGTACACTGAGTACTTACCAAAGTATGTTTAGGGTATACTTTGTTACCAGGAAATGCAGGAGGATAAAGACATAGTTCTCATAGTGATGCAGTTTATAGTCTGGGATGTGGGAGTACGGAACAGTACATGAAAAGATAAAGAACAATACAGAATAGAGCAGCTTACTTGTCAATGGATGGGATAGTAACTCAACCACAGCAATACTAAGAACTGGAGCACTATGTAATGCCTTATGGGGAAGGCTGGACCTTAGGATGGGCAGGGCAAGAGGAAGACCTCAGGAGAGGATTTGAGAAGCAGAGACTACAAGCGCTGGGACTGGAAGATACAGAGGATGTTTTAGAAAAAGGCAGGTGAATTTAGTGGGTAGGGGTTTGTTTGGAATACAAATTCTTAACCTTTACTACAAACAAATTCCTTAGAGAACCTAATCAAAACCCCTCCCCCAAATGCAAACATTCATACAAGCATAAAAAGTTCCACACTGTTACAGAAGAGTCCCAGAAATCTCAGGGGACATATCCGGTAAGCAGCTCATTATTGGGGCTATTCCTGTTACATGATGGTGGTAATGCAGTCTGCTCTAATTTTCACATATTAAAATTGTTTCTTGGGTTTTTCATATATTTGTATTTTAACTTTAATTGGGCAGAAATCTGATGTCAGTGAAATAACCCATAGTATAGGAAAAAAATGAGTATGGTTTGTAGGGATGGTTGTAGCTATCCTGTGACAGTGAATACATGTTCATTATATTTAGTGCTTTGAAGGTATTCTAAAGAGGTAAAACTTCCACATGTGATATATGGTAGAGAGCAGGACATACCAAGAAATTGTCCAGTTAAATGAGCTACCTAAAATGACTGACACTTATGTCAGTCTTCTTAAAACATTGCTACAAATAAAGCTGTATAAAGTTCCTCAAATATCTGAATAAATTAATAAGGTATGGTTTAAAAAATCAAGTTAAATAATTATTCTTTTTTTAAATTTATTTTTTTATTAACATATAATGTATTATTAGCCCCAGGGGTACAGGTCTGTGACTCACCAGGTTTACATACTTCACAGCACTCACCATAGCACATACCATCCTCAACTGTTCATAACCCAACCACCGTCTTCATACCCCACTCTCTCCAGCAACCCTCAGTTTGTTTTATGAGATTAAGAGTCTCTTATGGTTTGTCTCCCTCCCGATGCCATCTTGTTTCATTTATTCTTTTCCTACCCCCCAAACCCCTCATGTTGCTTCTGACTTCCTCGTATAAGGGACATCATAAGATAATAGTCTTTCTCTGACTGACTTATTTTGCTAAGCATAATACCCTCTAGTTCCATCCACATCGACCCAAGTGGCAAGATTTCATTTCTTTTGATGGCTGCACAGTATTCCATTGTATATATATACCACATCTTCTTTATCCATTCATCTGTTGATGGACATCTAGGTTCTTTCCATAGTTTGGCTATTGTGGACATTGCTGCTATAAACATTCGGGTGCACGTGCCCCTTTGGATCACCACATTTGTATCTTTACAGTAAATACCCAGTAGTGCAATTGCTGGGTAATAGGGTAGCTCTATTTTCAACTTTTTGAGGAACCTCCATGCTGTTTTCTAGAGTGGTTGCACCAGCTTGCATTCCCACCAGCAGTGTAGGAGGGTTCCCCTTTCTCTGCATCCTTGCCAGCATCTGTCATTTCCTGACTTGTTAATTTTAGCCATTCTGACTGGTGTGAGGTGGTATCTCATTGTGGTTCTGATTTGTATTTCCCTGATGCCAAGTGATGTGGAGGACTTTTTCATGTGTCTGTGGGCCATCTGGATGTCTTCTTTGCAGAAATGTCTGTTCATGTCCTCTGCACATTTCTTGATTGGATTTAAATAATTATTCTTTAAGGATTTCATATAAAATATGTACTTTTATGTCCCTTGATTTAAAAAAGAATGGAATAGAACTAAAATTTCATACACACAGCACTTGTTTGATAGTTAACTATATAGTTACAGTTTGTTTACTTTTTAAAATTAGCTCGAGAAAAAATTATGAAAAAAAATGAAATTTCTCCAGAACTAAAATGACCAGAACAAAATGCAGGAGCCTAAAATTGGAAACATATTCTTAAACAAACAATAACACTAAAAACCATTTCCTTCCTTACTTTACCACAAAGACCTGAAGCAGACTTATGCTCTCACTGCCAAACTATAAATAGTACCTGACACTAGATGAATGAGGTTTTGACAGCTATTGCAGAAGGCAGATCGAACTCTGAGAACAGTATGTATACTAATAAGAGAAAGTTAGCCTTTAAAAAGCTACTCCTAGGGGTACCTGGGTGGCTCAGTGGGTTAAGCCTCTGCCTTCGGCTCAGGTCATGATCTCAGGGTCTTAAAATCGAGCCCTGCATTGGGCAGCCTCTCCCAATCTCTTTGCCTTCCTCTCTGCCTACTTGTCGTTTCTCTCTCTGTCAAATAAATAAATAAGATCTTAAAAAATTAAAAAAAAAAATAAATAAAAAATAAAAAGCTACTCCTAAACTCAGAAATTTTTATAATTAACTCACAAAGATGAGCGTATGGGACAGCAAGAATATCAGAAAACTTAAAGTATATTTAAAAGATATATTATTGGGGAAGAAGGAGAATTTAAGTCATTTTTTAAAAGATTTTGTTTTTCCCCACTTTTTTCTGTATTTGTTTAATGTATAAGTCACCAGGCTGGCATACCATTTTGGCCATACATGACAGAAGAACTGAGGCTCTGAATGAAGGACAAACCACATACAGGAAGGGAGAAACACATGAAGCTGCCTTCTGGGAAAACTGCCAAACGGGGACCAATTCCATCCCTCTGACTTTGACTATTGAGACCAACCAGATCTTTTTTATTCAGGAGTTTTAACTCAAGACTTTTAGCCAGATTTAGTGGCCATTAATCAGAATGAAGCAGGTGGTGGTTAAGAGGCAGAAAATGAAACACAAGAGGTAAGAGAGTCCCTATTATGGTAGGACATAAGGTAGGGAACTCTTGGTGTTGAGGAGCTGATGTGGGTAAAGAGATGACTACAGCACTAGGGCTGTGCAGGATTTTGGACAACCTACCAAATTCCAGAATACATACAAATCTTTATGATATCCAATTCTACAGATAACCTATGTTCCTACAAATCCTGGATACACAGCCAAGGCTGCTTAGCCATGATTATACTCCAGTGTATACCTAACCCTTAGAGACAACGGACATGAATCTTCCTTTTAACTCAAAAGGTCTAATACTTATATTACAAAGATAATATATTTTAAGTGTGGGAAATAGAGAAAATAGAAAACTGAGAAAGGCAGAAAAGAATAAATTTTTAAAAATCAACTGAAAACCCAACACTCAAGAAATCAGCAATTATTAAAATTTGTATTTTCTTCTGGTTTTCTTCTCTGTGTGATTTTTAAAAAAATGTTATTAAATACTGTTCCTCAACATGATTTTAATGGCTATACAGTGTTGCAGAGGCTGAATGTATTATTACTTGGCCTTTCTATTGGTTGGCACCCAGGGCTTGTTTCCAAGCTTTTGCTATGACAGAGTGCCTGTTTAAATATAAATGTATACACAATTTTCCTGTATCTGATTATTTCCTTAGATTAAATGCCTGGATGCAGAATTGCAGGGCGAGGATATGAACTTCTTAAGAGTTTCGATGCATTATGTTAAAATACTCTCTAGAAAGCAGCTGTAGCAAGAAGGTACATTTTGGAGTACCAATGCTAACATAATAAAAATTTTTAATCTTATTTAACTGAATTCTAGGCAATTAATTAATGATTATGGAAAAACCAATGTCTTGTAAAATTGGAAAATGGATTGACTGCCCAAAGAGAATGCATAAAATGGTTTATGATGCCTACAAAACGAAATATCAAGATGTTTCTGCGTCCTACTCACCTATATACTTTACTTCTACATCTGCCAGTGCTTGCAAACAATTCTCATAAGTTACTTCCTCAACGTCAAGCATGCCAATAGCATCGTACACTTGTTTGGTCTGCACAATGAGCTCCTCGGTTCTTGTTTTAATTTGCTCTGGTGAAAGATCCCATCTTAAAACATTTCTGCCAGCCACAGTATAGGAAGACATTGCCTGAAGGGGAGACATCACTTCTCTTCCTAAAGTCATTCTGAGTAAAATCCTGGAACCACCAACTCTAAAAGAATCAGAAAAAGAATAAAAATTAAGCATTTGTTGGTCCAAAGTCAATATACAAATGTTTATTATCTAATCAAAATAAAAAGAACTTTATTTATTTTATTTTTGAATATTTTATTTTAAAAATAATAAATAAGTAATATTTATTTATTTATTTATTTGACACAGAGAGATCACAAGCAGGCAGAGAGGCAGGCAAAGAGAAGCGAGGAGGAAGCAGGCTTCCCACTGAGCAGAGAGCCTGAAGCCAGACTCAATCCCAGGACCCTGAGATCATGACCTGAGCCAAGGCAGAGGCTTTAACCCACTGAGGCACCCAGGCGCCCCATATTAAATTAATTAAAATCTAAATAAATAAATAAATACTCTGAGAGAGAGAGAGAGAGAGAGAGCAAGAGAGGGAACACAAGCAGGGGGAGTGGGAGAGGGAGAAGCACGCTCCCCGCTAAGCAGGGAGCCTGATGCAGAGCTTGATCCCAGGACCTTGGGATCGTGACCTGAGCCAAAGGCAGACGCTTAACGACTGAGCCACCCAGACACCCCTAAAAAGAACTTTTTATTAAAATTCAGCAAATCTCTTTCAGGTGAACACAGAAGCACAAAACTAAATGCTTTTGCATTTTTTTCCCCTCCCTGAATGCAGATTTAATGGAATTAGTGATTACCAAACACTGAATTGGTTATGTAATTAACTCATGTTGAGAAATAAAGTTAGATGTCAATTCAATAATATTGTCCTTTATAAATTAAACCAGTAATCGTTTTGATTTAAATGTTTTCCCTGTGCTGGGTGCCTGGCTGGCTAATGACTCTTCATCTTGGGGTTCTAAGAGAAGGCCCCATGTTGGGTGTAGAGATTACTTACAAAAATAAAAATCTTCAAAAAAATAAAAATTAAAAAGAACTAAATGTTTTAAATGTTTTTCTGTGCTAACATCTACCTACAATGTAACAGACTCAAAAAATACTTTGGGATTCAGAAAGGAAACATTTTCAAAATGCTCTTTTTACAATGAACACCAATGTAAAAATTTTCTTTTTACAAAGATTTCATGTACATCAACTATGGCAATTTTAATTTAAGACTTGGGAAATAACTCTGGTTGCTATGATGTTATTCTAAAAGATAAAAAGAGATGAAGTGTATGATACCAATCCTTCACCTCCTTAAAACTCTCAAACTAATAATTAATGCCATGTGTGTATATATGTAATACATACCATGTGATATAATTTTAGAGCTTGTGAATAAAATTATAATTAATAGCTAACATTTGTTGTGTGTTTAGGCACTGTACTAAAGACTTTCCATTTATTCACTCAGTCCTCACAACAAAACTATAAGGCAGATCCTGTGGTTATTCTCATTTTACCAAAGAGGAAACTATAACACAAAAAAATTAAGTAACTTGTCCAAGGTCACACAGCTGGTTATATGGTGGGAGCTAGGATAAAAAACCAGATAGTAGAGATCCAGAATCTACACTCTTAACTACTATGCTAAACTTACTCTTATTATATTACGAGACCCCAAAACAACCTTATGTGGTAGGCAGCACATTATTCCCTTTTAATAGATGATGCAGCTGAGGCTTGGACAGGCTAAGTGACTTATTAAGGTCGTTCTTTAACAGATACTTATGACCATATACTTTCTGGTCATTGTGGCAGGTATGAAAGAGGAGCAGGCAAACTGAGTAGGACTCCACTATTATAAAACAGTGAGAGGGGCGCCTGGGTGGCTCAGTGGGTTAAGCCTCTGCCATCGGCTCAGGTCATGGTCTCAGGATCCTGGGACTGAGTCCCGTATTGGGCTCTCTGCTCAGCAGGGAGCCTGCTTCCCTCTCTCTCTGCTGCCCCCCCCCACTTGTGCTTTCTCTCCTCCCTTCTCTCTCTCTGTCAAATAAATAAATTCTAAAACAAACAAACAAACAAAAAACAGTGAAGAGATGAAGTGATAAACTATTATATTGTACTGAGATGCGCACTATGACAGGAATAAGCAGAGGGAACTGTGAAATACCACAGAAGGAACTTTTCTAGGAAGATTTTCCAGAGGGTACAAGGAGCAAGCCAAGATCTGGATGATATCCAGAAATTATCCAAATGCCAAAAGCTGTAAGGAGAGAGGTCTGATAAGGTCAGTAGGGACTAGAGAATGAAAAGTCTTGGGAATCACTAAAAATTTCAGCTTTATTCTGAGGGCAGTGAGAAAGCCAACAAAGGGTTTTAATCAGCTAAGAGATGAAGTAAGATACACATTCTAGAGAAATCACCCAAATTATAGTGAGTTGAAAGGTTTGGAAAAGAGAGATCATACTAGAGGAAAGCTATTACAGTAAATCGGGCATAATGTTATAGTATCCTGAACTCGGAAACAGGGGGAACTGGAGTGACTTAGTAGATATTTAGGAAGTTGAATCAATATGACGTGGTCTTTGGTTTAGAGGTGGGGAGTGAGAGAGTCAATGATGCTGTCCAAGATTCTGTCTTGTAACTGGATGGATGGATGATGGTGGTACCATCACTAAAAGAGGAAATTTAGAAGAAAGTGGCTTTTTTTGGGGTAAAAATAGAAATCCAATTTTGGACATGCCAAGTCTGAAGTGGCTATAGCACATGTAAGTGGAATTCATTAATATTATGTGGTAATTGGAGCCACAGGGCTGGTTGAACTGGCCCAAGGGAGTCTGCAGAATAAGAACAGGACAACTGAGCCTTAACTCTAGTTTAAGCATTGAGGTAGAAGGAAAACCAAGCCAGAATGGATTTAGAAAGTCGTGAAAAGCAAGCATAGAAAAAGGGAGGGCGTGCAATAGGGCCAAATGTATATATTTCAAGAGAGTTGAAAGAGTCTGTTAAATTTAGCAGCAGGAATGTCCCTGATGGCTCTGGGAAGAGCAGTGTCAGCAGGATGCTAGTGGTGGAAGTCAGAATCCTACGACTGAGAGGGAGGAAGAACGTTAAGAACTGGAGAGTACATCTAAACAATTCTCTAGAGCTGAATGTATTTTAGAGAACAGAGACTAAAGTCTCAGTAAAATAAAACAGGTAAAGTAGGAATACTTAGGTTATAGTAAAGAAGTATGGGTTTGAATTTAAGAATTCAAAGGTGAAGCAATCTGACAAGATCCAGGACATTTACCCCGAAGTGAACAGTTGATATAAATGAGGTGAAAGGGTGCAAATGACCAGCAATCTAGGATGGACAAATTGTTTACGTGAGGGGTGCCTGGGTGGCTCAGTTGGTTAAGCGTCTGCTTTTAGCTCAGGTCATCTCCGGGTCCTGGGACTGAGCCCCACGTCACACTCCCTGCTCATTGGAGAGCCTGCTTCTCCCTCTCTCTCTCCTGCTCCCCCTGCTTGTGGTCTCTCTGTCAAATAAATAAATAAAATATATATTTTTTTAATCATCTATGTGGACATTGGAGTTAGCTAAAGCTTGGTAGCTGAGTTGGTAGTAGAAAGGAAGACTGAGCCAAAAACCAAAGTCTTCAAAGACTGGAGAAGACAAACCAGGTAGTTGGTGGAGGATATCACGAACAGGGCATAGAATGAGAAAAGCAGACTGTGAGCCTCGAAGGGGTTTTTATTTAATGGTGAAGAAGTGCTGGTCTGGGAGCATAACTGGGGGCAAGGCAGCAGCTGGGGAACAAAGAAGATGTGGTCTTTCCTCCTTCCATTGTGGTATATGGGGTGTAGAAGAAAGAGGGAGATAGAGAAAATATTTTCCCCAGGCTTGAGTGGATTCCAGGAAAGGTTAATAGAAGAAAAGACAATCCAGAGAGTATAAAGAAAGTGGAGGAGTTTATCATGGGACAAGGGTTCCAGAAATTGCAAGAGAGAAGTCTAGGAGTAGAACAGATAGCTAGATAGGTGTGGGTTGTCCAGCCATTTACTGCTTCCCTCTAACTAGTAGATATAGTAGATATATAACAAGTAGATATACATTTGTTTCACGGCACCCATGAATCAATAAGCCCCCCTGCCCCAGTCCATGATCTGTGAAGGTGGTTGTCTCTACCCACAGAACTCCTATTCCTAATGTATATAATTGAGCAAGCTTATGTCCTTGATAGCAGCTGACATCCACCTTATAACAAAGAGTAGAACCTGACTTATGATGAAACAAACACTGTGAACAGAAGACTAAGGGAAGGAAAGCAAATATTTACTGATATCCCAGAACCCCTATGGTCAATTACTTCTGAAACCTGACCTACAGCTACTTTCCAGTTATGTTTATGCCAGTTTGAAGGCAGTTTTATGTTATTTACTTCATAGAAGATCCTAACTGATAAAAGAATGAGCATACACACACAAAAGTATGAAGGTCACAACAAGAAATGATGGATGACTGGGGGGTCTTAAATGCTTGGTGATGGCTAAGAATAATAGGTATGCAAAGTTCAATGTGTGGAGTTGGCTAAAAGTGTCCAAAATAATTATTTCCATAATCCCCCTATGGCAAGACAGAACTGAGGCTCAAGGAGGAGTCAGCCATGACCACAAATGACTGGCTTTCCAAGGAAGTTCTAGTATAAGTGAAGAGGCTAGCCCTGGGATTGCTGATGTAATGACCAGCAAGTGATGACTGAAACATAGCACTTCTGCACCTTGACCACCCTGGTCTTTTCTCAACTCTTTCAAGTAAAAACCAATTATTACTAATTTTCATTATTGTTACACACCTTTAAGGGAAAATAACTTCAAACATTTACTGATAAGATGAACCTCTACTAGTTTTCCTTTATTTCCCAATATTTGTCTAAAGGTTGAATGTGTGATCACAGCATACATGATTTTAACTCAGTGAAATTAGCAAAGATATGAGCACCTCTACCCTGGCTGAAAAGACAGACCCATAATTACCCTTGTACAGTTTCTTTTGGAATTAATGAAAACATACCCCTTCCTTGAAGTGATAATATTCCCCGAATACAGAAGGGATAAAAAGAAAGCAACAGAAGTTAGAGACCGTATGGGGGGAGGGGGGTTGGGAGAAAGGGGGGTGGGGTTATGGACATTGGGGAGGGTATGTGCTTTGGTGAGTGCTGTGAAGTGTGTAAACCTGGTGATTCACAGACCTGTACCCCTGGGGATAAAAATACATGTTTATAAAAAATAAAATAAATAAATAAAATTAAAAAACCGTCTAGGATTCTGTTTTAATTTCATTTAGGATTCATAATTCTTGTTACCAAAGAAAAGGAGACAAAAGGATTCCCTCCGACTTCTAACTAAAACATTGTGATCTATTGAAAATTTTTCTACCTGTATTGTCTCCGCTTTTCCTCTTCCATCATCATTTTGTTGAATATCCCTATTCCCCTTTGTTATGATTTCAAGCTCATTCAACCCTTCAGATGCTGGTACCTTTGTCTTTTCTTCCCCTTCAGTGGCTCTGCAGCCCTGCAGAGCTGCACCTGTGCGGGAAACCAGTGCACCTGCAATCACTCTATCAAATGTGATTGTACCCTTGAGAATCTCGTGAGGATTTTTCTGGTAACTTTTTGCAACTGCGAAGTACCAAAGTTGAAAGCAGGCAACACAGCATGATGCTGTCTTCTCTACAGGAGTTATTACATGCAATTATTTGAAAATGAGACTCTAGATTAAAGCTGAGATTTCTACTATATAATTAAACATTAGTTTGTTTGCTTTTCTTTCTATAAACTTCCAGGCTCTATTAGTCCTGTACCACCCATACCTTCTTCATTGTCTCTTCTCTCTTTAAAGCACTTTTCAACACAGAACTCTAAAATTTTTGACTAAGAAATAATACAGAATACTATAATACTATACTATAATGGAATACTATAAAGGAAGGGGCATTTGTTACTGCTCCTGGGTCCTGTGTCCCACAAACAAATAAGGTTTAGGAAACAAACAAACAAACCAAAAAAACCAAGTGACATAGATTTTGAAAGAGATGACCAGGTTGCAGAATTTCATCTAGAAATATGAACAAGCTACAATTATTCTTAGTTAATTACTGTCTTAAAAGTTTTGCAAAACATTTTATGGAACTACTTTCAGAAATGCTGTGACTTACTGAATTCATATTCTTTTGAAGCATAGTTTAATTTCTATTTCCTGCCATCAGGGCTTCTTTGACCATTCCTATTCATCCAAATCTGAGATTCTATCACTTTTTACTTATGCCATTCATTTTAGGCATTTAAATTACTATCACCCACCTGTTCAATTGGCTTGACTCATACTCTGAATTACACTAGGGCTTTCCCAAGCACAATAACCATGTCTTTTGTCAAAATCCCCAACTCTAACACAAGGCACACTGCTGAGCACACAGTAGGTGCTCACTGTATACCTGAAAGGAAATGGGACTGATGTGGCTAACTCACTGCAGCAACACTATCTTCCTTCAACATCACAAATAAATATCCACGCAGGGAGATGTGTTTTCTTAGAGTCAGGACTAGAGCAAAGATCATTCCTGCAAAGCCTCTTAACTTCTATTCTCCCAAATTTATATTTTATCCATGTCCTCATCCCTTCTCTAAAGTGGTGACACAGCATTTCCTAAAACTTGCCCCAATTCTTTAAAACACCTGGCAAACAGTCCTAGTACTGACCTCAAAACTAATGTTTATCCCTAAGCAGCTACTGGGGACTGCAATGCTCCCAGAATTCGATTTTCAATCTTAACTCAAATTAAGCCTTTTTTGACTACCTTCAGCTGTTTTAGGAATTATTCCTCAGTTAACCGATATTACATGTCCAGTGACCAAAGCACTTATCAGACTGAAGAGTAATCACCTATTGACTTGGTTGTGTGTCCAACAGACCTTGAGCAGAGACTGGGTTTTCATGATACATGGAAACCCTGACCCTAACACAGTTTGAGGTACATGTATATTTCAATAGTGACAGGCTTACCCCAAAAATTCCACTTAAGGTTATTTAATACTTTTCTTCTATTAGCTACATGTCCAATATACAAGTCATTCTATTTCAGCGTATTTAGCCTCTGTAGAGCATTAGATAAAGCTCTGATCTGCAATCAGAGAAGATGGTACAGACTGGAAAAAACAGCACCTACTGGATTCCAGCATCCTGAATGTTGCTAATAATTTTTCTTCTAAATCAACTCTTGCACAGGAACAGATTCAGGATTAGTAATCAGTCATTACTGAGTCCTCCAGTTTGGGTACTTAGAGCTCTCTCTCTCTTTTTTTTTAAAGATTTTATCTATTTATTTGACAGACAGAGATCACAAGCAGGTAGAGAGGCAGGCAGAGAAAGAGAGGAGGAAGCAGGCTCTCTGCTAGCAAGAGCCCGACATGGGACTCGATCCCAGGACCCTGAGATCATGACCTGAGCCGAAGGCAGAGGCTTAATCCTCTGAGCCACCCAGGTGCCCCTACTTAGAGCTCTCTTCAAAAGGTAAGCATCTGGTATTCGAGTTACTAGTGGTCTAGGCAACAGCTTTTTCATTTAAGGACATTTAATTTTTTTAAAGACCTTATTTTGAGACAGCAAGAGGGAGGGAGGAGAGGAGAGAAGGAGGGAGAAAGAGAGAGATAGAATGAGTGGGGGGAGGGGCAGACAGAGAAGCAGGCTCGTCGCAGAGCAGGGATCCAGAACCCTTGGACCACGACCAGAGCTGAAGGCAGATGCTTAAAGACTGAGCCACCCAGGTACCCCCATTTAAAGGCCTTTTAAATTTGACTTAGGATCGAAATGTTCCATGAATAGAGTATTATAGAATTACATGCCTTGGAATAAGTCATCTTTTACTTTTATTAAGGTATAGTATTGGAATACTTTACTAAGGTATAGCCTTCGAATAAGTCACCTTTACCAAACAGAGATTCAGATTCTTGGCCGAAATTATTACTTTTGATGTTCCTTACCACAACTTATGTCCAGAAAGATCCTTCTAGGTTGATTACTGAGTTTACAGGGAATGCAATTAAGTGTAATAATCTCTTGAACCTTTACCCATTCATGTGATTTTTCTCTTAGTTTTAAAGAAAGATGTGTCTTCCAACTTATGGTCTTCAATTTTTGCATCCTACAAATTTTCCACTTACTGCCTCTACTTCCTTATCACTAATTCGTCTACGTTATTTCACTAAAAGTTCCCTGGCAAAACTTACTTTTACTCTTTCTTAGTCATTCTCCCACTTTTCTGATCATTTCTTCTCAGTCTCCTTTGCTGGCTTCTCTTCCCGTACCCACTGAAAAAAGTTGGTGTATCACATGGCTCCATCCAGATATTTAGCTAGAACTCAGACCCGAAGACATCTCAAATGCAACATGTTTGAGATCTGATCTCGTGAATTCCCACTCCCAGTTTACTAATCATCTAGGTTCCTATGCTAGAAACTTGCCACACATATGACTGTTAAGTATCATCATGACCCCCGCTCTTTATTAAGAGCCTGCTACTGTGCTGGCATTATATCAAGAGTTTACATGACTTTCCTTATTTAATCATCCCAAGAAGCCACATAGATAAGACATAGTTATTGCCCTGCAGGAGCTTACAGACTTGTGAGGAAGGGACAAAGAGAATACAAGGCAGCAAATTTTATATGACTAGAGTGATGGGGCATTTAGAGGACAGAGCAAGCAAATCTGCCATGGGATAGTTCTGTATTCCTCACTCTCCACATACAGAAAGACAAACACATCCACACACTCTTCTTTCTTTTATATCCTTTGTATAAAATTTTTATTTTAGGGATGCCTGGTTGGCTCAGTCATTAAGCATCTGCCTTTTGCTCAGGTCATGATCCCAGGGTCCTGGGATGGAGCCCCGTATCAGACTCCCTGCTCCCCAGGAAGTCTGCTTCTCTCTTTCCCACTCCTCCTGCTGTGTTCCCTCTCTCAGTATCAAATAAATTCTTTTTGAAAAATAAAAATTTTAATTTTACTTTCAAAATTTTATTATTATTCTTATTAGCTATTGCTAAATAGCTAGCAGAATTGATCAAGAGTTATCATACTTCCATTTTATTTCCATTAGCATTTGTGGAAGGTCTTCCAAGTGTATTCCAGGAAATGTTACTAAAACTGGCTACTTCTAATTTCTAAATTCCTTAAGTTCAGGGTCTATATGTCAACTGGATACTTACTCTATGCAATCTGTATTAAAAAGCTAAAATATAAATGATATAGCTAAAGACTACTTTGGTCTTTTCTTTTTAATTAACATATGATGTATTATTTGTTTCAGGAGTACAGATCTGTGATTCACCAGAATTCCCAGCACTCACCATAGCACACACCCTCCTTGTCCACTGCCCCGCCACCCCATCCTTCCCATTCCCCCCTCCCCTCCAGCAATCCTCAGTTTGTTTCCTGAGATCAAGAATCTCTTATGGTTTGTTTCCCTCTTTGGTTTCATCTACAAATATGGAATGCTTCATGAATTTGTGTGCCATCCTTGTGCAGGGGCCATGCTAATCTTCTCTGTATCATTCCAATTTTAGAATATGTGCTGCTGAAGTGAGCACTGCTTTGGCCTTTTTTTAATCTGTAAGGAAAAAAGCACAAATTTATAAGTTAAGTCTTTATAAAGTGCCTGATACTCAGTAGATGTTTGTTGAATGCACTGAAATCGGTATGAAGATTGAATACCAGCCATCGATTTGCTGATCAAACACTAGAAAGGCACACTGATCTATTTATCCTAGGTCAGGGGAAGAATGAAGACATTTTCCTTCTAATTCTACTATAATCGAAGCTCTTTAAGAACACACTCCATGTCTTAGTCACCTCTGTGTTTCTTAGCAAATGTGGAGTAATACCTTAGTGCAAAGTATACACGTTGTTAACTGCTGAGTCAATGAGCTAGAAAAGTAATGAAAAATCTAAGTTTGTCCTAGAATGACTATTAAGTTCAGCCCAAGACACGAAACAAATAAGGTAATAAAGCAAAGAAGAAAAGTAATTAAGTAAGGGATATATCATAAAGATACTTTGAGTCATGGACAGATTATCTACAGAATATGCCAGTAGACTCAGAAAGTGAAGTCCACAATAAGACTGCTCTTGCTTCCACCTGCTGGTATGGGAAAGTAATTTCTTAGATTATACAGAAAATGTTTAGCAGCTTTAGGAAACCTTTAAAAAAGCAATGAACTTTCAAACTGCTCTTGCAAAAGTAACACAATACGCTCCCCATAAAGAGCCCATTCACAAAAATGTATACCATTACCTGAGCCACAAACACTTTGAATACAGAGCAGAACCACCGTAAACATAGAGACATTCCAGTGGCCTTTATTTTGAGTAGCCTATGTCCGATAAAGCCAAAAGCTGTATCTATTTTTTTCATTGTACAGTCCCTTTTTTGTACTCACAGAAGTAGCACTTAAGTTTGATAACTAATAGTCACAGAAATTCATACATGTGAAAATACACAAATACATAGAAATGAGTGGATATAAAACTGGTGAAATGTAAATAAGGTTGGTGGACTGCATCAATTCCTTACTGCAACTGGGGAAAACCATATGAAGTGAATATGGGGCCATTCTGTGTTATTTCTCCTAACTGCGTGGAAATCTCTATCTCAAAATGTAAAGTTTATTTTAAGATTGTATTTCTTTATTTGCAAGAGAAACCCAGAGACAGTAACAGAGATAGCAAGAGAGAGCACAAGCAAGGAAGAGAAAGAGAAGCAGCCTCCCCTCTGAGCAGGGAGCCTGATGCGGGGCTTGATCCCAGGACCCTGGAATCATGACCTGAGCGGAAGGCAGATGCTTAATCTACTGGACCAGCCAGGTACCCCTCAAAATTTAAAGTTTTAAAAAAACATGGTTGATCCATCAGAAAGGACGAATACCCAACTTTTGTAGCAACATGGACGGGACCGGAAGAGATTATGCTGAGTGAAATAAGTCAAGCAGAGAGAGGCAATTATCATATGGTTTCACTTATTTGTGGAGCATAACAAAAAGCATGGAGGACATGGGGAATTAGAGAGAAGGGGGTTGGGGTAAATTGGAAGGGGAGGTGAATCATGAGAGACTAGGGACTCTGAAAAACAATATGAAGGGTTTGAAGTGGCAGGGGGGTGAGAGGTCGGGGTACCAGGTGGTGGGTATTATAGAGGGCACAGATTGCATGGAGCACTGGGTGTGGTGAAAAAATAATGATACTGTTATGCTGAAAATAAATAAATGAAAAAAACAAAAAAACAAAACAAAAAAAAAACATGGCTGAGAGTTGTACACACCACTTGTGGCTCCTTTAAGGGGAGGGAGAGTCAAAGTATGACTGGTTCTCCCAAAGTATAAAATCCATGACTTCATACTGACATACATGAATGAAAAAGAGAAAGAAGGAAGGAAGGAAGGAACCAAGGAAGGAAAAAAACCAAGATTCTATATAGGTAAATTCCAAATATTTAATATAGGTACTCCAACACTCAAGAAGGTGAAGATTAACGTCTCTTCTGCCTTGAGTATGGGCTGCATTTAACTGACTTGCTCCCAAAGAGGAAGGGCGCAGAGAAGTGGGGAAAAGCAACTTTATAGTACAAAAACTTGGCAAACACTACCTCAGCCAACTGACCAAGACTAACATCATCAGTGATGCCACATAGACATCATGTACCCCTAAACATGACATGATAAAAAGGGCAAACACCTCTACTATCTTCTTCTCCCAAACCTATAACCTTAGTGTAACTGAGAGATAAATACAAATTGAGTGATATTCCATAGAATCCCTATTGGTACTATTCAGAACTGTCAATTCCATGAAAAACAAAGACTGAATGATTCTCACAGCCTAGAGGAGTCTAAGGGAACATGCTGATTAAATATAATGTGATCCCCTGAAACGGACATTAGGGAAAAATAAGTGAGATCTTAATAAAGTACAGAATTTAATTAATAGTAATATACATATACTGGTTCCATAGTTGTACTAAAGAACCAGTGCTGGTTCCATGGTAATGTAAGATGTTCACATTTGGGGAAACTGGGTAAGGAAGGGATTTATGGGAACTCTCTGTACTATCTTGGCAACTTCCCTATAAACCTGGAACAGTTTAAAAGACAGAAGTTCATTTTTAAATATCAACAAAAATCTGATGACTAAAAAGACCGGTGCAGCTATAAAGGTCCAGTTTTGGTCTGACATAATGAAAACAGGCTATTTTAGAGCCAGTGCCACATACAACTTCAGTTGTGTACAACTTCCTATTATCAGTAAGGCTTTTAAAAAGTAGAATGAATTGTATTACACAAGTCTCTCCTAGGAATGAATGATGATCCAGTCTGGTGAACTCTATCTTAAAACATTAGTCATCTGGGGTGCTTGGGTGCCTGGTCATGAGACCGAGCCTGGAGTTGGGCTCCACGCTGGGCTGGGAGCTTGCTTAAGATTCTCTTTCTCTTCCTCTGCCCCTCCCTATCCCCCCGCTGCCCCTTGTGCTGTCTCTCTCTAAAATAAGTAGTCTTTTTTAAAAAAAGTTATTTATCCACTTAAAAAAAAAAAAAGGAAATTTTCTTTAGATTTTAGAATGTCATGGAAATGAGTTCTTTTTCCCAAATTTCACTGTAAATACATGTGAAGGGACTCTTCAAAGTCATCTTTTCTAAGAGATAGGAATAAAAATGAAAAATGTTAAAAAGAAATTGCTTAAGGTCATAGGAAGAACTATGGGACACTAGATATACCTGTATTATTTCTACTCTCGGCAAACAGAACTTACAGAGATGCTTGATTACAAAGTTATAAGGAAGGAAACAGAAAAATCTCAGGTTCTGAAAAATAAGAATCAGACATTAGTCTGTTTTTCTCCTAATGTTGTCTATAGGACAAGTGGTTTAATATTTACAGGTTTTAAAGAAATAACTATAAATGAACATGGAAAGACTGTTCTTCTTAAATCCTTCAACTGGCTTAAAAGCCACCTGAGAATCAGAGCATCTGAAATCAAGTGCTGCCTCACAAATGAAATTCAGACTTCCTTAATAATTCATTAATAAATGGCCTACCCACACTCATGGAAAACCACAATTCAAAAAAGACATTCCACTTTTATTTTTCTCTAGGAGGATGAATAAATTGCTTCTGGCATATTTAATTGGTGTTTGGGGTGTACTTTTCAGAATTGAAATCCTTACTAAATGACTCAGGAGAGAGTCCTTGGTACATTAGTTAATACTTAGGCTCTTTTTTTTTTTTTGGGTCATCTCACATGGATATTTTGTTGAATGAATGATCATGGCTAAACCCTCATGCTAGGCTAGGCTAACAGCTAGTCTGCTTTTCTTTCTAAAGACTGGTTCAGCCACAAATAGGTGTTTATTGTTATTATATGTGATGACGATACGTAGCTTATATATCTATTATCATCTAACAATTATTGTAGATTATGTATCTTTGAAAAAGAGTTTATCTCTTAGAGCTGTATGCTGAAATACTTATGATTAAAGCAATTATCATGCTGGGAATATGTTTCAAAATAACTGGAGGAGGAAGTATATGAAACAGATTGGCCATGAACTGACAATTTTGAATCTTGGTGAGGGAGTTGCATCTACTTTGATTTATGATTGCAAATTTACATAATAATAAAAAAACGAAGGACTTTTCATGTGCCTAGCTCTAGCTATTACTGCAAATTCAAGACATGGTCTGAGAAACAGATCAATGTAACATTAACATGAACTCAATATATGAACTCATGCTGACAAGCATATTAAAAGGAACACTAAGGGCACCTGGGGGGCTCAGTTGGTAGAGCATGCAACTCCTGATCTCAGGATTTTAAGATCAAGCCCCAGGTTGGGTGTAGAGATTGCTTAAAAATAAAATCTTAAAAATAAATAAATAAAAAGAAAAGGGATACTAAATCAAGCAAACCTCAAAGGAAAACAAGAGCACAAGAATAAATGTATTTAACCAGTGAATGAAGATTCACATATTCACAGTTGGAAGGGGCCTTAGAAACCAGCCAGTCCAAATCCTTTAATTATGAATGAAGGCCAGTGAAGTCCTGGGTAGCTGACTATGGGCTTGTGCTTCGGCATTTCATTTCTTTGCGGATATAGTGAAGGTTACCTTGTAAATGGACTGTTAGAGAAGCTTTAAGGTATATGGCTTTCTAGTGTACCTAGAACAGGCCAACAACTTTGGCTGGCATGCTACTTCATCTAGTTAAAGGAAGCCTCTAGCTGCTTCTTGGCTGCTGTCAATCACCACAACCAGCACTGTCAATAATAATAACAATGGCAAATATTTATACAGCAGGCACTATTCTAAGTGCTTTTCATATACTAACTCATTTAATCCTTCCCAAAACACCCTAACACAGATTACCTCCATTTTTAGAGATGATAAAACTAAGGCTATTTAACAGAGAGGTTAGATAACTTACTTAAGGTCATAATGCTAGAAATGGCCAGTAACCCAGGCAATCTTCCTCCAGAGGCCAAGCTGTCCAATACTGTCATCTGTTACCAAGCACTCAGTCACGTCTGCCATTCTCTTGACGTTGCCCACAGTTCAGCAGTGCCTTTAGTCTATCCTGTCTTTAGTCTGTCCTGTCCTTGTTGAGACAGGCACAGACATAATCAGAAAGCATGGCCTTTGTGGCTCTAGGTTGACACAGGCAATGTCCCAGTTCTGCTGTTGGTGTGGTTTAGCACCCCCTAGAAGCCAAATGTCTGTACTTCTGTGAGAAATAAAAAAGTCAAGAGACTAGAGGAGAAAGGAAAATAATGATGACGTCTTGTATTTCCATCAGACATGATCATCCTTACACAAATTTTACAACGATAAAAATGATTTCAAATTCTATTACAGCCTACATACCAAAAGGCTACTCTTTAAAGCAGAGAAGAGTTTCCTCACCACTAAAAGATAAAAGGTAGGTTTAAAAAAATTTTCCTAACAAACATGAAAGATGAGTAATTACCAATCTTAGCTCCTTTAGATTTTGAAACCACACTGAAAGCAAAGGAAAGCACCTACTTGAATATAATACAAGGTCATTTTACTTACTTGTGAAGTGCTTATTATGTCTATGCAGTATGGTAAGTGTTTTCTCTGCATTATCTCACTTAATCCTCACTCTATAGATGAAGAAACAAATGTAGACAAATATTAAATTACTAACCCCAGAGTCACATAGCTAAGAAAGTGGCAAATGCGGGATGTGAACCAGGCGATTTTATTCCAGAATCTAAAAGCTCAATCACTTACTAAGCTACATCTTTCAACCTAAAAATGCTATATATTTTTTGTATAAGCCAGGCCACTGATTACCGATAAATAATAGAATTTCAGAACTGGAAGTCATCCAGAATGGGTCTGCTTTCTAGTGAAGCCCCATCAAGATTTGGTAAAGTGAAGATGGACGGAGAAGGGGCATCCATGACCGTATTCCTGTTTTGCATAGACATGAGCGAGAGCTAGAGGATTCAGGAGGAGGAGCAGATTAGACGGTTTCTTTTTCTTTTATAGGGGAAGGGTGGGAGGACTAGAGAAAAAAGGAGCTTTATATGCATTTGATTTTAGAAATAGGCAGTTTGTAACACTAGTGAGCTATCCGAGTAGAGATATGTAATAGTCACGTGGAGCACAGAAGGAAGTGAACACAGAGCTACTTGGTAAGATAAAAGATGAATAAGGCTTCGAGGAACTTACTGGCTATTATGGCAGAGAAACACATTAAAATTTAGCAAACCCTGGGGCACCTGGCTGACTCAGTTGGTGGAGGGTGTAACTTTTGATTTTGGGTCATGAGTTCAAGCCCCACATTGGATGTAGAGATTACTTAAAATCTTAAAAAAAAAAAAAAATTAGCAAATACTTGTTGATCACTTATTTGTACCAGACCAACATAGTATTGTAAATGCAATTACAGTGTTTAATCAAGATGTCACAGATGGATAGAGGACCAATACTCAACCCAAACTAGGGAGTCAGAGAAAGCTTCCTGGAGAAGGGATATGAATAAGAATTACCTAGGAAAGGATGGAACAGAATATGTGAAGCCTAAAAGCAGGCATGAAAGTGGAGTGGAAAGACTAACAGAGGCCCATTTTAAATCACTGAATAGTGTATTCTTAGAATCACAGCCAACTCAGAAGTTAGAAACGGAAATGAGAGAAATGAAGCTGGAGAGGTTGAACAGACAAGACTGTTTTTGTTTTGTTTTTAATGTCATGCCAGACTAGAGACTGAACTCCATTTTGGAGGCAATGGAATACTCCAGTGAGAAGGTTAGATCTATCATTCAGCCAGGCAGGGTTTTTTTTTTTGTTTTTTTCCTTCCACAGATAGCTGGGGGCCGAGGCGGGGCTAGGATGGTGAGGAGTGGGAAGAGGCCAATTTTAGGAGGTAAAGGAGACCAGTTGAGAGTCTTTACTATTCCAGAAGAACAATGAGAATTAAAAGTGGGAACAGGAGTGGGAGAGACAACAATGAAATCAAGAAATATTCAAAAGGTAAGACTGGCAGGACTTTGTGAAGGACAGGATTCTATAGTTTGTACTTTGGATGAGAGGGTGGATAGTATTACCGATGAAACACAGTGAACTTACCATTGCAAATAGAAACTGTGACAGCAAGACCAGGCTGGGGAAATAGCACTAGGTAAATTTCAGACAGTCTGCTTTATGAGTGTCTGGAAGATATGGCAGGGTATGGAAGCACGGTAATTCGACAACTGGATAAATGAACCTGATCACTAGGACAGGGCTCTTGGTGAGAGACGCAGAGATGTCTTCGGATGTTCTAATCTTAGAATGGACTGGGACATCCCAGAGAACACACAGATAAGAACAGTGGGGTTAGTGTGGAAAAGTAGGGAAGGGAATAAACTGCAAACTAGCTGGACTGGAGGAAGGTTTCAGACAGGATGGCAGGTATAGAAGAGACTTCAGCATCTATGTAGGCTCAAGGAAAGAAGACAGAAACTAAGAACTTTACAGTAGACACTGAGGAGAGAAACTTGAAAAAAACTAGCATTTGAGGGGCAGGGGCCAGGAAAAAGAAGCTTGAAAAAATCCGAGGAACACTCATAGTAGAAAAAATGAGGAATGTGCATCTCTGGGAGTCAAGACTGTGTGGCCAACATTGTAAATGTTACATAAAGACTAAGGCAAGTCAGGACTGGAAGGTAAGCACTGGATTTGGCAACTGACACCCAAGACTTAATGCGTCATCTGTTAAGTGACTTTTTTCTCTCTTATTCTTTGGCAGCTATATGAATTGAATTCATGTTGAATTTGGAAACAACAAAAGGTTCTTAGTATTTTCCTATATGCTGCTTTTATGTTATCCTACTCTGTTATTTATTTAAATACAAGACTTCATGTTTAATATCATTAAGAATCTCCTTATTAGAATGGTGTTCTAGGGAGATGCATTCCTCTGGAACTTTTGATTTTTCACCTTTACTTAGAGTTACCCACTTTAACAGTGGGTCATCTGTAGCCTCTACCAGTCACGGAGAAAGCATTTGTGACTTTCAACAACCACATATAGTTGGTTCTTCTTTTTTTTTTTTTTAATAAAGATTTTATTTATTTATTTTACAGAGATCAGAGGCAGGCAGAGAGAGAGAGAAGCAGGCTTCCCCCTGAGCACAGAGACAGATATGGGGCTCGATCCCAGGACCCTGAGATCATGACCTGAGCTGAAGACAGAGGCTTAACCTGCTGAGCCACCCAGGTGCCCCATATGGTCGGTTCCTATTATCCAAATCCTTAGGTCTACCTTTTTCTACCTTGAATGGAAGGGAAGAAATTATAAGTCACTATGTAGCCAGGTCATATAAAGTATTGTGCGAGGTGTTCTCATGTACATTAATTCCTGTAATCCTTACAAAAATTACATCAGGTAGTTACTACTATCTCTAATATAGGGTTGAAGAAACCGAGGTTTTGTGAGATTATGCAGGCATGTGAAACCACATATACTTTCGAAGCCATCGAGATTGCACATTCCCTTCCCTTCCCTTTTCTTTTCCTCTCTTTCTCCCACCCTCCCTTCTTCCCTTCCTTCCTGGTGTAATCTCCATATACTGAGATTTGTTTTTTTCCAGTTTTGTTGAGACTAATTCATACATAATATTATATATATTTAAGGTGTAGCACATTGTCTTTCTTGCAGTCCTTTCATTAGTTTTTAGCATGTTTGTCTTAGACATTTAACTTCATGTGGCTATTTCTAAATTCTGATACATAATCTGAGGGTAAGAGAACACCCTCCTCTGATCTTCACATGTCCAAATCCTACCACCTTCAAGGATCAGTCATGACCTTGTCCCTCCCTTTTATCTTGGAACTAATCTTCCCCCCCTCCAACTCCCATATCAATTTCTCTATTACTCTCCCTGGTACTTATCACCTTCTACCTTGTATTCTAATTATTTCTGTACACACCTTATCATGTACATAGTTTCACATATATGCATGTGTCTTATCACCACTACTAGACTCTTTTGCCTTAGCCTTTTAAGAAAGATCCAAAGAGGGGCACCTGAGTGGCTCAGTTGTTAAGTGTCTGCCTTCAGCTCAGGTCATGATTCCAGGGTCCTGGGATCAAGCCCCCATCAGGCTTTCTGCTAAGCAGGAAGCCTGCTTCAACCTCTCCCATACTCCCCCTACTTGTGTTCCCTCCTTGCTGTGACTCTCTTGTCACATAAATAAATAAAATCTTAAAAAACTAAAAAGGTCAAAATAAGGGCTGTCTGGGTGGCTCAGTGGGTTAAGTGTCTGACCCTGGATTTCGGCTCAGCTCATGGTCTCAGGGTTCCAAGATCAAGACCGGTATCCGGTTTGGCACTCAGCATGGAGCCTGCTTAAGATTCTCCCTGTGCTCCTCCCCAACTCTGTCTCGCTCTTCCTCTCTTAAAAAAAGAAAAGAAACAGAATCATATACAGCCTTTATTATTTTTTTTTTAAAGATTTTATTTATTTATTTGTCAGAGAGAGAGAGAGAGAGAGAGAGAGCAAGAGTTAGCACGGGCAGAGTGGCAGGCAGAGTCAGAGGGAGAAGCAGGCTCCCTGCGGGGCAAGGAGCCCGATGTGGGACTCGATCCCAGGACGCTGGGATCATGACCTGAGCCGAAGGCAGCTGCTTAACCAACTGAGCCACCCAGGCGTCCCCATATACAGCCTTTAAATGTCTACTTCTGCACTCACTGTATAAATATTGAGATTATCATTCACTGGATTTATTTAATTTCTTTTATACAAGGAATCCACATAATAAATTTATCTCACAAACACTACCAGGAAAAACTGTTTCTGATACCTAACAATATAATCTCCCTTTGCCCTTACTGTCAGAAAACTTATAGTTAACTGGACCCAGTTAAATCAACTAGGCTGGGCGCCTGGGTGGCTCAGTGGGTTAAGCCGCTGCCTTCGGCTCAGGTCATGATCTCAGGGTCCTGGGATCGAGTCCCGCATCGGGCTCTCTGCTCAGCAGGGAGCCTGCTTCCTCCTCTCTCTCTCTCTACCTGCCTCTCTGCCTACTTGTGATCTCTCTCTGTCAAATAAATAAATAAAATCTTTAAAAAAAAAAAATCAACTAGGCTAACCCTAATGTTCCTTTAGATTTTTTTTTGTTTTCCTTTTATTAATCTTAATGTGTATTATTTAGGTAAGCAATCACAAATTAATTCTGGTAAAGACCACAAAAAAATTTTAAGAAGCAAATAACACCAACTTAGGTGTCTTGCTTTACACGTCTGCTTTTGTGGCATTTAGTAGTCCATATAATGGACTATTTAGTAGTCCATATAATGACATATAATAACTGTACTCAGTTAATCTATGCAGCATGAGTGAATACAGATTGGACATTATATATAGGTTTCAATCAGCCACATTCTACTACCCATCATTCCTGTGATTTTTGTAATTTTTCAATGTCATTAGGAACACTTCTGATGAGCTGTTATATATCTTTACAAAAAGTAAACCTCGGTCCTTTTAGCCCATGCCAGGAAAGTTTTTCATGTTTTTTTTTTTTTTTTTTTTTTTTACTTCTTCTCAGGTACCTCTGCGCAGTTACTAAAGTATAGTAGTATATTACTTGTAGCAAGGGTCTAAATCTAACAGCAGGTACAAGATGTGTTCTATCTTCTTTGGGTTCTCCTGGTACTTCTTCCACTAGGTAGATCAGACTGCATGTCATTAGCTTCTTGGTCTGACCAGTAAGTACTATACTGCATATGTCCAGACAAAGATTATGTTCTGCTCAGTGCCACATTTCACCAGACTGAAGTAACTCCCAAGTCACACGAGTCCTGAGGCTTCTGACCTCTCGGAAGACCCAGGCTCAGTCATGAGAAGTCTACCCTCTGTTCTTTCTTGGCTTGGTTGCTCTGACCCAGTACTTCACAGGGGCACCTCCTTCCATTTCTTCAGTATCCAAGTTGACATATTTAGAATAAGTCTTGCTCCCAGAATATTCATTACATTAGACTATTGCTCTTCAGATCCATCAAGTGGGTCTGTAGGACACCTAGTTACTGTATGAAAGCCCCCAGCGATAACAAGGGAATATGACCAACATCATGTTTCCATCATGATGCTTCTCTTCTACCTCATACTGACCTAGTATATACTAAAAATTCCTCTGTATTTGTTGGCTAAGTGAGCTTCCTATTGTGTATTACTCTACTCTGTAATTTTTTTTATTACTCAACTAGGCCTAAATTAATACTTTATACATAGTACTTTCCCCTAGCAGCTGTATTTTTGGATTAAAAAATGTGCAATGAGCTATTTATTTATTTCATATAGGGTTTGAAATAGTTACTTTCTACTGCATTTTACCTGTCATTGTCAATATCAAAATGCCAAATCCAGGTGCCTATACTTCTCAGGCGTTACCACGGAATGCTGAATTTTCAGTTATTATCACTGATAACAACTTTTCTCCCATCTATCCATCCATCCATTCATTCATTCAACAGATATTAAGCACTTACCATGTGAATAACACCAGACTAAGTGCCGGAAATACAGAAATAAACAACAACAAAATAGGCTCCTGATCTCGGAAAACGGGTCAACTAGTGAGAAAGGCAAACACTACTACTATTGTGTGTGCTATGGAAGTACTTACAGCATTCAAAGGGACCAAATTTAGCAGGAATCAGGTAAGTTCACTCTGAGGAAGTATAAAGCAAGCTGATATTAACAGCACCTCTTACAATCTAAGTATTTTTTTAAAAAGATTTTATTTTACAGAGACAGAGAGATCGTACCCATGTGAGCAGGGGAAGTGGGACAGGGAGAGAATCTTCAAGCAGACCCCTCACTGAGCGTGGAGCCTGCCCTGGGGCTCAATCCCACATGAGATCATGACCTGAGCTCAAACCAAGAGTTGGATGTTTAACCAACTGAGTCATCCAGGTGCCCCACAATCTAACTACTTTAGAGATTTGTTTCATTACTCTCTGACTCCTTCAACAGAGGGCATGAACCCATGTGAGCAGGGCTAGTTTCTTCTAGCTTTTGTATTAAGTTTGAAATTTTAATTCCAGTATAATTAACATACAGTGTTATGCATTAGTTTCAGGTATATAATATAGTGATTCAACATTTTAATATATTGCTCAGTACTCATCAGGATAAGTCCACTGTTAATCCCCTTCACCTATTTCACCCGTTTGCTCCCCCACCTCCCCTCTGGTAACCATCAGTTTGTTATTTCAAGTTAAGGGTCCATTTTTTAGACTGGCTCTTTTTTCCCCCCATGATTCCTTTGTTTCTTAAATTCCACATATGAGTGAAATCATATGGTATTTGTCTTTCTCTGACTGACTCATTTCACTTAGCATTATACTCTCTAGCTCCAAGGGACAGGTTCTTTCTCATCCACAGCTGTATTCTCAGCTTAGCTCAGTATATAGCTCAGATATAATATAAATATATTTTTAAAATATTTTATTTGTTTATTTAGAGGGAGAGATAATACAAGCATGGAGAGGGGCAGGGGAAGAGGGAGAGAGAGACTTCTGAGCAGACTCTGCCTTCAGAGTGGAGTTCTATGCAGGGCTCAATTCTACAACCCTGAGATCATGACCTGAGCTGAAACTAAGAGTTGAACACCAACTGACCTACCAAGGTGCCCCTATAAGTCTGTTTAATGAGTGAAGTCAAGTAAAATATATCTGTATGTATATAAATACTGCTCAGATCCAATATGAAATAAAAAATAACCCAATAGGAAAACAGACAAAAGACGACATAGGCATAAAATACAAATGGCAAATAAACATGAAAATACACTCAAACTCATCAGTAAACATGGCAATGTGTACAAAATCCAAGAGACACCATTTTACAACCACTTGATTGGCAAAAGAATGACAATGCCCAGAGTTGCTGAGGATGGAGGATCAGTGGTTACTCATGAACACTATACAGAGAGAGGAAATAACTTACTATTACCACTCTGGAAAAAAATTGGTATCATTTGATAAAGCAGAGAATGTATAAAAAAAAACTAGCAATTTTCCTCTTAGGCCTATACCCTTGCACATATGTATCAGGAGAAAATATAAGAATATTCATAACAATATTGTTTATAATAGCAAATAACTGGGAACAACCAAAACACTCATCCACAAGAAAACAGATAATAACTTTTGGAATGGTCACCCAGTGAAAGGACTTACAGCAACAAAAACGAACCACAGCCATGTAAAACTAGTTTCATCATGTGAAACCAAACCATAATTGTTAAGGAAAACATATACTTTTGTTAATGACATTATAAACAAAACAAACAGGACAACAGACATAAATACAGATCAGTGGTTATCTCCGGAATAAGGAGAAGAGATACAGTCAGAGAGGGGCACATTAAAGACTTCAAAGGTACTAGAAATACCCTTTTAGATATACAGACACTCTTTTTTCATTTTCTAAAAATTATAGATATCTAACTTTCATGTATAGTATTTCATAATAACTTTTAAAACAAATGACAAGTATTAGCCAGGTTGGGAAAGGTAGGGAAAGAGAAGAATGTTTCAAATAAGGGATCACCATTTGTTAATTTAACATGAAGAGATAAAGATAGGAACTCTGGCTGAAACACTGAGTTTACTGAAAGAGAGGAAAAACTGGGACCACTATTTAGTGGTCAGACAGTACAGGGACTTATAAACCAATCACAGTGTTTTGATTTTATCCTAAGGTTAATGGTGAACTGAAGATTTTTGTTTTATTTTTCAAAGATTTATTTGAGAGAGAGAGAGAGATAGGGGAGGGGTAGAGGGAGAGAGAGAGAATCTTAAGCAAGACTCCCCGCTGAGCACAGAGGCTGATGCAGGGCTGGATCTCACCACCCTGAGGTCACGACCTGAGCAGAAACCAAGAGTCTGACACTCAATGACTGAACCACCCAGGACCCTTTGAACCAAAGAATTTTAAACTGGAGTGTAACAGGACGCATTTGGATTGTATAAAGGTCTCTGTTCTTATACAGAAAGTATATTAGTAGGAAGTAAAAACTGAGGCTGTGATTCAACATGAGGATTTGGATTATAGTGGTGGCACTGCAAATAGAGAAAAGAGAAAGCCTTTAAACCTGGTAATTGATGGGAAAAATCGGGACAGAGAAAAAAGGCTGGGGACAGCATCTAGACTTTTGACGTCAGTAAATGGTAACATTCATTGAGACAGAGAACAATGGCAAAAGAACGGATTTATAAGATTTGTAAATCTGGTTTAGTATAAAGTGAGATTAAGATTAAATAATAACATATTAGGTACTCAATAAATATTCCTAAAATGAAGAAGGGGCCTGAATATAAAGCTTCTAAAAGGAACTACATAACTGGCATTTGGAATCTAATATCATTCATCTATTTCTCTTTCAAATAAGTAATTTGTCTTTATGTTGTAGCCTGGCATAGAAGAATTCCTGAGAACGGAAATCAGGGAGCTGTATATATCTATAAACTGTATATGTATAAACTGCAGTGTTAGAATGAAAAGATCTAAAAATGTGGCCCCTATTATATGAATGTTATGCATTGTAGAAAGCAGGCTATACCAGAAAGCTGTGATTATTTCAGTCACTGTAACTACTGTTAACATGTGGGGCAGGAAAACCCAAAAGACTCCACCAAGAAACTGCTAGAACTGATAAATGAAATCAGCAAAGTCAAAGGATACAAAATCAACATAAAGAAATCTGTTATATATATATATATATATTTTAAAAGATTTTATTTATTTATTTTACAAATAAAGATCACAAGTAGGCAGAGAGGCAGACAGAGAGAGAAGAAGCAGGCTCCCTGCTGAGCAGAGAGCCTGATGCAGGGCATGATCCCAGAACTCTGGGATCATGACCTGAGCCAAAGGCAGAGGCTTAACCCACTGAGCCACCCAAGTGCCCGTCTTCTTGGATCTTGATCACAAACAAGATTAGATATCAAATTCCAGCTATGTGTGGCTGGGAAACAAGAGGGTATCTTTTTGGATGCCAAGCAGGAGATATAGATAATCTCACAGTAAGTGGAATGGGACAGGATCTTCCAAAGCACACTGTGGTAAATCAAAAACCTCTGTTTTGTAAGCTGGTGTTTTCCATACTTCCTGTAGTTTACACCGATTTCCTTTTTGTTTCACTTAATAATTGGGAACGTCACTTCATGATAGGTAAAGGCTTCAAATATGCAAAATAAAATATAAAAGTACAAGAAGAGAGGCACGTGGGTGGCTCAGTGGGTTAAGCCTCTGCCTTGGCTCAGGTCATGATCTCAGGGTCCTGGGATTGAGCCCTGCATCACGCTCTCTGCTCAGTGGGGAGACTGCATCCCCACCCCACCGCCTGCCTCTCTGCCTACTTGTGATCCCTCTCTTTGTGTCAAATAAATAAATAATATCTTTTTTAAAAAGTACAAGAAGAAAAGGTAGGTGATTTAAAAAATTATAGTCTCGGAGTAGGAACTCACTTTCTAAGCATGCAATCAAAGCCAAAAGTCATAAAGGAAAAGACTGATATACTTGGTTACATAACAACTTTAAACTTTTATAGGGCAAAAATGCAGTAACAATCCATCCCAAAATTCAAAGGCAAAAAGACCTGCAATATTTATGAAGGGCTATTACAAATTAATAATCTGAGGGGTGCCTGGGTGACTCGGTTGGTTAAGTGTCTGCCTTTAGCTCAGGTCATGATCCCAGGGTCCTTGCAATCCAGTCACACATCAGGCTCTCTGCTCAGCAAAGTTTGCTTTCCCCTTCCCTTCTCCCATCTGATGTGCTCTCCCTTGCTCTGCCTATCTTAAAAAAATACAATCTTAAAAAAAAAAAATAATGATCTGAATTTGAGAATTTGAAAACCTCCTAAATACAACTAGGTAGTTCAGTAACATGAAAATAATAGCTAATATTTATTGAGCTTTTATGTGCCTATGTGGTAGACTACTAAAATGACCTCTGTCTCACCCCTACATGTATCTACGACTTCTTACAAGTTGAATTTGCTGTTCCTCCCATCAAGATGCAACATCAATCTTCCCATTACTTAAACCTGGACTGGCCTTGGGAGTTGCTTTGGCCAGTAGAATGTGGCCTAAGCTTCAGGAGGGCTATATACACTTCACCTGGAACCAGGACCATGAGAACAGGTCTGAGTTAGTCTCCTGGAGAATGCAAGAGAATGTAAAAGAGAGCCAAGCGGCCCCAGTTTTTGCCATCCTAGATTTCCAAATATACAAGGCAGCTAAGCAAAGATCAGCAGAACTGCCTACACATCCCACGGCTGACTGTAGGTGCAGAATGAGCCCAGTCACGACCAGAAAAACTGTCCAACAAAAAACATTTGGGATGTCTGCGTGGTTCAGTTGGGTAAGAGTCTGCCTTCGGCTCAGGTCATGATCCCAGAGTCCTGGGATGGAGTCCCACATCAGGCTTCTCCCTCTGCCTGCTGCTCTCCCTGAATGTGTGCTCTCTCTCTCTCTTAAAAAAATAAATAAAAATCTTTAAAAAATAAAACCAGAACATTTGTCAGAAAACATAAACATCTGTCATTATACTCTGCAGAGATTCTGTTACATAGCATTATTGTGGCAATAGTAATGGACATAGGCAATGTTCAAAGTACTCAATATTTACTCCCCACTGTAAAAAGATAATGGGAGGTAACAGCAAATATATATTGGTCTTTGTTCCTGGTTCCTGGCACTGAGCCTCTAAAACCCTTGTTATTTCCTAAGTGATCAGAGCACTGGATCATCTTTTGCTGTAATATTAGGTTTCTAACCCTGGTTCCCATCATGGGGCTCCTGAAAGCCTTTCAGTTTTCTGGATGCTAAGAGTGTCTTTTGCTCTGGTGAACTGACACTGTGTAGGCTTCCTGAATGAGACCTGGTTACCAGAAAGACCGAGCCATGATTAAAAGCCTGGAATTTTCAGCCCTGACCCTCCCCACCATTCTCTTGAGAAGAGAGAAGGGCTGAAAATGGAGTTAATGATAGAACATGCCTACCTCATAAAACCTCCATAAAAACCCCTACAGTATGGGCTTCGAAGAGCTTTCAGTTCGGTGAACATACCCATGTACCAGGAGGGTGATACATCCAACTTCAAAGGGACAGAAGCTACAGTGCTCAGGACCCTCCCAGACCTCCCTGCATGGGTCTCTTCATCTGGCTGTTCACCTATATCCTTATAATATTCTTTAATAAACTGGTAAACACATTTCCTGAGTTCTGGGAACCTCTCTAGCAAATTAATTGAACCAAGGAGGGGGTCATGGGAAGCTCAGATTTATAGTCAATTGGTAAGAAGCACAGGAAACAACATGGACTTGTAACTGGCATGTGGAGTGTGGGGGTCAATCTTTTGCGACCAGCCCTTAACCTGTGGGATCCGACCATATCTCCAGGTAGGCAGCCTCAGAATTCAGGTAAAATGTAGGACACCCAGCTGGTGACTCAGAGAATGGCTTGCTGTGTGGAAAACCTCCACATACATTTGGTGCTTGTTTGGTGTCAGAAGTGAAGACTTCTGTGTGAGAAGTAAAGGGACTCCCAGAAGGAAACTGTTATTCTAATACAGATAAGTACAGTTTTCCCTCACTTGTCTCATATCCTACTCAGCTGTCTGAAACATATTCTACTCTAGTCATAATGGCCTCCTCAATTTCTCAAACACATCAGGCACTGTATCAGCTTCCCATTGAGCCCTCTCCTGTCAACTCTGTAATTTCATTTTCACCAATACCCTCTTTTCTGCTTTCCTTTTTGCCCCCAGCACATGTCCCCATTTGACATACTCTACATTTTCCTTAGTTATCTTTCCCACTAGAACATAAGCTCCATGAACACAAAGATTTTTGGCTGCTTTGTTCATTGTCATTATCATAAAACTAGAGTAATGTTTGGCACATAACAGCCACTCAAAAAATATTTGGTGAGTGAAAAAATCAGCCAATTAATTTCAATTTACTGATGAAGAAACAGACACAGAGAAATTAAGAAACTCTGCCTGAGATCACAGGGCTAGCCAGTGGCAGCCACAGGTCCAGATTACTACAGCCTAGTCTAGTCTAGAGTGTATACTTACTACCCACCTTTCTAATGCAGAACTTGGCATATACATATGTATGGCACTTCTCCTCACAGAAGCTCCTTGCTTTGTCTTAACCAAAGAAGTGATAATATTTAAATCTGAGTAAGTACCATGTTTCTGTCCAAAACCAGGGATAAAGAACAATAACAAAAATCTTCCTTTACAACTTTAAAAACTCATTTTTACAAACAATCTCAGTCCGGCCTTTTTTATTTAAAACTTAAAACCCTTCCTTCATTGGTATATTGCCTTAAAATTCAGGAATTTCAATCTATTAGATTGGGGGGGGGCAGCTGAAACTTTATTTAATTCCAGTTAAGATACATAAGTATTGTTAAATTTATGAATAACTATAGTTTAACTTGTCTGACTTTCTAAGACTTCCCATATGAATAAATTCTCACATCAGAAACAAACAAGTTTTTGGTTTTTAGGTAATAAATCCTGAATTTTCATTAAAAATTAAGCTCAGCAGGGATGCCTGGGTGGCTCAGTTGGTTGAGCAGCTGCCTTCCGCTCAGGTCATGATCCCAGCGTCCTGGGATCCAGTCCCACATCGGGCTCCTTGCTCGGCAGGGAGTCTGCTTCTCCCTCTGCGTCTGCCTGTGTTCACTCTCTCTCCCTCTCTCTCTCTCTTTAAATCTTAAAAAAAAAAAAAAAAAAAAATTAAGCTCAGCAAATAAACTCTCAAAAACATGGAAGTAAATGCAAATTATAATAAGAAAACTTTCCACTTAACAAATTGATACAGTTAAAAAATATTAAGATGTCCAGAGTTGGTAAGGTAATGGTGTAGGAAACTAGCATTTATATATTCCACTGATAAGAATGTAATTTCAGTGGAAGGTTTCAGAGAAAACTAGGGTAGTAATGCCAAAGGCCTGGAAAATATACATGCCCTTTGATGTACAAATTCCATTCGTGTAAGAACTTAAACTAATGAAATAATTAAAGGATTTGGCAAAAGACTTAAGAGCAAGAATGTTTATCTAAACACTATTACTCGTAGCAGGAAATGGAAATAGTTGTTATGTCTAAGAGTAGGGATGAATTATTATACATTTTCAAATGGACTACATTGTAATTGTTTATATTATGGAAGGATATTACAGTACATAAAACTTATAAAAATATGGTATAATCCCATATTTGTAAAAAAAAATGTCTATATGTAGAAAAGATTTTGGGAGCTGTTAACAGTTGGTTCTCCTCGATGGGTGGATTGTGTTTCTTTTGTTTGTGAGTATTTTCTAAGTTTCCTACAATGAACATGCATTGCTGTCATAATTTTTAAAACCAGGTTTTTTGGGGTGCCTGGGTGGCTTAGCAGGTTAAGCCTCTGCCTTCAGCTCAGGTCCTGGTCTCAGGGTCCTGGGATTGAGCCCCGCATCTGGCTCTCTGCTCGGCAGGAAGACTGCTTCACCTCCCACCCCCTGGCAGACCTCTCCGCCTACTTGTGATCTCCGTTATCTCTGTCAAATAAATAAATAAAATCTTTAAAAAAAAAAAAAAAAAAGAAACCACAGGTTTTTTTTTTTTAACTGAATAAGGAAACTAGGATAAACCTATATCCATCTCTCTGTCTCTATATATATGGATATATATAAATAATTTGGACTAAATATTGCTGAGTCATCTTTCTCTCTTTTTTTTTTTGTTTGGACAATGCCATCCATCCCTCACTCTACAGTATATATCAGGTTTTGCTCGGCTCATATTCTGTGCAATCTGGCTGAGAAAGGAGGGAAAATTCACCTGGTTTAATGCTATAGCAACAAAAGTTGAAAGAAAGCTTAAGTATCATTTAGTCCAGTTCTTTTCATTTTACAATATAAGGAACTTGAGAGAGATCCAAGATATTGAGTGATTTACTTAAGGTCACAAGATTATCTACACAGCAACTACAACCAGTTTTCAGATTCTCTGCCCCTTATTCCCTAGAAATTGGCCTAGAATTCCATCAATCATCGTAACTGTCAAATTGGCTTTGGAAAGGGGTTATAGCAGCTCTGCCAACAGAAAAACACAAAAGAAATCCTTAAGTCAGTAAATAAAAACCTAGTTACTCTTAAAACGCTAAAATGAACTCCCAAGTGTAGGAAGAAACAGAAAAATATATCTAGAGAACACCCAAAGCCTTCCATGTTGTCTAGTACTGAATATTTTGGGGAGGACACAGTTCGAAACAAAGATTCTGTGATTAAGGCACTCGCAAGTGCTGTGAGTTAATGACTACTACAGTTATATATGTTGATTAACTAATATTATGCTGTTACGTAATAAAATAATTGATATAGAAGAAATAAAGGCAAGATGGTGGAGGAGTAGCAGATTGAGATGATATCAGGTCACAGGAGTTCAGCTAGTTATCAAGCCATTCTGAACACCTACAAACCCAACAGGAGATTGAAGAGAAGAGCAGCAATTTTAGAAACAGAAAATTGACCACTTTCTGAAAGGTAGAATATGTGGAGACGTGAATCTGAAGCAACAGGAAGACAGACCATGGGGTGAGGGGCCGGCTCCCAGTGAGCAGTGGAGCAGTGGAGCACAAAATCCGAACTTTTAGAAGTCTTCTCCACTGAGGGACATCATTCCAGAGGCTAAGTGGGGGTGGAACCCTCATAGAGACAGTTTGGTCTCAGTTCCCGCAGGGTCACAGAAGGATCAGGGGTGTCTGAGTGTAGCAGAGCACCCAGGTATTGGAGCAGGGAAGCCGGCTATAGAGACGGAGCCAGGGAGTGAGCTCTCAGCTCAGGGATACCTTAAACTGCTCTGTGGCACAGTCAGGACACTGCTGTTTGAGCAGGGATCCCACAAGTGGCAGATCCAGGAAGACCCACCTTCCTCCGCTGAAGAACAGAGCGGCAGGAATCTGCTCGGTTTGGAGACTCCAAACGGGGCTGTGTTCCAGAAACAGAAATGTTGGTCACAGGCCGAGTGAGCCTGGAGCATGGTCGGAGACCAGGGAGATGGGAGTGATTGACCGCTTTTCTCTGAGGGCACACTGAGGAGTGGGGCCCTAAGCTCTCGTCTCCTCCAGGCTGGAGATTGGGAGGCCGCCATTTTCGGGACTCCATTCATTCCCATCCTCCACAGCTCTACTGAAAGCTTTCAGGAAACAAAAGCTCCCAAGAGCGAATCTGAGCAGATTACTTAGCTCCGCCCCCAGCAAGGGCAGCACAATTCAGGCTCAGGTAAAGACATTTGAGAATCACAGCAACAGGTCCCTCCCCCAGAAGATCAGCAAGGACATCCAGCCAAGACCAAGCTCACTGATCAAGGAGAACAGCAGAATTCCACAGGAGGGGAAAACAAGGCGTGGAATTCATGGCTTTCTCCCATGATTCTCTAGTCTTGCAAGGTTAATTAAATTATTTTAATTTTATTTTTTTATTATAATTTTTAAAACTTTTCCTCTTTCCTCTTTTTTTTCGCTGACAAATTTCCTTTACTTATTTTTGTATCTGCATGATTGTAAAAAAGCAAATAGTGTTAAATGGCTATTTTTGGTAAAAACACAGTGTTCAAAGAAGGATTACATTCTTTGGACAGGTTTTATTCCCAGGATATCACACTCTCTGTGATTATATCTATGAGCTCGCAACTACTTTCACAGAATTCTATGATAACTGTTACTGTGTGGAAAAAGATCGGCAAACTGGACAAGTGTTGAAGGTAAACATGTGGCGTATGCTGTTTTGTGAAGCGGTAGCTGCTGTTATGGCCAAGGCGTTTGATATCCTCTTTCCTCTTTTAATGGTTTTTTTTTAACTAGTTTATCTTAACAACACCTTTCTAAAACAATCTTTTTAACCTTCATTATTATAGTAATATTTTATTCTTCATTGTATCTAACTTTATTTTTTGATACATATAGGTTTTATCTTCTAAAAAATTTTGGGATACAATTTCTTCTAATAGATCAAAATATACTCTAAATCTAGCACAGGGCTTTGTGCTAGTCTCCAGACTGAGAAAATTCTCTCTTCTTTTTTTTTTTTCCAACCAATTTATTGTATTAATTCCTTTTTTAGAATTTTTTTTAATTTTCATCTTTACAGTCATATTCCATCCCTTCATCGTGTTTACCCTTATTTTGGGATATATATATATATATATATATATATATATATATATGTTTTTCTTTCCTTAAAATTTAGGGAGGTAGTTTCTTCTAACAGACCAAAATACACCCCAAATCAAAAGGATGGCTCTGTTCTAATCACCTGTCTAATACATACATATATATATTTTTCTTTTTAATTAAAAAAATTTTTTTTTTAAATTTCTTTTTATCCCCTTTCTCCCCCCACCCCCTAATTTCGGGTCTCTTCTGATTTGGTTAGCATACATTTTTCTAGGATCTTTGCCATCCTTTTAGTATTTTATTCTCACATTCATATATTCTTATCTGGGTAAAATGACAAGGTGGAAAAACTCACCACAAACAAAAGAACAAGAAGCTGTACCAAAGTCTAGGGACCTAATCAATATGGACATTGATAATATGTCAGATCTAGAGTTCAGAATGATGATTCTAAAGGTGCTAGCTGGGCTGAAAAATGGCATGGAAGATATTAGAGAAACCCTGTCTGGAGAAATAAAAGCCCTTTCTGGAGAAATAAAAGAACTAAAATCAAAAAAGCTATTAATGAGGTGTGATCAAAAATGGAGGCTCTTACTGCTAGGATAAATGAGGCAGAAGAGAGAATTAGTGATACAGAAGACCAAATGATGGAGAATAAAGAAGCTGAGCAAAAGAGAGACAAACAACTACTGGACCACGAGGGGAGAATTTGAGATATAAGTGTTATCATAAGACGAAACAATATGAGAATAATTAGGATTCCCGAAGACGAAGAAAGAGAAAGGGAGGCAGAAGGTATACTGGAGCAAATTATTCTAGAGAATTTCCTTAATATGGCAAAGGGAACAACATAAAAATCCAGGAGGCACAGAGATCCCCCGTCAAAAGCAATAAAAATCCACACCCTGTGATCTAATAGTAAAACTTACAAGTCTCAGTGACAAAGACAAAACCCTTAAAGCAGCTAGGGAAAAGAAGTCTGTAACATACAATGATAAAAATATTAGATTGGCAGCAGACTTGTCCACAGAGACCTAGCAGGCAAGACAGAACCGGCATGATATATTCAGAGCACTAATTGAGAAAAACATGCAGCCAAGAATACTATATCCACCCAGACTATCACTGAAAATAGAAGGAGAGATAAAAAGCTTCCAGGAAAAACAAAACTAAAAGAATTTGTAAACACCAAACCACTCCTACAGGAAATATTGAAAGGGGTCCTCTAAGCAAAGAGAGAGCCTAAAGGTAGTAGACCAGAAAGGAACAGAGACAATATTCAGTAACAGTCACCTTACAGGCAATACAGAAGCACTAAATTTTATCTTTCAATAGTTACCCTGAATGTAAATGGGCTAAATGCCCCAATCAAAAGACAAAGGGAGGGGCGCCTGGGTGGCTCAGTGGGTTAAGCCCCTGCCTTCGGCTCAGGTCGTGATCTCAGGGTCCTAGGATTGAGTCCTGCATTGGGCTCTCTGCTCAGCAGGGAGCCTGCTTCCTCCTCTCTCTCTGCCTGCCTCTCTGCCTACTTGTGATCTCTCTCTGTCAAATAAATAAATGAAATCTTAAAAAAAAAAAAAAGACACAGGGAATCAGAATGGATAAGAAAGCAAAACCCATTAATATGCTGTCTGCAAAAACTCATTTTAGACCCGAAGACACCTCCAGATTTAAAGTGAGGGGGTGGAAGATAATTTACCATGCTAATGGAATTCAAAAGAAAGCTGGGGTGGCAATCCTTATATCAGATAAATTAGACTTAAAGCCAAAGAGTTTAATAACAGATGAGGAAGAATACTATATCATACTCAAAGGGTATTTCCAACAAAAAGATCTAACAATTGTAAATATCTATGCCCCTAACTGGGAGTAGCCAACTATATAAATCAATTAATAACAAAATCAAAGAAACACATCAACAATAATACAGTAATAGTAGGGGATTTTAACACCCCCCTCACTGATATGGATAGATCATTCAAGCAAAAGATCCACAAGGAAATAAAGGCCTTAAATGACACACTGGACCAGATGGACATCACAGATATATTTGGAATATTCCATTCCCAAAATACAGAATACACATTCTTCTCTAATGCACATGGAACATTCTCCAGAATAGATCACATCCTGGGTCAGAAATCAGGTCTCACCTCGTACCAAAAGGCTGGGATCGTTCCCTGCATATTTTGATACCAAATGCTCTGAATCTAGAACTCAATCACAAGTAGGACGCTAAAGAGCATCCTACTAAAGAATGAATGGGTCAACCAGGAAATTAAAGAAGAATTGAAAAAATTCATGGAAACAAATGATAGCAAAAACACAACTGTTCAAAATCTGTGGGACACAGCTAAGTCAATCCTGAGAGGAAAACATATAGCGATACAAGCCTTTCTCAAGAAACAAGAAAGGTCTCAAATACACAACCTAACCCTACACCTAAAGGAGCCGGCGAAAGAACAGCAAAAAAAAGTCTGAATCTAGTATAAGAGAAATAATAAAGATATGAGGAGAAATCAATGAAGTTGTATAAAAAAAAAAAAAAAAAAAAAAAAAAACCCAAAAAACGGTAGAACAAATCTATGAAACTAGGAGCTGGTTCTTTGAAAGAGTTAATAAGACTGATAAACCCCTGGCCAGACTTATCAAAAATAAAAGAGAATGGACCCAAATAAATAAAATCATGAATGAAATAGGGGAGACCACAACCAACACCAAAGGAATAAAAAGAAGCATAAGAACATATTATGATCAAGTATATGTAGCAAATTTGACCATCTGGAAGAAATGGATGCATTCCTAGAGACATATAAACTATCACAACTGAATCAGGAAGAAAGAGAAAACCTGAACAGACCCATAACCAGTAAGGACATTGAAGCAGTCATCAAAAATCTCCCAATAAACAAGAGCCCAGGGCCAGATGGCTTCCCAGAGGAATTCTACCAAACATTTAAAGAAGAACTAATTCCTATTCTCTGTAAACTGTTCCAAAAAATAGAAATGGAAGGAAAACTTCCAAACTCATTTTATGAGGCCAGCATTACCTTGATCCCCAAACCAGACAAAGATGCCATCAAAAATGAAAATTACAGACCAATATCCTTGATGAACACAGATAGGAAAAATTCTCACTAATATACTAACCAATAGGATCCAACAATACTTGTGGTTTACCACAACCAAGTGGGATTCATTCCTGGGATACAAGGTTGGTGCCATATTCACAAATCGACCAATGTGATACAATACATTAATAAGAGAAGAACAAGAACCATATGATACTCTCAATAGATGCTGAAAAAGCATTTGACAAAGTACAGCATCCTTTCTTGATCAAAACTCTTCAAAGTGTAGGGATAGAGGGTACATACCTCAAAATCATCAAAGCCATCCATGAAAAACCCATAGCAAATATCATTCTCAATGGAGAAAAACTTAGAGCTTTTCTGTTTAGGTCAGGAATATGGCAGGGATGTCCATTACCACCACTGCTTTTCAACATAGTACTAGAAGTCCTAGCCTCAGCAATCAGACAACAAAAAGAAATTAAAGGCATCCAAATCAGCAAAGTAGAAGTCAAACTATCACTCTATGCAGATGAAACGACACTTTATGTGGATAACTCAAAAGACTCCACTCCAAATCTGCTAGAATTTGTACAGGAATTCAGTAAAGTGTCAGGATATAAAATCAATGCACAGAAATCAGTTACATTTCTATGCACCAACAAGAAGACAGAAGGAAGAGAAATTAAGGAGTTGATCCCATTTACAATTGCACCCAAAATCTTAATATACCTAGGAATAAACATAACCAAAGAGGCAAAGAACCTGTACTCAGAAAACCATAAAGTACTCATGAAAGAAATTGAGAAAGACACAAAGAAATGTAAAAATGTTCCATGCTCATGGATTGGAAGAACAAATACTGTGAAAATGTCTATGCTACCTGAAGCAATCTACATTTTTAATGCAATCCCTATCAAAATACCATCCATTCTTTTTTTTTTTCCAAAGAAATGGAACAATCCTAAAATTATTTGGAACCAGAAAAGACCTTGAATAGCCAGAGGAATGTTGAAAAAGAAAGTCAAAGTTGGTGGCATCATAATTCCAGACTTCAAGCTCTATTACAAAACTGTCTTCATCAAGATAGTATGGTACTGGCCAAAAACAGACATATAGATTAGTGGAACAGAATAGAGAGCCCAGAAATAGGCCCTCAACTCTATGGTCAACTAATCTTTGACAAAGCAGGAAAGAATGTCCAATGGAAAAAAGACAGCCTCTTCAATAAATGGTGCTGGGAAAATTTGGACAGCCACCTGCAGAAAAATGAAACTGGACCATTTCCTTACACCACGCACAAAAATAGACTCAAAATGGATGAAAGAGAAAGGAATCCATCAAAATCCTTGAGAACAGAGGCAGCAACCTCTCAACTTCAGCCGCAGCAACTTCTTCCTAGAAACATCACTAAAGGCAAGGGAATCAAGGACAAAAATGAATTATTGGGACTTCATCAAGATCAAAAGCTTTTGCACAGCAAAGGACAGTCAACAAAACCAAAAGACAACTGACAAAATGGGAGAAGATATTCACAAATGGTATATCAGATAAAGGGCTAATATCCAAAATCTAAAAGAACTTATCATACTCAAAACCAAACAACAAATAATCTAATCAAGAAATGGGCAGAGGACATGAACAGACATTTCTGCAAAGAAGACATCCAGATGGCCAGCAGACACATGAAAAAGCGCTCTACATCACTCGGGATCAGGGAAATACAAACCAAAACCACACTGAGATACCACCTCACACCAGTCAGAATGGCTAAAATTAACAAGTCAGGAAATGACAGATGCTGGTGAGGATACAAAGAAAGGGGAACCCTCCTACACTGCTGGTAGGAATGCAGGCAGGTACAGCCACCCTGGAAAATAACATGAAGGTTCCTCAGAAACTTGAAAATAGGGCTGCCCTACGACCCAGCAATCATACTATTGGGTATTTACCCTAAAGATACAAATGTAGTGATCCAAAGGGGCACATGCACCCAAATATTTATAGCAGCTATGTCATAATAGCCAAATTATGTCAAGAACCTAGACTGTCCTTCAGCAAATGAATGGATAAAGAAGATGTGGTATGTATGTGTGTGTGTGTGTATATGTATATGTATAATGGAATATTATGCTGCCATCAAAACAAATGAAATCTTGCCATTTGCAATGACGTGGATAGAACTAGAGGGTATTATGCAGAGCGAAATAAGTCAATCAGAGAAAGATAATTATCATATGATCTCCCTGGGATCAGGATCAGGAATTTGGGAGGCAAAGTGGGGGTTTGGAGGGTAGGGAAGGAAAAAATGAAACAAGAGGGGATTGGGAGACAAACCATAAGAGACTCTTAATCTCACTAAACAAACTGAGGTTGCTGGATGTAGAGGGTGGTTGGATTATAGACACTGGGGAGGGTATGTGCTATGGTGAGTGCTGTGAAGTGTTTAAGCCTGCCGATTCAGACCTGTACCCCTGGGGCAAATAATGCTTTATATGTTAATAAAAAATTTAAAAATAAAATATAAAAATGGGGGGGGATACGTGCTATAGTGAGTGCTGTGAAGAGTGTAAGCCTGATGACTCACAGACCTGTACCCCCGGGGCTAATAATTGATTATATGTTAATGAAAAAACCAGTTGATATATTTGGTTGGCTACTAGCTTCTAATAAGATAATAATTTCATGGCTTATATTTATTTTCTTCCATGCATATACAAAGAATGTGAGTAACACATATCAGTGGTTCTTAAGGTGTATTCTGCAGTCCTTGCAGGTGGTAATATGGGGAGGGGTCCTTGAGAGCATTTCAAGTTGTACTTCATGATAATGGTATGATATTATTTACTTTTTTCATTAGTCTATATTTGTAGTGATGGTAAGAAGCAATGGTAGATGTAATTGTTGGCCCCTTTGAAGATGTCAAAGCAGTGGCACCAATCTAAGCAGTCATCATATTCTTCACTGCCACTGACTCATGCTAAAAATGTCAATTTCACTTTCATTAAATAGTAAAATATTTAATTTTATTAAATCTCAATCACTGAATGATATGTGTGGCAAAGTATGCATAAAGCACTTCTGCTGTATACTTGAGCACAAGGGCTGTTCAGAAAATTTGGTTGCTCAAACCAAAAGCACTGCGCAAGTGATTAAATTGTGAGCTGAAATAGTTGATTTTCTCGTGGAACATTATTTGTACTTGAAAAGACGAGTGACAGACAAAAGCTATGATTGATCAGACTAAAGTATCCAGCAGAAGTTCTCGTAAAATTGTAACAAAGTCAGACTGTCACTTCGAGGAACTGATAGTATTTGTTACCAATGACAAAATTTCAGCTTTCAAATGAAAATTACAATTTTGAAAACTGTATCTGCCACTGTGAGTTGCCCAGCTTCCTAATACTTCAAGCCATTTATGGTGGGGTAGATGATATAAAGGAATACGATATGATATTGTATAATGTAATGTGTCAACAGCAGGAAGATCTGTATAACACAGTGTACTGCTATTTTCCAAGTAACCAATATTTGATATTAGAAAATCATGTATGTGTAAAAGATCTATTTAAAATCCATTTAAGGGGCACCTGGGTGGCTCAGTGGGTTAAAGCCTCTGCCTTCGGCTCAGGTTGTGATCCCAGAGTCCTGGGATGGAGCGCCGCATCAGGCTCTCTGCTCAGCGGAGAGCCTGCTTCCCTTCCTCTCTCTCTCTGCCTGCCTCTCTGCCTACTTGTGATCTCTCTCTCTGTGTCAAATAAATAAATAAAATCTTTAAAAAAAATCCATTTAAAAGATCCATTTAAAACCCAAGACAGGGCGCCTGGGTGGCTCAGTGGGTTAAAGCCTCTGCCTTCGGCTCAGGTCATGATCTCAGGGTCCTGGGATCGAGTCCCGCATCGGGCTCTCTGCTCAGCAGGGAGCCTGCTTCCTCTTCTCTCTGCCTGCCTCTCTGCCTACTTGTGATCTGTCTATGTCAAAGAAATAAATAAAATTTTAAAAATTAAAACAAAAAACAAAAAACCCAAGACACATGTATTTTAATGTAACAGAATAAGAAAAGTACATTGATCATTTCATATTCTGCAATGCAACTCATCTTTAAACAACTACTTGTGAAACTTTGATATGATATAAATATCAGTGCATATCAGTGATCACTTTTTTTTAAATCCATGATCACTTTTAAAAAACTGTTAAATACTCCCATTTCTCCAACTACATATAAGTGAGAGGTAGACGTTTCTTTATCTTCTTCAACCAAAACAAAAAAGTAACCTATCAAATGCAGAAGGAGATGTAAGAATCCAGTTATTTTCTGTTAAGTTACACATTTTATTTATTTATTTATTTTAATTTTTTAAAGTTACACATTTGTTTTGCACAAGTGTGAAACAATGCCACTCCTAGGATAGTTTTTATAAAAGACAAAAAGAGAAATCAAATGTTGAAGAAAATATAGAGAAGATGGGACTCTTATTCACCGCTGACAGGAATGTAAAATGGTCCAAGTGCTATGGGAAACATAGAGGTTTCTCAAAAAATTTAATACAGAATTACCATATGGATCCACTAATTCTAAATATACCTGCCAAAGAACTGAAAGGAGAGATTCAAAAACAGATTTGTGCACATCTGTGATCATAGCAGTATTATTTAAAACAGCCAAAAGATGGAAACAACCCAAATGACCATGGACAGGTGAATAAACAAACAAAATGTGGTATATTGATAACAATGGAATATTATTCAGTCTTAAAAAGGAAGAAAATTCTGACCTAAGTTACAACAGGGATGAACCTTAAAGACACGCTAACTCAAATAAGCCAGTCACAAAAAAATAAATATTGCATGATTCCACTTGTATGAGGTACCTAATACAGTCAAAATCATAAAGACAGAAAGAATAGTGATCACCAGGGATGGGAAAGAATGTAAGGAGGAGTTACGGTTTGGGATGATGAATAAGAACTAGAGATGGTTAATGGTAATGGTAATGGTAATGGTTGTACAACTATGTGAATGTTCTTAATGTCACTGAATTGTGCACTTAAAAATAATTAAAATGGCAAATTTTATGTTACGTATATTTTACAACCATAAAAAAACCCACAAAAACTGAAGGAAAAAAAGAAACCAAACCGCAATTCCACTTTCTTATGGATTTTTTTGGAGGAGTTTTGGAAAAGTTATTTTTCATTAAAAATGTTATTGGTGCAGGTAATGAGTTTATTACCTTTTTTTTTTTTTACATAAACTAATACTTTAAAAATCCCTCAATTTTCATTCCTAATATGGTAAATATGGAGAGTTATAACCAACATAAACAGATGCTCTTAGGTCCTCAGTAATTTTTGCAAGGTAAAAGGGTACTAAGACTAAAAAGTCTGAGAAGCGCTGTCTTGTACAGAATTTATTCTCTTCTCACACCTGCATTATGTATCTTCATTTGTCCCAACAAATGGCTGCATTTGAAGCTGTATCACTTGCAGTCTGCAGACTAAAAGGACAGTGTGAAATATGATAAAAATCATCACATTAACTCTTTATAATACTGTCTCTTGTTTGCGCCATAATTACAGGGACTGAGCAACACAAAGCTCCACACAGATAAGTGGTCATATACAATAGAAAACTGTCAAAAAGCTCAAATGATGAACATTTTCCAAAGTAGTTCTGTAAGTATCTAGGAAGAAACACGTATTTCCTTTTTTTCTGTTGGACCGTCATTAGGATTTACAGTTCCAGGCTGGATTTGGGGATAGGGGTGGAAGAGGCATTGTTTCCGAAAACCACTCCATCCAGTGCACCCGTGCAAAGAATTTAATTCTCTCACCATCTTGCTACTGGTCTCTGGCAGAGGGGTGTGGCTTGGGAGCTAGGAAGCAATCCAAAACAGCAGCTGAGGCTGCCCCAAAATCGTGTCCTAGCAAAAATTTCCTCCATTTTGGGCCAAGTCCATTTGCCCCAGCAAGAGGCCTAATGTTTTATGGGAAAGAGGTAAATAAAAAGGAAATTAGAGAGCATGGACGGAGATAAGCAGCAAAACCATATCGGTTTCACGTGAGCGTTTGTTAAACGATTTGTATGCTAATCATATGCGCGAGGGGCAAATTAGGATCGCTATTCCTGAGTCTACAGCTGCCGGCACTTTTCATAAGGGGTCTGCAGTTCTGGATGCGCGACAGAAGTCAAATGCTTTTCTTATCCGAACCATCTTTCTGCATTCATTTTGGGCCAGGCCTGCGACCAGTCTCGCGGACTGCTGCTGAGACACTCCCAAACAAAGGGAATGAATGTCCTCCCGAGGGAGCGGAGGAGGGAAAGGTGGCCCCAAGTGCCCCCGCCAGGTGTCCGTCCTGGTAGAGCATGCGGGCCACGGGGATGAAAGTCTCAGGGGCGTCCGCGGGGTGCGCTCGGGAAAGGCTGAGCACCGGCACCCGGCACAGACCGGACCACGCCCGGCCCACAGTCAAGGTTAACCCGCGCACGGGAGGTACCTGTGGAGGCCTCGCACAGCCGAAAGGCACTGGGCGATCATGGGACGGCCGAGAGGCGACCGCGGGCGCGTTGTCCTCCGGTTTCGCGTGGGGGAGCCGAGAGGCGGCCTACAGGAGGAGGCAACAGCTGCAGCGGCGACCGGCCCTGTCCGCGCCCTCCCACGTGCGGCAGCCCCACGCCGGCGCCCAGCTCGGCCCCGCCCCTCCGACTTGCGCCCCGCCCCGCGCGCCTTGCGCCGTCCGGGGGGCGGTTCTGGCGAGACCCAGTGGCCGGGAGCCCAGCGCGCAGCCGGGTGGGCTGAGGGGCGGCGGCGGCTTGGGAGCCGGGGAAGTTTGGGCGACCGTGGGCAGTGCTGCCATCCGGAGCCAGGTTGAAGCCGGAGGACCAGGGGGCGGGCGTACCGGCTTACGGACGCCCCCAGGCCCGCTGCCACTGTGTCGCGTCCTCTCGCCTGGTAAGGGGCTTCTGTCTGGGATGGGTGCGTCTCCCACCGCCCCAGCTGGGGCCTGCACCGCGCACCCGCAGCAAACCCCGTCTGGGCCAAAGCGAGGCCCGGGTACTGAAGGGAGGGAGAAGGAGGTCGATGTCCTCTGGGGAGAAGAAGGGGGAGAAGCCTGGAGGAGGTTGAATATCTTCGTTTCCCCTCTTTCTTTTTTTCTTTCTTTCTTTTTTCCCCCACCTTCTGCCTTGGACCCTATTTAGCACTTGCAACCCTAAGACTGGGCTCGCCTTTAAAATAAGCCCAGAAATAATAAACATCCTGGCGGCGGGTACCACACCCTGGCTTTGGATTAGGGAACCTGGGGAACAGATGGATGATGCGATTTAGTGGAAATAAGCCATTAAGGCCGGCTGGCCCTGCGCCACTGTTTGGATGCGATAGTATTCCATGTGAATGAACATGACCGGGAGCTTCCAGCTTGTCCACGAGAGCACAGCTACTGCAGATAGCGTTGGTCGGTGTGGAGTATCCATCGACTTAGGCAATGATTTTCCGACATGTCTTGTTTAAAAAAGAAATACCATTTTTATTAAGAATGACATTCAGTGGTTGAACACCCTTTCATTAATGTATTTCCTCCTCAAATAACAGTCTAAGCCTACAAAAGTTGATGCAGGGTAAATTATACATACATTTTTAAAAAATCTAATGAAATAGAGGAGGATGGTCATTTTAGACGAGCTTCTGAGTCAGCAGTATGAAATCTCCCTGAACTTAGTACTGAGGCCTTTTGGGGATTTCTATATCTGTATCTGTTCTCCTATCCTGATCTGTATCTGTACTATACATGCTGTTAAGATACAGTTGAGATATTCAGTTAGTGTCTGAGCTTGTGTTCTACATGTTTTGAGGACGATTTTACTTTTGCAGGTTTTAACATAATTTAATACTACTGGGTATAAGTGAAAATATGTAATACCTTACCATAACAATACTTTGTGTTCTCCTGACTCTTTAAAAACAAGAATGAGGGCGCCTGGGTGGCTCAGTGGGTTAAGGCCGCTGCCTTCGGCTCAGGTCGTGATCTCAGGGTCCTGGGATCGAGCCCTGCGTCGGGCTCTCTGCTCGGCGGGGAGCCTGCTTCCTCCTCTCTCTCTGCCTGCCTCTCTGCCTGCTTGTGATCTCTCTCTGTCAAATAGATAAATAAAATCTTTTTTTTTTTTTTTTTTTTTTAAAGATTTTATTTATTTGACAGACAGAGATCACAAGTAGGCAGAGAGGCAGGTGGGGAGAGAGAGAGAGGGAAGCAGGCTCCCTGCTGAGCAGAGAGCCCGATGCGGGGCTCGATCCCAGGACCCTGAGATCATGACCTGAGCCGAAGGCAGCGGCTTAACCCACTGAGCCACCCAGGCGCCCCGATAAATAAAATCTTTAAAAAAAAAAAAAATAAAAACAAGAATGAAGGTAATAAAAGTTTTGTTTTTGCTTTTTACTTTCTGTGTAATTTATAATCTTTTTATTTATAACCTTCCTGACCAATTCTTTAACATAACTTAGGTCACTGTTTTCCTTTTTCTTATCAAGGAAAAGTGTTTAAGCTTTTAAAATGTCATCTATCAAGCACTTAGTTTATGCTGTTATTCGTTTCTTACGGGAACAAAGTCAGATGGATGCTTATACTTCAGATGAACAAGAAAGTTTGGAAGGTAGGCACCTGCTCTTCATGTTAATTTGTGTTATGATTGTAAACAAAGACTAAAATAACTGTAAGTCTGACCTTGTGATCTATTATAACAAAATTAAGATATTTTATTGATCTTTCAAGAAGAGAGATTGTGTTTCCATTTTCTGAGGCTTGTTTTAATTAACAGCACAATATGAGGACAATTGTTCATTTATTGAACAACTGTTATGTGTCAGAACTATGTTGTTCATACCGTAGGGAGTTTTTTCTCTACAGTAACTGTTAAGTTAGTATTATCCTCACTTAACAGAAAATGAAATGAAACCAGATAGATTAAGTGACATAACAATGAAATGTGGCCAAGTTGAGATTTAAATCCTGGTTTTTACTCTGAAGATCTTGTCTCTTCCTAATAGGAAAGCATCTCGTTTAGAATCAATACCTGAAAATACCTTAGTCATCATAAAAGCAATAGATAAAAGTGTAATAATTGCATCACAATTAAGCTCTGATAACTTACTATTTGGGGATTTGAAAATCAGAGAATTTCACTGTTGTTTGTGTGAGCTTTAAATATTAGACTTGGTAATCTGTGAAGTTGAGCAGGACTTGGATGATAGCATCACGTGTTTCCCTGAACACCATCTTTTCTGCTTCACATTTATGCATTATAAAATTTAAATTCAGTATAACCCTAAAAAAAGGTAGAATTCTGCAGATAGGCTTGTGGAGGTTCAATGAGTGTAGCTTCCTTTGGCCTAAAGACTTAATTATTGCAATGAGACAGTACGTTTGGGAGAATTTAATAGATATCATACAATTTGATTTTGCCATCTTGAAATTATTTCTCCTATAAAGGGGATACCTCTATTAATTTCAATAAGCACCTCCATTGTGAAGTGCTTTTGGTAAGCACTTCCATTGCTTTTAAGAGGTGGGGATGAAAATTGGGCATTTGCTCTAAATCTGCTTGCAATCTGGTAAGACACTGTCTTTCCAGGTGGCAGTGAGAGGAGCAGGTGACACACAGTTGGAGAACATTGCAGTTGGTTCATTTCATATTAAGATCTTTTTGTCCTCCTTAGTGGTTAAACTATGTGAAGGTAAAGGTGACTGATTATCTCAAGAAAACATTGGTTATGGTTGTCCAGTAGCAAACAGATAAATACAGTCATTTAATAGAAGATTTTTTTTTTCTAATCAAAGGCAGTATAATACATATTTCTAAGGATCAGAAAGAAAATTGAGGTTTTTTTTTTTAAAAAAATCAAGATGTTATGTCCTATTTTTAGGATGGCCTTCAGCCAAAAATATGTGCCTTCAGCTGTTTGTTATATATGGCAGCCAGAAATGGTGCCAATTGTTTTTGACCGACCCCTATTTTTGACTCTGTGAGTCTAATTTAATTGAGTATGAAATCATGTGAAGTCTGCCCACCTTCTAGACATTTAAAAAAGCCCTAGAAGAGGAGCCTCAGTTCTCGTACCAGCCTTACCGTAGTGGTAAGTTTTTATAGTCTTATCACCTTTGAGCTTTTTCATCAGAAAATATCACCCACTCCTAATTGTTGTCATCTACTGACATCTGGTTTCATGTGCTCCTGCTCCCTGTCACTCTCTCTAATACTAATCTGTCTGAATTTTTGGCACTTGCGATGACCTCATAGGTGTTTCTTTCAGTTCTCTCAGCACTCTGTTCCTTGACCTGCTTGTCCTCCAGTGATCTCAACCACTGAGCAACAGGGCCGTACCCTAGACTAGTGGTTCTGAACTCAAGGTGGTTTTGTTTGGGGATATTCTTGACTGTCACCACTGAGTGGCTGGTATTACTGGCATCAAGTGAGTAGAGGCCATGGATACTGCTAAACGTCCTGTAATGCACAGTATGTCCTCCAAGAACAAAGTCCAAACTGTCAGTAGTGCCAAGGGTGAGGAGCTATTCCCTGGACCTTCTCATTTTTGAAACTGCATTCTCTCCACCATCTCTATTGTAAACATTTCACATTCTGACCAGCACTGCCTGTCTTTGCAGCTCACTCCCTTTAGAATCCCTACCCCAATAATTCTTTAACCCTATGAGTATCTCCAGTCTATTGATCCCTTACCCTTCACACCCTCTTCCATGGTTCATCATTATGTTCATGCCCTTGTATATCTCTCTCTTTCTTGCAAAACCTGACCTTTTAAAAATTCAGCTCTCCACCACCTCTGTGTTCATATCCATGTGACTGTGTATAGATGGAGCAAACCATACAACTTTGCCAATTGGTTCCTCTTTGAATTCATGATCATGAGCCTCAAGTGGATGTTTAATGCTGCCTGGCAATGATACTGTCTCTTCCAAGGTCATGCATACTTTTGTTCTCCTAGACCACTGCTTTAACACTTTTTCTCCTGTCTTCTCAAACCCTCAAATGACCTCCCCTGTGTGCACTTTTAGTTGCTGACCTTGCTTTCTACTTCACCAAGAAAGTTCAAGTAATAAGAAGACAACTTCCACAGACTCCCCCTGCCCCATCTATCCGCACACCAGCATCTATATCCTCACACACTCTGCCTGTCGGCCCAGATATGGTCATAGTATGCCATGGACTAAATATTTGTGTTTTCTTGAAATTCGTATGTTGAAACCTAACCCATTGTGATGGTATTAGGAGGTGGGGTGTTCATGATCGGGTTAGTGCTCTTCTAAGAGACCCCAGAGAGCTCCTTTGCTCCTTCTACCATGTGAGGACACCGTGAAGAGACACAGTCTGGGAACCAGAAAGCAGGTCTTCACTAGACACTGAATTTACTAGCCTCCAGAACTATGAGAAATAAATTTCTGTTGTTTATAAGCCACCTAGCCTATGGTGTTCTGTAAGAGCAACCCAAACAGACTAAGACACCGTAGATGAACTATCCACTGTCTTTTCTAAATGAAACCTCTCTATTGACACATGGAATCTGATTCTATCCTGTCTCACCTCCTCCGAGTTATCGCTCGAGTTATTCTACCCTTCTTGTCTTACATCAGCAAACTTCCCTCTGTTCTGGATCATTTATATCAGAATATACTTTTCATTATTTCTCCCTTCTTAAAAAAGCAAAAACAACAGCTAATTACCGTTGCCATATTACCCCACTACTTCCGAACTATTGCCTACTCTGATTATCTTCCCCTTTTGCTGGAAAACTTTGAAAGAATTGTAGATACTTGCTTTTTAAAATTCCTCTCCTATTCTTTTTTTTTTTTTAAAGATTTTATTTATTTATTTAACAGAGATAGATATCATAAGTAGGCAGAAAGGCAGGCAAAGAGAGAGGAGAAGCAGGCTCCCTGCTGAGCAGAGAGCCTGATGCGGGGCTCGATCCCAGGACCCTGAGATCATGACCTGAGCTGAAGGCAGAGGTTTAACCCACTGAGCCACCCAGGCCCCACCCTCTCCTATTCCTTTTTAAACCCATTCCAGTTAGGCCTTAACCTCAGTCTTTCTGCCCATACTGTTCTCATCAAGGTCATCAGTGATTTCTGGATTCTTTAGTTCAGTGGTCTGTTCTCAGTCTCCATCTGCCTTACTAGCTGCCATTGATAAAGCTGATGATCTCCCTCATCTCACCCACACCCCGAGGCCACTGCCATACACTTGATTCAGTTGGCTTTCAGGCTACCTCCTCACACTCTCTTAGTTTTCTTATTATCTCCTTGTTTGCTCCATCTGTCTCCTTTACTAGTTTCCCTTCTTTTCCCTGACCTGAAGTGTCCAGGGTCCAATGCTTGAACTTCTTCTCTTCACTCTCTATACTCAGTTTTTTGATGATATCGTTCCATTTCTTGACTTTCAACCAAGACTTTCCTTCTGAACTGCAGATTTTTATATCCAACTGCCTACTAGGTATCTCCACTTCTATGTCTAATAGGCATCTCAAACTGAATATTTCCAAGACTGAACTCCTGATCCTCCCACCCAAAATCTGTTCCCTATCTCAGTTGATGGCAACTCTCTCTTTTCAGTTGCTTAGGCCCAAAACTTGGGCAGCATTCTGGACTCTTTTCTTTCTCTCAGATTCTGCATTTAATCATTTAGTAAATCCTGTTGGCTGTACTTCTAGAGTCTTACCATTTCCTCCCACCTCCACTGATGTCACCCTGGGTAGAATTAGGTGGTTTTCATCTGTTTTAACGTAGTGGCCTCTAACTGGTCTGTTCTTGCAGCTTTGTTGAATATTCCCAACACAGCCACCAGTGATCTTTCAAGACCGAGTGTGTCAGGGGCGCATGGGTCGCTCAGTCAATAGTGCATGCGACTCTTGATTTTGGAGTTGTAAGTTAAAGCCTCATGTTGGGTGGAGAGATTACTTACAAATAAAATCTTTAAAAAATTTTTAAAAAGTAAAACAGAGTATGTCAGATTCTGTCATTTCTCCATTCAAAATCTTGCAGTGACTCCTCATGTTCCTTAGTCATGTTTTAAAGAATTCATATATTTGGCCTTCTGTGATGTGTTGTTCACTGACTCTTTGCCTTTCTCATTTGACTTGAGCCAAATTAGCTTCCTAACTCTGAGTACACTACCTCCTCTTTCCTAAGAGCTTGTGCTATAGTTGTTTTTTGCTGCTTGGATTGTTACTACTTCAGAAAATGGTAATACCTTCATTGTCTTTGAGTCTTTGTAGGATCTCTTTTCTGAATGAGGCCTATGCTGGGTGCTCTTGTGTCTGTAGCCTGCTTCCCTGCTTTGCTCTCCGCATTTGGATCTCTTTACCCTGCTCTACTTTTTATTGCTTATAGCCTACCTCTCCACCCCTGCCCCAAAATGTCAGTCCCAAGAGGTCAGGGGTCTTTTCTGTTTTATTCACTATGTGATATATCTGAAGCATATAGAAAAGTGCCTGACACATAGTAGGTGCTCAATAAATATTTGTTGAACTGAATTGATGAATTGAGCCTGGTGATCCTGGGCCTATCACTCAGTTGATCTGTATCTTAACTTCTCAGTCTGTTAGATGAAGCTGTCTGCCTCCTCTTCATCTGATAGATTCGTCCAGAGAATCAGAATCAGAATCAGGGAAGGCATGTAGCTAACATATGGCAGCTTTTGAAATGGGATATGGTAGTGTTAAATAGAACTCTTCATTTGCCCTGCTCCTCATCAGTACCAAATGCAGAATGTTTGTTGTTAAAGTAGAACAATAATTATATACAGTATTTGTTTATATTTGTATGACTTATTCCTGACTATGACCTCCTGAAAGGAAGACTGAATGTAATAATCCTTGCTTCATAAGTGAATCTTGAAGTAAAAGATAAATTATTGCACTTAGGTTATTTGATTTTTTTTTTTTAACTGGATGAAAAATGGTAATGAGGTAATCCTGAATTTTTGTCATACCCTTACCCCCATCCCAACTACTGCCTACCGTTTTTGTGTTCCTTTTTCTGGAAAACTCTTTGAAAGAGCTGTCTATACTTGCCTTTTCTAATTTCTCTCCTATTCTTTTTTGAACCCATTCCAGTTGGGCCTTTGCCTCAATCTCTACAACCAAATCATCATTAAGGCTAAACACTTTGGCAGTGGGGTTTACCTATCAAACAATTCTGTTTACTTATATAGGGAATCTAACAGAGTCAAAATCTTAGAATCAGGGAGTAGAGTGACAGTTGCTAATGCTGGGGAAAGAGAAAATAGGAGATGGTCAAAGGGTACAAAGTTTCTGTTATGCAAGATATTTAAGTTCTGGGAACTTACTAGTCTGCCCAGTGTCTATCACTAACTGTGTTCTGTACTTAAAGTTTGGAAGAAGGTAGATCTTAGGTTAAGTGTTTTTACTACATACGTATGCATGATAATAACAATGGTGAGAGGAAACTTTGGGGGGCAATGAATATGTCTCTGGCCTTGACGGTGGTAATGGTTTCATGGGTGTATACTTATCCCCAAGCTCAGACATTATATATAAACAGCTTTTTGCATGTCAACCATACTTCAGTAAAGTGGTTTGAAAAAACACACACCAAATAATGTGTTTAAGACAAAACAGATATCTCCTTTAATGATATTTAATTGTGTCTAGTATGTACCAGATCTGTGTTTTAAGATTAGTGACAGCAGAGATAAAGGAGCTGGACTGAATTGCCTCAACAGAATAGAGCATAAAAATCCCTTAGGTACCACATGGACTTTGCACCTGTCAGTATTTAGCAGTAAAGTTACATACTCTGGGTTTTGGTTAAGGGCTTGGTTGTGTACTATCCCTTTTTCCCTTGTCTGTGCATTAATGTTTTGAAGGAGAGAAGTGCTTTTCTCTACAGGTTGTATTGTTGTTATTTCCTCTGTAATTAAACTATTACTTCCAATGTAAACATAGATGTAGATTAAATTTATTGAGCACCTATTATTTGCCAGATATGTTAATGTCAGAGATGAGTCAGATACAGTCCTTATCCATAGAGACCGTCTAATGTGGGAGATAGACATTTAAACATATGAAATGTAGCATGAGAAGTTCAATAAAAGAAACAGGTACCAGCGACGTGGCCACAGTAAAGGCAATGACAAGTCTGATCAGGGAGGAAAGATACTGATCAAGAATAAAAAAAAAGAATAAATATATACACATAAACACACATATACATTTACCATTATGATTATTGTTTATTGTTTACATTAACTGTCATCATGGCAATGGGAGCCTGTTTCTTTGTGGCTGAGTGTTTTTAGTGCTGGTAAGGACTGAAGTTTGAGAACAAATGCTTGGCAAGAATAGAAATTGAGAGAATGAGAAAGGGCAAACAGTGGATTATGTTCTATGTAAAAGACACTCAGACTTTTTATACTTGGTAACTTGTTGCTTATTCAGTCCCTTTTCTAAGGACAGTTGTTCTCTGGATAGAGAAAGTAGTATTTTCATTTCTTTTATGATAGAGGTATATTTTTCTCAGGACCACAGTTAATACATAATGTATCTTTTAAAAAGTCATATACAAATATAAGTGAATCTATAATAAATCTGACAAAGGATGATGAATACTGTATGATCTCTCTTATATATAGAAGCTTATAAACAAACCAAGCACAAAGAAGAGATTGGTGGTTTCAGAGGTGAGGAGTGGGGTGAGAGAAGTGAATGAATTGCTTTTGTGTTGTTTTTAGTTTAAGTATATAGAGTACAGATAATAATAAAACTTATCCACAAATATAAGTGGATCTCCTCCACACTGTCTGGAAGTACACTGAACATTTGGGCTACAATCTCATTTCGGGAGCCAGGAGAGAATTCCTTTTCAAAGGAGAGCATCCCCAAGATGAAAAGCTGCCACCATTTCCCTCTGTGAGTACTTGTAGAAACAACAGGGTATCTTTCTTCCCTGTAATTGCCCTGGTTTGGACTGCTTGTCTGTTTAGATCACTTAGGTGGGAACACTCCCTGATTGGAGGGGTCATTTCCGTTACTCTGTTATGTAGCTGGTACATATTTCTATTAGTGAACTTGTTATGCTGTATTACGTGCATTTAACTGTCTCCCACATTAGACTGTCTCTGTGAGGATAAGCCTTGTGTCTTATCCTTTCTAATGTCTAATCCATTCTCAGCATTCCTACCAGACTTTTAGTTCTAAACACAAATCCAGTTATATTATTCTCCGTTACTGAATTGTTTAATGGCTCTCTACTTGCCCACAGTGGGAAGTGCACATTCTTTAAGAACGTTATGTAAGGTACCTTGTCATCCAACAACAGACTTGCTTTCTAGCATAATCTCCACCGTATCTCTCCACCCTGTCTGTACCCTGGCCATATCAGTTATCTTGTCATACAACAAATGCAGATGACACACCTTTCACTGTTTAACATGCTGTGTATTTTTGTTTTTGTCAGCCTTCTTCTCTTAATCGAAAGCTTCATCACATGGGTAGCAATTTTTATCTTCCGATTAACTGTTGTATTAGGAAAGCACCTTGCACATAGTAGGTGCTTGGGGTAAATTTGCAGGCATGAATGAATTTTTTTAAAGTCCACCTATCTTCACATAAGTAAATATACCAGCCACTTTGTTTCTGTTACTCTTTTGGTCAGGTTGAGAATTCTGTTTCTCACATTGAAAAAGAAGACTTTTTTGTTTGTTTTATTCAAGGTGGTTAATCAGATATTGGCAGAGAGGAGTCCGTTGTTGTTAATAACATGATTCAATAAGAATATGATGTAATGGCTATATTGAGAAATTATATTCTAGGTAACATTTTTTCCTTAAGTAAGGAAGAAGAAATCAAGTTGTCTTCCCTTAGCAGCTAGTCTATAAACAGAAATCTCTATGTAGCTGAACCATTTAGTTTTTCCTTATGTTCTGTGATCATAAATACTGAATTACCACAGATTGCACAGAGTGCAGATTTCTACCAGAAAAAAAGGTCGTTTCTTTTTTTAGGTTGCTAATTTTTTTTTCACTATTCAAATTTATCTCAAGTTGCAATTCAGTGCTTGGAGACAGTTTTTAAAATCAGCCCAGAAGATACCCATCTAGCAGTTTCACAGCCTTTGACAGAAATGTTCACCAACTCCTTCTGTAAGGTAAGCTGTCACTGTTTTCTCATTAGTATCTGATTTAAGTGTGACTACAATAATAATGTTGGGTTGTTAACATTTGAGGGGCTAGACTTTAGGTAACTAACTTCTTCCTAGGTGTAAGGTAGATAGTCCACATAGAGATGATTTGGGACCTAAAATAAAACTTTTTTTTTTTTTTTAAGATTATTTATTTATTTATTTGACAGAGAGAGATGACAAGCAGGCAGAGAGGCAGGCAGAGAGGGAGAGGAGGAAGCAGGCTCCCTGCTGAGCAGAGAGCCCGATGCGGGGCTCGATCCCAGGATCGTGGGATCTTGACCTGAGCCGAAGGCAGCGGCTTAACCCACTGAGCCACCCAGGCGCCCCTAAAATAAAACTTTTAACGTGCTTTAGGTTTCCATATTAGTAGCTGTTCACATCCTTTCACCTTCTTTTATGTTTAATGATATGTCTTAGTTGCTTTTTAAGTCCTGTTTAGTCTCTGAGCATTTTTAGATTTCTGACATGGAATACAAGTTAAAAACAAAATTTTCCTGTTTACAAAGCAACTATGTAGAAGTAGATTCATTAGGAATTGAATCATCATTTTGAAGCAGATTTCATAAAATTTGACCATTGATAGGGCTCTTTAAGACAGGGGAAGTTGCAGGGTCATTGTGCAAAAGTAATGCCAAAAACCAAGTTTTCTGATATCCCTGCTCTCAAGAACTGTTTATAATGGTCTCTGGTTTCTGGCCTTTTCAGGGAACATGGACCATAACACTGCCTAAAAAAAAATTTTTTTTTTTAAAGATTTTATTTATTTATTTGACAGAGAGAGATCACAAGTAGGCAGAGAGGCAGGCAGAGAGAGAGAGGGAGGAAGCAGGCTCCCCGCTGAGCAGAGAGCCCGATGTGGGACTCAATCCCAGGACCCTGAGATCATGACCTGAGCCGAAGGCAGCGGCTTAACCCACTGAGCCACTCAGGTGCCCTAAAAAAATGTTTTTAAAGACAGTTTTATTTATTCAGTGATTGATTTGTAGAGAGACAGTGTAAGCAGGGAGCAGTGAGGGGTAGAAGGAGAGGGATAGAGAAAATCTTAAGTAGGCTCCATACCTAGTGCAGAGCCTGATGTGGGGCTCAGTCTCACAACTCTGAGGTCATGACCTGAGCCGAAATCAAGAGTCTGACATTTTACTGACTGAGTCACCCACGCATCCCTTCAACTGTCTGAAAAATCTTAAGGTTACTGATTTTAGGGTCCCGGGGTGACCTCCCATGTGTTTTTTCATTACACTTTGGTGCCTCGTGAACTCCTTTTGTTATTCTAGTTCTGTATTCAAGCTTCGGTAGAAAATGAGGAACTCAGGGGAAAAGCCGAAGCATGTAGTGTATACTTCAGCCTGGCAGGGACATTGCTGATACTACCACATTGGCTGCTTCTAGAACTTGTTGGAAGAGGTTCTGAGAATTGCAGTGAAGATTGCAAGTTGGCACTATTATCTTCCATCTTTCTATACTTGGAAAAAAGAACAATGCGGTTATCAGACAGATCAATACTAATTATATGACAAAGATGTAAGGAGATAGTGACATGTCTCTGTGCCCCCCATCCTAGAATTCCCCTTTGCTCTGCTTTGGTTGCTGTGATTGTCTGGGCTTCTGGCCTCCTTAGGGAACCCCATTGCAGTGGCTGGATATGCCCATGGTTGAAGCTGACTTTATTTAAGTCCTAGATGCCCAAGATGCTTGTGCTTGAGACAACACTTGGATTTGCTCATTCCTTAGCTCCTGTCACTGTTCACCTCATATTAAAGAGATCAGAATTTTTTTTTTTTACTTCTCAGGAGACTCAAATTGACTTTTGCGCTCTGTTTAAATAGGGCTCTGTTTTCTTTCTCTCTCACTGTTTCCCTATGATTATATTTAATTGTAAAAATTTTTTACTTACTATTTTTAGAATATAATTTCTTGGAATTGGCTGCATTGTGTATCTGCACAGTGTTATTTGTGGTATTAATTCTTTGTTATTCCTATTTAACAGCAGCAACTTCATCACATACGTGTTTGTTAGGAGAGTACCTCAAAGAGAGTCTAAAACTTGCCTAAAGCAGCATCAAAATTGTTAAAATTAAAGAAATTATGTCTCTATTTCACCATAAAAAAGAGTGAGGTCTTGCCATTTGCAATAGCATAGATGGAACTAGAGGGTATTATGCTAAGCGAAACAAGTCAGAGAAAGATACCATATGATTTCACTCATATGTGGAATTTAAGAAACATGCAAACAGCAAAGGGTAAAAAAAAAAGAGAGAGCGAGCGAGCGAGAGACAAACCAAGAAACAGATTTCACTATAGAGAACAAACTGAGTCTACGGCCATACCACCCTGAACGCGCCCGATCTCGTCTGATCTCGGAAGCTAAGCAGGGTCGGGCCTGGTTAGTACTTGGATGGGAGAACAAACTGAGGGTTACTAAAGGGGTGGAAGGTGGGGGGGATGGGTGAAACAGGTGATGGGGATTAAAGAGGACACTTACGATGAGTACCAGGTAAAGTATGGAATTATTGAATCATTATATTGTACACCTGAAACTAAAATAATACTGTATGTTAACTAACTGGAATTAAAAACTTCAGAAAAAAAGAAATTATTCGTCTAAGTATCCTTGGTTGTTACATTGATCATTTTAGTTTTAGGAGTTAAGTTTCTATACTAAATGGATTCAGTCCTTTATATAAAGTAGATAACCCTCATCCCTACATTATGGCTGCTCAAATGTATTCAATGAATATAAGAATTAGTTTTTAAAAGATATAGAACTGTGGCAATTTCATTAAAATAATTCAGAAGGGGGCGCCTGGGTGGCTCAGTGGGTTAGGCCGCTGCCTTCGGATCAGGTCATGATCTCAGAGTCCTGGGATCAAGTCCCGCATCGGGCTCCCTGCTCAGCAGAGAGCCTGCTTCCCTCTCTCTCTCTGCCTGCCTCTCCATCTACTTGTGATTTCTCTCTGTCAAATAAATAAATAAAATCTTTAAAAAAAATAAATAAAATAATTCAGAAGGATTTAGAAGGCAGAGCAGATTAGAGTCCATTTATCAATATGCCATTTTTTGTGACTCGAAAAAGCCACTTTTTCCCCATGCATTAACTGCCCAGGCTTGTTAGAAGATGTGTCATAGAAGAAACCCTGATAGCAAGTACTGCGGTGCAGTCCTGTGTCCTTGAACTACATTTACATCCTATGACCGTAGTCAGTTTTAAGTAGTGACCTCTAGTTACAAGGATTCCCATTTTAACTCTATTTTTTATTCCATTTTATTCTGATACTTTATGCTTAGAAAAACTGATTAGTAGAGAAAGATTACAAAATATAAGAACAACTCATGTACTTGATGAATGATTTTATACTTGTGAAAATTTGTGTGTAATTAGGGAAGTATATTTGAACGTTGGAATTATCAAGTTCCTTGAAACTTTAGACAAGACAAAGAACCTGGTGGGTATATTCTAAATGTAGTACATAGGCACATTAGCTACAAATTATGTTTTCTTGAAAACTATAGCTTTACTCATGAACTTCAGAGTCAAGTATAAAAGCAGCACAATTTTAAAAAGATCTTTCAAAAATGGAAAATTGCATTATTTTCCTGGTGCCACTCAAGATATTTCTGCTTGTGCCTTTGGTTTGAACCCTATAAATGCAAAGGAGGTTTGAGGATGGTAGTAGCTACTGAAAACAGGAAATTTACATTGTTTTTTTATTTTATGATGAAATTAATATATGTCCACTGTTTTAAAAAATTCGGTCAACATGGAATGATATAAAGAAGAGACTGAAAATTTTACCTCCTTAGACCTTTCCTGTCTTTGTTTTTTAGCCTGTGTGCATGTATATGTGTGTGTGCACGTATTTAAGTAATAGGATCATATTATTAGTGCTCTTTTTGTAAACTGTGAATTTGACTTAGTGGGCTATCTCCTTAGATATTAAACGTGTTTCAAGATTTTCACTAATATAAAAAAAAATTTCTTGAATATATTTCTATTCCTATTCTTTGTATACTTGTTATCTATTTATTTTACCAGAATTTAATAGAATTTATTAGAAATTTCAGAAAAAAAATCTTCACAACTATACCTAATATCTAATTTGGATAACAAAATATCCTGTTTTTATTTTTAAATATAATGAATTTATTTTCAGCAGCATGTTCATTTAAAACAACAAAGCATTTCCATTCACTAAAAAGGTATTTGTCAATAAAATACACAATAAACCTGTAGCATAAATGTAAATAGTCAGTTTATCTCCATTACCCACAGTATAATTTATTTCATGGTTATAGTATTTTAAGTATATTGGTTACTTATATTTGTTCTGCATGAAGTAGGATTTTTTGATCTAGGTAAAGCAAATAAAAAACTTTGATTCACAGTAGCCCATTATCTTCTAGAGAAAATTCTACATAGTCATTTTTCTAATAAAATTATGTGAGAGGACTATTCGCCTATTTCTTTCTAATCTTTTTATTTACAAGTTAAATTTCATCACATGTAATTGCAGATGAGTTACTGTAATGCAGGTTATTCATTATTATTTATGGTTCTGTGGGATGGCTCTTTTTTATGTAGCTAAATGGAAATACATTGATTTTTATTTAATTTCAGAATGACGTTTTGCCTCTCTCAAACTCAGTGCCTGAAGATGTGGGAAAAGCTGACCAATTAAAAGATGAAGGTGAGAATTTCATAAAGAAATTACTTATTTAGTAAAACTTTCTGAAACTCTGGAGAAAATGACTTTGTCAGTTGATAAGATTCTGGTTTACACTGCCAAGCCTGGATTGTCATGAGGCCACATGGTATTTGTGAAACAGAAATAAATGTGATGGGGAAAAAACCTAGAAACATAGAATGGCTTGTGAGCAATATAGTTGTGTCTTGTTCCAAGAGAAGCAGATCTGATGTGAATAAGACCTGGAAAACAAGTCACTTAAAGGAGATTACTTATAACTGAATTTGCTATGTGTACTCCAGCATACCAAATTCTTTTTTATGTTTAAAGAGATGAAAATAATTTTCAGTATTATTTTAACTCTTGTATATATTTACTGTTTTCTAATTCTTTGAAATTTGTTAATGCATGTATATGGCATGTAAGTATTAGCTAGCACATTTAGTTACTATATTACTACATCTTCTAATAGTGGCTCTTGAAACATTCTTGGTGCTAATAAGTCACTGTTGAGGATCTGTGTTCAATTTTTCTGTCATGTCATTTATGTTAAGCTATAGAGGAGAGTCAGGTCAGACATACAAGAGTTGTACTAAGAAGCTGGAGGGAAGTTTTGATATTAGCAGTGAATGAGAGCCAAGAAATTCCATGTCCTATAGGCAGAGAGTTTTAGGGATTATGCCATGTTCTGAAGCTATACAATATTGATTCAGAACCATTTTTCTGTACTTTTCCTTACACCGAAAAAGGGTGTTTACTTATAAAAAAAAACAAACAAAAAACCCAACAGTTGATGTCTAAAATGGAAGATATGGAAGATATGGAAGTTTTTCCTATTCCTTGGGCCTTATCTTCTCTATTAAATTTATAAATACATACATATATCATTGTTTTTAATGGCCACATAGTGTTCCATGGTACTGTAAGACCATGATTTACTTACCTAGATGGATAATTTTGTAATCCTAAATAACATTATCTTAATGTCTTTGTCTGCATTTTTAACTACTTTGATTATTGTCATAGGATTACATTATAAAGTTCTGTATTTCCAACAAATACACAGCTTTCGATTTTCCATTTCCTATTTTCTCTAAGAAATGGTAGTACTACAGTGACTTAAAATTTTAGAATGATGTCTTTCATACATTACATGTAAAAGTAAGCAACAACCAAGGGGTACCTAGATGGCTCAGTCAGTTAAGCCTTTGGCTCAGATCATGATCCTGGGGTCCTGAGAGTGAGCTCCAAGTCGGGTTCCCTGCTCAGTGGAGAGTCTGCTTGTACCTTCCCCCCTGCAGGGCCCCCTGCCCCTGCTCTCTCTCTCTCTCAAATAAATAAATAAAATCTTTAATAAAAAATTAAGCAACAACCAGATCCTTGTTGTCATTTGAATCAAGAGTACTCCCCCACCAAGAATTTCAATTTAGGCTATCCAGATAGAAATGCATTTTCCATATATTTAGTTTCTAATTTTAACAATTTAATCTGTTGTGTTTTTTTTTTCTTGCTCAGAGTTTTATAGTATCTGAGCTCAATGAGGATGATATTGAATAGATAGCAAATTGAAATTTAATTTTTGTCCATCATGTTTACTCCCTCTGCAGGAGATTGTGTTCCCCACACAGTTTGCTATGATGTAGTGAATGTTGGTAAGAGGAGGATTAGGAGTCATTTACTGTTCCAGCATGGGTAACTGAACTGCTCTTGCTTTCGCCTTTAACCAAAAGCTTTTATTCTTTGTTTTTCTTAAGACCTATCATATCTAAGACACATTACACACAAAGTTAAAGCAATTTTATTTTATTCTATTGAGTGTACCGGGGGGAGGGGGAGGGAAGAGGAGGGAGGTGAGAAGGAGATGAGAGGGAAGGGCAGAGGGAGAGAGAGAATCTCAAGCAGACTCCACGCCCAGTGCAGAGCCCCACAAGGCCATTGTAGACTGTCAAGTGTAAGATTATTCCGGGCTGTGTGTTATACTTAACTGTGTTAATCAAGGCTTCTAGTCCGCTAGTACCTTCCTGAAAGGTTGCTTTCAAATATTTCTGTGTTTGGTTTCTGAAAAGCTACAGTAAGCTCAGAAAAAACCAAGATGGTTTCATTTCTGTCATTTCCTCACACATCACAAAAGTCTAGGCATATCTTACAGGTCATCTTCATAATTAAAGGAGATAATTTTATAGGAGAGGACCACGAAAGCATAAATTGCTATAAAATGTTCATTTATATTTATCTTTACAAATTTCTTCATCTGTGTCCTGCATATTTGTACGTTAGATGTTTTGTAACTTTAGGCTTACTGCTACTATATGTAAATTTATATATACATATAGTATGTAGACATTTGATGGGGTGGTGGTTTACAGGAAAAGACATACAAAAGATTTTATTAATATTAATAATAATGATAATAACAGTGCCACCCTGCTAGTGAATGATTTGTCACAACTGCTAACTCAGGAAAGAATGGGTGAGCCCTGGTGCTGTTGGGGCCACCTGCTCCGTCCTTAGGAACCCCAAAGGGACTGGACAGTCAGAGGCACAGCTCCTGGCTGGTTTTGCCAACACTGTCAGGAACAAACTCAGATACTCTCTTGTGGGAGTAGCCAATAACTCAAGAGAGGAGGGTTTGGAAAAGAGAAAGGTGGAATTTATTTCTGGTACCAGCTGCCGAGGGAGGTGGCAGCTCAAGCCTTAACAACCCACCTATCTGCCTGCAAGGTGGACCCCTGGAGTTTTGCAGGAGAGGTTTAGGGGAGTAGGTGCCAGAGAGCAAGCAGGGAGCACATGATCACGGCTGCGGTTTAGTATGTTTTCAGCATGTGATCATGGACAGGGAAGGGACCTATGGTTGTGGTCTTCTAGGCATTCTCTTACTATCAGTGCTTTTCTGGCCTGGCAGTGGGAATGTTCTGGTCATTGCCCAACACCTTCATCGTTGCCTCAAGATAATGTGGTAAGAAATAAGCACAGTGGATTTTAGTTAGAGCATGAGTTAAGTGGTCGTGTCTATTTCTGGTTTTAATTTTTGGGGTCACTGTGGTACCAGAGGACTCCCTAAGAACCCAAGATGAAAAGGCCCAAGAGCAAAAAGAAAATCCACATAACCCAGAAAATTCCTTTGCACAGGAGAAACAAACCTATTTAAGTACCTAGGCTCATGTAGTTAATATTATCTTGCTCTGTCATAAAAACTATGTAATCCTCTTAGCTTCCTTAGAGGTTTTATAGTTGTTACTTTTGGGGGGTGGGGATCTAAATTAATTTTTTTTAAACAGCTTTATTGAGGGTTGCCTTGGTGGTACAGTTGGTTGAGCATCCAAATCTTTGTTTCGGCTCAGGTCATGATCTTAGGGTCTTGGGATCAAGCCCTGCCTTAGCTCTGCTTTCAGGGCGGGGGGAGTCTTCTTGAGATTCTCTCTCCCTCTGTGTGTCCCTCCTCCCACTTGCTCTTTCTCTATCTGAAATAAATAATTCTAAAAACAAACAAACAAAACCCATCAGCTTTATTGAGCTATGATTTGCATACCATACAGTTTACTCCTTTAAAGTGTACAGATTTGGGCGCCTGGGTGACTCAGTCAGTTAAGCGACTGCCTTCAGCTTAGGTCATCCCGGAGTCCTGGGATAGAGTCCCATATTGGGCTCCCAACTCCACGGGGAGTCTGCTTCTCCCTCTCACCTCCTCCTTGCTCATGCTCTCTCTCACTGTCTCTCTCTCAAATAAATAAATAAAATCTTTAAAATAAATAAATAAGGGGCGCCTGGGTGGCTCAGTGGGTTAAAGCCTCTGCCTTCGGCTCAGGTCATGATCCCAGAGTCCTGGGATCAAGCCCCACATCGGGCTCTCTGCTCTGTGGGGAGCCTGCTTCCTCCTCTCTCTCTCTGCCTGCCTCTCTGCCTACTTGTGATCTCTGTCTGTCAAATGAATAAATGAAATCTTAAAAATAAATAAATAAATAAATAAAGTGTACAGATTCATTGGTTTTGTAGTATAGTCGTGGAGCTGTGCAACCATTACCACAATTATAGAACATTTTTATTACCCTAGGAAGAAACCATGTAGCTATTAGTGGAATCACTGTTTTTGTTTGTGTTTGTTTTTTTAAGAGAGTGCATGTGTACCTGTGTAGGCGTGAGTTGGGGCAGAGGGAGAGAGAGAGAGAAAATTCTAAGTAGTCTCCATGCTCAGTGCAGAGCCCCATGTGGAACTCGATCCCACATCCTGAGATCATGACCTAAGTGGAGATTGAGTCAGATGTCTAGCCAACTGACCCACCCAGGTGTCTCTAATAGTCACTCCTTATATGCATTTCTGATTCTTAATGTGCAGTAACTTTTCACATGACTTTATTTATTTATTTATTTGAGATGTGGGGAGGGGCAGAGAAAGAATTTTAGGCATTGAGCCTGATGCAGGGGCTCGATTTCAATCTCCATCTCATAGCCTGAGATAGTGACCTGAGCCAAAATCAAGAGTCAAACTTAACAGATGGAGCCTCCCAGATGCCCTACTTTTGCATGATTTTAGATGCTTTTGTCTAGCTGTGTTTCCTTTAATCTTCCTGTTCCTGTTCCTTGTAAAGTTGTACTGTCCTCGTCCTATGAAGTAGCTAATGATCTGTTAAAAGACCAAGCTAATAGGAGAACTTCTGGTTTATTGGAATTTGGAAGGAATAATACAGACCTTTGTGATGTAAATCTTTCCTCTTATCCAGTGTTTTAAAATTTAGATTTTGAACAGAGGTTATTAATCAGTGAGCAGGACACATTCCATTTCAGGGAATACAGAAGATAGCCACAGGAAATCCCTTATTTTACTGGCTGGTTGTTACCCCGCTAAATTATTTCCAGATGTATCTGCAGAGGCCCTTCTTGGAAATTAGTACCTGTGGGGTAGCCCTGGTACCTGAAATTCTGTCTTTGTAGAAATTCATGTCCACCTATCCCCTTTTAAAAATTTATCTCTGGAAGGGGTAGTGCATAAAAATATTATCTGCCAATAACTTATTAACATGATTAATTTTACCAGTTTACCCACACAGCAGAGTTCTGAGGGCTTGACTGTTTAGCAGGTGTGTGTTTTGACAGGGAGGACTGGAAGAGGGATCCAGATTGAGATGATGATTGAGAAGGGTGTTGTATCTGGAATGGGGTGGGCAGCTCTAAAAAGAAGAGAGAGATGAAGATAAGGAAGGTAAGAAGAGATTAGATTTCGCCTAGATATTCATAATTACTGCATTAACTCACTGAAGCCCAGATTTCATAAGGTATGCAAACATTAGTTGTTTTATGACTTTGCATTGTTAGGATCATTCAAACACACTGATGACTGAGGAGTATCAACTGTATAGTACAATATAACTTTTACCCCTTAGTGCCATTGAAAAAACATGTTGAGGGGGCATCTCTTGGCTCAGTTGGTAGAACATATGGCTTTTTTTTTTTTAAGAGTTTATTTATTTATTTGATTGAGAGAGAGAGAGAGATCACAAGTAGGCAGAGAGCAGGCAGAGAGAGAATGGGAAGCAGGCTCCCCGCTGAGTAGAGATGTGGGGCTCAATGCCAGGAACCTGAGATCATGACCTGGGGTGAAGGCAGAGGCTTAACACACTGAGTCACCCAGGTGCCCCAAACATGTGGCTCTTGATCTTGGGAGCCCGAGTTTTCAAGTCCCACATCGTGGGCAGAGTTTACATAAAAAATAAAAAAAAGAAAAATCATCTTGTTGACCTTCATATTATTGTAGTTCCTGTGATTCAGATTTATCTTTCAGACTTTCTATTTTTTGTGTATATTGTAGTTACTGTACATATTGATTATTTCAGGCAATAACCACATGAAAGAGGAAAATTATGCTGCTGCCGTGGATTGTTACACACAGGCAATAGACCTGGATCCAAATAATGCGGTTTATTATTGCAACAGGTAAACTAGCACTATTGTGGCAGGCTTGAAGTCCTTAATCTGTCATTTACATTAATACCTCTGAAGGAGAACTGTAAAGTTCATTTTGAAAATTTTGAAAGTTCAGAAATGTATAAAGAAGGAAAAATAAAACCTCATAAAATTACTGCTTAGAGCTAATCACTGTTACTCACCTTTTGTCATATTTTGTTTAATGTGAGTATAATCAATTTCTGATTCATTGGTATTCAGTAGCCATGTCATAAACATGTCCTTAATATGTTGAAACTCTTCATAAACACTATATAAATGGATATAAATTAGTCCATTTTTACCTCTTCATTTTTTTCATATTTCCAGTACCTATCATTGTGGCTGGCAAAAAGCACTCATTTTTTTTTTTTATAAATGGATAAGTGTACCTTAATTTATTTTATTTTATTATTATTTTTTTTAATGTACCTTAATTTTACATAACTGCTGACCTACTGGATAACTTTGAGGTTGTTCATTTTTCTTCAATGTGATGAAGCTGTAGTGAGCAACTTTATTGCTCAAATTATTTTCTGAAATTTAGGTATTCTGGACTTTGGATTTTATCCTTGGATCTGCTTTCATTGGGTTTAACAGGAATTGGTTAAAAAAATATTGTTGATGCTAATTGCAAATTTGTTCAAATTTGTTTGAAAAATTTGGCAAACTGATTTCCTTCCCTAGGAGTATGTGAGTGTATCTGTTTTTGCCATATCCTTTTCAGCACTAAGTACCTGAGTTATCATTTATTGTTGTTAATTTAATATTACTTTTATTTTAATAGTAATTGTTCGAATTTATATTTACTTACTGGTGAGGTTGGACATTTTTCAGATGTTGGGCATTTGTGGGTTTTTTCTTTAAATTCTCTTTGTACCTGTGCCAGGCTTTAGCCTGTTTGACCTCATAGTTCTTTTTTCCCTTTTCTGCCCTTTTTGACAGAGGGTCTGGCCTTTATAGATTGCATTTCCCAGGCTCCTTTGTCACCTGGGTATTGTCTGGGGTCAGCCACAGAGGGTACTGGCAGGAGATTGGAGGGTAGAGGAGGAGAGAAGTTGGGGTATTCCTTCCTCTCTTTTTACAACAGGGTGTTTATCCAGCAGGGGCTGCTTCCCATTCTTATCTCCAGACCCCACCCAACACACCTGCTATGGGTCCAGCTTCTGTCAGGTGATATTGGGTTTTGGACTCTGCACTTTGTCCTCTGTCTTAGGGATGGTAATGGCTTCCTCTTGTTCCTCATCTCTGGGTTGCTGCACAATGATGCCTATTGGCATCTCAGCTCTTCTCTTAACTATGTAGTGAAGTCCCTGAGCTAAATTAATCTGTTTTATATGTTAAAGTTCCAGTAGTACTTCTGCAGTGATAGAAATGTTCTGTTTCTGCCTTCTTCAATACAGTAACCACTAGCCAGAGTAGCTTTTGACCATTTGCAGTATAGCTAGTGCAGTTGAGAAAGTAAATTTTTAGTGTTTAATCGATTGAAGAGCAATTTAAATTAATTGAATTGCAATAGCCACATGTAGCTTGTGGCTGCTGTCCTGTATGGCACAGCTGTATATTAAAGATATAATCCATTTGTCCTAATTGCACAGCTTTTTGTTTGTCTTTTGATGTTTTTATATGTAAAACTTTTAAGTATTGGTGTAAGCAAGTTTGTTTTTCCTTTCTTTTGAATATTCTTCTGATGCTTTTAAGCTTAAATCTCTCCCCATTTGTGGACTTGACAAATAACTTTTCTTATTTTTCCTTCATATTTATTTATTTATTTAAAAGATTTTATCTATCTATTTATTTATTTATTTGACAAAGAGAGAGAGACAGTGAGAGAGGGAACACAAGCAGGGGCAGGTGGGAGAGAGAGAAGCAGGCTTCCCGCTGAGCAGGGAGCCTGATGCAAGGCTCTATCCAGGACCCTGGGACCGTCACTGGACCTGAAGGCAGACGCCCAATGACTGAGCCACCCAGGTGGCCCTTTCCCTTCACATTTAAATTTTCTCATTGCAAGTGTGTTTTGGTGAATGTTATCTAGAACTTTTCATGACAGAATATAAAAATTGCCTTATATTATATATATATTATATTATATATTATATAGTAAGTTCTTAAATTTGGGAGAGATTATCTTTTATTGAGGTTACCATATCATGTTTAGGGTATTCATACCCTTGTGAGGTCATCCCTTCTCCCTTGCCTTTTCTTTTCTTTTTTAAAAAATTATTTTGTCTTAATATATAATGTATTACTTGTACCCCTTGGTACAGGTCTGTCAGTCATCAGTCTTAGACACTTCACAGCACTCACCATCTGCACATACCCTCCCCAATGTCCATGACCCAGCCACCCTCTCCCCGGCCTTTTCTTTAGAAAAATCTTCCTTGTGTTGACACTGAATTTGTTTTCCCAAAACCCCTGTAGCTAATCTCAGTTGACAGTTCTTATTTTTATTCTTGAGGGCAATTACAGAATGATCCTTCTTTTTCATAATAGTACCTTACACTTTGACGTTTGTTACTCTGTTCACTTGAGTTCTTTTCTCCACATTATATTTTCGCAGCTTCCTCAGTTACACCTCAGATAATACAGTTTTATGTTCTGCACTTTTGCTCTAAATTTGTTCTAGTTTATCTGTATGTGTAGTTCCTAGGAATTTACATGGAATTTCTGGAATTTGCCTAACCACAACAGTCTCATAGGGCTCTCATTTAACCTACTTCTAGATAACATAGTTATATATTTGCATTTTGTAGCATTATTTATTAAATTCATATTTTGCTTTTGGCTTATTAAAGTGTTTCTCTGTTTCACACATTCTCTTTATTTTGTCATTCAATTGTATTTTCGTTTGACAAATTCTTGCCAAACACCTGCTATTTATTTACCAGTGCTGTCAGTGGAGGTATAGTTGGTTTTCTGTACTCAAATGCAGAATCTTTTATTTTATCCCTATAGATTTTTATCTTGTTATAGACTCTTATGTGTATGATCCTTAGTCTTTGGATAATTTGTAAAGTAACGTATTTGCTTTTGCTCCTAGTTTCATGTCATCCGTAAACTTAAGAATGCCATATATTATGTCAGTTAAGAAGTCAACTAACAGAGAAATCACAGGGAAGAGGTTAAGAGCAGGGGTTCTGACCCAGACTCTTTTGAATTCTGATTTCTGGCTCTGACACTTACTACGTGTGTGACCTTGAGCAAATTACCTACCATATGCATGCCTTAGTTTCCCCATTAGCAAAATATGGATAATAGTATCTACCCCATAGGACTTTTGTAGAGATTAAATAGTTAATACATATGAAGTACTAGGAAGCTATCTAGTAAAGAGTGTTTTACACAACAGTATTATTATTGTGTAATAATACTATATAATTGTATGTTATAATTATATATCATTAATTATATACTATATTAACTAAATATTATTTATTATATCAATAACTATGTTATAATATATTTAATATTATCATTATTATTTATGCAATCTGAGTTTTTTTGCTTTGATCAGAATATGAAGAAAGACCCAAATTTATTGGGGTCCAAATATGTTGTCGTTGTCTTTCTCTGATTTACTAGTCTGGTAGTAGGCCTGTTAAAATAAGAAAGGAAATTATGTTAGACTGGAGTTGCTCTGAATGAATCTATGTTATTTATCTTCTTTTTTTGGGTAGGGGGAAGGTCCTCTTAAATTTTTTGAAAGACTTTGAACTTGAAAGAACTTTACAGTAAATATTTTTATATTCAGCCACACCAAGATTTTTACCTTTAATATTTTACTACATTTGCTGTGTCACATGTTTATTTACCTATTTGTACCCCCTCTGTTCATTAGTCTGTCTTATTTTGGATGCATTTCAAGCTAAATTGCACCCATCAGTACACTGTCCCCCCTAAATACTTTATCATGCATGTCATTAATAGAGTTCTGTATTTTGTATTTTTTTCCTTTGAGGTAAAATATACAAGTCATAACATACACAAATCTTAACTGCACTTTGCCTGAGTTTTGACAAATGCATACAGTTGTGTAACACAAAACCCCCTATCAAGCTACTGAAAATTATGCATGCCCCTTCAGAGTCAGTTGCCTAAAAGACCAGAGGCAGCCACTGTTCTGTTTTGTTTTATTTACTTACTACAGATTAGATTTGTTTCTTTGAGAGTTCCACATAAAAGAAATTGTACCATATATACTTTTAGGTATGTGACTGTTTTTGCTTAGGTTGATGGTTTTGAGATTTACTGTGTTGTTGCTTGTCTCATTGGTTCTTGTTTTTAAGGCATTTTCTACTGTTGGCATGTACACAGTTCACCGAGACGTTTTCCTATTTATGGTCACCTGGGTGCTTTTGGTTTTTTGTTTGTTTTGTATTTTGTCCAGAATTTATAGTTATTATTTGTGGAAGATCCTTGTGGATCCAAAAGGAAGTTAGTTGTCCATACTAGAAATCTACATTTCCTTTACCAAAAAATCCCTTTATTGATGTGTCCTAATAATCTAGCCCAGAAAAATTAAAAATCCATGTACTTTGTGCAAAATGAACTTTGCAAGCTGTGTGTTTTATTCTCTGTCATCAGATGACAGAGATATGTTTTAATTTAATTTATGTTTTAATTTAACATGAAAATTTTTAATTTAACATGAAATATTTGAAAAAAAATTTAATAGTATCACTAAATGTTATGAACAGATATAGATGTTATCAGAAAATTGCTTGTTTATAGACCACAGTAAGCCATACACTTTTAACTGTGAATATGGTAAATTGCAGCCTAAATAAATCATTTACTTCAGATGAGATTAGGGTTCATGAATAGTCTTATGTTTACTAGTACTGGATTAAAAGAGATTCTTGTGCTTGCTTTTCATTTAGCTGTCATTAAGTTGAAATCAATAATCATGCTCATCTTTTTCATTTAAATAGTATTTTTTTCCTGAGGATTTCAGTAATAGAGCAAGCAATTTAGTATTAAATAATTAGAAAACTTTATTTATATATTTAATACAAATATTGAAAAGAGGTTAAAAAAAATTTTAGACCCCAGTAAAGTTGTAGATATCTCAATAGTTTTGCCAACTACCCCTTGCATTTTTCTTAGCCAGCTGGCTGCCAAGAATTAGAAGCCCAGAATAGTAGATCTAAATATTTCTTTGGATATTCATTTTCACAGTTTTATTCCTATTCAAAATATTGTTCATATATTAAACTTGCTAGCATGAAATGTAGTTTTCTTTTTATAGAAGTGACTTTCTTATATGTTAGAAAATAATCACTTGGCATATTTCTTAACCATGAGACTTTCTCGTCTAGTTTATCTTCTGTTTTAGCTTTTAGGATACTAAGGATGCTTTAGGTTCAGCTTAGGTACCAGGAGAACCTGAGTCCCTTCTTGAAAACCCATTATTTATTTTTTCTTTTTTTCTCTACTCCCAGCACTCACTGATCATGATATATATATCATTTATGTCAGTTTATCATATGTTGTGCCTTATTTTATTTTCACACTTGTTTTATTTCTTCAGAAGAAAGGCAGAGATTGAAGCTTGTATATTTTTGTATCTCTTATAGTACCTAGCACGGTTCCTCATAGAACTTCAGCCAATTTTTGTTGGATGCATGGAGGACTATAGAAGAACTGTAAGAAATTTCCAGTGATATTGAAATGACGACACTCACTTTAACACTTGTATACATAAAACAACAAATGATTGAGTACAGGTCTAAAACATTTCCAAGTACTTTATAATATGAAATGATATTTTATATTAAGCTAGCTAACTTTCTGTGTCTTCTATCCCTAAATAGTACTCTTACTTCTTTTGTACAACCTCATTGCTGAGTACATTACTTTACCCGTAACCGTCTCCTATTTCTGGAGTGGATGGATGGTTAAATGACTGAGACAATAAACGGAATTAAAGGTGTATAGGAGAGAGTCAGAGCATGATGGAGAGAATTTGTCCAGAGGCCTCTCAGATGATGGGGAATTGGAGATGGATCTAGATTTGATGGACAGGTAGAACTTAGATGGAGCATGGGGGAAGGTATTTTAAGTTGGAGAACATAGTTTAAAAGGCATCATTAGGGTTGCTAGTAACAATGTGAGCTCTGAGAAAGACTGAAACAGAGACCACACTGTTTTTTCCTTTGTTTTCCTCCACCTCCATAAATAGCATGTAGTTGTTAGGCTCACTTGGGTTTGAACTTGGTTCGTGGAATTTGGAGTTGAATCTCAGGTCAGCTGTGTATTAGCTCCGTGATCTTGGGCAGCCGCTTAACCTTTCAAGCTTCAGTTTCTTCACCTGTAAAATAGAGATAATACTAACCAGGTCATAGGGTAATTGTGAGGAGTGATGATATATATAAAGCACCTAGCATAGTGCTCTAACTTATTTATGCATGACCTATGGTATGGGAGATGTAAGTTATCTGTGATTTTTCTTTCTGCCTTGTCTTCTATAAAAATAAAACACAGGTTATATTCATGATCTTGTTCTAACAGGGTAAAGAAGGCGAGGGTGTCAGAAAACATGGTGACTCTGACTGTATGGTTCTATTGGAATTTGATTAGTTATGCCCTAATAACCAGACAGCAGGGGCAGAGAGAGGCCACATTGATATTCAGTTCAGACACTGACGTGTTTGGCTTCCTCTCACAGAAGATTTTAATATAGCCCAGATTCTCTTCCCTTTCCTGGCCTTAGAAGTTCAGGTGCCTGTTCTATTTTGAAAGATCCTAGCTTGCAGTCTATGATCTAAAGCTAAAGCTATCGGGCGCCTGAGTGGCTCAGTCAGCTAAGCATCTGAGGTTGGCTCAGATCATGATCCCAGGGTCCTGGGATCCAGCCCCACATCGGGCACCCTGCTCAGTGGGGAGCCTACTTCTCCCTTTACCTGCTGCTCCCCCTGCTTGTGTGCTCACTCTCTCTCTCTCTCTCTGTCAAATAACTAAATAAAATCTTTAAAAAAAGAAGAAGCTAAAACTATCAAGATTGAAACATAGTCATCCTCTTCCCTTCTGCCCCCTCTTTCTGGGTCTGATTCTCCCTGCCTTATTCCTTTTCTTTTTATCAGTGTCTGAAGTGAGATCAGGGTGTCTTCTGCTCAGTTTACCGTTTCTGTATATCTCCCAGCAGCTCATTTGTTCCCTCCTCCATTTCTATCACTACTCCTTTAGTCCAGGTTCTTAAGTTTTGCTAAACTAGTGCTACATAACTTGGTTTGGTTTCCACTGTCCACTTGCACTCCCTACTCCAGTCTTCTGACAAAAGGGTCTTTCTAAAATGTGCAATTAATCATCTAATTTGTGCTTTCTTCTTGCTAGACCCAAATACCTATATGATCATCTTTAAACTCCTCAGCATGATGCATAAGATCTTTTATAATTATGCATTTAAAAAACATTTGGCTGCTGTTGTTAGCCATTCATTTTTTAAAATAGATTATTTATTTGAGAGGGAGAAGACACGAGTGGGGGAAGGGTTGAAGAATGGGGAAAAGCAGGCTCCTCGCTGAGCAGGAATCCTGATGTGTGGTGCGATTGCAGGATCCTGGGATCATGACCTGAGCCAAAGACAGACGCTTAATTGACTGAGCTACCCAGGCATCCCATCATTTTCCTTTTTAAAATTTCATTATTTTCACTGTTCTTCCTACTCCATTCTTCTTTCTACTCTATGCACATGGAATGTGAAATTTGCTGACATGCTGACATGTTGAGACGTCTCTCCATGCTTTCATGTGCACTGCCTAGAATGCTTTCTACCTTATTTAATTGGCCAGCTGCCAGCCATCCTTCAAGACCCTGCTAGTGTTATTTTGGAAAGATTTTCTAAATTTTTTTCCTTCCCAATCTCCTGTTCATGCTCTGCACACTTCTCTACCATGTCCTATGGAATGGTGCTGTCCAGATGGTAGGTCCTAGCCACATGCAGCTGGTCAAATGTAAGTGAAACTTAATAAAATAAAAAATTCCATCCCTCAGTTGCACTACCATATTACATGCACTGTTTAGCCACGTGTGGGCAAGGGGCTACTGTATTGGATAGCACAAAAAAAGAATTTACTTATCACAGAAAGTTCTATTAGCTCCTGCAGGGTTAACTATACTTTTCACATGTTGCCTCTCCCTTTGATGCTTTGTTGATACTTCTTTCGATCTCACTGTTGCACTTATACTATTATTTATTTACATGTGTTTTTCTCTATTAGTGAAAGATTGGAGGGCAGAGATTTAGCCTCTTCATCTATGTGTCTTTGGCTTGGATTTCAGGGTTTAGCATATTATAGTTTTCAACAAAAGTTTGAGTTGAATTGACATAGTGAATTTTGGAAGGGAGAATTGCCTCCACCTGAAAGACTTCTAATACTGAAACAGTTGTATGTCAGCATGTTTTATAAATATATACATAGATATGTATTATAAATAATATAGTAGGTTTGCTATATAATATATATTTAGGAAAATAAATTTAAAGCTATTTAAAACGCATTTCAACTTAATGAAAGAGTAATACATGAACATCTTTATATGCTTATTATAAAGTCGAAAATAGCTAACATTTGCCATGTTTACTTCTTCTTTCTTTCTCTCTTTCTGTCTGTCTCTGTGGGGGTGTGTGACTATGTGTATTAAGTTTTCTTGCTTGTCCTAAATCCTTTAGTTATATCTCCTAAGAATGAGAATTTATTCTGCATAATTATCATGCCATTCACCTGTAGGAAAATTAGTGTTAATATTGACATTTCTTCATTTTTCCCTAGAATACCTTCAATAACTCTGTCTTTGATCCAGAAGCTAATCAGTGTTTGTGTTTTGCATTTTGAGATGTTACTTTTGTCTCTTAATCTAGAATATATTACTGGTTCTTTATTTTTATTTTTATTTTTTTAATTTTTTTTAAAGATTTTATGTATTTATTTGGCAGAGAGAGATCACAAGCAGGCAGAGAGGCAGGCAGAGAGAGAGGAAAAAGCAGGCTCCCCACTGAGCAAAGAGCCCAACGTGGGGCTTGATCCCAGGACCCCGAGATCATGACCTGAGCCGAAGGCAGTGGCTTAACCCACTGAGCCACCCAGGCACCCCTGGTTCTTTATTTTTATTTTTTTTATGACATAGACATTTTTGAAGAGTTCAGACCGGTGATTTTATAGCATGTGCCATAATCTGGCTTTGTGTAATTGCTTCCTTATTATAATTTTAGGTTAAAGTGTGGTATGAAGCCCACATAAATAATTTTGTGTGCCATTTATTACATTATAGCAGGAGGCACATAATTTCAAACTGTCCATTAGTGATGATTCTAAGTTTGATATCTTAGGGTGGTGACCATCGTATCTATTATTCCTTTCGTAATTATAATTAAACCTTATCTGTAGGGTCAGATCATGTGAATATCCCATTCCCCAGCAATTTTTACTCAATGTTTTACCATCTGTTTATGATCTTTCTTTGAATCATTAAAACACTGATGGTTACAAAATGGTGATTATCTGATTTTATCATTTCTTTTACATGTGTTTTCTCACACATTTTTGTAAAGAAGAGCTTTCTTTCTACTCCTCTCTTTTCTACTTTCCTCCTTCTTCTGTCTACCCCAACTTTTTTGAGTATCATTATGGACTAATGAATTTTTAAAATAGCTATGAAGTATGTTATAATTGCCATAATTTTATTTTTGGCACTTAAATTTATCCCATATTTGGCTAGTGGGAGCCCCTTTAAACTGGCTATGGTGTCCTTTTATTTAACTTTGTTTTGAACATTTTCTTGCTTCCTGAGACAACAAGGTATTCCAGATTTGCCTGTACATTCTTTGCCCTAGACCTGAGCTCAGCTATTTCTACAAGTAGCCCCTATTCCTGTTAGTGGAAAATAGTATTTAGAAACCAAGATTTGGTAACAAGACATGATCATTGCTACTGAAGTGTTATTGCTTCTTCAGTGAACAAGCTAGGAAATATGACTTTTGAATAATCTGGTTTATACAGATACATTCAATTTGCATCCCATTGTCACAGAAATCTCCCTGACCTTTCCCCATTTTATGTGGATTTTTTTTTTAAAGATTTATTTATTTATTTATTTGACAGAGAGACCACAAGTAGACAGAGAGGCAGGCAGAGAGAGAGAAAGAAAGAGAGAGAGAGAAGCAGGCTTCCTGCCGAGCAGAGAGCCCGACGCGGGACTCGATCCCAGGACCCCGAGATCATGACCTGAGCCGAAGGCAGCGGCTTCACCCACTGAGCCACCCAGGCGCCCCTTTATGTGCATTTCTTTTCTTCCACAGTGAAAATCCTATTTTCAAACAGCACCAGTATATTTACTCATTAGGTCTACCCTTCAATATTCTTCAGTTGATAGTACAATACTAATATTATACCTCTAGCAAGCCTACTAAGTAAACTTTACAGTTTCTTTTCTCCTTAGAGTCCATCTGATTTAAGATATATACTCAGAATACTCCTTGAAAGTTACTAGATTTCTTTTTGATCTATAGTTAGCATCATTTTTCTGTTTGACTCAGTTTCAAGGTTTGCTTTTTCATCCTTTTTGAAGCTTATTCCCATTTTTATCCCATCTACCCCATGCCCACCCATCCTCTATGAGAGTGAGAATTTTCATATAAGTTTGATTTCTGAACCATGTAAATATTTTCCATAAAATTAAACAAACAGGATGGTAGTAATAATGACTCTGTCCTCAACTCTGCTTTTTGCTTTGTGTCTGATATTTGTGTTCCTACATCAGCTATTTTTGCTTGGTTTTCAGTTGGCCTGATTTTCTTTTTCTTTTTCTTTTTTTTTTTTTTAAAGATTTTATTTATTTACTTGAGAGAGAGATAGTGAGAGAGAGCATGAACGAGGAGAAGGTCAGAGAGAGAAGCAGACTCCCCATGGAGCTGGGAGTCCGATGCGGGACTCGATCCCGGGACTCCAGGATCATGACCTGAGCCGAAGGCAGTCGTCCAACCAACTGAGCCACCCAGGCGTCCCATGATTTTCTTTTTCTATCCCTTTCTTTAACCTGTGTGTGATTATGTTCTGGTGAAATGTATACAATTTGAGAAACTGATTTTTATCTAGGTTACATTGTAGGTGCTTTTATGTTTGAATTGTTTTTCTGCAGTGATCTTCTTTGGTTCCCTCTGTCTTTCCTGCTTTTGGGTTTTTTTTTTTCCTTCTGTGGTATTGATTGAGTTATTTTTACTTTATTTTTTCTTTCTAATTATTTGGAAGTGATACATTCTAAATGCCTTCTTTTAATGGTCATTTAAAAAAAAAGATTTTATTTATTCATTTGACAGAGATCACAAGTAGGCAGAGAGGCAGGCAGAGAGAGAGGGGGAAGCAGTCTCCCCACTGAGCAGAGAGTCCAATGTGGGGCCTGATCCCAGGACCCTGATACCATGACCTGAGCCAAAGGCAGAGGCTTAACCCAGTGAGCCACCCAGACGCCCCTTAATGGTCATTTTTAATGTCCATCCTTCTTATGCTGGTTAGTTTGTATTAAATGTTCAATCAAATAAATTCATTACTCTTTTTCAGAGTAGAAATCAGGTTTGTTGAATTCTGGACTTAACACTTAATTTTTTTTTTTTCAGTGAAAGGACACTATGTTTATTTATTTTTTTTAATTTTATAATCTTAATTTGAAGAGAGTCTCAGTCATCCTATATGAAGAAAAATTGAGAGAAACTGGACTGACCACCACCTTTCCTTCATAGCCTGCCATTACCCTCCCCCCACACCCCTCCCAGGAATCTATGCACTGTTGAGGCCAGGAATATTATTTTGATTACTGCTCTCTCCATTATGCCTAGAAAAGCATCTGTGCATTAGCTAGACCTCAACAGATATATTAGTTCAATGAATAAGTAGAAATATTTAGTCTGCAGAAGAGTGAATGGGGCAGTAGTGGGAGTGGGATGGAGGGCAGGAGACATGGTGGAATGTTTTAGTTTGAAGAGCTTGCATCTAGGATAATCATTCTGCTTGTTTAGTACAGCCCTCAGGGTTGAAGTGAGCATGGCAGCAGGGAAGCAGAGGGCTTAATCTACTATCAGGATTGTGTAAGGAATAGGAAGGAGCTTCATTATACCATCAGCCCCTGGAATCACATTATTCCAGGAGAGTTCTGTTAGAGGTAACTGGAAAAGATTCAGTAGTTCTTAATTGCTCTGAGATTCTGTGAGAAGTGGATGGAATGCATTGCCATCCTTCATTTGCAGCCAGATTTAGGTACACAGGTAGGTTAAAGTTTCATCTTAGACTTGCCCGATGATAATCTTAACCCTACTAGTAAAGTGATCATTTAAGAGCATAGCACTGGGTAGCCATCATTTCTGCATGCTTCCCTAGTAATCCCACGTGTCCTGGAGCTTTCATTTTTTGGTTTTGGCAAATCAGAAAAGCAATAAGTAGGTAGACTGCTTGTGTGATTTGCTTATTTGTCTTTTCTCTAACAAAACAGTGAAAGGCAATCTGCGTATTTTCTCTGTATTTTACTTTTGAATTATCTTTTTGTTTGGTTATAGAGTTATCTTAGTTTGATTTAGATACTTACTGGCAGTGATATACAAATTGGGACAAAGAAAATGTAGTTTTATAGTACTTAACAATCTAAATTAGTGTCTTGTGGTCTGCTTCTAATAAAAATCTCTTCTCTTTCTCGTAGGGCTGCTGCTCAGAGTAAATTAGGTCACTACACGGATGCAATAAAGGACTGTGAGAAAGCAATAGCAATTGATTCAAAATACAGCAAGGCCTATGGGAGAATGGGGTAAGCTCAGGCAAAATGTTCAAAGTGGTACTAGGGAGTATCAGACTTGCTGGTCTTAATGGTTTGTTTTTCAGTTTCCTGCTTAAATACTGCAAGGTAGATCAATATACCATTGAAGAGAGGAAATGACTGCAACTTCTTTGACTTGGGATGTATGATGAATGTATGTATGATGCATGGTTGGTTGTTGGGGAAAATCATACAACCGTATTGAGTAGACTTACTTCATATTCAGGGCCACAAATCCCAAACGAGCACTCAGTATTTTGACGGACAATCCTACTATACTTCCTTCTGCCTTCACCTTACCACGCTCTTCCCACCTTCTCTTCTCTCTTCAGATTTCCACCACACACTCCATGGCGACTCTCCGCTCATGCCTGCCTTGCACTTAATTGAGAAAATAGATGCATTTAGAAGAAAAGTAACTCCTCTTCTTGCTTCTGAATGAACGAATCCACCTGCCTTTGTACCCTCAATGACTGCCTTTTGTTCCTGTTTAGATGGAAGGGTTCTTTTCTCAGACTTGCCTTCACTCATGCCTTAGATCTCGTCTCTTTGTACCTTCTCCAGGACTTTATGCTTGGAATCCTCTCCTTTGTCTTCTGCAACACCAGATGTCCTACCTCCAAAAGTGACAGTGACTCCATGCAGAAAGTTCATAGGAAATCACCCATTGGAACTATCCTTTTCCCAGCGAGGCCATTTCCCAACTCTTCTTTCTCTGAATGGCTCCCTTGGCTACCTGTGTTTGCTGTCTCATCTCCCTCAGGTCTCATTTGCTCTCCACTTAGTCTGATAGGGCTTTCATCTCTGTCACTTTGACAGCCCTGTTCACAGTCCCGAGTTGACTGTATTTTGCCACGGCCAGTGTTCACATGTGTATCCTTACCCTGCCCCATGTTTTAGTATTTGGCATGATTAACTTTTTTTTCTTTTAAGGTTAATTATTTATTTAAGTAATTTCTGTACTACCCAACGTCACATGCTCTTCCAACTGAGTTACCCAGATGCCCTGGCACAATTAACTTATTTTTGAAATACTTTATTCTCTCCACTTCTGTGACATCACACTTCCTGGTTCTCCTTCTACTTCACTGGATGCTCTTTCCCAGTCTCCCTTGCTGGCTCTTCCTTCTCTACCACCTCTAAATAATGGTTAATTTCAGGGCTCTCTCTCCTCTGATCCTGCCATTTTTCTGTTCTCAATTGTGATTGCATCCTATTCCATGCTTTTAAATTCCATCTACAGTCAGTACTCATTATTCATGGATTCTGTATTTAGGAATTTGCATACATGCTGAATTTTTTTTGTAATCCCCAAATCAGTAATCACTGTGCTTTTGTGGTCATTCACAGAAGGGTAAAAAATTTGAGTCACCTGTCAGCAGAGGCCTGGTGAGATGGTGCTCTGCCTTTTTGTTTTAGCTTTCATGCTATAAACGAGTGTCATTTTCAGTCTTTCTAGGGCTGTATTTTTTTTCTTTTTGCATTTGCATGCCTTTTGTGATTGATTTCCTTGTTTACAATGGCCCCCAAAATGTAAGCTGAAGTGTTGACTAGTGTTCCTAATCATAATAAGGCTACAGTGTTCCTTATGAAGAAAACATAATTTTTGATCAGAAATGAGTTGTGCTGTTGGCTATTGGCTAATGAATCATTAATATATAATTTATAGATATATATAATGCATATAATATATAATTAATAATATATATTAAATAAGGTTTCTTTAAAAAGAAACACATAATGTTTGTTTGGTTTTTTTTAAAGATTTTAAAAAAAATTTATTTATTTGACAGACAGAGATCACAAGTAGGCAGAGAAGCAGGCAGAGAGAAAGGGAGGAAGCAGGCTCCCCACTGAGCAGAGAGCCAGATGTGGGGCTCAATCCCAGGACCCTGGGTTCATGACCTGAGCTGAAGGCAGAGGCTTTAACCCACTGAGCCACCCAGGCGCCCCTAGATTATGTTTTGATCTGTTCATGAAAATGTTGTGATCAAAAGCTCACAGGATAAAGATACAAATGTAGTGATCCAAAGGGGCACATGCACCCGAATGTTTATAGCAGCAATGTCCACAATAGCCAAACTATGGAAAGAACCTAGATGTCCATCAACAGATGAATGGATCAAGAAGATGTGGTATATATACACAATGGAATACTATGCAGCCATCAAAAGAAATGAAATCTTGCCATTTGCAACAACATGGATGGAACTAGAGCGTATCATGCTTAGCAAAATAAGTCGAGCAGAGAAAGACAACTATCATATGATCTCCCTGATATGAGGAAGTGGTGATGCAACATGGAGGCTTAAGTGGGTAGAAGAAGAACAAATGAAACAAGATGGGATTGGGAGGGAGACAAACCATAAGTGACTCTTAATCTCACAAAACAAACTGAGGGTTGCCGGGGGGAGGGGGTTTGGGAGAAGGGGGTGGGATTATGGACATTGGGGAGGGTATGTGATTTGGTGAGTGCTGTGAAGTGTGTAAACCTGGTGATTCACAGACCTGTACCCCTGGGGATAAAAATATATGTTTATAAAAAATAAAAAATTAAAAAAAAAAAAGAATAAAAATTGAACTGTCAAGTAAAAAAAAAAAGCTCACAGGAACACAGTCCTCTATTCCTTCGAGGAACAGTTGTTCAGTATTTGCTAATTTATTGTTATATTCTTTATAGAATATAACTACTGTTGTTAACGAGTTTCAACTGTATATGAAGGTGCAGCTCTTAAGTTACATGTCTGAACTCCATACTCATATATTCAACTGCTTTTCATGTTTGATGTTTGATAGGCATTTAAAGCTTCCCCTGGGGGGACGCCTGGGTGGCTCAGTTGGTTAGGCAGCTGCCTTTGGCTCAGGTCATGATCCCAGCGTGCTGGGATCGAGTCCCACATGGGGCTCCTTGCTCGGCAGGGAGCCTGTTTCTCCCTCTGCCTCTGCCTGCCATTCTGTCTGCCTGTGCTCGCTCTCTCTCCCTCTCTCTCTCTGATAAATAAATAAAATCTTTAAAAAAAAATAAAAAAATAAAGCTTCCCCTGGGGCAAATAATACATTATATGTTAATCTAAAAAAAAAAAAGGAAAAATAAAAGCTTAATATGCCCCCCAAAGAACTTTTTTTTTTTTAAGATTTTTTATTTATTTTTCAGAGAGAGAGAAAGCAAGTACAGGCAGACAGAGAGGCAGACAGAGTCAGAAGGAGAAGTAGGCTCCCTGCTTAGCAAGGAGCCCGATGTGGGACTCGATGTGGGACTCGATCCCAGGACGCTGGGATCATGACCTGAGCCAAAGGCAGCTGCTTAACCAACTGAGCCACCCAGGCATCCCTCCACAAAGAACTTTTGTTCCCTTCTTAAATCTTTCCCATCTCAGTAAATGGTACCATCATTCACCTCCCAGTACCAAAAGGTCAGAAGCCTAGGAGTCATTCTTCATTCTTATGCCTGGCACAACTAATCTATCAGCAAATCCTCTGTCAATTCTGGTTTCCATATATATCTTGAATTCAAGCAGTGAATGTGATCTTGTTTCTAAACCTAGTTCAAATTACTGTCTCTTACCGAGGTTACTACTGCAGCTTCATAACTTGCCATTCTGCCCATACCCATGGTGATCATCTTCAGAAAAGCCAGAGTGATTATTATTTCTTTTCTTCTTCTTCTTTTTTTTTTTAAGAGATGGGGAGAGAGAGGCAGAGGAGAAGGGAGAAGGGGCAGAGGGAGAGAGAATCTTAAGCTCTGCACCCAGCACAGAGCCTAACATGGGGCCCAATCTCACAACCCTGAGATCATGACTTGAGCCAAAATCAAGAGTCAGAGGTTTAACCACAGTGCCCTCAGAGTGAATGTTCTAATGCATAAATCAGATCTGTCACTCCATTGCAACCACAATAAAATCCAGACTCCAAACCATGGTCTTACATGATCTGGCATCTCATTATTCCCTGACATCATCTTTCCACACTTTATTTTCTATGCTCTCTCCTTATCAGCTTTTGTCTCGTTCCTTAAGTATACCAAACACATCACTCTCAGAGCCATTGTGTTTACCATGTCTTCTGTTCAGAATGCTCTTCCTTTGATTTTTCATGTAACTGCTTTCTACTCATCACTCAGGTCTTTTCACTGTGGCTGTCTTTGAGCAGCTCCCCCTTTCCTTAATATTATGATTTTATTTGCATGTTTATTACTTGTCTTTCCAGGTAGGATGGAATTTTCTTAAACTCAAGGACTTTCATCTTTCTCATTGTGAACTATAAAATACTGTCTGGTATGAAGTAGGGTTTCAGTAAATATCTATTGATTGTTGATCCATTGAGGACTCTGAGCAAAGATCTTTCATTGTTGACAAGAAGAAAATGAATTAGGTTCTGAGAACTTTTCTGTGGTTAGACACTGTGTTCTGTCTTGATCAGACATCTGGGCGCCAAGTCATCCAAGAAAGAAGTGGAGTAATTTGTTAAAAACAAGTCTATACTATAAACAAACCTCAATACTATCTACCTATATATGCCAATATCGTATTAGTTCTTAAGTAATTTTCTGATAAATTCTACCTAGGTAGAAAATAACAAAATAATGAACTTTTTGATCTGTGCCTGGGATAAAAATGCATTGGGTTGTAAAGATGCTAATTTTATCTACTTCACAGCTAACATGTCTTCTTTACATGTCCACTGATAATCCATCGCCCATTTTTATTTTTTATTTTTTTAATGGCAAGTTGATATTTATTGTGGCTCAGTGCCTTTGTTAGGAAGATGGAAGAAAGCAGGACATTCAGAGTCCTTAAAATGGTTTTAGCATCATGGAGTTACAGTGGCCACAGGTTGTTAGCTCACATCTTTGCGGATCTTTATCATTCATAAGGCAATTACTTGACATATGAGGCTTACAATTGGAAGGGTAGGTAAGTTTCATTTCTTAGCATTAAATTCATGACTTATAGGATGGCCAAAGTTGTCAGCAAGTAGAAAGGAGAGAGTCCAGACTTACAGAATCTTGGAATTAGGAGGAATTCTCGTGATATTTGCCTGAATCCTAGTACAGTGAATCAAGTAAGCGTAATCTGGATTCAAATTGAATACCGAGATAGATGTTTGACTATTGGTGATGTTCTGATGTTCTTTAATCATATATCTTCTACTCTCATGTTTTCTTCTTTTCAGATTGGCCCTCACTGCCATAAATAAATTTGAAGAAGCAGTTACAAGTTATCAAAAGGCATTAGATCTTGACCCTGAGAATGATTCTTATAAGTCAAATCTGAAAATAGCAGAACAGAAGTTAAGAGAGGTATCTAGTCCTGTAAGTTATTAATGGCAGATGAGGGAAATATTTTCTGTCATTCTCAATTTGTTATAATCAAACTATAGTGGTTGGAATAATTCTCAGCTATAATTGTTTTACAGACAGGAACTGGATTGAGCTTTGACATGGCTAGCTTAATAAATAATCCAGCCTTCATTAGTATGGTGAGTATTATTTCCTTTTCTGCTCTCTGGCTCTGTTTTCCATAGAACTTTATGGTTCCCAAACTTTTAGAAATAAATACTGGAGTTTTTGTGTTGATGGTGGTGGTAGAGTGGGGATACAATGTTCTGGCTCAGGTTTTTAACCTTTTTATCTTTTTGTGAAAAAGCCATGGAGAGACTTCAGGAAGCCCACAGATTCCCTGAAAATGTATAAAAAATTTTCTATATACGTGCACGTATACATTTTTCTATGGAGAACTGTATTTTTCATCCAGTTGGCAAAGGGTTCTGCATATCTACAAAAGTTTTAAAACAACTCTTTTCCATGAAAGTAGCCCTAGGAAGATCTTTAATAATTGAAGTCTGAGTAGTTTTTCATGGTACCCTAAGCTCTCCTCCCTCTCATGGTCTGCTTACTTTCGATCCGGAGTTTATTTGAACTTTTAGTAGAATCCTCAGATGTATGTATTTTGTCCTTCAAAACAACAAAATGACTCTTGGATCCTTTTAAAAACACACCTGTTCTGGTCCAGTTTGTGGAAACTCTGATTTAGTGACTTGGGAAGTTACCCAAGCATATAAACCTCCTTCAGTGATTATTTCTGGTTGAGAACCATTTGTTCCACCACATGCCATGCCCTTGGAAGGCAGCAGTACCACCTGAATTCCTCTTTGGTTCTTACAAAAAAATGTGTCACGCATCCATGGAATCATTGAATTGAAATGCACAGATGGCTCACTCTCAGTGAGATAAAGAAGTCTTTTAAACAATTATTAGGTCTGTAGCAATTAGCTGTTTACAATTGGTAGTTGAGATCTTTGTAGACAGTAGGTAATTTTTGAATCACTCACTCTAAATGAGGTGTTGGGAAAGCCACCACTTGCTTTTAATTATCAGAGAGATAATTATTTGGCTGACTTGCACATAATTCACTAACTCTTCTCATGTCTCAGGATTGAGCCCATCACATTTAAGTTGGTCTCTTCATAGGTTTTGTGACATTTTTAGCATTGTTACCTATTTCCAGGCCTCAGATTATGCTATTGTAGTAGGATGTGAAAATCGATTTTTTTTTTTAGTTTCAGATTTGTCTTAGCCCTCAAGATGTTATGTACCAAAGTGAAGTGTTGCAGAAGGCGGCAGTTAAAAACATACTGTGCAACTTGTGAAGAGAGTGAGGTTGATAGACAGTAAGAGGATTTGTGGAGAAAGCTATTGGAGTTACAGAGCCTTTTTCCATATGTGAGGGAATGAAGGGGGCCTGCCTTCCTCTGAAGCCCACAGAGAGGGCTTTTCTGGCCCACTCAGAGAGCTTTCTAGATGGCCCTCAGTAGGCTGGTGTCTGACCTGTTGGGTATAGAAGACTGTGTGGTTTAGCAGTGGAGTGGAGGGGTGTTTTCTGTGGACCAAGATGAGCACATGTGCTCAGAAGTTAGTCCAGTGTGATCTGCCCGGAAAGGCCTCTTGGAAGGTGACATGACTGTAACAGTCTCTAGAGGAGGACTACAAAGAACCTGGGACTAAAGGGAAAGTCATAGTGTCCATCCAGAGTAAGTTACTCTTCTCAGAGGATAGATGAGAAATACCCAGAGGGTTGGGGGTGGGAGATGTTTCTGAAGGACCTGAGAGCCCCAGGAGAGACCCCGAGTAGTTGTAAACAATCTGTACATCCAAAGAGCACCAATGCAAAACCACTGAGATAGTACCAGTCACCAACTTTCCTGTACCCCTGACTCTTGTGCAGCCTGCTGGCAGAAGAGGCACAGAAGCACTGTGGTGAAAAAGAACAGGCAGTTGTGCCTCTGTCTTCTGGTGCAACTGGTCCATGCGAAGTAGGTCCAGGCTGGGGAGGGGAAACGCTTTGCCTATAAATGAAGTGTTATGTATATGGTTATTACAATGAATAAGATGTGCAGTACTGAACCAGAGGTCATTTTCTAACTTAAAGTGACTATAGAGGGGGGCACCTGGGTAGTTCAGTTGGTTGGGCATCAGCCTTTGGCTCAGGTCATGATTCTGGGGTCCTGGGATCAAATCTAAGGTTGGGCTCCCTGCTTAGTGGGGAGTCTGATTCTCCCTCTGCCTCTGTCCCTCCACTCATCCTCTCACTTTCTCAAATAAATTAAAAAAAAAAAAAGGCAACTAGAGGGCTGTTTACTTAAAAGCGACCAGAAAAGCCCTAGGATCTGCTCTGTATTTCCTCTAGGTCCTAGAATCTAGAAGAGGATGAACTGCTTTTATAGAATCAGATTGAAAGGGCTGTGAAACAAAAGGCTTTCTCTTTATAGCTCATAAATTCTGCTTTTTCTGTGTAATGTCCACAGTACTTGTGTGTTGGTGCAGAGGCACTAATCCTAACCAAGACTTGAGGAAAGTTAATAAATTGTTTGCAAGTAAGTCAGACAGTTCTCTTTATGGCAATGAAAGCAAGTGATGGCTTTTTCCAACACCTCATGTAGGGTCAGTACATCAAAATTACTGTCTACAAAAGATTTAGACTAAATGTTACATGAACATTTAAGGCAAAACAAAAACCAAAACCAAAAACTGATATGCTTTCAAAACAGAAAGTTTTACAAGCTGAAGGCAGACACTTAACCGACTGAGCCACCCAGGCATCCCATTTGCGATGTATTTTCAATGCCATTTTTTCCTAGTACTTCCTCTTTTTTTACATTCATTCATTTTGTTTAAAAGTACACTAAAACTAGGGGCACCTGGGTGGCTCAGTTGGTTAAGCGTCCAACTGTTGGTTTTGGCTCTGGTCATGATCTCAGGGTCATGAGACCGAGCCCTGTGTCAGGCATGGAGCCTGCTTGGGATTCTACCCTCACCCCTCCATTTCATGCACGCGTGTTCTCTCTCAAAAAAAAAAGTACACTAAAACTCTTAACAATGCTAAAACATACATGGTTTAGCTTTCATTCCTGGTTTTTTTTTTTAATCTTGGTTAAAGATCCTTAAATATTAACTGCCTTTAATGGGAGATGCCTTTTTCAATTCCAGGCAGCAAGTTTAATGCAGAATCCTCAAGTTCAGCAGCTGTAAGTATATTTTCCCTCCCAGCTGCCAGGTTCCTAATTTGAACACATCAGTTCCAAAGTGATAAGTGGTAAATGGTAGATAAATGCCAGCCAATTAGAACTTGGAGCCATTCACATTTGGCCTGACTTCCTACACAGCACGAGTATATTTAACTCATTTCTCCTTAGCCAGTATCCTACTTGTTAAAGAATATACTCATTCCAGTGATGTATCTCTTGCCTATTCTAGAATGTCAGGAATGATGACAAATGCTATTGGGGGACCTGCTGCTGGAGTTGGGGGACTAACTGACCTGTCTAGCCTCATCCAAGCGTAAGTGTTACTTAAATAGAAATAGTAAAAAAAATTGTTTGATAGCTTGTCTCTAAAGTGAAGGGACCAGGACTTTCTTTAAAAATTTTTTTCTTTGACTATTAGTATCAGTGGCTTCATTGTTACTCAATCTAAAGAAGTTCATAACTTGGAATTTCAGACTGAAGGGCAGGAATTCAGATCTGTACCCATGAAAAAGTTTTCCAGCAGATTTGAATAGTTATTCAAGGATGTAGATGAAAGTCAAATATCTACTTAAAGTATGTACTAATTTAGGTACACTCATATATTTAAAAATGATATATTCCATATATTAATGTCCCGACAATTTAGGTGACTACTTTATTTGAACTTTTTCAATGCATGTCATCACCAGAGGAACTCTTTGATCTTCTCATTAATTAAGCACACTACCTTCACTTCCATCCACATTGCTTAAGATTCTCTGCTTTTTTTTTTTTTTTTTTTTTAAGATTTTATTTATTTGACAGAGAGAAAGATCACAAGTAGGCGGAGAGTCAGGCAGAGAGAGAGAGAGAGAGAGAGAGAAGCAGGCTCCCCGCTGAGCAAAGAGCCCGATGCGGGGCTCGATTCCAGGACCCTGAGATCATGACCTGAGCCGAAGGCAGCGGCTTAATCCACTGAGCCACCCAGGCGCCCCAAGATTCTCTGCTTTTTGAATTGATTTTTGCATCTGTGTGTCACGTTGCCCCTGGAAATTTTATATGAAGACACAAGGACCATTTGCTTTTTGTGATCGCAACCATGTAACCCTACTTACAAGATTGCATTTTTACAGTGATCTTTACATGGCACGATTATAGCGATATGTAACTCTTGAAGATTATATACTCAGGAATTTGTATTAAAGTTCTTTGCCTTTGTAAAAATCAATTATGTTAGGTAACATATATGTAACCAAAATGGATGTGACACCTATCATATAGTGAGAAGAAAAATTCCTTGTATTATATTTGAGCGCCTGCAATGAAAGCATGTACTGTTCAGCCCTTTGGTTGTTTGTGGTTAAGCATTAGGGGGGCTGGATTTCACCTTGATTTCAGGAAGTCACTTTTTAGCATGGTTGTTTCATTTCTTATCAAGAACACTGAACTGTAATAATGCTATATGGAGGTATTGGTAGCTGGAAGATCCTAAAATCAGGAGCCTTAGATTGGTTTTTATAGAAAAAGTTCCCTTTGAGCAATACCCACATCCTCTGCGGTTCTGTCTGCATGGGTATGATATGCAAGTTCCCTAATTCATACCACTTTGCTTCTTTACTCCAGGGGACAGCAGTTTGCTCAGCAGATACAGCAACAGAATCCTGAACTCATAGAGCAACTTAGAAATCATATCCGGAGCAGATCATTCAGCAGCAGTACTGAAGAACATTCGTGACTTGACCAGGGACCCTGGCCCAGAGCACAAATGATTATGGCTCTTAAGTGTTTGCTGTAGATAGTGGCCAAAACAAAGAATCAATCTGTCTAGATGATAGGTTTGTCATAAATAGACTGAACATAACGTGACTCCTTTGTAAACAAATGATCAGTAGCCCTGTGGAGTGCCAGTATAGTACTGGACAGGGTTCCATTTTCAAATCTTCATCATCATATTTGTATATTAGACCGAATAGCAGAGTATATATATTGAACAGTAAGGCTGTTTATCGGTGAGCTCTCTAGCTCTGGATTCCCATAAGCAAACCCATTTGAGTTTGATGGAGATGACCAAGGGGAAAGGTTTCTCATGCTGGTTTAGAAATATCCTGGCCACTGAATAGCATGTCTGGAGAAAAGAAATTTGTTGTCTAGGTTTCATTTTGATAGTGCTGTCAGTACTAAATATAGATCACAGGGGCCAGTACTATCTTTAATGCTGCTTGTTCTGAAGGGTAACACGGAATACTAAGAGCTGGTGGAAAGCAGCATTTGATGCAAGGGTTGTTTTGAAAAGAAAAATAGATGCTGTGAATGTACAGAGAGTAAAGATAGGATGTTCAGGTTCTCTGCATAGTTCTTAACCAGTCTTGCCTGCAGTTTGGTCTTGATAACATTAGCATGGCCAATTACTCTAAGTACATAATAAAATACATTTAGAAATCCTTAATGGTACTGTTTAGGTCCTTTGTGTAACTGTTCAGTTTATCTTGCACAATTTCCCCAGTGGTGACTTTGCCATGGGAACTCTCAAATATATTTACATTTAAATAAGCCAGTGGTTTGACCCTCAAGGATTTTCTAAGTGGCATTTAATTATGTGCATATAAATACTGATTTTTTAAAAACTCACTAATTATTTGATGGATTATAAAAACTTCTATCATTGCTTGTTCATGTAAACCTTTGCTGTAATTTGGCTTGGCATGTTGCTTTTATGCTTAATCTTAATTTGATGCAATGTAAACATTAATAGGGGACTTAAAATATTTCACTGAAATCAGAATTCATAGTAGTTAAGAAATGTGGCATTAAGTATTAATGGCATGGCTTTAACTACAGCGATGGTAAGACCATTCTAACTGGAATTTCTTTTGTTAATTACGGAATTGGTAAAATTGGGTGAACACATAACAATTTCACAAGTGTGAGAGACAACTGAAAAAGTAATATAAAATTAAGTCAGTAATACTCATGATGATCAGGGCCTTACTATAACTATTCTCCTCAGAAGACCTGGAATCTAGAAGTTCAAATACCAACTTTTCCTTTCTTTCCCCTTGTGAGTTTAGAATAATGGTTCTGTAATTTCACTGTAAGAATTCATTAAAAACGAAGTTTCAGAGCCATACTTTCAATTTTTATTTAACAGGTCCTGTAGTAAGGCCTAGGAATCACCATTTTAAATAGCATACCAGGTGGTTGTGATGTAGGTCCAAGGACTCTAATTTAGAACAAAAGTAGGGTAGAGGTATCGCCTCAAACCAGCAAATACCCGAATGCCTGCGTTCAGGTTACAAAGATGACCCATATAAATCCATAGTTTTGCCCAGAGAAGAGCAGTACTTAAAATTTTAGATCCTCTGAATTAAATCGCCTGTATTCCATCTAAACCAACTTAATTTTTCATAAATTCAGGTCCTAGTGTTCAAGTGTTAAACAGAATGAAGTACTAACCATTCACATGAAAGTTAGGACTGTTCTGGGGAAAAAAAAGGTGAAAAGGCGAAAGGTGATCCACAATTAAAAATTAGCTACTCCTGGGGCACCTGGCTGGCTCAGTAGGTAGAGCATGTGACTCTTTGTCTCGGGGTCATGAGTTCAGGCTCCACGTTGGGCATACAGCTTGCTTAGCAACAACAACAAAAATTAGCTACTCTTATCCAGTGGTAAGAGAAAGTTTCTAGCAAAACTATCTTGACTGTGTTAAAATGCTCTTAGATCAATAAAATTGGTAAGCCTATAGATGGCTGACTAGGAAAATAGAGAAAATACAAATCAACAGTACCAGAAGTAAAAGAGGGGATATCACTACAGCCTTTCAGACTTTAAAGGGATAATCAGAAAATAGAGTGACCAACTCTAGGTCCATATACTGAACAACTTACATGAAACAGATGAATTCACTGTAAGATAAAGATTAGCAAAGCTCAGGGAAGAAACAGGTATGCTCCAGAAAAGCAGGTTACAGGCCAAGATGATTTCAGTGGTAAATTCTACTGAATACTTACAGGAGAAATACTATCAAATCTACACTCTCTCTTTCAGAAACAGAAGAAGAGATAACACTTTGCAACTCATTTTATTTAGCTATTTACTCTGATACCAAAATCAGACAAAGGCATTATAAGAAAAAACAGAAGAAGAGATAACACTTTGCAATCTCAGGGTCCTGGGATCGAGTTTATTTAGCTATCTTACTCTGCCTACCAAAATCTTGTGATTTCTCTCTGTCAAATAAATAAATAAATAAATAAAAAAAAAAAAACTTTAAAACGATGTCTTGATTTGCTAATATCTATAATTATGGTAAGCCATTCTTTTTATGAAGCACTGGTCTATTCCTTCCATTTCAACTTTCTAGTTTGTTTCTTGGTTTATATACCACCTAAAACAAATTCAGTTGAGGTATCTGTCCACTGATCTGGATTTCCATACTATTCAAGTCAGTTTTGTTCTTCAAATACCTTCATCACTTTGGAATCACTGCACTGCTAATTTTTTCAAGGAAGTTTTGTGCAGATGGATTGTGCTAGCTACTCTTAAAATGATAAGGGATGCCCCAAATACTTTCCTGGCTTATCTGGAACAAGAGGACATTAAAGTAAATCTTTATATACATTCTACTTAGGAATGAGTGGCTTCTGTTAACCATACTTCATTGTAATAGTTATAGCTGTTATGATGCTATGTAAAACTTAAAAGGTCCCTTTTATACAAATGACATTTTCATTTAATGTACCAAACTGTTTAGCTAATTTTTATAATATGGTTTCAACAGATCCCAAGATGACATTGGCTAACCTTTAGTTAGAGAATGGATAGTGTCTATCATAAAAAGAGACTTTAACCATTATATGTTACTTTAAAATCGGGAACAATGAAACAGAAGGTTCAGTCATGAGAAGATGCTTAAAAAACATTCAAAATACACAGTGCAGTGGATATAAAGTCTTATCATTTAATCAATCTTACTCATTCTGGAAGAAAGATTTCAGCTTTATACTGCTTGCACTTTATTTTGCACAGATAGTTCGTTATTAGTGAAATTTAAGGGGCAGATTTCATTCTGAATATAGCTTTACTCTGGACCAAATAATTTGTCATGGCAATAAATAATTATGCATTTAAGAAAAACCAATTTTTGTATTTGACTTAATGCACTCTAACATTTAAGCAATAATATTTACATCCTTGAATTTCAACTTATGAAAATAAGTTTTTATTTAACAGCATACGCTTTGTTTCCTTACAAAATATTGAAACTTATTATATTCATGTTGCAAACTTGTTTATAATCTTAACTTTCTTACTGTTTTGTTCCTGGAATAAGTAAATCACTGTGACTACATACAGAGACAGTTTTATAGTATTAATACATGATTTAGAGTTCAAAACCAAATAGCAGAAGGTGGAAATCCTTTAAATATGCCTTATGAAAATAAGTGGCTTATTTTTCAATGTGAAACAAACCCAGGACTTTTTGGCTTAGAATTAGGAAATTATCAGGATTCTTGGTTAAAAGTTAACAGAGTAATCAACAATCCAAGAAATTAAACCCATTCTGATCTGCTGTTAGCAACTGAAATTTAGATGTGTGTTTATATGTAACCACAAACATAGGTATGTACAAAAAGAATAACTGAAAACTAGGGAGAACTCATACTGTGTTAGTAACATAAGGGTACATGAGGATTACTCTAGTTGTCTTAAGCTTTATTTGCTGACTGAAGAGTTAGGAAAAAAAACTGGGGCTAATTGGAAAATTTTAAATGAAGTATTATAAGAATCTGAAGTTCTAAACAATTGTATCTTTTAGATCAAGGTTAGTAAACTATGGCCTAGGCCCAATCTGGCCGGTTGCCTGTTCCTGTAAACACTGCTTGTTCTTTTTGCCTACTGGCTGCTGTCCCACTACAATAGCAGAATTTTTTCAACAGCAGCCACATCTCCTGTGAAGACAAATATTTAGTATCTGGACCTTTACATAAAATGTTCGCTAACCACCCAATCCAGATAGTTGCTAGGGACAAACAGCCTCAAATAGAGAGCGTCAGGAAAACGAAGTCCAATGGTTATCTAGAAATGGAATATGCTGAGGGGAGAAAATGTACAAATGTCCATTCAGAATATAACTCACAAGATAAAATCAATAGATGGTTCTTTTCAAAACAAATATTTAATATTTTAACTTTGTCAGGAAAGAAATTTAAATAATAGGTACTTATTTTTGTTGTATACTTGATCATTTCACAAAGGTGACAAAAAAGACAGTTCTGTGAAATTCCATGAAAAGCACTGGAAATCTTCAGCTCTCCACTTTAATGGCCGAAGATACTACACAGACCTGTGCGATGTCATCATATTCATATGTTCTCTTTAAGAATGTGTCTGTTAGTCTTAAGCCGGAGACACTCTATTGAGAGAAAGATACAGGCATGAATTTTCATACATTGGCAATTACCAGAGAAATGTGGAAAGAGTCAATGCCCATGGGTTAACATTCCCAGATACCAAAATGAGTGAAAAGAAAGCGCACCTGCAGTCCCTGTACTGAAGACAGCAGAGTAAGGGCAAGGCAGAGAGAAGAACTGGGATGCAGCTTTCCAAGCTGTCTTCCTGAAATGCCACACCAGTGGATAGAATTGGTATTGCACATTTCCAAAACCAGATCCATAGTCCTTTCACTGCTGGAGGAATCAAAAAGACAGGAATAAATCTTGTTCCTTTCACAAAGCGGTACTTGGTATTTCTTCCACTTAGTGCCAATGAATTTGTTTTTGGGGTATCCAGGAGAATAAAAAGCACAATCAGAAATAAAAAGCTACAATGTAATTTTTATTCCACTTAAGACAGAATCAGGAAAATAGAGAGATGGCATCTTCTAGGGTTTAAAGTGGCACTGAGATTGAGCTGCCTGTCTGGGCATAAGCCTTCTGGTTCTATTACTGAATCCTGGCCCCCTGGTGCTGATCTGTTAACAGCTCTGCCATTTCTCTGGGAGACTTCCAGACATCTGTGTCTACTCTTGCTGCTATATTTTCTATTTCTGTTAGGTACTCTACAGGAAAGAAAAAGATAAACTGAGTCTTTTTGCTATTTAACTTATGTTTCTTTAATGCAGATAACACAGAAAATGACAAGATTTCTAAGTAAATATTATTCAGGTTTGTTCACTGGTCACATGAAAAGACTGCTTCTGCTTATAAATGATATCACCAGTTTAGCTTAAACATGTTTAAAAAAAAAAAACCTGTCAATGACAGTATACACACACATTGGTTTTTTGTTTTTTTGTTTTTTTTTTTTAAAGATTTTATTTATTTGAAACAGAGAGAGAGAGAGATCACAGGTAAGCAGAGAGGCAGGCAGAGAGAGGGGAAAGCAGGCTTCCTGCCAATCGGGCTCTCTGATCCCGAGGCGGGGCTTGATCCCAGGACCCTGAGATTACGACCCAAGCCAAAGGCAGAGGCTTAACCCATTGAGCCACCCAGGCGCCCCCTTTTGTTTGTTTTTTTTAAGTAACCAAAAGGCTCAAAGTAAAATATAGGCCTCTGCTCTACTACCATTTCTGGCTACTTTCAACTGTTTTAGCTCTTTTTTCCTTCTAGTTGGCTCCTTATTTTGGCCATTAATTGATTTGCTACACCTCAAACTTTAAGTAAACAAAAAATCCAAAAGCACACCTATACACACAGGGTCTTCACCCTATGCATGTTGCTGTTTAGTGAACTTCCATGATGTGGCAGGCAATGCATTCCCAATGCTAGGTAAGACATGATCCCTTCTGTTGAATAATGCATAATCTAGTAAGGGAGAGACTAAAAATTATAACAATATATAAATGTCACTAAAAAAAAACGATAAAAAATTTGCTAGGACAGAGTAAGGAATGATTAACTGTACATGGGAGGGTCACTAACTTCAGAGGGAGAAAGGTATTTTTGTAATTCTGTAGGATAAATATTTCCTATGGAGTGCATATGGAATTTTAAAAGAGTATACATTCAAATTATATGGGATAGGATTCATTCCTGCAATAATTTCAAAATGCCCCAACAGGTAATATAAGCTTTACCATAAGTGATAGGACTGGAATTTAATCCTTGGCTTTTTTGGCTTCAAAGCTCTGTGCTCTTTGCATCCCAACAGCTAGACTATATTCTGTTACAAGGCCCCATTTTCTAAACTATGACTGATTCTTTATATTAAATTCATAACCAATTTTTACCTTCTTAATGCTAAAGATACAGTTCAACCATAAATGTAACTCAGAAAAATCTTATTACATTAAATCTATACTGTATTATTCCATAAAAATGTGACTTGTTCAAGCTTTTAGTAATTTTTTTTTAGATTTTATTTTTATTTATTTATTTGACAGAGATCACAAGTAGGCAGAGAGGCAGGCAGAGAGAGAGGAGGAAGCAGGCTCCCTGCTGAGCAGAGAGCCCGATGTGGGGCTCGATCCCAGGATACTGGGATCATGACTGGAGCTGAAGACAGAGGCTTTAACCCACTCAGCCACCCAGGTGCCCCCATGCTTTAGTAATCTGAAGTGAAAGGAAATGTAAACAATGAAAAGAGCATGGACTCTAAAGTCAAACAGACCTGGTTTCAAAGTCTGGCCCCATCTTCTCTAGCTCTCTCAGCTAGAGTATGTCACTTTACCTCTGCGTTGGTTTTCTCTTGTGTAAATTGTGAATAGTAGTACCTACTTCATAGGGGACAATGCATGAATGAAATAAAATACAGAAAATGCCAAATAAAGTCAGACCTCAAAAAATGTAATGTATACAGCTACCAGATGAACTTTATAGTATTGAACACCACAATCAGAGGTGGTTTCCATCAGCATACTCAAAAGACTTTAATTCTTTGACGTAGGTGAAGAGGAAAGGCACCCATCCACAAACACTGCCATTACCTGCAGTTTGTTATTTTACAGGTAATATGAAAAGGTTCTTCTAGGTTTACGGTATCTGGGATTGCCTCCAAAGACAACCTAACATCTCCATAACCTGGAGCCTAAGAGAAAAAGCAACAGAGTTAACATACATCACAGAACCCTCCCACTTTAATAAAGGTACCACACTAGCACATTTACTCAACAGTTGTTCCATTTCCAAGTTGATGTTTAGAGAAAATACTTCCCAATCATTCTATTGTTCCCCATTCCAACTTCTTTTGCTACTACTGCCTGTAGAACAACACTCTGGACCCTGACTGGGTTTGCTGTGATTACTCCATGTTCAGTAGAGATCAAATGAATCTGATAGGTAAATAGTAAAGAAATTTCAAAAGGTCTGAACTTAAATGGAGGCTTTCCAAAGATCCTATAGCTTATACATATATAACTCTAAAAAGGAAAGATTGTTGCCTAGGCAGATAGAGTAAAATTGCTTTGAAAAGATCCAGGAAAACAAACAAACAATGTCCATCCACAAGACACTCAAGCAGGAAGAGACCATAGAAACATCAAAGCTTGGAACATCCATAGCAAGATGATAGCTAAAACAGTTGTATTTTTAAAATTGGCTTGGTGATAACTTCTGCCCCCCACAACTTATTACTTGAAATAATAAGAATGACTTTTAAAGACTATATCCCAATAGGTAATACTCAGCATAAAGGGAACATTCTGTAGCATACTCTCACTAGCACAAGAGAAAGGACTATAACCATCCCTATTTTAAGAGCAGAAATTAGGTAAAATATTCAAGTAATGCTTACAACTTTAACAGGACTCACTTTCTGAATTTCAGACAACTCAGATTCTCAAAGTCTTTAAACAAGTATGAATTGAGTTGGTGAATGTAGGAAGTCCAAGAGTTTCAAGACATTGAAAAGAAACCTTCAAAGTAGTAGAAATCAGATGAACAATGAACATGAGCTACCACAGGAGGGAAAAATTGGTGAGCAGTAACTTAATTTCTATTTGGTAGAATAATAAACCATGTATTATGGATAAATTAACATCTGAATATTTTTCATTCATCTCAATATCAAGTTTCTGCCTAAAGAGCAGTAAGATTTTTAGTCTTTTATCTCTTATTTACTGGTAATATTAATGCCTTTTAGAGCATTGATTTTTAGTGATGCACCTAGGAAAATTTAAGCTGTTGTAACTATCTACCCGCCCAAGCACCAAAACCCCCTCCAACATTTTTTTCTAGACTCACCATTCGCTGAAGTTGGCTGGTCTGTAATCTTCCCCTTTCACCTAGATTTGTTTTCCACACTATATCCAATTTTCCAATTACTGTTACTCCTTTAATGATGCCTGCTTTTTCTGCAAACTCCTTTTTGGGTTTTAGGCAGTACAAATACTGGCGTGTATCCATTGGCTGCAAATATGCTCTGGATCCAAACGTAGTTAAACTGAGAGAAGTGAAGAGAGAGATGGAGAAAATTCTCAAGAGTTTTTTAAAAGAAAAACCATGGCTGTGATTGTTCCTTTGGATAGGAAGTGAATGATTTACCATCCAAATATCTTAAATAGAACAATTCAGTGGTTTCAATACAAATGGAAGTGGACCTGAACTTAGAAGATTTATTCTTCTTTAAATTTTTCAGATGATATGGAAAATCTTTACGTTCTTTATAATAGAATCCAATATATTACTTAAAATACTAGATATGTATCAATTACCTGAAAAAAATGCAACAAATCAAAACCTAAAGTATTCTGTCCCGTTTCTCTATAATTAAAAAAAATAGTTTAGGGGCGCCTGGGTGGCTCAGTGAGTTCAAGCCTCTACCTTCGGCTCAGGTCATGATCCCAGTGTCCTGGGATCGAGCCCCGCATCGGGTTCTCTGCTTGGCAGGGAGCCTGCTTCCTCCTCTCTCTGCCAGCCTCTCTGCCTACTTGTGATCTCTGTCTGTCAAATAAATAAATAAAATCTTTAAAAAAAATAGTTTAGAAAATGTACCATTGTAAACAAAGTGATCATTTTTTAAATGAACTAAAAGATCAGGGAAAGACTGGAAAGTTACTGTTTTCCTCAGTGGGAATATGGAAGGCTACAAACTTTACTGAATTTAACCATAATAGGATAAAAAGTAAATGTTTCTTTCATTCTTTTTTTTTTTTTAATTTTATTTATTTATTTGACAGACAGATCACAAGTAGGCAGAGGCAGGCGAGAGAGAGGAGGAAGCAGTCTCCCTGCCAAGCAGAGAGCCCGATGCGGGGCTCGATCCCAGGACACTGGGATCATGACCTGAGCCGAAGGTAGAGGCTTTTAACCTACTGAGCCACCCAGGCACCCCTGTTTCTTTCATTCTTGATGAACAAAATCAGGTACTTTCTCCAGCTATTACCTTCTTATCTGTATTAAAGTCAACTTTATATTTATTCCTCCTCTTTTAAATCACCTATAGAAAGATACATGTATTCATTTTTGCAGAAAAACTAGATCCATTCCTATGCCCACTTCTTTTAATGTTCACAGAATATATTTTTTTAAAAGATGTTATTATTTATTTATTTGACAGAGAGAGCGAGTGAGAGAGGGAACACAAGCAGGGGTAGGGGAGAGGGAGGAGCATGCTTCCCGCTGATCAGGGACCCCAATGCAGGGGTTGATCCCAGGACTTTGGGGTCACAGCCTGAGCCAAAGGCAGATACTTAACCGACTGAGCCACCCAGGCGCCCCTTGACAGAATATTCTTAAAACTCACCCTTCATCTTTAACCTTACTAATGTCTCCATCATTCCTTCCCATGCCTCAGTTTTATCATTTGCAGGAAATGAAGAACAGTTTTAGATTTACCTCACTGAGTTATTATAAAAATTAAAAGACTGAGTGCTTCCAAGAGTAAAACATAAAATGCAAATGTCTAGGATCTTTTTATTTTTATGTGGAGGGAGGAATGAATAGGTAAAGCACAGGATATTTTTAGAGCACTGGGACTATTTTGTATAATATAGTAATGGTGAGTACATGTCTTTGCATTTGTTAAAACCCACAAAATGTAGGACATAAAGAGTGAACCCCATATTTAAACTATGGACTGTAATGAATAAAAGTATCAATACTGGTTCATCAACTGGAACAAATATGCCACATTAAAAGAAGGTATAAATTATAGGGGAACTATGAGTAGAGAGGGGCATGTGGGAACTCTGTTTCTGATCAATTTTTCTGTGAACATAAAACTTCTCTAAGAGGGCACCTGGGTGGCTCAGTCAGTTAAGCGTCTGCCTTTGGCTCAGGTCACGATCCCAGTGTCCTGGGATCCAGTGGCACTTGGAGGGGGGAGGTTTCACTGCTCAGTGGGCAGTCTGCTTTCCCCTCTACCTCTCCCCCTGCTCGTGATGTCTCTCTCACTCTTTCTCTCAAATAAAATCTTAAAAAAAAAAAAGTCCCTAAGAAAAATAAGGTCTATTAATTAAAATACAAATTATAAACCATCTAAGAATAACAAGTGTTAGAAAAGTTCATATACTTAAAAACAAAAACGTTATAATTCATATTTACCATTCTCCAGCTTGGCTGACTGAGTTTAATTCTGCTACATTGTACATTATAGATGGTTCCAATGAAACTTTCTCCATAAACATGGGTGAGGTTGTAATATTCTGAATCTGGGCTTCCAGAAATACTTCATCAGTCTGAGGATATGAAAAAAATATCCACCAAAGTGTAATGGTATTTAAAATATTTACCTCAACAAAAATATCTGATCTAATGAAGAAAAAATATTAACCACAACTGTGATTAGTTCATGCCTGCAAATCAAAGTTATCATAATTAATGCAAGAAAAGAAATCTTCACCCTAACGTAATTAACAGGGGGAAAGTCAAGGGTTAGTTAACTGATAACTTGTCAAACAATGGATAGGGGATAACTACATTTTTTGTAGCAACATCCAAAAATAGTTATTTTACTGGAATTTCATTCACAAGATATCCTAGTTCTTCTAGTAAATCATTAAAATGTTAAAATGTCATTTAGTAAGATGAATATACCTGTGTACCTATCATTTCAGTGACATGTTAATATAATTAGGTCTTCATTATAATATTCTATCATAATATAGTTTCAATGGTCATATTATTTCAATTTAGAAAGTATAAAGACCACCAGTACAGTGAATAATCAGTCTATTTTATAATAGGATTTAACTTTTCAATTAAAGCAATTTGTTAGTGGCCATTAGTGATTTCTTGGTTCATTTCAAATGTACATTCAGGGAAAAAAATGAATTATAGTTGAAAGTCAAAGAACTTTTAAATCAAACACAAGGTATTCTGTAGCCTTAGAGACTAATGCTATTCAGCAATATTTTAATGAATGGGTAATTTAAATATGTACTTTTGTATAAAAATTTTATTTCCTAAAATTTAGGAATTAAAATTGAGATTTATATTAAACATCCTTCTTTACATGTGATTTGGCTTTTTTTGTATATATCTGAAGGGGAACACAGAACTTGGTTCATTTTCTAAATGAATCTGTATAAAATGTGACACACTAAGGATATGCAATAATTATTTTGTTCAAAAATTTCAGAGTAATATATATAAAAATAAATTTATAAAACAAGCTATGACCCAAAAAATTTGGCACTGAAGAAACGTTTTAAATATTAAATCCAGGAAAATGGAAATCATTTCCAAAAATATAATGATGAAGTTATAATGTAATATATTATTATCTAAACTAAAACAGATTCTTTAGTTCTTGGCACATGTGCTCAAATGAAAATTGAAATATAATGATTTATCAATCTAAAAGAATGTGCCACTTAAAAGCATTATCCTGTTACTTTTTCCTCAAAAAAAAAAAAGTAAATATATCCCATCAATCCATTGCTTTAAAAACAAAATTACCACAGGCCCACATTTCAAATTTTAAAATGCATTTTTCTGCTTAAGTTTAGAAAGAGCTTAGATAAAATGGAAGAAAAACAAGCAGCATAATGGAAAATTAAGTTAGTTTAAGTTAGTACAAAGTAATTTGACACTTGAAAAATTAAGAATTCTGTGCTACAGCAGTCAATGTTGTTATCATATAAGTCATATATTATAAGCAAGTGCTGTTTATATTAAATAGAAATTTGAAAATATGACTTTAGCCAACTTGGGAACATTTGACATTAGTAAACAGAGGTTCTTCTGTTTACTAATGTCAAAGGGCCAACTTTACCTGACCCAGACATAAAACTAAAACCACTGTGCATCTGAAGGTAAATGTCAACTAGAGAGTTTACCTCAAAGAATTAAAAGTAAAGAATCTTATTTAAGAAGATGTTGAAAAATCCAAGGCTATTTTTAACAAGGTTCACATGCCTCTTTTAGGAAGAACCCAAAGGAAAAACATTAAAAATGAGAGCATACTTGTTTCAGTATGATAATTTAATCTTCAATTTAATTTTTTCCCAAAGATAATCGATATAATATAAAAAGTATAAATTAGATACAGCTTTTAAAATCACATATGTGGTATTTCATAACTAACTTTGTTTTTCCACTATGTTTCATAAAGAAAGATTAATTAGGCAGAGTCAAAAAGTGGTAAGTAAGAAAAGCATATAAATTTATAATAAAAAATCAAATTACCACAGAACTGAGGTCACTCTAATGGAAAAATAAAAAAGAAAAATTAGAAAAATCAGAATTAAATGTTAAAGAAAAAGAATAACTAACTTTAAAATAAAATGCATTTCTGCATTTTTTTTTAATTTTCTAAACAAGACAGCATTAGTAAAACAAAGAAGTAAACAGAAAGTAACAAAGGAATATGACATTTTTCTAAAAAGGTGAAACTACTATGGTTAAATGAATGAAGAACACTACAGGTGAATATTTAAACAGGAGCAAATATTCAAGGACAAATTTGGGTGAGAAAGGTATAACCCATCTCTTTCTAGTTCTATAAATTCTTTACCTACACCGTAATTCTTCACGGATTACTTAGGATGCCTGTAAGTTCTCTTCTACAATCAGAGTAGATATACACTGTATTGTACACCTTTCCTAAATTTATCTAATAATGGAAGCATTTTTTTCAAGAAGCATCTTCAGTGACTAGAGTTCTATGCATTATACCTCAGGAAATGCTGAGCTAGACCACATCAGACAACTGAGAGTTTATTCTTTTCTTGTTAATATATTTTATAGTTTGTCTTTTTTTCATATATACTTCTAAGGCTACTTATTTATCAAGGGTCATCTCAAATGTTGCCTCTTTTGTCCAACCCATTGCTAAAAATACTTTTTCATCTCCGATGTTCCCAGAATCTAAGTACACTTCATGATCAGGTGGTACTTACATTGCATTTTTGTCATGTTTGTTTCCTCCACTAGATCTAAGTACCCTGAGGATTGGGAAGATGCCCAATTTATATTTAACTTCTCTCTACTACCTGGCATGGAGCCCTATTCCCAGCAGGTGACCCAATGTTTGAACCTAGTTGCTAATGTCACCAATCTTCTTTCCTATTTTATAAGACGGCAACAAAATTTCTCATAACAAACTTGTTTTCCTTTCAGTGATTCACATATTGCTAGAATTATTAGAAACAGAGTAAAAAAACATGTTTGAGACAATTGTGGGGTTAATAAAAGTCAATGTGTAAGAACTACAGCACAAAGTAATAAACATCACCTACCGATATGTGTGTGGTTTATGAACTCCTATAATTTACCTGAATTTTCTAGTTGGGGTCAATAGAATCTGCTTGGCCCCATAGGCTGAATAGTATTTGTTTTCTAATAGGTGATACCGAATATCTTAGAGGCCCTAAAAATACTATTTGTTTACTGCTGGTTTTTAAAGAAATATCTATTTTCAAAGGTTCAGAATTTTACATATTTTCTTAGTTGACATTTGTTGGCAAAGATTACAAATTTTGTTTATATATAATGTTAACTGAAGAAAGCAACATTCTGTTACTATAATTATAAAAACAGTACTAAACATAAGTTAGTAAAATCTGAAAGAGAACATGGATTAATGAAAAGCCCATTATTTTTTGGTGTGGTGGAATTGTGGGATTTTTTTCACCCTTCCTTTTTGGGGAGTATATCACATTTATAATATTATTCAAGGAATAACAAGTAATTTTAAAAACTGCAAAAATCACTCTAAATATTCATGTTATACAACTATTTGACAAGTATCTTAATCTACCACTACATTTGCAGCAAAGAAAACCTAAAATAGTTTAATATGTGCCTTCTTAGGAGCCAATTATAAGAAAAAAGACCACCTACAGCACTGTTTGTTTCTAATTTGCAAACATATATACTCTTGCAAAATAGTTACTTATCTTCCCTCATACTATGGATGAACTCTTTCCTAGCAAAACAATAAATTAAGACCACTTAAAATTTAATAAGTGGAATAGCTATACTATAATTAATCAAAAGTATTCCAGTAAAACAAAAAAGGCAGCATACACATGTAGTATGGCAACTCCCCTAGCCCTGAAAAGAAATGTTAACTCTAAACTAGTAGGGGGAGCTAGTAATCCCCTTGATGAGACTGTATCTTCCCATGAAATATGCATTTTCTTTACTTATGTACTCCATATTCCATGTGCATTTGTAATTCTGCTTGGAATGCCTTCACTGATTTGACACTTTAATGTTTCCAACATCTATTATTTCCGTACTCCACTCCAGTTACCCTTCTCATCTTCTCTGAAGACTACTGTAAAATCTCAGCCCTAGACTTCATGCAGTACTTCAGATTCACGACATATACTATACTAGGTAGTTTTATTATTTTATGCACTTTTTGTCCTAATAGTACTCTACTGCAGGTAAGATTCCACTCTTGGTATGCCCATCTGTAGTACAAATTATATTGAATAAAAACTCAGATGCTGATGGTAAAAATACATGCAAATTTGACATAGGACTACAAATTTCTGATCATTAACTTTAGAGTAATAAAGACATAATTTTCATTTCAAAATACTGTATTTTAATATTTATGACAGTGGTAGGAAAGACATGACTTTTGCAGGAGTAATGGGCCCATTAGGAAATCGTTTTTTTCTGGAACTCCAGAAGCCAAGATAAAGTAGAATTTTTCTACTTTACTTTTATTGTTTTTTTTTTTTTTTAAAGTAGAATTTTAAGAAAGAAATCCAAACAATAAAACCTTCTTCCTATGGCAAAATCTATTTTATCTCTTTTGTTCAAATAGAAGATAGGTTATCTTCTACTCTCTAAGTTACCGTATTTTTATTTTTGCCAATCTTGTTTATTCCAAAAAGTACTTCTAACCATTCACTGAAGTTAATGAACAAACTGCAGCTGACACACTGATTTCCCAGGACAAAGAATTTAATTTACTGAGTTCTACTTGTCAATATTTTCCAAGAATATTAAATGATTTTTGCAGGGTTAGATTGACTACTTCAGAATCACAGTGTAAATATTTAACAAATTGCTATGGTTTTTAGATAGTAACAATACTCATTAAGTGGAAATTTAGGGCAATGATTTAATGAAAGGGGGTGAAAGCCTCATGAAATTAACAAAAATAAAATTCAAGATACACTGATTCTATATAATTTTAAAACAGCATATTAAAAGATCTACAATGAAATTATTCTCTTTTGATTAAACTTGAGGCTCATTTTTCACAAGTAATTCACACTCTTCTCAGCAATTTACTTCAACATGAAATGAAATGTAATACATCAGAATTTTAGTCAAGTAAGATCTTACTTTTAATCTGAATTCCTATTAAGTGCTAAACACTTACCTCTGCATTGTAAAATTTGGTTTTCACATCCAATGGTTTGAGAACCTAGTCGAATAAAGCATATCAATCAGAGGAGATTATCACTTATTTTTGTTTATTTATTTTTAAATCACAGGGTTATATCTGTCAAAGGCATTTTCTAATTTTAATTGTAAAAAGCTTTTTTAATAGGTATGCAATATTTTTGCAAAAACAACAAAAAACCCAAAAAACTATCCCAAATGTATTTATAAAAGACAACCATCATTTCTTAATTGGGTAATAGTCACATGAGTTACATGTGTGTTTACTCCATAGTATTTTTGTTATACTGAATATATGTATTTTATGTATTTTTCTCTATATATTTCACAAAAATGTTTATTAAAATAAGTGCATAAATCTCTTATTTTCTTTTAAAAGTCATGCAAAATCTTAAATGAGTGATACAGCAAAATTTTTTCTTTTAGAAGTTTTTTTTTTTGGAAAGTTTTGTTTTTTTCAAGTAATCTCTACACCCAACATGGGGCTTGAACTCAAGACCCCACAATCAGGAGTCACATGCTCCACATAATGAGGCAGGTAGGTGCCCCAAAATAAATCTGGGTACATTTAATAATTTAATTAATTCCTTCTGTTAATACTTTTTCTTCCACTTAAAAACACATAGGTATGAAAAATACATATTGCATAATATCTAGATCTAATTTAAAGGGTTATATGTGGTCATCTCATCCCTAAAACCACTAAAACCAGTGGTTTTAACTATTTTTAATCACAGAGTGAAAACTCTGTATAAATACAAAACTCTACATATAAGTTTGGTGACTCATGGAATCCTGGAAGGAAGCGTGGTCCACTCAGCCCAAGTCAATTATCTTTCATTTAAATATTTCTTTAGAAACTTGATATGATTTATACTTAATTTATCTGGACTTTGTACTCCTTTTATCCCTCTTGTATATTCTTGTGAGTTTTGTCAAGGTATAATAACAGGACAATCTTTTTTGGATAAAAATCTGTAAATAAGGGGTGCCTGGCTGGCTCAGTCAGAATAGTGTGCAAATCTTGATCTCGGGGTCATGAGTTTGAGCCCATGGTTGGATATAGAGATTACTGAAAAAATAAAAAAATAAACTTAAAAAAATCTTCAGGTGAAATATTACACTGACAATGATAATTTCTCTGCTTTTACTTAATTTAGTCTGACTTTAGATTTCTAGTACTATGACAAATGCAGATATATGAAGCTATTTGCTTTATTTGGAGGCTGTTTTCCCTGCAGATAGATAGGAATAACTTCACAGGGGAAAAAAATCTGTAAACTATTTACACAGTCACATTTAATACCTGAAATTTGAAGAATTTTCTAAAATACATTTTTTCTCCACCCTGAGTTGTATAGCTCACTGCACACACCAAGCTGAAATGGAAAGAAATCTCTGAATTATCTTTGATTTTGTTTAATAATAAATCTAATACACCTCAATTTTACTCACAAATTTGGAAAATATTATAAACAATGGTGTAAAAGCGTAGCCAAATGAGCCTAGAGTAGGGAAAAAGAGTTTTAGCTCTTTTTATATTTATAAAAATATAATTCAATGAACAAGAAAGCTTTGAATAGCAAAATTAAATATACAATAGTGAAATATATTCCAAAACAAATCTGAAAAATCAAATAGTTAAATGTACAAATTAAGTTTATAAAATTTAGAAGAAAAAATATAAATTCAAAAAAATTCTAGGATGGGTAAAGACTTTTTAATATAAATGGGCAATGGAAAGGAAAAGAGTCATAAATGTATAAACTGAACAAATCAAAATCATGTTAAAATAAAAAGCAGACAAAATGGGATAAAATACTTCTAATGAAATGAAGAGAAATCTCATAAGCAAAACATTAGTATCTTGCTCAAAATAGGAGGAAAGGATATATAGATAGATGACAGTACCATAAATGGCTAACAAAAAGGTGAAAACATTCAGCCTCACAAGAGGTCAAAGTAATAAAGTAATGAGACATATTTTTTCCACTTCTTAAGATTTAAAAAAATTTCTTTTACAGGTGTTACCAGGATTTGTGAGGGGTTAGAGAAGGTGACTCTCTCTACACTGCTAGTGGTTAAAAGAGATTTAGAAAACAAGTCTTAAGTAAGAGTCTTAAAAATGCTTATATGCTCCTATGGTAAACCCACTATAAGCAGTCTACCACAGGAAATACTAAGATGCTCAGCACTGTATTATTTACAACAGCGGAAGACTAGAAACAATCTAATGTCCAATTAGTAAACAAATTAAAGTATATGGTCCAAGCACATAAGATAAAACTATCACAAAAAGAATGTTTTCACAGAATATTGACTCAAGTGGGAAAATGTTCACAGTGCACTGAAAAAGATAAAACCATGGGTAATATGATCAAAATTTTGAAAAGTATTATTTATTTATATAAATATGTTACATAAACACACATAAAAAACTAGAAAATCATATACTAATATTTTAATAGCAGTTACACTCAGTGGTGAAAATACAGGAAATTTAATTTCTCCTTTTAAGTTAAGTGTACATAAGCCAGGTACTAGGGATGTAGTATTGTTCAAAATACAGTAACTGTTTTCAAGTGCTCACAGTAAAAAGCAGTATAGCAGGGTATAGATTTTTTGAAGCCAGATTTAGATTTGAGTTCCACTTCTTATTTACTATTTAATTCTACAAGAGACTCATCTTCTCTAAAAGGAAGGTTTTTATACATTTAATAAACTTCAATAAACTTAAATTCTTAATAAAATTTAATAGTTGTAATAAATATAAAATTTAAATAAAAATAAAATAACAATTTAATGAATTTCAATAAACTCTATTTCAACAAGTACTGACCACTATTCTCTGCTAGATCATGAGGACACAGCTGACTTCATGGAACTCGTACTCTAACGGAAATGACAGGCACAAGTAATTAATTTTAAGCAGAAGACTAAAAAAATGACAAGTTATGGAATATATTAGAATATATTAAAAGGGGTATTTAATTTAGTCTTGGAGGTTAGGAAAGCTGCTTTGAGAAGTCATGGTGAATCTGATATATGAAGAAGTGAAAGTAAGCTAAACAAACGAACAGAGTTATTCCTTAAGAAGGGAAAAATTTATCTCAAGTCTTGGAGGAGTGCAAAGGAAAGAGACTTCCAATATCACTTAGTATAAAACAGGGAGGAATGAGAAAAGGTAAGAACTAAAGCAGCTCATACGGATTAGGTTCTAGAGAACTTTGTAAAGCCAATACAAAGAATTTTCTATGGATAGTGGTCGGTCACTGAAGAGTCAAGTGACTTATCCAAGAACATGTAATTAATAAATGATGGAGCTGAAATTTGAACTCTTTAAATTTTGACTGCAAAGCTCATACCAACCACAGAATATATACTAAGAAGTGCCTACAAAAGAGATTTCACCACAATGAACTGATTAACAGCTAATATTATATACTACTTTAAGCCAAGGAAGAGAGGCAAAATGGTGACATAAGTGGAGATGAAAAAGGTGGGATGACATACAGTTAGTAAGAATTAACAGGACTTTGTAAATTTATTGTATGTGTAAATGGTAAGGCAGATGGAAGTTTAAAATTATTTAGATGGCTGAAATTTTCATATCTGCCTCTCAAAGAAAAATAGAGGATTCACATTCATATGCCAGGAATACAGAATTTGATATATATTTTTTTTCTCAGAGCTTATCTTACTTTGGTTCTTTATTTCTGAATTTTCAGGATAGAATATATATACATAGTTAAAAATGGAACTGAAAAGTTGTACAGAACTGAGAAGCTGTAATTTAAAAATAAACATTATTAATGTCAGTTTCTAGCATTTCAAAAAATAATTAACATACATTTGGTCAGAGTGGTACCTGGGTTTTAAAAATCTGCATGGCTTTTTATTTTTTGGATAAGATTGTCTGTAGATGCAAACATGAAAACAGAAATACAGGAAAATAAATTAAGATATTTTCCCCTAAAAAACAAACATTTTGTTTCAAGTCTATGATAAGCATGTAATCCTGCAACATTAAATTCCTTCTTAAGTAGGTTCATAGGCTTGATACTAAATGGACATAAAACGAAAATTTCAAATAAAGGCATACATAAGGAAAAGCCTTTGAGAACTAGTAAAATTAATCCTTACATGTGTGTTCCAATTTCCTTCACTTCATGGTGTATGACATCATCAATACAACAATCAGGTTTAAGTTCAGCCACTGCAGCATTGGAAGCTGAAAGATTTAAACGCTGAGAACTTGTCTGAAGATCAGCCTTGAAAAAAAGAGATAAAAAAAAAATCCAAATGAGACTGGGTACCTACAGGGTGAGGCTGGATATGAGTGAAAAGAATAGGAGATCAGGAACAAGGAAGAAGGGCCGATGCGGAGCAACACTTCTTAGTGTCAGTCTTTCTACCACAGCTCTGCAGCTTAAAACCACATTAATGGTTCATACAAGTACACCAAAATCAAATAAATAAAATTAGCCAGAAGTAGGGGGAATAGGTAATGGAATATGAACAGTACCAAATGAACACAACCACAATGGGAGGGAGGGAGGGATGGGAAAAAAACTAACCTAAGGAAGCCTGGCTAACAAATGCTACAGACAAAAAGAATGGCACGGGGATACTGCACTCTAGCTAGTACGTTTGCTTGTATTAGCAATTCTGCAACTGTTATGGGCCTACCACAACCAAACCAAAAAATACTATGGATAATAAGAGAGAAGTTTCTCCCCTCTGGAGAAAAAAAAGGTGTAAATGAGGAAAGGGAGAAGAGGCTGCAATGAAACTTTTGGTGTTGAGTTGGTTTTAAAACATACATACAGATGGATAATCCAGAAACAAATATAGATAGATGTGCACACATGTGCTACTATAGAACACTAAAAGATAAATTACTATTCAAAACAATATAAGGTGGGGCGCCTGGGTGCCTCAGGAGGTTAAGCAGCTGCCTTCTGCTCAGGTCGTGATCCCGGGGTCCTAGGATCAAGTCCCGCATCGGATCTCAACCTGAGGCCTGACTCCACAGTAGGCAATTAACAAATATGTGTTGAATACTGAATGAATGAATGAATGAATGAATGAAGTTATGATGAAATTTTGATGCAAATGTCAAGAAACAGTAAAGACCATGTTAGGTAATGGGGATTGGGGAGGTTTTTGCATAAAAGCTTGGATTCTATCAAGTCTCTGTTTCTTTTTTAAAAACTAACAGGTTTTCTGCAGTTCATTCTAACCTAACATTCCTAATGCTAAGGCAGTGTGAAACAGGATATTTATTGGTGCTCTTTGATTATTATGTTCAGTTATAAAATAGTAGGAACTCAAATTTATTGGGCTCCATCTATGTGCAAGGCCTTGTTCTAAGTTTATTATTCATTTAATATCCACAATCCTGAAGTAGGCAGTCATACTATTCCCATTTTACAGACAATAAAACCATGGCAGAGGGAAATAATAACTTCCCCAAGGTTATACAACTAGTAAGTAATGGAACTGAGATTAAAAATTCCTTAAACATTTTAGAAACCTGAGAAAAAGGGATTAAAAAAAGAAACACTCAAACCCATGGGCTTTCTGTTCAGTATGTTTTCCTCTGTGTCATTTTTAAAGTATTAATGTATTTTAATGTATATACAGCTAAACACTTTCATCTTTTTCTTTTTTTTTTTTAAGATTTATTTATTTATTTATTTGTCAGAGACAGAGGGAGAGAGAGCGACTGAGCACAGGCAGACAGAGAGGCAGGCAGAGGCAGAGGGAGAAGCAGGCTCCCTGCAGAGCAAGGAGCCCGTTGCGGAACTCGATCCCAGGACCCTGGGATCATGACCTGAGCCGAAGGCAGCTGCCCAACCAACTGAGCCACCCAGGCATCCCTCATCTTTTTCTTTTTTGCTATTATAAATAATTCTGCACCAAACATTTATTTTCTTATTACCTATTATGTGTTTAGGGAAAATAGTGTGGAGAAATGGAAGACTGGCTTGGGATAGGAGAATTTTTTTTTTTTCCAAGAACTATTTGACCTTGGGCGCCTGGGTGGCTCAGTGGGATAAGCCGCTGCCTTTGGCTCAGGTCATGATCTCAGGGTCCTGGGATCAAGTCCCGCATCAAGCTCTCTGCTCAGCAGGGAGCCTGCTTCCCTCTCTCTCTCTCTCTCTCTCTGCCTGCCTCTCCGTCTACTTGTGATTTCTGTCAAATAAATAAATAAAAATCTTAAAAAAAAAAAAAACAAACTATTTGAGATCCAGACCTGAGCCAAAATCAAGAGTCAGAAGCTTACACGAGTGCACCCCAGGGGAATACAATTTAAATTTCAGGGTAAGGGGGCACCTGGGTGGCTCAGTGGGTTGGGCCTCTGCCTTTGGCTTGGGTCGTGGTCTCGGGGTCCTGGGATCGAGCCCCGCATCGGGCTCTCTGCTCAGCGGGGAGCCTGCTTCCCCCTCTCTCTCTGCCTGCCTCTCTGACTACTTGTGATCTCTGTCTGTCAAATAAATAAAAATCTTTTAAAAAATAAAATAAATTTCAGGGTAGGGTCTATGCTGCAATTTGGATGAGGAGAATTTAGGAAAAGGGTAAGGAAGAAACAGAAGGAAGCCTTTCAGATAAGTTAAACAGAGTCAGCAAAACATCTTAAATATGAGAGTTCAAAGGTGTCTTCAAAAGCCATCAGAAAAGAATTTTTTACTTAGCAAAAGCTGAGAAAGACAATTATCATATGGTCTTACTTATTTGTGGAACATAAGGAATAGCATGGAGGACATTAGGAGAAGGAAGAAAAAAATGAAGGGTGGGAATCAGAGCGGGAAAGGAACCATGAGAGACTCTGGACTCCAGGAAGCAAACAGGGTTTTAGATGGGAGAGGGCTTGGGGAGGATGGGTGAGCCCAGTGATTGGTATTGAGGGCACAGATTACATGGAACACTGGGTGTCATATACAAACAATGAATCATGGAACAGTTCATCAAAAACTAAGGATGTACTCTATGGTGACTAACAACATAATAAAAAAATTAAAAAATATATTAGTGTAATATTTTTAAAAAGGGAAAGAATTTTTTATAATTAAGGGATTTATATTCAGGAATAGAGAAAATATATTTTCAAAGATCTAGAATAAGCTTCAAGAGGACAGAGGCCTTGACTGTTTTTTTTTTTTAAGTTTAGTTTTGTTTTTTTTTAACAGATTTTATTTATCTATATGAGAGAGTGAGTGAGAACACAGAAGCAAGGGGAGCAAGCAGGCAGAGGGAGAAGCAGGTTCCCAGCTGACCAGGGAGCCTGGTGCGGGGCTTGATCCCAGGACCTGGGCACACGACCTGAGCCAAAAACAGACACTTAACTGACCAAGCCACCCAGATGGCCCTACTGTTTTCTTTCCCTAGCAACTATAACTGTGCCTGGAACACATTAGAAATAGAAATTCTTGGGTACCATTTTAGACTAATCAAATCAGAAACCCTGGGGATGAGCTTTGGCAGTCAGCATTTTAACAAGCTCTCCAGATGATTTTAATACTTCCTAAAGTTTGAGAACAACTAGTATACACAAAAAGAGTTATCTGTTTTATTTCCAGTACAATAATTATATTGTTTTGTTTATATAAAAATATTTTTAAATGTAGCATGTTAATATTTTCAGATACAATGCTGGATTTTTTTCAATTAAAAAGAAAAACCTAGTGGGTTTCCAGTTGAACATGGTAGACTATACAAGCATTTTTATTGTTTTAGTGTTGTTTTTACAACACTAAGCTGACAAAAGAATTTTTAAAAGTACAGATTCACAATCCCTCTTCTTTGATTTCAAATTCCCAGAGTTGTAAAAAATTAAAGTTTTAAGGGCAGAAGTCTGGGTATCTGAAGTAATAGCAGCAGGGTAACCATGAATTTCCCAAGTCATCCATAAAACAAAAACAAAAGCAACTAAAACTAAAGCTTGCGTTAATATAATTAGAAAGCATCATATGTCCAAACTTCATATTACCTGTAAGTAGACATATATCAAATTTTTACAAGCTATTTTTCATGTTCTTGTCATGAACCTTTGCAAAGAATAAGGGAAGTTAAGGGGAATTTGAGCTGAACAGAAAGAGAAGAGGTAGGTCTAATACTGATCTAAACCACTTTCAGAAAGACAAAGTCTATTCTAAGCATGAAAATACCAATAAAGTGCATTACTGGAAGATAAGAGCACGGTCTCCAGGGAAGGGACTTAACAGTTGTTTGACAGGAAAGAAAACAGTTCAGGGTTTTGAAAAACAGTTCAAAGGAGAGACACCTTTTAGAAACTGTGGATTGAAGAGGATAAATTTAGGACACTACAATTCACACGAAAAGGGAAAATTTGGGGTGCTTGAATGGCTCAGTAGGTTAAGCATCTGCCTTCAGCTCAGGTCATGATCCCAGGGTGCTGGTATCAAGCCCATCAGGCTTCTTGCTCAGTGGGGAGTCTACTTCTCCCTCTACCTCTGTCCACTGCTCCCCCTGCTTATGCTGTCTCTCTCTGCCAAATAAATAAATAAAATCTTAAAAAAAAAAATTGAGGAACACACAACCCCATTCTCCTCTGTCAGCCTCCCCAAAAGACACAGTAAAGAAACCACACTTTGTGCACAATGCTTTAAGAGGGTGTTGTTTTTTTTTTTTTTAAGATTTTATTTATTTATTTGACAGAGAGAAATCACAAGTAGATGGAGAGGCAGGCAGAGAGAGAGAGAGAGAGAGATCGGGAAGCAGGCCCCCTGCCGAGCAGAGAGCCCGATGTGGGACTCAATCCCAGGACCCTGAGATCATGACCTGAGCCAAAGGCAGCGGCTTAACCCACTGAGCCACCCAGGCGCCCCAAGAGGGTGTTTTTGAATTAGGAATATCAAAGCACCCAAACTGCATTTCACAGAATGCAAAGCCTCCAACAGTTTTCATCTACACAAAAATAATGTAAAAAGAAAATAGGTGAGAACTGAGAAAATTCACTGATAAAAACTGCCACCCAAAACCAACAGTGAACTACTGTATCTAAGAGAAAAATGAAAAATATTTAAACAATTAAATACTCTCAAGAGAACACTTGAAATATAAAAAAACACCTAGAATGAGAAATTTTAAAACTAAGGCGAAATTTGTTGTTGTTTTAGCATGGGGCTAAAATTTTTTAAGAGAAGAATGTAGATAGTTGATTGAATTTGGGAAAGAAGAAAAGGACACAAATCATATTAGAAACATGAAATGACAAACGAAATAATGGAATACACCTACTATTAAAATACAATCCATGAAAACTTTCTAGAAATAACAGATCTAAATCTACATATTCAAAGGGTGCACTTGCTATCAGAGAAATGACATTAAATGACCAATTCTAAAACATACAGAAAAAAAATCCCCCGGGCCTCCAGGAAAAATTATCAAATTTCTTACAAGGCAAGAGAGTAAGACTGGCATCAGTCCTCTCAAAAACAGCATATATATATATCTAAGTAACAAAGGAACACCATTTTCAGAAGACATAAAGAAGGAAAATGTAAACAAAGGATTTTTATATCCAGCCAAACTGTCTTCCAAGTATTAAAAACACTTTTGAACATTTTAAGGCTCAGAGGATATTACACCCACAAGCATGTCCTGAGCAATCTATTTGAGAAATCTCCAACCAACCAAAATGCAAATAAAAATGGGAAGATATGGGAAGGGGGTAAAGGGAATGTAGTCTAAGCAATAAGTAAGAGTTAAAGGACACTATTAAAGACTAAAAGCCCTACAGTAAGCAGCTAAGTATGAAATAGTGAAGGTGGGAAGTATCATAAAAGGCAAAAATATAAAGGCAAAACATAAAACAAAAATACAAATTAACAAAAAATTATTTGAAAAATAAGGAACTGAAACACCTTACATGGGGAAAAAAGGCATACCAGATATAAAAGAATAGGCTTACTATTTAAAAACAAAACAATGTGACCTCTTTGAAACAAACCATATAAACTTATAGATACATGTGAAGGGACTTAATTTAGCAAATAAAAAAATTCAATATGGCTCACAAATCAAGACCCAACTATGTGTCGTATAAAAGAAACATAAATAAAAATAAAAGAATTGGGCACCTGGGTGGCTCAGTGGGTTAAAGCCTCTGCCTTCGGCTCAGGTCATGATTTCAGGGTTCTGGGATCAAGCCCTGCATCAGGCTCTCTGCTCAGCAGGGAGCCTGCTTCCTCTCTCTCTCTCTCTCTCTCTCAGCCTGCCTCTCTACCTACTTGTGATCTGTCAAATAAATAAATAAAATCTTTAAAAAAAAAAAAAAGGATCGAGGAAGGCTAAAAATAAAAAGATGGACAAAGGCACACCAGGCAAATGGAAACAGTAACAAAACCAGGTGGTGATATAGGCACCCAACTAAGATTCAGGCAAAAAAGCATTAAACATGGAAAGGAGGAAACTTTTAGTGCTATAAGCAACAATTCAAAAGGAAGAATGAGGGCGCCTGGGTGGCTCAGTTGGTTAAGCAACTGCTTTCGGCTCAGGTCACGATCCCGGAGTCCCCGGATCGAGTCCCGCATCAGGCTCCCAGCTCCATGGGGAGTCTGCTTCTCCCTCTGACCTTCTCGCCTCTCATGCTCTCTCTCACTGTCTCTCTCTCAAATAAATAAATAAATAAAATCTTTAAAAAAAAAAAAACACAAAAGGAAGAATGACTAAGCGCAAAGTGTAAAAAAAAAAAAAGCACAAAGTGTAAGATACAAATAGTAGCACAATAATAATATGAGATTAGCATGTCACTTTCAGTACAAGACAGACCAAGTTGACAAAAAAAAAAAAAAAAAAAAAAAGGAAGTAAAGATGCAGGATACCTGACACCACCATCAGTAAGATAAATCTTATGGATCTACATATCTAGCTCTACAGTAGATAAAAGAAAATAGACCTTCTTCTCAAGAACACATGGAATATTCATTAAAAATTAAATTAGGTCACAAAAACTAGCAAATTCTTTAAGTAGGACTAAAATAAGAACAAAATTTTCACAATGCAATTAAACAAACTATAGATCATTAACCAGAAAAAAACAAAAAACAAAAAACCCTTTCTATCTCAAAAACCTATTCAACAACTCAGGTAGAAAGGAAAACAAAAATAAAATTATAGAATTGTTTAAAAAGTAATTTTAATGAAAATGCTATACATTAAAATCTGTAGAATATATCTAAAGCATCAATCAGAAGAAAATTCACTTTTATCAACAGAAATAACAGAACAAAAATTTAAATATTAAATCCTCAGCTGAAAAATCTAAAAGAGAACAAAGTAAAAAATCAGAAGCATAAGAAAGGAACTTGTTAAAAGCAAAAATCAATGAGGTAGAGAATAAAAAAACATTAAATACAAGTAATGAAAATAGCTTTTTGAAAAAAAATTAAAATATACAAATTAAAAGCTAGTTTAATGAAGAGATTAAAAAAAAGGAAGCAGAATTATGCAAAGTAAGAAATGACTAGGGAAAAATAACACCAAATAAGAATAAGCTTTTTTAAAAAGGATTTTATTTATTTATTTGAGAGAAAGAGAAAGTGAGAGAGATCATAGAAGGAAAGCGTAAGGCTGACTCCTGGCTAAGCAGAGAGCCCAATACAGGGCTTGATAGCAGGACCATAGGATCATCACCTGAGCCAAAAGCAGGTGCTTAACTGACTGAGCCACCCAGGCACTCCTGTGAAGAAATTTTTTTTTTTTAAGATTTATTTATTTGACAGAGAGAGGTCACAAGTAGGCAGAGGAAGGCAGAGCGGGAGGAGGAACCAGGCTCCCCACTGAACAGAGAGCCCGATGCGGGGCTTGATCCCAGGACCCTGAGACCATGACCAGAGCCAAAGGCAGAGGCTTAACCCACTGAGCCACCCAGTTGCCCCTGTGAAGAAATTTTTAAGAGATTACTTTGCAGACCTGTATGCAAATACTACCTAAATTGGATCATTTCCTAGAATAAAACAGTTTAACAAACTGTTACACGCCTTTAGACATAAAAAGTTTAAATGGATCTCCATAGGAAAACAATGCAAATGTTATTAAGAAACTTACCCCATTAGACACACAAGCTCACATGATTTCACAGAATTCTGTAAACCCTACAAAACCCACATAGTCTAAATGCTCTAAATACACTGTTTTGAGGCACTGGAAATGAAGGAAAATTATCTCAATCTTTATTTGAGAGATCACTGAGGAAAAGGGAAAGGCAGAAGCAGACTTGCCACTGAGTGGAAAGCCCAATGAACGGCTCGTTTCTAAAACCCTGAGATCATGACCTGAGCCAAAGGCTTAACCAACTGAACCGCCTAGACATTCCTTCCCTTTTTTTTTTTTAAAGATTTTATTTATTTATTTGACAGACAGAGATCACAAGTAGGCAGAGAGGTAGGCAGAGAGAGAGGAGGAAGCAGGCTCCCTGCTAAGCAGAGAGCCTGATGCGGGGCTCGATCCCCAGATCCTGGATCATGACCTGAGCCAAAGGCAGAGGCTTTAACCCACTGAGCCACCCAGGCGCCCCTCCTCCTTCTTTAAAAAATTATTTTTAGGGGCACCTGGGTGCCTCAGTGGGTTAAACCGCTGCCTTCAGCTTGGGTCATGATCTCGGGGTCCCAGGATCGAGTCCCGCATCGGGCTCTCTGCTCGGCAGGGAGCCTGCTTCCTCCTCTCTCTCTCTCTGCCTGCCTCTCTGCCTACTTGTGATTTCTCTCTGTCAAATAAATAAATAAAATCTTTAAAAAAATTATTTTTATTAACATATGATGTATTATTTGCCCCAGGGGTACATGTGTGCGAATCATCGGGCTTACACATTTCATAGCACTCACCATAGTACATACCCTCCCCAATGTCCATAACTCAACCATGCTCTCTCTACCCACCAACCCTCAGTTGTTTTGTGAGGTTAAGAGTCTCTTATGGTTTGTCTCCCTCTCCATCCCATCTTGTTTCATTTTTTCCTTCCCTATGCCTTAACCCCCCTGCCTTTCCTCTCAAATTCCTCATATCCAGGGAGATCATATGATAATTGTCTTTCTCTGATTGACTTATTTCGTTCAGCATAATACCCTCTAGTTCCACCTATGTCGTTGCAAATGGCAAGATTTCATTTCTTTTGATGGCTGCATAGTATTCCCGTGCGTGTGTGTGTGTGTGTGTGTGCGCGCGCGCGTGTGCATATGTCTCTCTCTCTCTTACATCTTCTTTATCCATTCATCTGTTGATGGACATCTGGGTTCTTTCCCTAGTTTGGCTATAGTGGACATTGGTGCTATAAACATTGTTTTTTTTTAAGAAACCATAATACTGACATCTAAAACTGAATACCCAACATAAAAAAATGAAAAATATAGACCAGCATCATGCTGTGATTCCTCACCTATAACCTCAAGTTATTCTGATGTCAAAAATGGCTTATGTGTATATCATGAATCTGAATGTTTTACCTGAGAAACTAAGATAATTCTTGGTGGGCATTGCACAGTAAACATTAGCCGCTATTATTATTAATACCAAGGCCTTTATGCAAATTAAAACTGAATAAAGCCAACATAAATATAAATACATATTTAATAGTAAGTATGGTATCATATTATTTACTCTTTTAAATACTGACTTAAATCATATGCACTTGCTGATTTATTCACTTTTATGAAAATAAATTAATCATTACTGAATGTCAACTGTATGCCAGGAAAAAAAGTATATATTCTCAAAGCTCAAAGTCAGATCTTTTCATAATCAATGCAGAGGTTGGCAAACTTCTTTAAACGGTCAGATAGCAGGGCGCCTGTGTGGTCCAGGGGTTAAGGCCTCTACCTTCGGCTCAGGTCATGATCCCAGGGGGCTGGGATTGAGCCCTGAATTGGGCTCTCTGCTCGGTAGGGAGTCTGCTTCCCTTTCTCTCTCTCTGCCTGCCTCTCTACCTACTTGTGATCTCTGTCTGTCAAATAAATAAATAAAATCTTAAAAAAAATAAAAAAAATAAAAGGTCAGATAGTTGGGGCACCTGAGTGGCTTAAGAGTCTGCCTTTGGCTCAAGTCATGATCCCAGGGTCCTGGGATCAAGTCCTACATCAGGCTCCCTGTTCAATGGGAGTCTGCTTCCCCCTCTGCCCCTCCCTCTGCTTGTTCTCTCTTTCTTTCAAATAAATAAATAAAAGCTTAAAAAAATAAAAAAATCAAAGTTCAGATAGCAAATACTTTAAACTTTACAGGTTATCCAATGTCTCTGCAAACTCCCCAGTTGTAGTCCCAGTAGTAGCCCAATATCTGCCCCAGATAATACCTAAATGAATGACTGTGGCTGCTGCCAATAAAACTTTATTTATGGACACTGGCATTTGAATTTCATGTAATTTTCACATCCAAAGTAAGATTGTTTCTTTGAATCATTTGAAAATGTTGAAACAATCCTTAACTCCAAGGCCTTACAAAAACAGGCAAAGAGACCAAATTTGGCCTGCAGGCTATAGTATGACAACGCATGGTTTAATAAAAGGCAGATACTCCATCCATAGTAAGACAAGCATACAAACACGTATGAAAAACTCTGCATCCAGTTTCTGGTAGTTGGGTCCTATATGAAATTTGGAATACTGGCTCTATGAGGTCCTTTTCAATTCTAACACTTGCTGATCATTTAAAAACTCATTTTAATTGGACTTCCCTTCCAGCAATGCTGCAGTAACATAAAGTTACCATGTGAAGATAGCCTTGATGACTTCTGCCCGACCTACAGTAAATTTTTACTTTCTTTATATTTAGTTTCAAATTGTTTGAATTAGCATATTCTATCTCTTGATTTCTAATGCTGGCAAGAATATTCTTCTTTTTAAGATTTTTATTTATTTGACAGACAGATCACAAGTAGGCAGAGAGGCAGGCAGAGAGAGAGAGAGGAGGAGGAGGCAGGCTCCCTGGCGAGCAGAGAGCCCGATGTGAGGCTCGATCCCAGGACCCTGGGAACACGACCCGAGCCGAAGGCAGAGGCTTTAACCACTGAGTCACCCAGGCACCCTGGGAAGAATATTCTAACTGGTGTATTTCCTACAAGCTATCCCATAACATGCTTTCATATCAGTCTTCCAACACAGTGCCAATACCTTTGCTCATAAGTCCCCACTGACTGCCCACTGCCTTAAAAAAAAAAAAAAAAAAGCTAAAACCTTTAGCTGTCAGCTGGCTTTCGAGATGCTCCACTCAATGGCTACTGCACATCTTTGTACCTTATCTACTTCTATCAAGTGAATTCTGTTCATGGCTACAAGAACACATTATGGATGCCTATGTCTGGGCTGATTATCATGTTTTGCTTTTCCTCTGGGTCCTACTATTTTTTGAAGATCCTGTTGCATACCTTCTCCTCTAATATGTCCTCAAGACTGATGCAATCATCTGTGATCTTTCCTCCTCTTCCAAATTCTATTATGTTAATCACAAAATAATAAAAACTGAAACCTTTAACTGGTATACTGTCTCACCCAAGTGATCACAACTTTTGAGGATAAGGAAAAATCATTCTGTGCTTGTTACCATATTATCTTACACAATTAGGTGTTCAATTAATGCCTGTTGTTAATGACAATTAAAAAGTCCAGTATCAAAGTGCATCTTAATGAAGTTTCAAAAACATAAGAATACAAATTAAAAAGTTAAAAAAAATATATATATATATACCAAGCAAGAATGCCACTTACTTTTACTAATATATCTTTTACAACTTGATTGCTATCATTATGAACGCTGATGTAACTGGAAAAGGTCTCTCCCAAAAAAATATTCCTGTGAAATAAAATAAACTTTTAGGCAGAAATCTACTCATATTTTAACACACATAATCTATATAAGCACCGCTGAGAACTTAAAATGGAGAAGAATTTATTAAAGGATAATGATTAAGTGAAATACTGCTTCAGCATTTCTTTGTGTACCCTATGCTGCTCATTCATTACCCAGTACACTTGAAAATACTGATGTAGTCTATAAAATATGACATAATCTTGGCTCTCAACTACTGTACAAATAGCCTATTTCCCTAGATATAAGCCACTGAAATTAGATCCATATTTAAAGTCTTAATGATTATTTACTGACGAGGCTAGAAAAGGCAATTTTTGAAATAACTTATGCCCTGAATCTAGTAGAGACCCCCAATTGATCTGAGTATTTTTTTACCAATTTGTCTTATTTTTCTAAGTTACTCTAACACAAATTCTTTATATTTTTTGTAAGGTAAGTTTTATAAAAATACCTGTTTATAAATATATATTACACAAAAACCTATAAATATATTTCACATAAATTTTTAAATATGAACATAATTCCAAGCTTTCAAGACACCAGTCAATAACTACATTTTGTAAACCTTTTTTAAACCTAAAAATTCCGGGACGCCTGGGTGGCTCAGTTGGTTAAGCAGCTGCCTTCGGCTCAGGTCATGGTCCCAGCGTCCTGGGATCGAGTCCCATATCGGGCTCCTTGCTTGGCGGGGAACCTGCTTCTCCCTCTGCCTCTGCCTGTGCTCGCTCTCTCTCCCTCTCTCTCTGACAAATAAATAAATTAAAAAAAAAATTAAAAAAAAAAAAACCTAAAAATTCCATGTGGTCTTAAATTCTCTCAGTTGAAAACAGAAAAACCAAGGGCTTCTACCTCATTAATAACCCAGAAGTAGAGAAGAACTAAGAGTAAGAGAAGGAATAAAAATTGACAGTTCCTAATTAGCTGAGAAGTCTGATAGCTTATGTTAGGAGAGGACTATGAAACTGAACAAGAAAGCAGCTTTCTAAAAGACATTTAGAGGGGCGCCTGGGTGGCTCAGTGGGTTGAAGCCTCTGCCTTCGGCTCGGGTCATGGTCCCAGGGTCCTGGGATCGAGCCCCACGTCGAGCTCTGCTCTGCAGGGAGCCTGCTTCCTCCTCTCTCTCTCTCTCTGCCTGCCTCTCTGCCTACTTGTGGTCTCTGTCTGTCAAATAAATAAATAAAATCTTTTAAAAAAAAAATAAATAAATAAAAGACATTTAGATTAAACCAGTTAAAAGAAAAGGAATATAGGCTACTAAAAAATGCAGTAAGATCTAAGGAAGAAAGTTAAAATTTAATCGTCCCTAGAAACCACTATTCATACTTTGATTTTTTTTTTTTTTTTTTTTTTTTTGCAGTGTGGTGGTGGTGGTGGTTTGGAGGAGATGGCAGAGGAAGAGGGAGAGAGAGAATCCCAAGCAGGTTCCACACCCAGGGTGAGCCCAGTGCAGCGCTTGATCTCACCACCCAGAGATCAAGACCTGAGCAGAAAGCAACTTAATTAACAGAGCCACCCAAGGAGCCCCTTTTCTTTTTTTGTATCTTTTTTTTTTAATTAAAAAACTCCCCCAGAATCACTAAGTATAATTCTGGTAAAACCTTTTTTTTTTTTTTTACCACTTAAATGTATGAGTATTTTTCCATTTATTAGTTATTTTATGAAAATATAATTTGTAATGGCTTTAAGTATGGCTTATGTCAACACATTCTTACCCGAAATTCTGTGGTAAAGTCAACATTTCACCCAACATTAAAATTTCTGCACCATTTACAGTTGAAGGATCATCTCTCATGAGTTGGTTAAAAAGATCTCCTATAGAAAGAGAAAAATGTAAATTCTAAAATCTATCTTGTAAATAAGTTTTACTGCCACAAAGAAAGAGCTGGTTGAAATACTTTAAAAAAATGCTTTAACAAAAATCTAATTTATTATCTTCACTACAACAAATTTATGACAAAAAATTTGAGTTCCATAGAGAATGAATGCTTCAGAAACAAAGGAAAATGAAGGCCATCAGATACAAAATATAAAGAGCTCCAATAATTTTAAAGGGAATGGCTAATATACAAGTTGATGGACCATGTGAAGATAAATAAAATTCTGATATCATGACTATGAATGTATCCTTACTAAAATTAAGTTTCTTATTGCTACGGAATATCCATAGTATCTTGACTTAAGCGATTATGAGTAAGACCTACTATGTAAATGGCCACTACTTACATCATACAAATAGACAACAAAGAATGCAGCAAAGAGTTAGTATAAGACTGGCAAGACTATGCTTATTCCAAGGTAACAGGTAACCCAGGTTTCAACTTTTTCCTAGGTACAAGCATAACAAAGCATACCAGGTAAGTCTTTTTCTTCACATGTTACTGGAATATTGGTGAATAAAGTAGGCTTAGTTAACCGCATCACTGTGAATTAAGAAAAAAAAAAGAAAGAAAATGTTAATATTGTTTTGGACTAGCATTCCTAAGTTGAGTGTATGATACTCATCTGTTCTATACTAAAATCAAATATAACCTAAAGCTTCCTAAATATAATATTAAGTACTTTCCCAAATCGTACACCAATGATTTACTAAAAATATTAATTTACAATAGAAAATCTTACATATGACTTATTCAAAGCTTAATGCATTAAAAAAACTAAATGTAAATGTAGAATACCACATTATAGAAAAACTGGAAAATAAAGGAATTTTAAAGTTTAAGGTATATGAGAATAAGGCTTTAAGAAAAATCCTGAGTGACATTCTTTGAACAGTATCAAGATATCTTCCTGAAAGGGAAAAATGTTTTGATTCATCACCATGAATATGAGACAGTAATTTTAGAAAAAACAATCTTTATGAGCTTTATCTCTCAGTTCTAATCACTGGCCACTGGAAGTTCAGTAAGTGGAACTTTAAGTAATATTCATTCTGTAAGGAAATGATGAAAGTATCACTCAATGTATAGCTATTTATTTTTTTTAAAAGATTTTATTTATTTATTTGACAGACAGAGATCACACGTAGGCAGAGAGGCAGGCAGAGAGAGAGGAGGAAGCAGGCTCCCTGCTGAGCAGAGCGCCCAAAGTGGAGCTCCATCCCAGGACCCTGGGATCATGACCTGAGCCATTCAGGCGCCCCCAAAGTATAGCTTTTTAAATTCCAACCAAAACTAAGATTTGTTCTTGGGACATGACAGAATGTGTCTAAAGTTTAGAAAACAAATAAAAATAAGCTAAGGAAATTAATCGGGAAAAATGAGGCAGACATGAATTTACCATATATTAAAAGATTGGTCTATAGTCAACAAATTGCTTTATTAATGCAACACCACACAGATATATTAGATAGTAAAATAAAGATTATTAGGATGAAGGAAAAAAAAAAGCAACACGATAAAGCACAACTGGTTGGCTATCTGGGAAAAATTAGAAATTTAACTTACAAATTAAATTTAAATACCAAACAAATTGCCTATGTATCAAGCAGTTAAGAGGCAAAAATTAAGCCACCGAAAACTAAAAAGTGAAAACTTATGAAATCTATTAGAGTGCGGATAGGACATTTTAACAAAAAAAAATCTTTTTCAATTACTTCTAAAGACTGACCTTTGATCACATTAAAATAAAGACAAAAATATAACAGTAAAAATCATAGAAACTTGTAAAATATTTCAGAAAGTTAATCATTTCTTTATACTCTATTAAAAATGTTCATTCATGGCGATTCACAGACCTGTACCCTGGGGATAAAAATATATATTTATTTTAAAAAAATTAAAAAATTAAAAAAAATGTTCATTCAAATCTAACCCAAAAAACTTTAAAGACTATCAACTTAAATGGTAAATTCACAGTTTAAGTGGTATTCATTAGCATATGTAAACATATACCACCCAACTACTAACTAGCTATATCATTCACAACAAATTCAGTGTCTTTCTCATTGGGTCTCAGGATAAATGTCATCTTTTCCAAAAAAGAAGTAACAGCTCACCTTGTCTCTCTCATAGCCCCTTGTATTTATCATGAACTGATAAATGTACTTATCTATAGCATTTTGATCCAAACTTCACAAGGTGAAGACTACTCCGTTTTCGACAGTTTCTAGCACATAGTATATTCTATACATCTTTGCTGAATTAAAGAATTAGCACCTTACCTAAATCCTCAAGTACCTGGTATTATTTTGACGATGTTACATTTCATGAACAGAGGCCATTAAACAATGTTATATATTAAACTGATGGCTGTTGAGGGTTGCCTAGTTGGCTCTTGGTCTCAGAGTTATAAGTTCAAGCCCTATGCTGGGCACAGATCTTACTTAAACAAATAAAGTAAAAACAGATAATATAAATATAAATAGATGGCTACTGAAACAGGCAACATATGTTAACCTTAAAATTTCTGAAGTCACTTTGCATAGCTGGTATTTACTGAGCATTTACTAGTGCCAGATAGCATGCTAAATACTTCACAAGTATCAACACATTTAAGTCTCATGACTACAAATTTGGTGTCATTAACTACATTTTACACATAAGGGTGATACTTGGAGAAGGTATTTGCATATAAGACTATACAGCAGATAGGTGGCAGAATTAGATCTAAACTCAGATAAATTCACTTTGTTCAAAACTAATTCTCTGTATTATTAATTATAGGCCTAGGGGCATAAACCTGTTTACGTTATGCCTTATCGGAAACATCGTATGGGCATTCAAAATAGAACTCTCTGTCAAGCAGAGTATTAACCAGCTACAGATCATTGATGGGCACCCGAAGTGGTTGAGAAGGTTTTCTTTCTACTTCACTTCTAACTAGGAAAGCAGATTAAAATTCAGTTCAATCTGAAGGGGAATAAAAAAGTGCTCTAAAAATGATAAAGAAGAGACTTTTTTTCCACAATCTAAATATCTAAGACTCTAAGCTTTTTTCTTTTTTTGAGAGAGAGAGAGAGAGACCAAGAGACACAGAGATAGTGAGAAAAACAGAGAGAGAGAGAGAGAGAGAGAGAGAGGATGAGCTGAGAGGAAAGGCAGAAGCAGGTTCTCCACTGAGTGGGGAGCCTGACATGGGGCTCAGGCCCAGGAACCTAGGAACATGACCTGAGCTGAAGACAAATGCTTAACCGAATGAGCCACCCAGGCCCCCCTCTAAGATCACTTTTTACACCAAGTAGTGTTCTCTATGCCTCATTTTTTTTTTTTCATTTCAGAAGAAACGTGATCTTAATAAAAATATGCTCTCAAGGGAATCCTAAAACACTATTTTTTAAAAAGCAACCTCAAAAATACCATGTGATTTCACTCATACTTGGAACTTAAGAAAGAAAACAAACCAGCAAAAGGAAAAATGGAGAGAGAGAAGGCAAGAAATGAACCCTTAACTATAGAGAACAAACTAATGGTTATCAGAGTGGAGGTGGGTGGGGGGGGGGTGGGAGTAATGGGTTTGTTTGACTTAGAGATTATGCACTTGTATTGAGCACCAGGTGTTGAATGGAAAGGCTGAAACACTGTTTCTGTACACCTGAAACTAATATTAAATGTATGATAACTAAATGGAAATTAAATAAAAAGTTAAAAAAAAAAAAAACCATAAAGTGTTTTTGAGTTCACCCAAATGTGTAGCCACCCTATTTGCTTATTATATGCTCGAACTTCCATTGTGTACAAGTCTTATAAAGTTTAGTTTTACTCATTTTATGATTTCCTAGGAGATGAGATAATAGTGGGTGAGGAATAACCCTCCATTAAAAATAAAAACTTCTCAAACTGGTATTAAAAATACCAGTTTCCTTCATATTTTCAAAGAGGGTAAAAAATTAGTGTTGCAGGGGGGGGAGCAGTTGGTAAGAAATACTATCATTCTGTGGACTCAAAGAAAACTACTATAAAACACAAACTGGGCAAGTCCAATTAGTAACATAAAAGTATCTCATATTGAAACTCAATGTTTCCTGTCTTACAGCAAATGAATGGACCTCAAATACTACACATAATGTTTGTTAGCTGGAAAAGACCAAATACCAACAATAGCAAGGTTTAAGAAACCTGGGAGAGGAACTATAATAAAGCATTGGTTACTTTTTTTTAAAGATTTATTTACTTTAGAGAAAGTAAAAGAGTAGGTACACTTGGTGCGGGGTTGGGCAGAAGGGGAGGGCGAGAAGGGACTTCCCAGTGAGCATGGAGTTTGAAGCAGGGCTTGATCTCACAACCCAGAGATCATGACCTGAGCCGGAATCAAGAGTTGGAGGTTAACTGAATGAGCCACCCAGATGCCCTAATAAAGCACTGGTTATTAAATGACAATCTTATATTCAGGCTTGAATGTTAAAAAACAGGTTCTTTGACAAAAATGAAAGAGACAAAAAAGAATACGCAATTTTCAGCCAAGTGCCAAATCAGATACTCACTAGGCACAACAAATAGTGTCATATGTGGTGGCATTTTCATTGGAACTCACAAAACACAGACATTTACTTATAAAATTTAGGTTTTACCTATTATCTTATTTAAAAAAAACTTCTATAAGTCTTCAATAATTTATGTAAGAGGCCTGAGGTTACAAACTAATGAACTGGGCCAAGTTCAACTTTTGTATACATTTTGCTTGGAAAGAACATTAAAACAACAACAACAACAACAACAACAACTAAATTAAGGCAGGATTTTCTTCAAGTTCAAAGTCCTTAACTATATTCCACAGTCTTGCCTATCTAGTCCCTGAATGATTTCAAGTTTGTGAACTGTGAATTCTGGATATTTTGAGCACATTTTATCAAAGTGAATCATTATGCAAGAGCTCATTTTGAAATTCTCAAAAAATTGTATTTAAGCTATTTGATAAATTGGTAAAGGAAGCTAAATTCATATGATACCCTCCACATCTTTTTTTTGGTTGAATTTAACATTTATTTTAAGGTAGAGAGGTTGTCAGGGAAAAACAAAATTAGGGTACTGCTGCCACTTCCCTAGAGTAAATGCTGTCGTTATTTCATCAGATGCTCTCAGAGATTCACCTTTCTGTACACATTCTTGTGTACCTAACTTACTTCCACATCTATGATTTAATGGTAGAAATGAAAAATACTGCTGAGCCTACTATTAACTAGTGCTAGAATCATCAGTCCTAAGGTTCTAAGTACATGAAAAAAGCTTAAAAGCAGTAATGGATTCTAAATTCTTATGCCTTGATTACTTAAAAAAATTTTTTTTGTTTATTTGACAGAAAGAGACACAGCGAGAGAGGGAACACAAGCAGGGGGAGTGGGAGAGGGAGAAGCAGGCCTCCCACCAAGCAGGGAGCCCGAGGCAGGGCTCAATACGCAGACCCCAGGGCCATGACCCAAGCCAAAGGCAGACCCTTAACAACCGAGCCACCCAGACACCCCGGCCCTGATCACTTCAAATGGAAGTGGAGAAGTAGGAAGGAGAAATGGATCTCTGCTTCTTTCAAAATCATAGCACTATTTGCAGTAAAACTCAATCTTGAGTTTTCTAGTTCTGAATTACCCTTTCACTGCTTCAGTAAGAGGTAGAAAGCAAACGACACAAATGAGAAAATTTTAAATCCATCACATATGAAGACAAAGAAACTCTTTTTAATAAGTGTGATTCTTGGCTAAAATTAACTCAGGAAACAACAGATGTTGGTGAGGATGAGGAGAAAGGGTAATGCTCTTAAACCGTTGGTGGGAATGCAAACTGGTGCAGCCACTCTGGAAAACAGTATGGCAGTTCCTCAAAAAGTTAAAAATAGAGTTACTCTATGACCCAGCAATAGTACTACTAAGAATTTATTCAAAGGATACATACATAATGATTTTAAGGGGCACCTGGACCCCAATGTTTATAGCAGCAATGTCCACAACAGCCAAACTATGCAAAGAGCCCGGATACGGACAGAAGACTGGATACAGAAGATGTGGTATACACATAAAATGGAGTATTATTACTCAGCTATCAAAAAGAATGAAACCTTGCCATTTACAATGACATGGATGGAACTAGATGGTATAATGCTAAGCACAATAAGCTAGTCAGAGAAAGACAAATACCGTATGATTTCAGTCATAAGTAGAATTTAAGAAACAAAACAGATGAACATAGGGGAAGGGAAGGAAAAATAAGATGAAAATGGGGAGGCAAACCATAAGAGATGCTAAACTCTAGGAAACAAACTGAGGGTAGCTGGAGGGAAAGTGAATGGGGGAAGGGGTAAATGGGTGATGGGCATTAAGGCAGGCACTTGACATAATGAGCATTGCCTGTTACATGCAACTGATAAATCAGTAAATTCTACCCTGGTAACTAATAATATAGTGTATGTTAACTAAATTGAATTTAAATAAAGAATTTTTAGAAGTATGATTCTTGGATTAAAAAACTGCTCATAGGGCGCCTGGGTGGCTCAGTGGGTTAAGCCGCTGCCTTCGGCTCAGGTCATGATCCCAGGGTCCTGGGATCGAGGCCCGAGGCCCGCATGGGGCTCTCTGCTCAGCAAGGAGCCTGCTTCCTCCTCTCTCTCTCTGCCTGCCTCTCTGCCTGCTTGTGATCTCTGTCAAATAAATAAATAAAATCTTAAAAAAAAAACAAAAAAACTGCTCATAACAATCTCATGACTCCACTATACCTTATATTTTAAACTATGTCAGAAAAAAAACTGTCTTCTGTTCAAGTGACTTTGTCTTACAATTACCTTACTTTTAACTCGTAATTAGCAACTTCTGATAAATAAGACCTGAACAAAAAAAAATTAAATCCACCATCTATGACTGTCTAAAAATATGACAACTCTTATTTGCAAAGTTTGGTGGCAATACTCAATAACTTCTTGATACCTGTCAGCTGCCTAGGTTGAAAAGATGATTAAGGAAACAAAGAAGTAATTACTGAAAAAGTGACCTCAGAAACTTCCTCTAAACCTGGTGACTTTTCATTTAAAGATTTTTGGAAGCATTCCTGTACCTGATGATTATTTTTTAGAGAGCAGTCTCATTTGAGACAATAAAAAGGTACTGAACGTAGTTAAAAGTGTTTGGACAGGCTGAAATCTAATTGGAAAAAAATTATCACTTAATTTAAAAATTAATAGTTTGCTTTTAAGCAACCTCAACTCAGGCAGGCTACAAAGAATCCATCCAAAGGGTGTGTACATGTTTATTGAGCCCTTACCATTATCAGGCACTGTGCAGCAAGGCAAATGTGTCAGCCTTTCAGAAAGACTACAATTCCTGCTGTTTCCCAGGGAGGTGGTTTGACCACTTAATGGAAGTAATTCCATATAAACTCTGTAAGGGTAGGTCCATGTTTCTCCTTGCATACTGCTTTCTAACCAGCTCACGTTAGGCACTTAAATTTGCTAAATAAGTATATTTTTACATAAAACCTTCATAATCATTTTGGGTATTTTTATGAGGTGATGTGTAAACCCGATTTAAAACATTTTGCTATTGGGAAACTCACAATAACTCCAGGAACCCAGCATTAACCACCAATCAGCATTAACCACCATTAACACTGAATACTTGTACTAGATTAAATAAAGAATAATGAGCTCTTCCACATTTGATACTTCCCTTCAAAATAGTTATATCCTTAAAGATACATTATGGTCTTAGGCAAATTATACATTTTTACTTTTGTTTCAAAATTCCACATCAACTATTGTCAGTTACAGATTCTTGGAAACATTGGCACAATCTGGGCTAGTTTCCCAATTTGAACTATGTTCATGTTATTTGAATAACATTTGCAATAGAACTGGTTTTATTATTATTTTTTAATAATTACACTTTAGAATGGTAAAGAAAAAAACACTATAAAATTACATATTGGGACTTTACCAAAATCAAACCAACCATTCACTGTAATTCATTGCACTATCTAATTCAACTACTGGAAAAGTAACAGAACAAAGGAATAGAACATTTTACCTCTAAGCTCAGTAAAATAACAATTTATCACAATTTATTTAGAAGAAAACTACTAAAAGTATAACCCAGAACGCTTTTGTATTAATACACGTCTAGGAACTCAAGTGATGGTCATTTATTTCTGAGAAACCACTGTATACAAATTACCAATTTTTTTATACTATTAAGAATGAAGAGGCTATCTTAGTGAGGGGTCAAATAAAAAAATTAAATAAAAAATTTAAAACCCTGTAAAAAATTGATTGATCACACTATTTCAGATCCTACTCAGTTCATTCAGAATATTCTTTTCTTTAACAATCCGTAAAATTCATTACATACTAAAAATAACACCATATTTATGCACTAATAAATTCATTTTCCCAGTAAGAGCTAACCTTCCTTTAAGAAGACTTCCCACATATTCACAGTACATAATATCACAGAACACCCATATTTGGCCTAAGTGTCTCTGAAATGTAGCATTACAAGATGGAAGTTCATTGTGCCGGATGATATGATTAAGTTTTGCCCAAATGTCTTCCAGAGTTTGGTTGTTACAAATAGCATGCTCTATAGTCCATCTTGCTCTATAAAGTGAATGCAAATTCAATGCCTTTAAACAATCTTGCAATTTTTTAGACAAAGGAAAAATATTTTCAGTGCAATTACTGTTGGGAAGTGAGACACTCCAAAACCTCTTCTTGTGTTGTCTTCCCTTTTCTGATTGTTTATCTAAATTTCCAGAATTAGTCTGTTCGTTCAGTGAGTGTGACCGGATTAAGTGCTTCCTTTTTTTAAAATTAGGTTGAAATTCCAAAAGATCTACTGTGCAATCATAACTCTGTGATTTAACATCGTGTTCTGAAATGGTTAAGTATTGTTTCACATCTTCAGCTGCCTCTTCAGAAATCACAGGTGGTGATCTTTTAGGTTTGAGTGGAAGTTTGGATGCATCATGCAAAAACCAAGGAATAAATCTCGATAATGGACGTGTAGGAAAGTCTTGAATTGCTTTCTCTGCAATTTTTGGCAGTTGTGTGGGATCACTCTCACATGGTCGATAATGTAATATTACTTCTGTAGACATTCTGCAGTAATCCAGTTACTCTTAATGAAGAAAACATTTCTTAGATGTACTCTTCAGCTCTAGAATATAATTTACAATTACAAGACTCTCTTTCCAAATCAGAAGGAAACAGGACCTAAAGTGGAAGTATTGCAAAGAGTAAGATATGGTAGGGATATCCTACACACAAATAGGGAAAAAGAAAAAAATAAAACTAGTCTCAATATATTTTACCAAGTGCTGTTGGTAAATTTGAATGTAATCCACAAAATCGGAAATGCTTTATCTCATCGGAGTAGATGCCCTACAAGATCACCTTCAGCCTAAAACTGCCAGGAGTCAACAAGTCTAACTTGACAGACAGAAAGGATTTGGAACCATTGTCATTAACAAATTTGGTAAATAATCTTAAGACTATAGCAGAAACAAAAGGTAAATTAGTGATTCTAAGAGTACTAGATTCATTTGAAGATAACAAAAATGTAATAATACTTTAAAATTTGAGACATCTGAGTTGAGGATAATGAAAATCATTGTAATTTTTAATGCCTTGAGAAAAATCTTTATACTTTAAAATTATATGAATTCTACCAAATACATAGAATACTTACTGATTTCTTTCTTTCACAGTAGCAACATTAGTAACATGAAAATAGTTTAACTCTGATTTTAACCAGGCTAGGAACTGGGTTTGTGACTAAGTCTCCTTTGTCTAAATGGGGTACTTTCACAGTATCAAGACCTTAGTACCATGGCTCCTTAATTCTACTTCTGAAGAGGAAAACAAGACGGCTAGACCTTCCTTATTTTCTTTCCCTCGTAGAACAAAGAATTCTTCAAGTTGTACCAAATGAAGTCGTTGATAATGAGTTCTAGCATATAATCGTCTTCCTAACCAAGTTCAAAGCTGCATGAGACATAATGCAGGCTCTTTCAAATCCTAATTACTGTAGGGGAAAAAAAAAGAGAGAGAGAGAGAGGTTGTATCTCTTCTCTCCCAAATCATGAGAGAACTCTTTGAAAGGGTTCTCCCATTGCCAGAATGACCATGGATGGGGACTCCTGTCATGATGTCACAATACTCATTTGACCACTGATTCTGAAGAGTCAGAAATAATCTCATAATGATTCTTTTCACCTACTGTAAATGTCCACTGTGGACAGATTTGACAACTTAAACTCATAAGTGACTGTGATCCTTAACATTAATAATTTTAATATGAATCTAAACACAGAGAGCATATTCTTAAAAGCATTAGGAATTCTTTTAATTTTTCTTTCCTCTTCCTTATACTTTCATATTGTAAGATATGGCACTGAGAATTCTTTCATTTCTTTTGAACTTGTGTCATACCCTGAGGACTGACGAAATTCTGAGAGCTCCTTAACCTTTTATACAGACAAGAAAGTAAACTTAAATTACCACATAAATTGATACACTTGGCATTCAACAATCAGTAAAATGAAAATCTGTGAAAAAATTTTAATAAGTTATTTTATTTTTTGTTTTTTAAAGTAATCCCTATACCCAATGTGAGGCTTGAACCCTCCACCCCAAGATCAAGAGTCATATGCTCCCCCACCTGCCTGAGCCAGGCAGGTGCCCCAAAGCTTGTGAAAATTATTGATGCACAAGGGGAAACAATGGTATGGAGGAGCTTTAATAAAACTGAGACTATCAGTGAATTTCAAAACACTTATCCTTTTAGCCTGCTAAAATCTCTCCCAGATTTTCTTCTGTTCCAGAAAATAAAAAGTAACAGAAAACTAAAAATACCCAATGGTAATTAGCTTCCACATTACTGGAATATAACTGTGTTTAATAACTTCCAATTTGCATAAAATCATACCCATCTGCTAACAGAACTGTTTCAAATTCCCATCAAAGTAAATAATGAGAGAATGTTCTCTGAAAATGCTGTTTCCTTCACTGGGAAACAATGAGTCTTGGAAAGATGGAGGAAGGCCCTGTGTTGAAATACTGCCTCCACTCACTCACTCACTAGCTTTGTGATCCTGAGAAAGTTTCTAAAATTTCTGATAGATAGTAAAATCCGCTCTACATACTTGATTTAAGATTAAGAAAAAACATGACAGTTTCTTTTCCTTTTTCTCTAGAAGAATCCATTTTAGTTTAGCTCATTTACTCAGGCTAAGCTTACAGGTCCTGTTGCTGTATTACTTAATATGTTTTTTAGTTCTATGATCAGAGACAATCCTCTTAAACTAAGCTATCAGTATTTGATTTTATGTTACAGATGGGACTGGTAAGCTTCTGGAATGTTTGATGCCTACATCATAACTGGGGACGGGATAAGGGTCCCTCAAAATGGATGTCACAAGGAAGGTTAAGTGCAATTTAACTAAATTCAAACGTCTATTGAGCCTTTTCTCATCTCAGTTCAAGAAGTTACTGGTAACCACACAGTAGAGCATCCAAAAAAGCAGCACCGCATTTGTTAAAAGCAGAAAACAGATGAAAAAAAGCTTAAAGCACTTTAAATAAAAGGTTTTCAGAAAACAGTAAGAATTCCAGAAAAACTCTATCCTGTTGGTTTTCCCTAAATAATCAAACAATTAAATCATCAAAGTTATTCAAAAAGTTTGCTGTGCGCACAAAACGAAAGTTGACATTAGTTTTCCACAACACTTCTAAGCAAACTTAAGTTTTAACAAATCTAAATTACACGTTGTTTTACTATGTATTTCTAAATCCTTGGCACTGCTTACTGCAATACTAGACTAACTTTACAAATGAAGCAGAAGCCTATTAACTTTATCAGTGCCACATGAAGACACAACAGACAAGGAAAATCACTGTAGATGGCTATTGTAAACCATCTTGGTTCACCAGGCTCTCCCCCGAGCTCGCGGCTAAAGCCAGTCTGTTAACTGCAGCATATCACACAATGAGTGATTTACCGGGTATCTATTCCATTCTAGGGAGAGGCTGTCAAACCTAAAAAGCAAAGAGAAGAAATTGCTTCCTTCCACTCGGCGCCAAAGGACAGAGCAGGAGCGAAGGCACTAACTGTTTAAGGAAAACGAGGCCTACATCCCAGGGACCAGATCTATGGGGTAAAGCCTTCGAGAATTAAGAGAGAAGAGGAGAAAACAGATAAAGGGAGTCGGGTTCATAAAAGTTTACCTTTCAGGGCCAGCAGGTGCTCCTGTTTGGGGGGATTCACTTCCATTTTGACCGGCACTTTAGACCCACTGCCTACGGCAACTGAAGAGGTTCAGTGCAGCCCGGAAGAAAACAGAAAAGCGAACGTTCGGGAAGATCAAATCACTCGTAACAGGCTATCTTCGCCGGTGATACCTTAAATTCTCTTCTTACCATGTCCTTCACGGATTCAACGGCCTCTTTTTACCAAAGCCATCTCTTGCCTCTTAGAGACCTATACATAACATACTTCCCTATTTTCAAGCCACAATCACGCATCGGGACTTCAAGAAATCTTTCCTCGGTGACAATACGTACAGCGTCCCTAATGCGTACAAGCAGAGTGAAAGAGACGAACTTTGCATGCTGGGATTTGTAGTTTAAACAAAACAGCATTGCATCCAGGGAGATGTAGTCCCCCTTCTCTCTCAAGTCTATTCTGCAATTGGGCAGAGTTTGTTACTGAAGCAGGAGTTTCACCCCGAAAATTTACTTTTAGCTTTAGCCTTCTTTTTCCCTTTACTTTTATTCCTTCTATCAGTTGCAGACTCCTGGATAATAACAATATAAACAGCAAAGCCTTCATATATACAAGGATGTGCCGACAAACTGCTAGTGACCGGCAGGAGGAGGAGGCCGGAAGTCAAGCCAGCGGCGCTCCGCGTCTTACTGCGCCTGTGCGCGGGCGGTGAACGCTGAGGCCTCTGGGTAGGTGGCTGGACCCCGCCCCTCACTTGAAGGCCGTGACGGCTGCTTCTGCGGCGCGTCTGCTCGTAGGATGGCTACCCTCATTGTAAACAAGCCTGGAGCGGGACTAGACAGTGGCCGTCAGGGCAGCCGGGGTACGGCCGTGGTGAAGGTGAGGGACCTTGCGTGCTCTGTTCTCCACCATCGGCCTCCCTTCGGTTCATCCCTGAGGTCTGGCGGCCGCGCTCCGGCGGTCTTCTTTGGGCCTTTGCGCGCCTCTCGGCTTTACAAGCCCTGTCGTGCCCTCTGTGATTTTATCTCTGCGGGATTGAAGTTGCTTGGTTTTCTGCTCATACCAGTCCTCTACGTGGCCGATGGGGACATTTGTGAAAAGGAGCTTATGGGCCTGTGAGACTGACTTCTGCCGGTCTTTGCTTAGTTCCTCTCCTTTTTGTTAAGCTCAACAGGCATTAGTTTATTTTTATTAAATTGAGCCGTTGTTATTGCCAGGTATTGTGTTAAGTATTTTAGCTCGTTAGTATCTACTTATAAAGTATATGATAATTACTGTTTGACAGGTGAAGAAACACAGGTTTACGTTAACACAGTGCGTCGTGGATCCAGGTTTGAATGCCTTTAAAATCTGGTTTTCATTATTGCACTTATTCTATAACCAGACATACAGTAATGGTTGGTCTGCCCCCTCTTCTCTTATTAGTATAGTCTGTCAACACTTTTTTTTTTTTTAAAGATTTTATTATTTATTTGTCAGAGAGAGAGAGAACACAAGCAGGCAGAGCGGCAGAGCAGAAGCAAAGAGAGAAGCAGGCTCCCCGCTGAGCGAGGAGCCCGATGTGGGACTCGATCCCAGGACCCTGGGATCATGACCCGAGCCGAAGGCAGCAGCTTAACCAACTGAGCCACCCAGGCGTCCCTGTCAACACTTTTTTGAGAAGTGTCGCTGCAGCAGCATGGCTGAACATTAACGTTAGGATATACGATTTGCCCAATGCTTCAGGTTTGAAATTCTACCGTGCTTAAGTGCTTCAAAATGCATTAGCTGTATTAATAGAAAGATCAGCAAGGGAGAACTGATCTCATCGGTTTATAGAATAACTTTCAGGATTGTTGTAATCTGAGTTGTTGGTAATTCTCATTATGGGCTACATACTTAGAATAATTTAAGACTTAAAAAAAAAAGACTACCGATACACTCCTTCTCCCCAAGTTCTGATTAACTTGACATCAGTATATTTTTTAAACATTCCTAGAAGTGATTTTAATGTGCAGCCAAGGTTGAGAACCACGCTATCAGTTAATGTCTGAAGTTAATTTGAGATCTTGGGTAATAGGCATCTATGATTTTTTCACCTAATGTTGGTTTTTATATGACAACAAATGCTACATTTCTGTTCACAGGTATGTTGCCAATTATTGATGGCTTTTAATTCATCTGGCCTTTGTATATTGAAGTTATTCTGAAGATACACAGCATATCTGAGATACAGAGGAACACTGTTACTAGCCATGTTACATGGTCGAGATTTTATGTATTAAATTGGGCTTTAAGGAGAGAATACTTGAAGATTATTTTGTGAATTAGCTTGAATCAAGAAGTTGTAATTGGAATGGTTATTGTTGCTGTATCTACTTTTGTTACCCTAGTTGCCTTAAAATCTCAAAAAATATATGAAGGCCTCATATGACTCAAATTTGTTACAGCACAGAGTTCGATGTGTTACAGGTTAACTTTGTTTTTATCTTCACATGTAAAATGTGCCCAAGCTGTGCAGTAGGGTAGTCCTCCTTGGTAAGATGCTTATGCTGTGATTTGTAACTCATTCTTATTTTCATAGATGAAAGCAGAAATTACTCATTGGAAGGTGAGAGTTGAAGTATATATTGCTAAAAGGTAAAATAATGAATAAGTTGATAATGACAGGGTTTTTCATTAGAAAACTTAAAGATAAAAATCTGACATTATGAAATTACTTACATTCAAAAAAGAGTCAGGAAGGGAGGCCTGGGTGACTTAGTTAAGTGTCTGACTTTGGCTCAGGTCATGATCCCAGGGTCCTAGAATCAAGCTCCACATGGGGCTGGCTCCTTGCTCACCAGGAGCCTCTTCCCTCTGCCTGCCATTCCCCCTACTTGTGCGTGTTCTCTCTCTCTGACAAATAAATAAAGTCTTTTTTAAAAAAAGAGTCAGAAAAAAAAAAAAAGAATCAGGATGGTTTCTTTTGAGGACTGAGTCTTTTTAGTCCATTTAAAATATGGTATTATTAGGGTGCCCGGCTGGCTCCATTGGAGGAGTGTGCTACTCTTGATTTCAGGGTTGTGAGTTTGAGTCCCATGATGGGGCAAGAGATTACTAAAAAAATAAATAAATAACTTAAATAAAATATGGTCTGGTTAATTAAAATTTGTTTTACATGTAATCAGTTTGAAGCTCTCTTTGACATATTTGTGAAGTTGATAAGATTAAGTGCTTTTTTCTTATTTAGCTTTTTTTTTTCTTATTGTGCTGTTAGCCACAGTTTGTGTTCATAAATACTGAAGAAAGAATTTCTTATTTTATTGTTTCCTGAGTTGATATGAAATAGTCTAGTAAGTTTATTTTTGGTTCCTTGTTTAGTTTATGAATCTGTGAAATGTTATTAGTGCTTTTTGAAAAAGCACTGTAGTAGCAACTTAAGTTCTTTTATCTTGTGTAATTATGTGTTCAGAGGTAAAAGATCTGAATGGACTGAAATTTTACTTGTTTGGAGTTTATGGTCATAAACAAGTTTATTACAGTGTTAGAAAAATGAAACAAAAAACACTGCATTTATTTTTTATTTAATTCTGTTATATCTTCTCTGTATTTGAATGAATTTGATATTCTAGTGACAATATTTAAATGAAACTTCTGTCCTGCTTTTTTTAAAAATGTAGGATACATTTAAGGGTTTGTGTATAATACAGTTTATGTGTAACTTTTCCCATCTGTTTTCCTTCCTCATAGGGAGCCACTATTCCAGTGTAATCAGTTTCCTGTGTATCCTGCTAGAAAGATAGTATGTCTGTATAAAAATATAGATACAAATGTATGCTCTTTCCCCCGTTTTATGCAAAAGCTAATTAAATATTTTATATATTTTTCACTTTGCTTTATTCATATGAAGTCATTCTATGTGTGTACGTAGGAAACTTCCTTTTTCTCAACAAACTTCATGGTTTTGCAGTATATGAATATACTATAATTTATTTCCCAGTCGTGTTGCTATCTATTTATTTTGTTTCCAGTCATTTGCAAATGCAAATGGTGCTGTAAGGAATAACACAGAGATCTTGTCACACATGTGTGATATATTTGTCAGATAAATTCCTGGAAAAGAATTACTAAGCTATATAAAGTTTTGATAGGTATTTTCAAATTGCCTTTCATAAAGCCTATTTTAGTCATTAAACATTTTACAGCAGTCAGCAAGTATATCTGTTTTCCCACATCTTCACCAACACAAAGGATTATACAAAGGGTTATCAACCTGTTTGCTCTAATCTGAAAAAAATGTATTGGTTTAAGTGCATTTTAAAGTGTTTTGAGAGAGATTGAACATCTTTTTATATATTTAAAGAGCTGTTTTTATGTCTTTTCTTGTGAGCTATGTGTTACATTTAAGCCTCTTTTGAACCATACTGGGATGCAAGCCAATTATGTATTATCAATGTATAATGAAAGATGTTTGTATTTCGTAAACTGAATCCAAATTAATTACAGAGTTAATACTAAATTTATAATGGATTAAGAATGATTTCCATTGTGGATTTTCTGTTTTTTACCTTGCATTGTGTATTTGTTGGGGGATGGTGGTTGGTCTGAACTGTTCTTAATTTTTAATCTTGCCAGACTTTATTTATATGAACACCCTAGTATTGCGTTTTTAGGAATGCCCTGTTCCTGAGGGCTTTTTGGTCTAAGAGGGAAAGACAGGCTGGAAGCCAATAATGGAATTAATGTGTTTAGGGTATCAAGATAAACACTTACCGTGGTGCATGATGGCCCAGGAGGTAGTGTGGTAATTTCAGTTGGAATAAGCTGTGCGTAGACTGAGAGATACAGTTGTTTAGAAATTTGTTTGTTTATTAATGTTAAAAAAAAAAAAAAGGAACCACCAGGAAAATGTCTGTTTAGCTATTTCCTCAGCATTAGCATAAAAAAAAAAGACAAAAACCAGTTTTCAAGTTCTGGGAACTACAAATTGTTAGATACAGTTTGAGCATGGAGTCTGAAGTGGGTGGCAGGGAAGCAGTGGGACAGAGGCCAGATTGTAGCAGGTCATGGATGGCTGACATAGTAGTTTGTGATATAATTGAACAGTTCAGTGTGGGTGTTTTTAAAAAATAAATTAAAATTGTGTAGCACTTTGACTCTATTGGGAGATAAAGGTACCAACAGTGCTTCATTTGATAAAAATACAGTTTGTTAACTAATTATAAAACAATCTCATGGGCTTTGGAGTGAGTATGCTGATTCTTGTCACTTCTTTTGACTAACTTCATGGCCTTGGGCAAGATATGTGCCTGTAATTGGAATGGTACAGACAAAATATTTTCTAACCCAGGGGCATATTTATTAATTGAGAACAATGAATTGAAATTTAAGTCTTAGCTGACTGCTTTCTTGAGTTTACATTATGTAGTATACATGGATACTAGAAAATACTTGGATATTACTTGCAGTCTGTTCTGAACAAGTTCTTGATCATTTACAAGGAGTAATTGTCACCCTAGTACATATTTCAGATGATTTCTGTTCAAATTAATCATGGTCTTTTGGAGGCAAGGTAATTGCAGAGAAATTGTTTAAGAACCCAACTTTGGCAGAATGACATATTACACAGATTCAGATATAATGAATCAAGACATAATTTTCCAAAGATAAAGGTGATGTTAATTTACAATATTATCTTGGTCCCTAACAGTTGACATTTCAAGGAGATTTCACTATGATATAATTTTTATCTGGTCCATCAGATGAAATGATAAAAGGTGACTTAAAATTTTACAATCTAGACTTTTTTTCATGGAGGAATAATTTTTTTTTAAGATTTTATTTATTTATTTGACAGACAGAGATCACAAGCAGGCAGAGAGGCAGGCAAAGAGAGAGGAGGAAGCAGGCTCCCCGCAGAGCAGAGAGCCCGATGCGGGGCTCGATCCAGGACCCTGGGACCACGACCCGAGCTGAAGGCAGAGGCCTCAACCCACCGAGCCACCCAGGCGCCCCTCATGAAGGAATAATTTAATGAGATTGATTATATTGAGGGTTTTTTTAACCAAAAGTATGTGTGCTTTTAAAATCACTTAAAAAGCATATGTTTCCTTTCTAAATATTAGGTGCTGGAGTGTGGAGTTTGTGAAGATGTCTTTTCTTTGCAAGGAGACAAAGTTCCTCGCCTTCTGCTTTGTGGCCACACAGTATGTCATGACTGTCTTACCCGCCTCCCTCTTCATGGAAGAGCAATCCGTTGCCCTTTCGATCGACAAGTAACAGATCTAGGTAGGAAAATATATTGTATGTATTTAAGATTTAAAATTGTTTGGTTTATTTGTGTGAAAAGGAGTTTGTATAGTCATTGCTGCAGGTTCTCGGTTAGATGAGAGATGGGGGAAATTATTATCTTTAGCTGTTTGAGTTCCATTTTACAGAAAGGAGTTATTTTAGATTAAGTGTATGTTTCTTATAGTGGTTTTCCAACATGAATCATAGCTTATTTGTAGTTATGAAATCAGTTTAATTGATTCTCAGTAGGTGTTTTCAAGAAAAAGGAGAACGAAAAATACGGGTGTTTTCCTAACTGTGAGAATGAATACTTGTGTGTGAAACTTTTGTTTCAGCTGTAAATATACACATATTTTTAAAAACTTATTTATGTATAAGTAAATGTACATTATCCTGTGTTGCAATGGAAAATATATGTCTTACTGTAGGTTGGTCTAAAATATATTGTAAAGTACTTGTTTTAATATATGTAGTAAAAGTCTTTGGTAAAATAGGATTTATAAAGTTAAATGATAAAAAAAATAGAAGTCCTTTAAGTATCTTTCTACTACACTGCTGAGGACTTTCTGGTTTTTTTTTTATTAATTTTTTAATTTTTTATAAACATATAATGTATTTTTATCCCAAGGGATACAGGTCTGTGAATCGCCAGGTTTACACATTTCACAGCACTCACCGTAGCACATACCCTCCCCAATGTCCATAACCCCACCGCCCTCTCCCTCCCTGCTTCCGCCAGCAACCCTCAGCCTGTTTTGTGAGATTGAGTCTTTTATGGTTTGTCTCCCTCCCGATCCCATCTTCTTTCATTTTTTCTTTTCTTACTCCACAAAGCCCCACATTGCATCTCCAGTTCCTCATATCAGGGAGATCATATGATAGTTGTTTTTCTCCAGTTGACTTATTTTGCTAAGCATAATACCCTCTAGTTCCATCCACGTCGTCACAAATGGCAAGATTTCATTTCTTTTGATGGCTGCATAGTATTCCAGTGTGTGTGTGTGTGTGTGTGTGTGTGTGTGTGTATACCATATCTTCTTTATCCATTTATCTGTTGATGGACATCTAGGTTCTTTCCATAGTTTGGCTGTTGTGGGAGTTTCTGTTTTTTAAAGAGAATTTTAACCAGGCAGTAGTTTAAGCATAAAAAGATAAGGGGAAAATTTGAATTTTGAAAATTTAGACATTAATGATTAAAATATATGACAAGTTACTATTGAGGTATGAGGTAAAATGATTAATATTCCATTTTGTTAGATTTAGTTTTTATTTTTATATTCTAGGAGATTCAGGTGTTTGGGGATTGAAAAAAAATTTTGCTTTATTGGAGCTTTTGGAACGACTGCAGAATGGACATATTGGTCAGTACGGAGCTGCAGAAGAAGCCATTGGGATATCTGGAGAGGTATTGATAGAACTTGGTGAAATATTTATTATGAGCTTGAATTTTTTCTTTTAATTTAAGATATTTGCCATCTAATGTACTATCTTACCTCACTTGCTCTAGCAGATAGGTTTCCAGAAACACAACTTTTCATTACATTATAGTTTTGTAGGCAACAATATTCCCAGCAGAACATTGGTAAAACTTAAACTTGAGTTTTCTGAAAATACCATACCTAAAGTACGTTTTATGTATATACTTATTTTCCTTATTGTAATTCACTTTTACCCAAGGATAAAGTTAAAGAGTAAGAAGGTTACAGAAGAGTAAGAAGAAGGTATAAGCTACATATTAAACCAGAGGGTGCAAAAGTGAATCAATAAATAGTACAGCACCAAGAAAGAGGAAGTCCTTGAAAGAGGCCGGTTAGTGTCGAGGCCAAATGCGTAAAAATAGCAATAGCTCCTGAGGGAATTACTACTACTAAGTATCTTTGTGAAAGGTTTAAATTATGTGTAAGTATACTCTCATCATCCAAAAGGCTGATTGTCCAGTAAATATAAGAATAATGCTCATTAACACAGATTAAAATACATTTTAATTTTTTATTTTTTCAGTTATGTAGGTTCCACGCCTAATATGGGGCTTGAACTCATGACCCTGAAATCCATGAGGATGGACTGAGCCAGCCAGGCGCCCCTTAAAATGCATTCTTAATGCTTGAAGAATTGTCCACATAGCTCGTATTACTGTACTAGATGTAAGAATAGTTGTAATAAATAACAGTTAATGATTTAGGTGATCAACTTTAAAATCACAGGCTTAGTATCAAGGAAAAAAATGTCAGATTGAGTTTTACTTTTATTAAATCATGATTTCTCTATGTAAAGTGAATCACTGAAGTGAATTTCAAACTGGAGCACTGTTTCCTGTTTATTTTTTTCCTTCAATATTTTATTTAAATTCAGGTTAGTTAACATGTAGTGTAGTATTAGTTTCAGGGGTAAATTTAGTGATTCATCACTTGCATGTAACACCTAGTGCTCATTATATCACCCATTAACCTACTCCCATCCCCTTTCCTCCAGCAACCCTTAGTTTCTTCCCTATAGTTAAGCATCTCTTATGGTTTGCCTCCCTCTCTGTTTTTATCTTACTGTATTTTTTCCCTTCCCCCATGTTTATCTTTTTTGTTTCTTAGATTCACATATGAGTGAAATCTTATGGTATTTGTCTTTCTCAGACTGATTTATTTTGCTTAGCATAATACCCTCTAGTTCCATCCATGTCATTGTAAATTTCATTCTTTTTAATAGCTGGGTAATATTCCATTGTATGTACATACCATATCTTTATCCATTCATCTGTTGATGAACATTTGGGCTTTTTCAGTATTTTGGCTATTGTGATAATGCTGCTGTAAGCATTGGGGTGCATGTGCCCCTTAAAATTATTGTTTTTGTATCATTTGGATAAATATTACTAGTATAATTGCTGGTCATAGGGTACTTCTATTTTTAACTTTTTGAGGAACCTCCATACTGTTTTTCAGAGCAGCTGCCCAGTTTGGATTCCCGCCAACAATGCAAAGGGTTCCCCTTCTTCTGCATCCTCATGAACATCTTTTGTTTCCTGATTTGTTACTTTTAGCCATTCTGACTGGTGTGAGGTGATACCTCATTGTGGTTTTGATTTGTAGTTCTGTGATGATGAGTCATGTTGAACATTTTTTCATGTGTCTGTTTGCCATTTATGTGTCTTTTGAGAAATGTCTATTCATGTCTTCTGCCAGTTCTTAATTAGATTTTTTTATTATTTTGGGGGTGTTGAGTTTGGTAAGTTCTTTATAGATTTTGAATACTAGCCCTTTATCTGATATGTTACTTGCAGATATCTTCCCCTATTCCTTTGGTTGCCTTTTAATTTCCTCTCACAGTTAGGTCTTTAATCCATTTTGAATTTATTTTTGTGTATGTATGGTGTAAGGAAGTGGTCCAGTTTGATTCTTCTGCGTGATGCTGTCCTGTTTTCCCAACACCTTTTGTTGAAGAGACCGTGTTTTTTCCATTGGATATTTTTTCCTGCTTTGTTGAAGATTAGTTGACCATATACTTGCGGGGAGCACTGTTTTCTAGGCTTTTTGTACTTCTTTCATGTGCTATATGTTTTATGTTTCAAAAGACATTAGAATATTGTTTAATGTTGACCTTGTAATTATTTGTCAGGTCTGGAAAACAGAAGATATGAATTTTTAATATTACCTGTACATGCTTCTCATAATCGCAAATAAAAAATGTTTAAATTTGAGTTCATTTTTTAGTTTAATGTGATACTTAATGACATTATTGATGTATTTTCTAATTTTTATTTCTGGTTTTAGTATATGTGCTGCCAAAGCGAGCATTCTAATTTTTATTTCTGGATCAATTTATGCCAAATTATTCCCTTTCCAATTATGACCTTTTAATATTCAGCATAAGTTTCAAAACATTCTTGGTTATCTGAAATGTAAAGTTTTTCAACTTGGATGCTTTTTAGTAACTCATGAAATTTAGAAATGATATTTAAAAGCTTATATATAACATAGATTTTATTTGTATATTTTTTATTTGCTTAAATCAGTGCTTTTTCAGCCAGGATTGTGCAGTAACCTCACCTGTGGAGTTTTAGAAAAAAATACACAGATCAGGCTTCTACAGCCTATTGGAATAAGTGTTTCCTAGGTTAAGTCTGGGCATCTATGTTTTTAAAAACTTTGCAGCTGATTCTTGTGCATACACCTGCTTCTCAAAATAGCATTTGTGTTTCTCTTTTTTCTATACGTCACCATGATATGTAGTATTTTTTTTTTTTTTTTTTTTTTTTTTTTAAAGATTTTATTTATTTATTTGACAGAGAGAAATCACAAGTTTCCCTGCTGAGCAGAGAGCCCGATGTGGGACTCGATCCCAGGACCCTGAGATCATGACCTGAGCTGAAGGCAGCGGCTTAACCCACTGAGCCACCCAGGCACCCCATGATATGTAGTATTTAAAGCAGAGTCGAGGTGAGGGCCTGGGCACCTGGCTGTCTCAGCAGAGCATAACCTTGACCTCAGGGTTGTAAGTTCAAGCCCCACATTGTGTATAGACATTACTTAAAAAATAAAATCTTTAAAAAAAAAAAGCAGTGGGGATGTATTTATTATCATTTTTTTAGTCTTAAAAAAAGATTTCTAGCCTGTATTGTTCAGTTTCTTTTATGTAAAATGAGGGGATTTCATGGACGATATCTTTACACTGACTATGAACCTACGAGAACAGTTTTATTTTTGGCCTCAAATTCATAGCACATATTGATAATCAATTTTGGAAGTACCTTCTCACTTACTTACAGAAATGAATACTTTCTTAGATGAGTCATAAGTGACCTTTTTTACTTAATTACCAGCATATTTTCATAAACAAAGCTTGGTCAGTTAAAAAAGATTATGGGCTTTTATATTTTAAAATTTGTCATGTTATAATGATTGAGGTTCAGATTGAAGACATTAGTTTTTTGTTTATCAGAGCATCATTCGTTGTGATGAAGATGAAGCGCACGTTGCATCTGTATATTGCACTGTATGTGCAACTCATTTGTGCTCAGAGTGTTCTCAAGTTACTCATTCTACAAAGACATTAGCAAAACACAGACGAGTGCCTCTAGCTGATAAACCTCATGAGAAAACCATGTGCTGTCAGCATCAGGTACATGCTATTGAGTTTGTTTGCTTGGAAGAAGGCTGTCAAACTAGCCCACTTATGTGCTGTGTCTGCAAAGAATATGGAAAACACCAAGGTCACAAGGTATGAATATAATTAGACTGGATAACTCTACCTAGTTTACCAACCTACTGTTTGTTTCCATTGATTTGGTTCTTTTTTTTTTTTTTTAAGATTTTATTTATTTATTTGACAGACAGATATCACAAGTAGATAGAGAGGCAGGCAGAGAGAGAGAGGAAGGGAAGGAGGCTCACTGCTGAGCAGAGAGCTCGATGCAGGGCTCGATCCCAGGATCCTGGGATCATGACCTGAGCCAAAGGCAGAGGCTTTAACCCACTAAGCCACCCAGGCGTCCACATTGATTTGGTTCTTTATACCACGTAGGAATTGGGGAAGATTCAGTAATGAATGAGTGGAGCTTGATAGCTTGAAAAGATATGAGAGATTTAATTTCTGAATATCATAACAAAAATTTCAGAGAGGTCCTATCCTCCTTTCTTCACTGAAAAATAGTTTTCTAGTAGGAAACAAAATTTCTTTGTGTGCATGTTTTCATAATGCCCTGGATTGTGTTGACAATATTTATCTCTATTGATGAACTGTTCTTTATGGCAAAATTAAAAAGTGAATCTCTTGGATTCTTTTTTTTTTTTTTTTTTTGGGAGGGAGGAAGAGGAGAAAGGGAGGATGATGGGGGTAGGGAGAGAAAATATCTTTTTTCTTAAAGATTTATTTATTTTAGAGAAAGAAAATGTATTGTGGGGAGGGGCAGAGGAAGAGGGAGAGAGAAACTTCAGTAGACTCTGTCCTGCGTGTGGAGCCAGATGTAGGGCTTGACGTGGGGCTTGATGCAGGGCTTGATCCCAAAACCCTGCAATCACAACCTGAGCCAAAACCAAGAGTTAGAGGTTTAATGGGCTCTGCCACCCAGGTGCCCCATGGGAGAGAGACTCTTAAGCAGGCTCCATGCCCAGCGTGGAGCCTGATGGGGGTGGTAGATCTCACAAGAGATCACAACTTGAGCTGAAATCAGGTGTTGAACATTTAACCAACTGAGCCACACAGTCACCCCATCTTAAACTATTATTAAGCAATAATAAAAGGACTCCCAAATTCTAAATTATTTCTTTGGAGGATAAATAGTTTTGGGATAAGGGTAAATTAGTATTTATTATTTTGTGCTTTTCATAAATCTGTTATAAAAGCCATTTGTGACTGATACTTTTTTTTTTAATCATTGGAGTGATTTAAATAACATTTTTTATCATTAGTCAGTACTGTGAGTTCTGTTCTATAATTTTGTTGCACTGTAGCATTCAGTATTGGAACCAGAAGCTAACCAGATCCGAGCATCAATTTTAGATATGGCTCACTGCATACGGACCTTCACTGAGGAAATTTCAGATTATTCCAGAAAATTAGTTGGAATTGTTCAGCACATTGAAGGAGGAGAACAGATAGTAGAAGATGGAATTGGAATGGCCCACACAGAACATGTATGGAATTTTTTTCTGCTTTCTTTACCTTCTTACCCTTTTTACTTCTAACCTTTTCATCTTCTTGTATTTATTGAACAATTACACTGTACTAATACCACGCTAGTTACTGAAAATAAGTTTTTAGAAAAGGCTTTGTCTTTATGAAATTTATAATTCATTGTAGAAAAAAGCCAGTTTCAACTGTGGTGACTGTATTTTGTGGGGCAAGTATAAAACACTTTGGCATTGCATAAGAGGGGCATTAATTTAGCTGAGTCAGGGAAGGTTTCCCAGAATACAAGATAGTAAACTGAGATGTGAAGAAATTTAGTCAGGGAGAAGAGTGGGGGTGGGGAGGGAGTGAATTGTCCTACAGAGGGAAGCATACGTTAAATGCCTGGAAGTAAGAACTGGACACATTATTGAAACACTCAGTTCAGTACACTTGGATCTTTGAGTTTTGGATGGGACATGGCAAGAAAAAATGTTGGAGAGTTAAGGGCCAAGTCATGCAGGATCTTGTTAGCTATGTTAAAGATTTTAGACTTTATCCCAAGGGCAGTGATGAGCAATTGAAAAATTCGTGTAGGAATAAAATAATCAAATTTGCATTAAGAAAGGTAGCTTTTCAATATAGAAAATGAATTGGAAGCAGGGGAACCTATTAATAGGAGGTTGCTGCAATTATCTGATTGAGAGATGTTTATGGCCTGTAACACTACAGTAGTGAGAATGGAGAGAGGTAGATGGGCTTGAGATTTTAGAGTAGTAGAATAGGTAGGTCTTAGTGATTGATTCATAATACTGATTTTGTAAGTAACTTGAAGGGTCAGGCATGATGCCTGGATTTCTTTCTTGCCCAAGTGAATGGATGGTGATACCATGCATTAATGGGGAAGGAGGAAGACCTTTGGGAGGGATAGTGGAACAAAGTAATAAGTTTAATTAAGATATTGAATTTATTATGTCTGTGAAATAATAAAAAAGATACCCTCCTGTGAACTGAAGAGTAAGTGGATGTTGGGAAGTGAGTGTGTTTAACTTTTAAGAAGTTTAGCTGTAAAGAGAGAGAAGGAACTTAGGAGGTAGTTATAGACTTGCTTTTTAAAATTAAATTATGGAGGCAAAAGGAATATTTTTGGATGGGAAGATACAGGGATATACAAAAATGCAATATTTTGCTTTGATAATCAAACAGATTGAAAGCTAAGTCATTGGGGGAATAATGCTAGTAGTGCTTTGTCAAATGCAGTAGCCATTACCCACATATGGCTATTTAAGTTTAAATTATTTAAAAATCTAGTAAAATACAAAATTTGTTTTTTCAGTTTCATTAGCTGCATCCTCACCTGTGTGAGGATGATTTGCAAATTTGTGAAGTGTTCCGTATTTTTAGGGATTAAGAGGAACAGACTTCCAGTTATGAAATAAATAAGTCACAGAAATGAATAAGTCACAGAAATAAATAAGTCACAGAAATGAAAAGTACAGCATAGGGGGGAATATAGTCAGCAATAATTGTAATAAGGTTGTATGGTGACAGATGGGGACTATACTTACTGTAGTGAGTGAGCACTGAGTAATGTGTAGAATTGTCAGATCACTATGTTGTACACCTGGAACTAATATAACATTGTGTATCAACTTTACTTCAATAAAAACAAATGAAACAACTGTGGGGAGGCTAAATGCAGCTAGAGTGGGATGACAGAGTGTAGCAGGAGTTGAGATCAGAAAGGGTCTTGCTGGTTCCTTGCTCTTTCTGTCAGGAATGCTCTTCAAGATACTGATGTGGTTTCCTCTCTTACCTTCTTCAGGTCTCTGCTCAGATGTTGCTTTCTCAGGGCACCTGTCCTTGAACACCCCACATCAAGGATTTTGGCATTTACTCTCAGTGGAATGGGAAACATTTGGAGAATTTTGGGCAAAAGAATAGTTGTTTCTGATGTAACATTTTAAAAGGATCTATCTGGTTACTGGTGGAGAACATGCTGTAGAGGGCAGGAGTAGGTCTAGTGAGAACAATTAGAAGACTGTTGTAATCATCAGGTGAGAGATGATGGATCAGGTTGGTAGAGGTGGTGGTGAGGTTTGATCAGATTTTGGATACATTTTGAAGTTAGAATTTTCTGAGGGGCTAGTTATGGAATTTGAAAGAGAAGTATTAAGGGTGACTCCAGTTTTTTTTAGCTTGAACAGCATGGAGGTTGGCATTGCCAGTTGCTGAGATGAGGAAACTAGGTTTCACCATGGGAGAGACTGGAGAGTAGGTATTCCATTTTGCTTCAGTTGGCACTTAAACATTTGGATGTCCAAAGGCTGTGGTTAAGGAGAAAGATCAAGTGTTGAGGGAGCAATTTTGAAATTTTTAAGGACATAGATGGTATTTAAATTTTCATTAATTCACATATAAAATCTTTGTTATGGTTAAAGTTGTTTCAAACTAATTTTAATTTCCTTAGGTACCAGGTACTGCAGAGAATGCCCGGTCATGTGTCAGAGCTTATTTTTCTGATCTACATGAAACTTTGTGTCGTCAAGAAGAAATGGCTCTAAGTGTTGTTGATGCTCATGTTCGGGAAAAACTGATTTGGCTCAGGCAGCAACAAGAAGATATGACTATTTTATTGTCCCAGGTTTCAACAGCCTGTCTCCATTGTGAAAAGACTTTGCAACAGGTAGGTAGATTGACATGATTACGACATACTTAAAGCAACCTTTATGAGCAAAGCCTCATAAAGGAAGAAGGTGAAGGAATTTGTTCAAGCCGTAATGTGGGGAAGAGTATTCCAGTTTAGGAAATAATAAGAGCAAAAACCCTAGGGCAACTTGCCTGGTGTATTTGAAAAACAGCAGAAGAAGCCACTATGGGTGGAACAGAGTAAGTAAAGGAAAGGGTAATAGAAGCTGAAACCTGGAAGTAATGGGGAATTATCTGTAAAGAAGACTTTATGGGTCACTGAAAGGACTTCAGCTTTTACTGATTGAAATGGAGAAGCCATTGTGAAATTTTGACAAGAATGACTTGGTCTTACGTAAAGATGACTTTGATATGTAAAAAATAGTTGGAAGGAGGGCTGAGATGGAGGGAAGATGTTAGGAGAAAGAAGGAATTTGGAGGCTGTTGTAGAATTCCACATGAGAGAGAATAGTGGCTTGGCTAGTAGGAATAAGAAGTGTCCAGATTCTGGATATCCAAAAGGATTCGTTCGTTATGTGGGGCATGAGAGAGTAGAAGGCAAGAGTTTCAAGGGTTTTGTTCTGAGCAGCTGGAACGACATGCAAATAATAAGCAAAGTTTATTAGTTCATAATCAACTAATGTACATATGCAACAGTGAACCAAAACTACACACTGCTACTTTCATGGAGCTTACCTATTGTTCGGAGAGTTCTGTCTTAAGAAGAATATATTGGTATGTGTGTAGAATATCTCTGGATTGATATTTGAGAAACTATAATGTGCTTGACTGAGAGTTTGGAGATCTTGAGGGCAGGGGAAGCTTTTCAATTTGACCTTTAGTCAATTTTTTAAAAACCAATACACATATATCTTAGATTTTTTATAAAAGTACAACATACATATAGTGTGCATAAGGGTTCAGCTGGCTGAATTTTCAGACTGGGCATTACTGTGTAAGTCACACCCATATTAAATAACAGAACATTACCAGTACCCCTAGAAACCCTTCATATTCCCTTCTAATAACCACCTGCCTTCCCCTCTGAGGATAAACCACTACCCTGACTTCTAATGCATATATTATTTTTGTCTCTTTTGGTAATTTATAAAAATAGAATCATGCAGTATGAAGTCTTCTTGTCATATCTTCTTTTACTAGACATTATGTTTGTGAATTTCATATCATTAGGTATCATTGTAGCTGTTCTCATTGTGGTATAGTGTAGCCTTTCTGAATATACCACATTCTTCTATTGAAAGTCTCTTTAATTATTTATTAATGCCCAATTATTAGTCTAGTCAAATTTATATTTAAGCTAACTTTGAATACGGTAATGTTAGTTTTTCTTGATTTTTGGTGATAACTCTTTTTCCCTTCTTCCTGTAACAAGTTTACCAGAAACTATATTCTCTGTCTTAGGATGATTGTAGAGTTGTTTTGGCAAAGCAGGAAATTACAAGGTTACTAGAAACACTGCAAAAACAGCAGCAGCAGTTTACAGAGGTTGCAGATCACATTCAGTTGGATGCCAGTATCCCTGTCACTTTTACAAAGGTAATGTACAGTACTTCATTTTTAGGTATGGCTTCTGATAAATCATAATTGTTTTACATTCCGTGATAATCAGCTTGAAGAGACAACTAAGAAGTTCATAGGGTTTTTTGAGAAAAACTTTTATCAGTGGAAAATAGAAAGTGGTGTAATGAATCTCCGTGTACCTACCCATCACCTACTTTAACAATTAAAAACCTTATTTCATCTATCCTTTTCCCCATCCCCCTTTCTACCTGCAGTCTCTCAGGTTATTTTGGAACAAATCCCAGCATATCATTTCATCTATGAAATATTGTTGTGTATATTTGTAAAAGGTAAGGACTAGTTTAAAAAACATAACCAGGGGCGCCTGGGTGGCTCAGTGGGTTGAGCCGCTGCCTTCGGCTCTGGTCATGATCTCAGGGTTCTGGGATCGAGTCCCGCATCGGGCGCTCTGCTCAACGGGGAGCCTGCTTCCCCTTTCTCTCTCCCTCTGCCTGCCTTTCTGCCTATTTGTGATTTCTCTGTCAAATAAATAGATAAAATCTTTAAAAAAAAACAAAATATTGTTATAAACCTAAAAAAATTTAATAATGAATCTCTATTATTAACCATTATCCACTTAGTTATTCAAATTTTTCAGACGGCTAAAAAAATGTTTTGTTTCTGGGAACAGAATCCAACCAAACGAGGCCTGTACTTGCCATTTGGTTGATATATTTTGGTCTCTTTTACAGTGAATTTCCTCTAATCTAAAAAGTTCATTTGTTTCATTTTTATTTTCCTTTTTTAGAGTGTGTTTTTTTAGAACTTAATCTTATTTTATAGTTCTGTGAAACATTTACATGGTCCAGAGTTGAATACAGAGCAGGGTTTGTTTAGAGAAGTCCAGCTTCTATCCCTAACCCCTCCGTGCTTTTCCTCCTTTCTCCATAGAAAAGCCTCAAGTGTCTTTCCTTAGTTTTCTTCATCATTTAAAAAACAATACAAGGAAATACATTTATTTATATATTTGTATGTACACTCATCATATTTAAAGGTAGAAAACATTACTTCTCCTCTTTGTTCTTTTCACATAAATTTACGTCCTAGAGATTACTCCATAGCAGTATTCAGTTACATTTTCTGGTTTGTTTTTTTTTAAAGAGAAAGCATAGGGAGAGGGGAGAAGCAGAGGGAGAGAGAAAATCTCAAGCAGGCTCCATGCACAGCATGGATGGAGCCCGATGCAGGTCTTGAGCTCATGACCTTGAGATCATAACCTGAGTTAAAATCAAGGAGTCGGATGCCTAACTGACTAAGCCACCCAGGCACCCCTGATCTTAACCATTTTTAATTGTATAGTTCAGTATTGTTAAGTATATTTACATTCAGTATACCTCCAAGAATTTTGCATTTTGAAAAACTGAACTTCCATGCCATATAAACAGTAAGTCCCCTTTCCCCCTCTCTTACCACCTCCTGGGAACTACCATTCTACTTCTGTTTTTTTGTGAATTTTAGTATTCGAAATACCTCATATAATGACCAATATATAAGTAGAGCCATATAGTCAGTATTAGTTTTTTTATGACTGGCTGATCTCAATTAGTATATCCTCAGAGTTCACCCATATTGTGTCATGTGACAGAATTTTCTTCTGTTTTAAGGCTAAATCATACTGCATTGTTTGCATATACATTTTATTTATACATCATCCATTGATGGACATTTGGGTTGCTTCCACATCTTGGCTATTATAAATAATGTAACTTTGAACATGGGTGTACACATATTCCTCTGAGACCTTGCTTTCATTTCTTTTGGTATGTATCTGGAAGTGAGATTACTGGATATGGCAGTTATATTTTTATTTTTTTGAGGAAATGTTGTTTTCCATAGTGGTTGTACCATTTGTAATCCTACCAACAGTGCACAAGGGTTGCATTTTTCCACATTTTCATTAACACATTAATTTTTTTTTTCTTTCTTTCTTTTTTTCTTTTTTTTAGATAGTAGCCATCCTGTTAGATGTGAGGTGATATCTCATTGTGGTTTTGATTTGCATTTCTCTGATGATTAATGAAGTTAAGCCTCATTTCATGTGCTTATTGGCCAGCTTATGTCTTCTTTGGACAAATTTTGTACAAGTCCTTTGCCTGTTTTTTTTTTTTTAAGATTTTATTTATTTATTTGAGAGAGAGACAGTGAGAGAGAACATGAGCAAGGAGAAGGTCAGAGGGAGAAGCAGACTTCCCATGCAGCTGGGAGCCTGATGTGGGACTTGATCCCGGGACTCCAGGATCATGACCTGAGCTGAAGGCAGTCGTCCAACCAACTGAGCCACCCAGGCGCCCCTTTTGCCTGTTTTTTAATTGAGTTCCTTGATTTCTTTCTTTGAGCTGTAGGAGTTCTTTATATATTGTAGTAGGGAATCCATTCTTAGATACATGATTTCCAATACTTGGTCACATTTTGTGGGTTGCTTCTTCACTTTGTTGATAGTGTCCTTTGAGTCACAAAAATTTAAGATTGATTTGGTCCCATTTGTCTGCTTTTGCTTTTGTCAACGTGTTTTTGGTGTGATATCCAAAAAAAAAAAAAAAAAAAAAAAAATCCCTGCCAAATCCATTGTCATGAAGATTTTGCAGTATGTTTTCTTCTAAGAGTTTTATACTTTTGAGTCTCATTTTGGAACTTTTATCCATATTTTAAAATCCAAATATTTGTAATTGTTATATGTTACTTGTAAATCTACCGTTTTATCAATATATAATGACCTTTGTCTCTTAAAACAGTTTTTTTTTTTTAAAGATTTTATTTATTTATTTGACAGACAGAGATCACAAGTGGGCAGAAAGCAGGCAGAGAGAGAGAGGAAGGGAAGCAGGCTCCCTGCTAAGCAGAGAGCCCGATGCGGGGCTTGATCCCAGGACCCTGGGACCATGACCCTGAGACCATGACCTGAGCTGAAGGCAGAGGCTTAACCCACTGAGCCACCCAGGCACCCCTTAGTGATTTTTTATAGTGTCATGGTTTGATTCCTTACTCATTTCTTTTTGTGTATATTCTGTGGATTTCTGTGCTTACCATTGCTATTACAAAGAACATCTTGTTATAACATTCTGTTGGAAAGTGGTAAGAATTTAACTTCTTCTGCATAGAAATGGTCTATTCTTTTATAGCTCCACTCCCCATACTTTATGTTTTAATATCACAGATTACATCTTTGTATATTGTATACCTGTTACCACAGGCTTATAGGTTTTTTTTTAAATGTTTGTTATTTCAGTTCTGTAAGGAATTAGATTTGTGCAACAAAATTATAATAATACAGGTTGCTATTTGTCCATGGAATCAGAGGAATAAGTAGGAGATGAAATAATTAACAAAGATATTATAAATAAAAGTATAAATGCTAGTACTTTTAAATTGCATATCAAAATAAGACTTTAAATTTTTAAAAATTACAGGACAATAGAGTTCACATTGGACCAAAAATGGAAATCCGAGTTGTTACGTTAGGATTAGATGGTGCTGGAAAAACTACTATTTTGTTTAAGTTAAAACAGGATGAATTCATGCAGCCTATTCCAACAATTGGTAAGTTTAAGTACTGCTTTTTACTTTGACGGATGCTTTATAGACAAACCCTAGCTTATAGCTGAGTTCTTGGGGAGTCTTATTTTATGCCAGTATGGCACTGTGGTGGGCTCTTTATTGGCTCTAAGACACTAACATGTCTGAGAAAAAAATGGAAGGTTCGGTGCTGTGGGATTGAAATGTGGATGGTGGGATATTAAGACAGAACAGTGTTGGTGGGACAGTTGGAAAAATTAAAGGATTGGTGAGGATTAGGGTGAGGGAGTGGTAGTGGTGCAGAGCTGTTAGGTATTTGAGTTTCAGGATCTAAGGATCCTGCTGGAGGCTTAGAGGGCTAATAGCTGTTAAAGGTATAGATTCCCCATATAGGTGTATTAGGAGTAGAGTTGGTTGGGGCAGCAGTAGATATTGCTGTATGAAGATAATTTGTATTATCACAATTCTGAACAGTGGGTCACCTGTGTTTGGTGTGTTATTCATTATAAATACAAGTTCAGTATTAAAGTAACTTTTTTTAAAAACAGGTTTTAATGTGGAAACTGTAGAATATAAAAATCTAAAGTTCACTATTTGGGATGTAGGTGGAAAACACAAATTAAGACCATTGTGGAAACATTATTACCTCAATACCCAAGGTAAGTATGAAAATTGATATCTTAATTTTTCAGAATTTTAAGATGCCAGTTTTCTGTGGAATTGATTTTAACTAGCGAAACTTATTTTTATTAAAATGTTAAGGTGAAAAGACTGGGATATGTACTTTGGTTTATTCATTAAAAAAATCATAGCTTAAAACCATACTCACCTTTATATCTAGGCAGTTAGGAGTACATACCGCCTGCTGCCCTTAACAGTTAAATTACATTATTACTATTCATATGAGTGTGATCACTGGTAATATTGTGAGGAAGGATAGAATTCTTGGTGTATGTTTCCGCTGCTCTCTTCAATTCAGTAAAATATTTGTCTCATTATAATCTCTCAGTTACTCCAGAAGAACCTGCAGTGGTTTGCTTTTGGCCAAACTATGTTTTACCACACATTCCACCTAAAGTATTTATATTTAGGCCCCATTTTATGCTTTTGCCTGTACCCAAAATGAAACTTGTATTCATGCCATGTTTCATATATCGTCATACCTTCCACCTAGCAGAAAAACTAGGTAATTATTTTTACATTGGGAGTTTTGATACTGTGATTAATAGGGGAAAAAATGGGATTTTGAACATGAGGAACGGTTGAAAAGTCAGGATTTTTAGCTACCATAAGGTAGCTAGAAAGATTTCAAAAGGGAATCAATTCAGTATATACTTGTGAAGTTTCTGCTGTATATTCTGAATACAGTATATGTGGAAGGTGCTATGTAAGGCACCTAGAGCAAATACTTTGGAGAGATAAAGATGGTGATTTATTTAGATTATTTTTTGGCCAAGAAAGTAGTAGTCAAAGAATAAGTAGCATCATAGGCCACAAAAGAAGCCTCAACAAATTCAAAAATATCAATGCATCTTTTCTTTTTCTTTTTTTAAAGATTTATTTACTTAGTGTGAGTGGGGGATGGGTAAGTGGAGAGGGAGAGGGAAAGAGAAAATCTCAAGCAGACTCCCTGCGGAGCCCCATGTGGGGCTTGACCCCATGACCCTGAGATCATGACCTGAGCTGAACAACTGTGCCATCAAGAAATCCCTCAATGCATGTTTTCCGAACACAATGCTATGAAACTGGAAGTCATCCCCAGGAAAGAATATGGGAAGACTGCAAATATATAGGGGTTAAATAACATGAAATATCAAAGAAGAACTCAGAAAGTATGTGGGAACAAATGAAAATGAAAACACAGTGGTTCAAAAGCTTTGGGATGCAGCAAAAGCTGTTCTAAGAGGGAACTCTGTAGCAATACAGGCCTACCTCAAGAAATAAGACAATCTCAACTTAACCTTATACCTAAAGGAGCTAGGAAAAGAACAAACAAATGCAGCCCAAAACCAGTAGAAGGAAAGAAATAATAAGATTAGAGCAGAAATAAATGATACAGAAACTAAAAAAACTTATAGAACAGATCAATGAAACCACTAGCTTGTTCATAAAAAAAGTCAATAAAATTGATAAACTGCTAGTCAGACTTATCAAGAAAGAAAGAGAAAGGAACCAAATAAATCACAAATGAGAGAAAAGAAGTAACAATAACAAAAAAAAACCCACAGAAATTCAAACAATTAGAATGTTATGAAAAAATATATGTGAACAAATTGGACAATCTAGAAGAAATGGATAAATTCCTAGAAACATAAACTACTAAAACTGAAATAAGAAAAAAATAGAAAATTTGAACAGTCTGATTACCAGCAAAAGCAATTGAATCAGTAACCAAAAAACTCCTAGAAAATAAAGGTACCTGGGTGCCTCAATAAGTTGTGTCTCCCTTTGGCTCAGGTCATGATCTAGGAGTCCTGGGATCCAGCCCTGCATCTGGCTCCCCACTCAGTGGGTAGTCTACTTCTCTCTCTCTCTGCCCCTCTCTACTGCTTGTGCTTCCCTCCCTCTCTATCTCTCAAATAAATAAGTGAATTTTTTTTTTAAGATTTTATTTATTTATTTGACAGATCACAAGTAGTCAGAGAGGCAGGCAGAGAGAGAGAGGAGAAAGCAGGTTCCATGCTGAGCAGAGAGCCAATGCAGGACTTGATCCCAGGACCCTGAGATCACGACCTGAGCCAAAGGCAGAGGCTTTAACCCACTGAGCCACCCAGGCACCCCCAATAAGTAAAATAGTTCAAAACAAAACAAAACAAAACTCTCAACAAACCAAAGTCCAGGATCAGATGGCTTTGCAGGAGAATTCTACCAAACATTTAAAGAAGAGTTAATACCTATTCTTCTCAACTATTCTAAAAAGTGGAAAAGGAAGGAGAACTGCCAAATTCATTCTATGAGGCCAGCATTACCCTGATATCAAAACCAGATAGATAACACAAAAAAGAACTACCATCCAATTTCTCTGAACAAAGATGCAAAAATCCTCAATAAAATACCAACAAACTGAATCCAACAATATAAAAAGATCATTCACCATGACCAAGTGGTATTTATTTCTAGGTTGCAAGTGTGTGTCAGTAATTGCAAATCAATCAACATTATAGATCATGTCAATAAAAGAAAGGATAAGAACTATATGATCATTTCAATAGATTAAAAAAAAGGCATTTAACAAAGCACAACAACATCTCTTTATGATAAAAACCCTCAACAAAGTGGGTTTAGAGGGAACATACCTCAATGTAATAAAGACCATCTATGAAAAACCCACAGCTAACATCATCATTGAGAACCTTTCCCCTAAGGTTAGGAGCAAAACAAGGATGTCCATTCTCACCACTTTTATTCAACATAGAGTCCTGGAAGGGCTAGCCACAGCAATCAGACAAAAAAAGAAAAGGCATCCAAATTGGCAAGGAGAAATAAAACTTTCACTGTTTGCTGATGATGTGATTGTGTGTGTGTGTGTGTGTGTGTGTGTGTCTGGCCTGAAAGACCACCAAAAACTGTTAGATAAACGAAGTCAGTTAAGGTATAGGATACAAAATCAATTTACAGAATTCTGTTGCATTTTTATACACCAGTAATGAAGCAGCCAAAAGAGAAGTTAATAATCCCATTCACAGTTGCACCTAAAATAATAATGATACCTTGATAAAAACGTAACCAAAGAGATAAAAGACCCGTACTCTGAAATCTCTAAAACACTGATCAAACAAATTAAGATGAAACAAACAAATGGAAGCACATTTCATGCTTATGGATTGAGAAAAATAATGGAGTGCCTGGGTGGCTCAGATGGTTAAGCAACATCCGCCTTTGGCTTAGGTTATGATCTCCAGGTCGTGAGATCGAGGCTCACATCAGGCTCTCCGCTCAATGGGATGTCTGCTGCTGCCTTCCCCCTGTCTATGCCCCTGCTTGCACTCTTGCTCTCTCTCTCTCTCTGTTACTCTCAAATGAATAATAAAGTCTTTAAAAAAATACTTAAAAAAAGAAAGAGCAAATATTGTTAAATTGTCTATATTACCCAAAGCAATCTACACACTTAATGCAATTCCTATCAAAATACCAACAGCATTTTTCACAGAGCTAGAACAAACAATCCTAAAAAGACCCTGAATAGCCAAAGCAATCTCGAAAACGGAAAGCAAAGTTGGAAGACTCACAATTCTGGACTTCCAAGTTAAATTACAAAGCTGTAGTAATCAAAACAGTATGGTAGTGGCACAAAAATAGACATGAAGATCAATAGAACAGAATGGAAAACCCAGAAATAAACCCACAATTGTACAGTCAGTTAACCTTTGATAAAGCAAGAAAGAATATCCAATAGGAAAAAGACAGTCTTTAAACAAATGGTGTTGGGAAAACTGGAAGCGAACATGCAAAAAAAAAAAAAATGAAACTGGACCACTTTCCTACACAATACATGAAAATAAATTCAAATGAATTAAAGACCTAAATGTTAGACCTGCAGCCATAAAAAGCCATAAAAAGAGCACTGGTAATAATTTCTCTGACATTGGCCTAGCAACTTTTTTCTAGGTAGGCCCCTTGGGGCAAGCGAAACAAAAGGAAAAATAAACGCTGGGACTACATCAAAATAAAAATCTTCTACACAGCAAAGGAAACAGCATCATTTCCCTTGTTACACATGGGGAAATGAAGAGATCTGAAAAGTTAGGTGAGGTCATACTGTTCAGTATTGCTAGGTGCTCTTGTAGTAGGCGCCTTTCTGTGAAAAACATAGTAAATAGACTAACCATAATAAAATAATGAGACCATTAAAATATTTAGTCCATTTATGAAAGTTAACAAATGACTAATTCGATTTTTTTGGGGGGGGTAGCTGTTGTATTTGTTGTTGATAGCAGTCATAGAGACAGAGTTAGTGAAGCACACAGTGAACTTGCGAAGTTGTTAACGGAAAAAGAACTCCGAGATGCTTTGCTCCTGATTTTTGCTAACAAACAGGTAACATGTTTATATTTCAGAATACTTGTTTAGTATTTTGTGTATTCTATGTCATAAGGTCGCATAAGGTAATTTCAAAACTGATAATTCAATAGATATTTAAGAAGTTTGTGCTGGGTATTTTAAATACAATATATATAGAAAGTGCTGTACTTGGTACCTTGGAGTATATAAGGTGGTTGATGCTTACCAGAAACTCCTATATATGTTTGTAAACATGTAAGTGACTGTATATGAGATTCTAATACATAGAAAACTGGTAAGTAACTTCAGTAATATTAACAACGTGTCATGGAAAAATAGAGTGGTTCTAAAGGTGGCATCTTACAAAAGATGTGTACAGTGGGATTTGAGTTGAAATTATAAAGAGTTCAAATTATGGGTAGGACTTTGAGTCAGTTTGTGAAAGAAAGAACACTGTAGGCAGAGAAAATGGAAGCATGAATGTTTTAGGGGAGCATCAACAGATATATATGTGAGGGGCAAGTAGAGGATGAAGAAAATCTAGAATAACAGATGAGGCCTAGAAAAACTTGGGATTTTATTCCATGACAAAGGAAAGCCAGCAGAAGGTTTTCAGACTCCTATCTGTGTTTCAAGACTGTAATCTGGGGGTAGGACATAGAATTAATCAGGGGGAAGGGACTAGAGATAGGCAGATGTGGTGAATTGCTATAGTAATTCAAGTGGGCGAGTTAACAAGACTCTGAATTAAAGGAATAGAAGGGTGGAAGCAAATGGAAAAGAATTTATGAAGATAGATTTGTTAGAATTTGGTGTCTGAATGGGGATGGTCAAGGACAGGGAGAAGCTACATATTCCTAGATCTTGAGTCTATGCTTCTAGGAGGATGAGAATGCTTTTCCGTACAGTAGAAGGGCTAAGATCTCATAAAAAGGAAGGGTAGGATGAAGAATAAGGGATTTCCCTCTTAATAAAAAAAATAAAAGGCAAACTACTAAGAGTAGATACACTTTGCTTTGCTTACTGAAAAAGACATGCAGATAAGGCAAAGTGGAATATCATTTCCACTTAAATTGTTAAAAATGTTTCATAATCTTCAGACTCACATATACTGTATGGTGTGGTTTTAAACACATTTTCTTGGAGGGCAATTCGGCAGTATCATACCTATCAAAATTTTAGATGCGTGTACCCTTGCACCATACAATTCTACCTCTAGTAATGTATTCCAGATATAAATATCCTAAGGTTATCCTGCAGATAATGTTGCAAATGAATGTAGTTAAAAATACGTTACATATGTATATGTATTTGTAATAGCACATAAACAGAACCTCAATCTAGATATTAAGTAAAGGACCGATTAAGAAAATTATGTTGCACCTACACCCTGGAATGCAATTCAGATGTTAAAAATAATGTAGGTCTTCTTGTCCAAATAATGGAAAGATACCTATATTTAAGATGTGTTAAGTTAAAAAAAAAAAGCTAAAGTGTGTTTCTGTGTATTTGTATAAATATGCATGGAAATTATCTGGACAACTATATAAGAAATCATAATTCGTGGTTGCATCTAGGAAGTAGGGGTGTTCAGGAGTATTTGGAGTGGGAGCTTAGTTACTGTTCATTATATAAACTCTATGTATAAGCCATTTTTGTAATATGCATGCGTTAATCTGTTTAAGTTGATGCCGTGTGACTCAGGCAGTATCTTTCATTCAGGTTTCATCACCTTTATTGATTTCACTGTAAGGCCATTCTTACAGACTATACTATAAATGATCTTAATCACAACTCTACTTTTCACAGAATAATTACTGAGGGGTGAATCTAGGTTTTAACTTTAGCTTTTTGTTAGAATGGTACCAACAAAATTCATTTTAAATGGTAATTTTGATGGGCTGACTATAAAAAAGATTGATATATATATATATATATATATCTTTCAGGATGTTGCTGGAGCTCTGTCAGTAGAAGAAATCACTGAACTTCTCAGTCTGCATAAATTGTGCTGTGGCCGTAGCTGGTATATTCAGGGCTGTGATGCTCGAAGTGGTATGGGACTTTATGAGGGGTTAGATTGGCTCTCAAGGCAACTTGTGGCTGCTGGAGTATTGGATGTTGCTTGATTTTAAATGCAAAAGTTATTTAAAGTTTTGTGGTTAAGAGTTATTTTGCACATAAATGTTATAAGAAATTCTACATCTCAAAGAGTTTATTTAGGATGTATATTTAAAAGGAATCTCGGGTGGGGAATTCAGTACAATATTGTCTTTTAAAAAATTACTCTGTAATAAAATTTAAACATGTGAGCAGATTAAAATTGCATTAAGTAGGGACTTCTTGAAGATACATTTTTTAAAAACATACATTTGTTATTTAAGTTTTTCACATTATGGCTGACCCATATATTGGCAAAGAAGTAGTCGGAGAAAGGGTAAGATGGAGGTTTATTCTTTCAATTAAAAAAGGAATAGGCAACTGAATAACTAATGGAACCTCTGTGTGAAGCAAGTGAAGCATGGCTTCTTCCTTATCTTTCCTTTCACCTGGATTTTGGCAGTATTTAGTAGCAAAAAAGCAGTGACGTAATGAAATAGAATCCAGACTGCATCTTGGGGTAACAGGATTACTTTGCTTCTTTGTTCAGCGTAACAGAATATCTTTAATGCTAAATACTATAAACTACAGAAAATTAATATTTTATAATGTTTTATTAAAACTTTCTCTAAGCCCTTTTATATAAAACCCAGTGAGTCAGATGAAATGTTATCTAACTAGATATGAGTGTCAGATTAGTATTAAACTGAAGAACAATTAATAATAAAACTGTGAAAGTCAGTTATGTTGTAGTTAATCTTCACTTATGAAAGGCCCATTTCCAGGGTTGAACCTCAAAGTATTATTTCCTAGGTCACAGCTCTAAATTGGTTCTCCTCTTTTCATTTAAAGTAGTTTCTTTTTAAAATAATACTGCATCCTTAGTGGGAACAACCATAGGCAAAATGTAGTAAGTTACACATAGAACCAGGGTTGGCTATACATAAAAGATAGAGATCTAAGTCGGAAACTACATTTACCTTAAGAGAAGTCATTTAAAGTAGTGGAGAATCAGTTACTTTAAATGCTTTCCCAAAATAAATACACTTGTCTTGACAATAAGACATTATTAAGGCTCTTCATGGTAAGGCCTTGAAAAGTTAAGGAAGGAAAAGAAATGTTAAGAAAGTTTACATCACATTTATTATGCAGTGTTGTAAAAGTTTAAAAATTTTGTGCTTTTCAGTTTTTCATTTTTTAAGGATAACTCACTGATTATGGCCGTACAACTTATATTTAAACATGGCTAGATTGGGTTTTGTTATTACTATTTTTTTAATGCTCCTCACCCTTTAGGATGAAGCTGAATAATCCCGAGTCTTATTAGTTGAAATGTTAGGAGATGTCCCTCTTAGGTGGCACTGTTTTGGTTCATTCTCTTCAGATGTACTTTTGTTTGTTTAAAATAAACAGCAAAACTTTCAGAATACAAAGCATTAAAAAGAAGTCCATCAGTGTTATGGGCAGTATGTAAATAAGTAAATATTTCATCCTTTATTTTTCAAGTAAAAGTCATGCTGTTACAAGTGTAATTTGTGCATATAAGTAACACTTATGAATTAAATTATTTAATAATTGATTATTAGTAACTGTGAAGAATAAAAAACATGTTAACATTTGCCTGTGAGCCCTTGACCTGTTTTCTCTACTAGGTAATTGGGAAAAAAAAGTCTAACACTAACATGTGAACTTGCTTTCCTTGTAAATTTAGTTCATTTCACCAATTTTGCTAAACTTTGTAATTCACATTCTTAGCATATTACTAAACACAATGTAAAAATTGTGCTTAGACCTGATTATAATGTACATAATAGCGTTTGTGTGTGATTTCTTTTTTAAGAAATATTTTTCTCAGACTGTTATGACTATTTGTCCTTGTATTCTTTCACTAATCATTAGTTAAGATTTTGCTAGTTCCCTCTGGGAAACGTCAAACTTAATAATGAGAGAGATGTTTTAAATCCAGTCTATTAGGATTTGCCTCCTAGCTCCGAATTTCTGTATATAAGCCTAAATATTATTGTATGGTTTATGTAAAGCAGGTTTTAACAAGTGTGTAGCCCTGGTCTGTGATTCTGGAATGCTTTATCATCACCAGAAGCCATTATTTGCATTATATATAGACAGCAATAAAATGTTAAAATAATTTGAAAGAGGTCCTATCATTATTCTAAAAATTCTGTTTCATGTACCATCTATCTACTAGTATAACTAGTAACCAGTTAAAGTCATATTTGTGCTGTGGTTCAGAGAAAGAAAACCAAGTGGGGTAGGGGTTGACTTGCATGTCAAATCTGAGTTTTAACCAGTTAAAGTCATATTTGTGCTGTGGTTCAGAGAAAGAAAACCAAGTGGGGTAGGGATTGACTTGCATGTCAAATCTGAGTTGCAGTTTATTAAAGATTTAGAAATAACTTATTCTGTAGTTGCAGTGCAAGCCACACAAAAATGAGTATTATAGCTAGTGTTTTGATAGAACTAAAATTTTTCATCAAACAAAGTGAAACTCGGTTTTTAAATTTCAAGTAACTACTTTAGAAAATGTCTGAGAAAACTTAGGTGTAGCCTATAAACTAATACTGCTAAAAGGAAGACATTTTCTGTAGCATCGAAATACCCTTGAATCTGCAAAGTAGTAATAGGGAAAAAGACATTGTACTTTCCCTAAAAAAAATAATGAAGAGGATGAATAAGCATCTTGCTAATAATTTAAAACATGCTTTTAAAAAAGCACATCTCAGGGGTGCCTGAGTGGCTCAGTGGGTTAAGCCACTGCCTTCGGCTCAGCTCTTTATCTCAGGGTCCTGGGATCGAGCCCCACATCGGGCTCTCTGCTTAGCAGGGAACCTGCTTCTCCCTCTCTCTCTGCCTGCCTCTTTGCCTATTTGTGATCTCTCTGTCAAATAAATAAAATTAAAAAAAAAAAAAAGCACATCTGGCAATGTCTGTTTTTAGGTCTACTGATTATGTTAAATTTATGACATGAAATGGAAAAATTTGTTTATCAAATAGGATTTTTCACTCAAGCAAAATAACTATGTTTGGCAAAATGGGGCAATACCACCAGTTGGTGGCAGTATTATCAAAAATTTAGGATTATGTTTTCAGGAATGAATAAATTGCTAGGGAGATGTCTAGACACATAAAATAGGAAGAAAGGTAAGTGTCACAGTGAGAAGTCATTTTATGTCTAAGATCTACTTTATAAAAGGGGGATATGATATTAGTTTAAAGTAGCACAACTTGGCACATTCTTCCATCTCACAGGTTTGTGGTACAAAATGGATAAAGGAAGTAATCCTGCTTATCAACACAAAGTGTAGGTTTAAACATAAGAATGTGAATTCCCTAAACAGGTCTGTTGAACGTGTCCCTCCTTTAACTTCAAGAGTGTCTGGAAACTAGAAGCAATTGTTCTTAATAGTTAGGAAGTCAGGAGGGAAAGTGAAGAAATCAATACAACATTTTGAACTCATACTGTTTTACAGCTCGAATTACTAATAATTGCTCCATTATTAGCTACTAAAAGTTTCACTTAATATATAATTTTTTTAAAAAATTTTTATTTATTTCCTTGACAGACAGAGATCACATGTAGGCAGAGAGGCAGTCAGAGAGAGAGGGGGAAGCGGATCCCTGCTGAGCAGAGAGCCCAATGTGGGGCCCAGGACCCTGGAATCATGACCTGAGCTGAAGGCAGAGGCTTAACCCACTGAGCCACCCAGGCACCCCAATAAATACTTTCTTGATAGTATATTTAGCGAATTTTTTTTAATATTTGATAGTATATTTAGTAAGGTAAGAAAAGATACTATAACTTGAGAACAGAAAATTTGAATTTAGTTACGTGAGGAAAATAATGTGAAAATAGTAAAATGGACCTGTATGTAAAACTAAGGACTTAAGTATTAATTTATTCTTATTCTTATATTTAAATACTAGGTGTAATACTCATTTAAGTGTGATTTACCTGAAACTCAGAATAAGTTATTCCTAAATCTTTAATAAACTACAACTTCCTATTTATGTCTGAAATTTCACTTAACACTGCTTACTATTTTTAACAATGAAATGCGAAACTATATGACATGAAACATAAACCTAAGAAAAGAAGGGACGTGGTATATTACTATTACATCCTGTTATCCTTTTTTAGTGGATCTAAAGAAACATGCAGGCAGATAATGTGACTGTTTTAAAAAGCTAAGCAACCTATGCATATGATTCTCATTATTTAATCTGGTTTTGAGTCTCATGAAAGATTACATGTAAGGGATGCTGTTTGCCCAAATTTGTTCACTTCAGTTTATCACCTCCTAGGATGAGAAATGCTGCAAGAAAAATCAAAGGCACAGTTTTTAAAAAGGACCTTTAATAAAAAATATAAAAACATAATATTGGATCCTTGAAACATGATTTGTATGTTCAGCAAGTCCTAAGAGCTTTCTAATGTAAAATAACCCTATTTGATATATGTGTGTTTTTATTTACACATACAGTGAGACAAACCTTATTTTACTTGACAGTAATATTTATGATGCTGACATCCTCATAGGGCTTATCTGTTTTGGGATTGACTTTGACATTGGAGATCCTTTGTACAACTTCCATTCCTTTAGTCACTCGTCCAAACACTGTGTGCTTATTATCAAGCCAAGGCTGCATTGGAGGAGAAATGGAAAATCTTGGTTAAACCCAGATTTCTTAAATCATATCCTCTGGGTGAGCAAATTAAAGAGAATTTAAGTTTATGCTTCACTTTTAAAATTTAATTAAAAGGATATGCAGTTAACTTCATTTAGCAGCTTTTAAGAGTGATTTCCATAATCATATGAAAAAATATAAAAGCACAGGATAATGTTTAATTAGATATCTGCATCTTTCAGACCAGATCTAGAAGATGTTTGCTAAAGGTAAGTCTCTCTGCATAGCTCAAGAATTATGCCTAAGGCTTTCAAATTTCTCTGCAGGATTCCTACCTGTATAAGAAAGAGGCAGTTTGGAACTGTTAGCACATGCTACTCATTCATATTAGAGAGATGAGAGCTCAGATGCTGGCTCTTGCTGCCTACTTGACCTCTGGCAAGTTAATCATGTCTCACTGTTCATTTCCTCATCTATTTTTAAAACGGGGCATAGTGATATTAGAAGTACTATGAATATTACATGAGACTTTGTGCCTGATAGTAATTACAAATATTGTTCCTCTGTTGCATGGTGCTTCATTCCAAAAAATAAAATGTAATAATTTGTATAATTTTGTGTAACTGCATAGCAAGAAAGTGCAATATTCTTATATTTTTATATAATGAATATTCTTCAATGAGTATAAAGAATATTCTTATATTCTTATATAATGCTGTATTTTAGCAGATCTACAGTGCTGTTGATTATGGGCTGTATTCTGATTTCAGAGATATAAAAATACAGAATAAAGCTCTTAAAATTCAGAATTCATATACTCTGATTTCTCCCATTCTGAAGATAAGGAAACAGCCCCAGAAGTAAAATTTGTTTTCTGTTGTACAACTAGTATTGGCAAGTTCACTTAAACTCAAATGTCCTGAGTTTTACAAAGTAAAATCCAATTTGTTAGGTAATTTTCTACTTTCTTATTTAAATTGTTTTCATTGTTATATCCTGGCAGATATAAATAATGGTAGAGAATCCTGTAACTCTCTTCCACTGAATTCATTCTTCGATCATAATCTATAACTCTGTGGCTTATAGACAATGCTGTTCTTACCGTTGGTACTACTGTTATGAAAAACTGGGATCCATTAGTATTCGATCCAGCATTGGCCATGCTGAGTGTATATGGTCTGTCATGTCGTAATGTTGAATGAAATTCATCTTCAAATTCTCCTCCCCATATGCTTTCACCTCCCATACCAGTTCCTGTTGGATCTCCTGTTTGAATCATGAAGCCCTTAACAGGAAGCACACAAAAAACACATTACACTTCTCTTTTTCTATATGCACACTTTGGAATCTTATGTTTAAGAGTGTTGTATAGTCAGTAAAATCTTAACTTTTCTTAACTGTCTCTCTATAAACTGATTTTATTAACCTCAGTAAGTTATACTTTACTTTAAAAGATGTATTTCCATTGCTTAAACACTACCTTATTGACTGGAAACAAAACTGCAAAGATCTAATTTATAGACATGTACTGTCTTTCCCAATAATCTAATTAAAACCAATTAATATTGTAAGAAAGTTTTAGATCTGTATAGTGTGCTGTTTTATAGAATTGCCCCTCTTTTCTATCCTCCCTTTCCCTAAACACTCTGGATTGCCTGGTGAGTCATTTACTAATTCTTTCAGAACCCCCCAAATCTGATTATCCATCCCCCTTGTCATTTCTGACCTGCTAGTTACCCAGAACTGTATTACTGCCCCATCTATTTTATGGAACACCGCTCAACAAAATCCTGGGCCAAGTTCTTTCTCTTCTTCAGGTTTTAATTAGTGGTTCTCAAAGATTAAGTGGCATCATGTCTCTTTTATTACTTAAAATCTTATCTGCTAGATCTAGACCTTATCCAGTCACTCGGTACAAATAACCTCAGCTTTGGGTTTTATCTAAGCATGATCTTTTACTCTGTATCTGACCCTGGCTTTAACTGCTGACAAAATACTGATGCAGTGTTTCTAAAAAGTACCAAGTTACTATTCCTGTGTTTGATTCCAAATCTGACATTCATGACCATCCTTTTTTTTTTTTTTTTTGGCTTCTACAGTCCATTTTTCCTATTTTTTTTTTTAAAGAATTTTATTTATTTGACAGAAAGAAAGCAAGCAAGTGAGCGAGCACAAGCAGGGGGAGTGACAGGCAGAGGGAGAAGGAGAAGCAGATTCCTTGAGGAGCAGGAAGCCCTATGTGGGGCTCCAATCCCAGGACCCCGGGATCATGACCTGAGCCAAAGGCAGATGCTTAACTGACTAAGCCACCCAGGCCACTTTTCCTATTCCTTTCTAACAAACTGATCATTGTGAGACAGGACGATTCCTTAGGTTTAAACCTATGGTTATGCAAAAACATACTGTTCCGGAAATCACTTAAATTTTCTGTCAACTTGGGGCACCTGGGTGGCTCAGTCAGGTAAGCATCTGACTCCCGGTTTCAGCTTGGGTCATGATCTCAGCCTGTGGGATAAAGCCCCGAGTTGGGCTCTACCTTCAGTGGGGAGTCTGCTTGAAGATTCTCTCCTTCTGCCCCTCTCACCACTGCTCGTGCTCTCTCTCAAATAGATCTTTGAAAAAAATTTTTGTATACCTTACCTTAATTATACGGTGAAATGTATGTCCATTATAATAACCATTTCTGCTGTGAACACAGAAGTTTTCCACTGTCTTAGGGCACCTAGTAAGACACATATTAAAAATATGAAATCTATTCAGGGCATCTTAAGAGTTTTCTTTGCAGTTGTGCTTCTTAATGGTGTTTTCAGTATCTTCTGAAACTTTCAGAATCATTTTTTTTCTCATAACCTCTTCTAACCTCAGGATAAACAAGAGTTGAAAGAGCATATAAGCCACAGTATATGCATATTGTTTAGTATATTATCTTTAGATCATGATTGCTTATTATATTTGAATTTGACAGTATTTAAATTTCAGAATCATTTAGCAGGTTAAAAAATACAACAACAGTACTTTAAGATACATATGTTCACTGAATTTGTATAGTGGGTTCAGTTCCTGGGAAAGGTAATTTTCTTTAAAAACCATATTGGGATATATAGTTAATATATTTGTATATCACTTATAGTTTACATTCAGCACTTTTGTAGCTATGTTTCATATTCCTAATAATAAACCTGTGAAGTATGTGTATAAACTTTTCCCATTTTCTAGAGGAACAATTACCAGAAAGCTAAAGGTAGATGCTCTATCAAACACTTCTTTAAAATTCAAGTTTTAGTAATTTTAAGTTGCACAGTTTCTTCAAATAAAGACATTTATTTACATTGGTGTTTAAGACAACAGAAATAGTACATACTCAACAGGAAAAAGTTTGATGTGAATGTCTCCCATACTTGTGTGGATAATGGCACTATCTGAAACTCGTTTAGGTCCTTCAGCTTGAGTAGCTGCCATGACTTCTTCTTTCGAAGGTTTTTCATTAAAAACATCTCTGTCAGAATCTGCACTTTTTGTATCTTCTGGTTCTCGTTTGGTAAACTCAAAAGAAAATTAGAGTGAATGAATAAAATTTTCACCTGGTTAAAATTTAACAACAAGAATATTTCATTTCTATTTATGGTATTTAGGAAAAAGAATTCACATCAGAACAAATCCTTATTTCAGGAATCACTTCCTATCACAGGATGTGTAATACAGTTAAATTATTTTTACACTTGTCTAATATGAAAATCCATTAATGAAAATGTATGATTTCAAATGGGATTTAATTTCTTTTTGGGTACACATTTAACAAGATGCAGTTTTATTTGAGGTAGCTCTCTGCTTCTGCCAGCTAATATGTCAAAACCTGTCATCTGTTGCTTACTTTCCACTATTTAGATTTCCTGGGTTTGAATTCCAGCTCCGCTACTGACTAGTTACATGATTTGGGGGAAGTAAATTCATTTCTTCCATTTCCTCATTCATAAATGGGGATGATAATAACTACCTCAAAGTGGTACCTGCTGCGAAGATTAAATGAAGGGATATAACATGCTTAGGGAACAGTGCCTAATGTATAAGGTACTATATACGTATTAGTAATTGTTATTACAAAAGCAGAACCTTGTGCTAGGTAGCCTGAGGATTCAAAGATGAATCAGAAATGCATCTTGACTTTCTTTTTTTATTGTCTGCAAAGCCCTATCTGTTCTATCTAAATCCTGAAGCTTGGGAGAAAGAATGTAAATTTTGAGTGAAGTTGCAGAAATTTCAGGGTACCTCAGGGTATTGGGAAAACTGAAAGAAACCTTTCAGTTGTTAAAACTTCGGACTTCTCTAAGCCTGTTTTGTTTTGTTTGTTTTTTGTTTTTTAACTTGACTTTCATTAAGTAGAGACTTTTTCTCCCAAGAAAGCCCTACCTGATAACCAACTGAGTTCCAGGAAGTAAAGCCAGTGTCCCAGGCTCCATCTCGCCTAATGTCATTCCTGATCTATTTGTATAAAGTCCAAAATAACAAACAACCAAGGTAGAATGTTGTTGCCTTATAATGTTACTCTCCAGTTTTCAAAGGAAGGGCATGTCTGCTATATGATTTATCTACATCAATTTTTAAATAGTTGTCTTCATTTAGCTCATGTATTAAACTACTAGAGTTCAAATTCTGTAAAATTTTATTTCATGATACTGGATTTGAAAAAAGGATAAATTTATACATATGTATACCATTTTGCTTTTTACTCATGAATAAGTATGTCTAAAAATGAAAGAATTTTATATTAGCTGTATAAAGATGCACATAGAGGGACTTTCTTTTTCTTCAGTGATTACAAGGAACATATATGATTTAATCAACATAAAAGTAAACTCTAGAGGAAGAAAAGGAAAATGTAACTTGTTAAAGTTTTTGATGAAGTGAATGGAACATTAGTACATGTTTTTAGTGTATACCAAGGATTCCCTATTACAATTAACTTTTACCTTCAAAACAGTTAAATTACAGCTAAAACAAGAAAAATTTTTTTTCTTCAGTATGTATTAATTTTTTAGCAAAGACCTTGACTATTATAAATAAAATTTTCATCTTAAAAGAATGTACCCATTTTAGGCTAAAAGTTTGGTTGCGATAAGCTGCTATTTCCCACATTTATCAAATGCTGGTAACCTGAATAGCATCACAGCTGCTTACAATATATCAGATGAAAGAATGAGTATACTATAATGAGCCAGACACTTTACCAAACCTTGTGAATAAAACATGAGGTCCTGTGAAGAAAACATAAGGTCCTGTATTTGAGAATTTTATATGAAGGAGGAGATGATAGGGTCAGAGATTTTAAAAAAGAAAAGAAAAGAAAAGAAATTATTCCAAAAACTGTGACATAGTGCACAAGCAAGCATACCTAATCAGACCTGATGTCGAGAGAAGGCTTCCAAACTGAGACCTAGTGAGAGTGCGGACTGGGGACAGGTGTGTGACTGGCAACAGGAAGAGCCTGCGCAAACACCTTGAGGTAAACAAGGACACTCAATTACTGCAAACGGGATCAAATTCAGTACAGTGTAGCAAATGAACTAAAAATGAAGAAAGACAGGTAGAAGAGCCATGTAATATAGGTATTTGAGGAGCCATTAAAAGATTTTAGGCAGAAAAATAGCCAAATTTGGGACTTAGAAATCTCTGACTTCAGTGGGGAAAACAGAAGGGTAGGGCAGAGGTCTCTGTATTTTAGATTTTTTCTGGTTGGCTTAACCATTAGGACGCTGCTACTCTTAGATAGCTTGGTAGTTTGATTCTGAGCCCAGTGTTAGTTAACATGCAAAGTACCTGTAGTACTGTAGAAAAAAATAATTCCTCAGGAATATTCACTTTTAAGATAGCACCATTACAAGGGAGTTAAAAGGCAATAAATAGAAATGTGCTTAGAGAAGGAAGTGTGCAAGTTCAAGGGAGATAAATTGTTTCAGAATAAAAGATGAAAAACAATCTTTTGCAGAATTTTAAAACCCCATAGCAAAGCTATTTTGGATGCAATTATTACCATAACCGCTTATTTCCTAACCTCTAAGACAACACAAACAATTGCAGAAGCCAGGTTGAAAAATTTTCAAAACAGGAAGAAAACAGTACAAAATCAAGTCCTAGTTAAAAATTCTACAATATTAATGTTTTAAGATAGTATTCTGGTTGTTTAGAAAGTCTGCTATTATTGCCAACATTCTCTTCAGTTGAAAGCACAAGACAAGAAAATAAAACTCCAAATTGGAAGAATTAAGGTCTTTTTCCTTGTACTTCCGCATACCATATAAAATCTGTTCTTTTTGAAAGATGTACAAACTATTGTTGGGTCAGCTTGAATATTCTGAAGAACAGGGTTTTCAGAAGCTTTCATTTCTATAGTAGTTGCAGCACGATGTTTTTTGGCTATTCCCTGGAACAAAGCCAACTGCATCACTCTAATATTTTCTTGCTTGCCTAAGATGCGCACACACCTAGAAAATACATTTTATACAATAAAATTATCAGAATGAAGTCCAATTACAAAAACTTTATAGTTAAAAGGTAGGAATCAATTATCCTTTATCCTTTACCTTTGTATAAAATAACTAGTAAAAGTTTAAAGAAATGTTTCTCTATCCCCCTCCCCCAAAAAGAATGATTTTAAATTGGTAGGTGGCTGGAACCTCCAGGTTAAAAAAAATACATTCAGTCATATAGTTTTAACTTATCCCTGTCGCTATTATTTTAATCATTCTGTAAACCTTCAAAGATTCTATACTGCCAAGAACTACAATATAAATTTGTTTACATGTGAAAATGTTCAGCACTAGATTTTTTTTCTCTTTATAATATACTTTTAAGTTCTTTGCATTTATATTCAGTGATAGTATCTTACTGTGGCTATTTTGTACTAAAACCAAATGGACTGTTTGCACAAAAGGCTTATGGTGGTTTCATGCATTTTAACTTCTGATTTTATGTCTAGCAGGATGTAATGCTGAATTCTGTGGTTAAAATATTTGGCAACATTTAACATGAACCAGGCTAATTTAAATCACTAAGCAAAAGAGAGACTGAAACTTGTTAAAAAAAAAACAACACACACACAACACAACTTGAAACTATGCATATCTTTTTTCCACTTCTTTTACAAACATGAGTGGAAACTTTTTACATAAGATTATAAACAACCAAAAGACCACAGAAAAATCCAGTCAAAACATTTGGTTAAGTTTAGACATTTGGGACCATTCCACTTGTCCGGGAACAAACAAAACTCCCATTGTTTCCCTAGAGGAGAAAATGGTCCCCCCAAAATGAATGCACTTTTAAAACATTTCATGTTAAAACTTACCGGTTTGTTTCTACATTTATAACTTTAATGCCTAGCATTGTTCCATACAGCACGAAGTGTCCAGTCTCGTCAAAAACTATGTTAATTAATCTTACTGCATCCACTTTCTCCAACTCACGTTCTACAGCCATTCGTCGGCCAAATTCCATGTCGGGTAACTGTTGCCTCATCTGCTGGAGTTCAGTAAACATCTAAGAAGCAAACCATTTATTAACAAAAAAGCTACATGATAAAGGGAATGAGTATTTTTTTTTTTAAATATTTTGTTTATTTACTTGACAGAGAGATCACAAGTAGGCAGAGAGGCAAGGAGGAAGCAGGCTCCTTGTTGAGCAGAGAGCCCAATGCGGGGTTCGATCCCAGGACCCTGAGAGCATGACCTGAGCTGAAGGCAGAGGCCTTAACCCACTGAGCCACCCAGGCGCCCTGGGAATGAGAATTTAAATAGAAGCACAGAACACATTAAGAGCTACTGAAAGTTTATATACTTATGCGTCATCTTCAGGAGGATTCTAAATACTATAAGCAGAAAATAAGTTCAATCATAAAAAATAGTATTTATGCTAACTGATTCTTCTTAAAAGTTTATGTAACTACTGTTTTCTCTATTGAAACTCTATCTACTGCCTTTTACAAGCCACAGACTAGTACTTTCCAACAGAAATATAATGGAAACCACATATATAATTTTACATTTTCTAGTAGCTACTTAAAAAAAAAAACAGGTGAAATTAGTCTTAATAATCTTTTATTCAGGGATGCATGGGTGGCTCAGTTGATTAAGCATCTGCCTTCAGCTTAGGTTATGATCCTGGGTTCCTGGGATTGAGTCCTGCATCAGGCTCCCTGCTGAGTAGGGATCCTGCTTTTCCCTCTGCCTGCTGCCTCCCCTGCTTGTGCTTTCTCTCTCTGAGACAAATAAAATCTTCAGAAAAAATGTTTTATTGAACCCAATATATCCAAAATATAATCATTTAAGCTTTAGGCAATATTAAAAAATTGAAATGGGGCACCAGGCTGGGTCAGGTGGTAGAGGATGTGACTCTTGATCTCAGAGTTATAAGTTCAAGGCCCATGATGGGTGTAGAGATTACTTAAAAATAAAATCTTTTTCTTTTTTTTTTTTTTAAGATTTTATTTATTTATTTGACAGGGAACACAAGTAGGCAGAGAGGCAGGCAGAGAGAGAGGAAGGGAAGCAGGCTCCCTGCTGAGCAGAGAGCCTGATGCAGGAACTCAATCTCAGGACCCTGACATCCTGACCCAAGCCAAAGGCAGTGGCTTAACCCACTGAGCCACCCAGGCGCCCTTAAAAATAAAATCTTAAAAAACATTTTTTGAGATATATTACATTCTATGTTTCTTATATTAGGTTTTTGAAATCCTGTATTTTATACTTTCAGCCCATCTCAATTTGGACTAGCTTCCTATCAAGTGCTCAACAGCCACATGTGGCTAGTTGGCCACATGTGGATAACACAACTAGACTGTAAGGTCCCTATACAGAGATCATGGGCTTGACATGATATAACAGGCACTCAGTTTTTGTTGAATGAATGAACTCTTCTTTTTTTTTTTTTTAAGATATTATTTATTTATTTATTTGACAGAGAGAGGAGAGAGAGAGATCACAAGCAGGCAGAGAGGCAGGCAGAGAAAGGAGAGGGGGAAGCAGGCTTCCCGCCAAGTAGAAAGCCCGATGCGGGGCTCGATTCCAGGATGCCGGGATCGTGACCTGAGCTGAAGGCAGAGGCTTTAACCCACTGAGCCACCCAGGCACCCCTGAATGAATAAACTCTTATTATTTCACTAATTTATAACGATTTCATGACATTTTAGAAAATGTTTCAAGTGGGGCACCTGGGTGGCTCAGTGGGTTAAAGCCTCTTGCCTTCAGCTCAGGTCATGATCCCAGGGTCCTGGGATCGAGCCCCGCACTGGGCTCTCGGTTCAGCGGGAAGCCTGCTTCCTCCTCTCTCTCTGCCTGCTTCGCTGCCTACTTGTGATCTCCATCTCTCAAATAAATAAATAAAATCTTTAAAAAAAAATGTTTCAAGTTATTTTAACAGAGAGTACAACACAGATTATCATTAGGTAAATGTGATTTTGTGTGGATGAATATTTTTGAGTGCTCTCTAGTTTTGTTATTTGGTTTTCTTTAGATATTTAAAATAATTTCAGATAGGGTCACATCATAATTACTATGTATTATTATACTGTAAGTTTCTCCCAAAATATGATCTTTCATACACTTTTCCAGATATTTAGAGCATCAAGCAGCAGAATTCAAAAGTAGGTCTCCACTGGTGATAGAAAGAAACCAGGCTTATGTTCAATCTTTTTTTTTTCAGGCTTGCATTCACTAGAAATCCTTTTTTTCTAGATACGGAGAGAACAATGTAAGTAACTCCAAAAGACAAAAGGAGGTATGTGTATGAGGGAACAAGAAGAAGCAAAGTTCTTACAGGACAGATAAAAAGCCTGGTCATTAGAGTTTCTTGTGTCCAGTCTCTGAGACTGATAATTGTTTGTATGCTAGAAATAGCCTACATGCCAGAGTAAATTTTTGTAATGAGGGATTCTTGATTATTTTGTTACAGAGAAGATTCATTTTCTTTCCTTTTTTTTAAAGGATTTATTTTAATTAATTAATTAATTAATTTGATAGCAAGAGCGAGAGAGATCACAGAGGGAGAAACAAACTCGCCACTGAGCAGGGAGCCCAATGTAGGGCTCGATCCCAGGACTCCAAGATCATGACTTGAGCCAAAGGCAGACACATAACTGAGCCCCCAGGCACCCCAAGAAGATTCATTTTCACTGGCCCTCTGCCAGTGAAAATGAAGTATTTCATAAATACTTCTGCTAGTGAAGTATTTCATAAATGTTAATCCAACCTGATAAGTACATCAGTATCTTTTTACATATTCTAGTCTTAATACCACGGCCTCTGTGATACAGAACTATATAGCCATAGGCCACATATGCATATCTCTTTAACTGTGAGATTTCACACATTCACTACTCACTAGCATTCTAACTAATTTACTTGGCATTTGTTTTTGTTTTGTTTTGGTAACTTCTCTTATTCTAAATCTCAATCTGATCATAAGCTTTACTACTGATTTTCTCTTATCATCTCAGCACTCTGACTTCAAGAAATGTTGAAGACAAGGATGAACAGAGTGGACTGAACAGCTCAAGAGTATTCGTGTTAAGAGATATACATCCAGAGACGGTGTTTTAAAAATTTTTTTAAATTTTATTTAGTTTTTTAAAGACTGTGTTTTAAATGTTTTAATATTTAGTTACTATCTAACATTAAAGAAGAAAACATTACAAAGGATGTTTTCTCCTTTTCTTAAAAGTATAGGGGAGAGCTATTCTCTTCCACCAAGAAAATGAGTCATGGGGATGATTTGACTGCAAATACATCTTCACACTTGTCTGGATTCATACTACTTTAGGCAGATAATCTACCCAACTTACTGCTACTTGCCACCAAATAAGAGTGTTACTGATAAAAAATAATAGAATTTAAGACCTTAATGCAGGGAATCTAATATAAATTGGTCACTACCAAGACTGTAAAATTGACAAGGTCATACAATAAACATTACTGCTACAAAGGTTCAACCCACAGATTCTTAGAGGATCCAACATACCATTAGCAATGATGAAATCCAAATTTCCACAAAAAAACAGTTAACTTTGCATGGATAGAAACTCTTATTCTACAATTACATGCTTTAACAAATTCTTTTTTTGTTTTTTGTTTTGTTTTGTTTTAACAAATTCTTGTTAGCAGTTATGTATCAGGTATTGTTCTCAGTGCTGGAGATACAAACAGGAACCAAAATAGATAAGGGACCATAGATTCATAGAGTTTAATTTATGAGGGGTTGATGTGTATTGATCAAAAATAAGACCATGCCAAATGCTCTACAGTAAAATTAAATAGTGACACTGAGTCACGTTAAAAAAAAAATTGTCCTACGGGTAGATAGGTGACTCAGTTGGTTAACCAACCAACTCTTGGTTTTGGCTCAGGTTGTAAACTCATGGGTGTTAAGATCAAGCCCCAAGTCAGGCTCTACACTGAGCAAGGGCTGAGTCTGCTTGAAGATTCTCTCCCTCTGATCCCCACTCCAGCTTGCAGGTATGCTTACCCTCTCTTGTCCTCTCTCTAAAGTAAATAAGTAAATCTTAAAAAAAAAAAAAAAATACTGTCTTGGATTATATGAACAGCGAATTCCCATAGGAAGTGACCCTTTATTTTTTTTTTTTAAGATTTTATTTATTTATTTGACAGAGAGAAATCACAAGTAGATGGAGAGGCAGGCAGAGAGAGAGAGAGGGGAGCAGGCTCTCTGCTGAGCAGAGAGCCCAATGTGGGACTCGATCCCAGGACTCTGAGATCACATGACCTGAGCCGAAGGCAGCGGCCTAACCCACTGAGCCACCCAGGTGCCCAGGAAGTGACCCTTTAAATAAGATTTGAAGTGTAAATTCAACAGGTAATGGAAAGAATGGGGGAGGGGTGACCCCAGGCAGCAGCAACAGCATATGCAAAGGCCCTATAGTGGGAGACATGTTCAAGAAATTGAAAGAAAGCCTAAATGGCTATAGTAAGAGGCAGGGAGAAAGGTGATTTACAGTAGGGTAGAGCAGTAGGCAAAGGCCACAACAAGGTAGGCCATGAATTTGGTCTTGATTCTAAGAACAGGAAGTCACTAAAAGGTTCAAAGAATGACATGATCAGATGTGCATTTAAATTAAAAAACAAAAAACAAAAAACAACTGCTCCAGGGGCACCTGGGTGGCTCAGTGGATTAAAGCCTCTGCCTTCGGCTTGGGTCGTGATCCCAGAGGCTTGGGTCGTGATCCCAGAGTCCTGGCGCTCTGCTTGGCGGGGATCCTGCTTCCCGCCCCACCTCTCTGCCTGCCTCTCTGCCTACTTGTGATCTGTCTGTCAAATAAATAAATAAACTCTTTAAAAAAATAAATAAAAATTTTAAATTTAAAATTAAAAAAAAAATTTTCTCTGGGTACAGCATGTATAACAGATTAGGAGGAAGCCAGGACACAGGCAGTAGGCCATGAGATTGTCTATCAAAAGGTCATGAGCTTTAGTACTGACAGCTGTGCTGAAAGAAACTAATAAATTTAAAGCATATTTAGAAAGTAAAACTGACAGGACTCATGATGAATTAAAAAGAGGGGTAAGGAAAAAGAGTTAAGGATGATTCAGGTTTCTTTGGTTTGTGCAAGCAAATGGATATTGGTGCCATTCATGAAGACCAGCAAAACAAAGCAAAACAAAAAAACCAAAACCAAACCAAACCAAACCAAAACAAAGGATAGCACCAGCTCTTTTCACGACAGAAAGCTGGAAAAATCAATTTGGGAGCAGTCATACAAACAGGCAGGAATGAACAGAGTTAAGAAAAGGGTAAGAAAAAAGTCTAGAATGAGTTTTGAGAAGTTTAAGAGGATGAACTTACAAACAAAACTAAACTAAAACAGCCACATAAATGTAAGAATAATTGGCTCAAAAGATACCACATCATAAACCTAGGGAAGAGAGTTCTGAAGAACAATGAAAGAGAGCAGACAGTTGATGATATCTTCAATGTGCTAAGAGAAAATAACCATCCATGTAAATATCTACACCCACAAAAAATATCTTTAAAGAAACAGCATAAAATAAAGACATTCAGAAAAGGAAACAGTCATTAAATTTATATTGTACTTACACTTAGTGATTCATCAAAGACTCTCATGAGTTTTCCAGTTAAAAATCTGAAAATTCTAACTTTTCTATCAGAACCAATAGTAGCTATTTTCTTCCCATCAGGTGAAAAACATATGCTGGTTGGATAAGCCTTGCACTTGGCAAATTCATATAAATCTGTGTCAGTTTTATATTCCCAGTTCACATTTTTGGGGAACTTATACTCATGAGGAGGCCCAGTCCAGTATTCAATCATTCCAGATTTATCAGAAGACACTATTGCTTTGTAAACTGCATTCAGCCGTATCTGAGTAAGAGGTGATGTATGGAGTTTGTCAAAGATATGAAGTGGCTGGTTATCTCCTCGACCATCATAAATGAAAATTTTTCCTGTGCTCTTCTCAGAAGCAGCAACTGAAGAGATGGCATCCCCTGGGCAATAGATCCACTCACACTGTCCAGGAAAATAGCTAAAATATTTAAGAATTGAGGAAAAAAAGAGATCAATACAAATAATCATCTTTTTCCACCCTCACTACCAGAAAAGTGCCCTGGACAATGATTTGATTAATTTTGGATTCCTTGCTCAAAGTAGCAGAGAGATAGAAAATGGGAAGGAACTAAGAGAGTTCCTAATTTTTCCTCTTTCGGACCTCAGACCACAGGATTTATCAAACCACAAAAAGAACTGCAGATAGTAGGTCATTTACTTCTTCTGGGTAGATAAGAAAACCTAATCAGACCCCAAACTCAAAATATTTCAAGGCATTGCCTTTTGGATTTCTGTCCACATCTCAGTCTATGTGAAACTTACTTTTAAATAGGTTAGCATGTAACAGTATACTTGATAAATCCATCCTTGAAATGTTTAATATAAAAACATTTTAGTTATGACTGTGATCAAAAGAAAAACATTTTGATATCGCATTCTCATTATTTATCTTAAAAATATAAAGTTGATCTTAAAACTTGATCTTAAAACTATAAAGTTTGAACATGCTACCTGATGAACAAAGGGTAAAAGAACTGGGACAAATTTAATTAATTCACTGAACTTACACACTCAAATGAGTGTTGTCTCCTATGCAGTCAAGTTTGAGAAGTTACACAGTTATTCCAATGTTGGTGCTGACGATCAAAACTTTCTTGGAACTTCTCAAAACTTTTTTAGAATTTTTACCGAAACTTATTAAAAAAAATACTCTTTTAATATCCTCAAAAACGGCAAAGATTCAACATTTATCAATAGATTTAATTCTTAAAAACTGCTAGTGTGGGTAAACAAAGCAAGGGAATAAGACAGATAACCAAAAGATATTTCTATTTCTAGTCAAAAATAAGTTCTAACCATAAGTAATGAGACTGATTTCCTTTAGTGGCTCATAAACTGGTTTTGAAGGAAATTCCAAAAGAAATCCCATTATGTAATGAACTGTTGTTCTCCTTCCCCCACCATTCATATGTTGCAGTTACCCAAGGTGATCGTATCTGGAGATAATTAGGAGGTAATTAAGGTTGAATGAGGTCATAAATGTGGGGCCTTAATCCCAAAGGCCTGTGGCCTGAGTAGGGAAAGATCAAGATACCATTCCTCCCTACATCCTGTCCCCAAAGAGAGTCCTCACCACAAATTAAACCCTGCTGGAACCTTGATCTTGACTTTTCAGCCTCCAGAACTCTAAGAAAATAAAATTCTACTGTTTAATCCACTTAGCCTATGGTCTTTTCTAATGACAGTGTGAGCTAAGACAAGTCCCAAACTTTTTGACAATACTATGACTTTAAAGCTGACATTCATTAAGATATATCTAAATTCAGTATAGTATCTGAAGAAAGACATGCTTCAAGTATTCATCTAATTCCTGTACAGTCCAACCACATAGGCTGGGTATCAATATACTTCAAAGTTTAAAATCACCAACAAATCACTTCAAGTCCAAAATGTACACAAGCCTTATAAGGCACAATACAGATGACTGAAATAAACACAGCAAAGAAGTTAATTCTAAGCACCAGTATTTTCGACATGATGGATCCTGTTCCTCCATTAAGTAATGTCAAATGGATATAATGAATCCTTACTATGATGCTGATTAAAAACTTCTACTGTGATTAATGAGAAAACCACAGCAGAAGCCTCCAAAAAGATCATAACAAGAATTCATACTGAATTTTCCTAACCAAAATTCAAAGGCACATTTTTGAATGGGATGGCAATATAATCTGTTTAGAAATATCTACCAAATGGTGACATTCAGTTTAAAACTTATTTCACTAAGTTAAAAAATATATACTTTAAAAAAAGACTCACCCAAGCTTCAGCATATTGATCATGTCAAAGTTCACTACATCAAACACCTTCATTGCTTTATCATCACCCACAGAACAGAACAATGCTCCCTCAGAGCTAACTGCAATACTCTCGATAACTCCTATTTAAATAAATCAAATTAAAAACTAGTAAATACCAATGAAACAAATATACATGATTCAAAGAAAAAAATTTTTAAAAGAAACTTAAACCAATACAATTTAAGAGAGCTACACAAACACACACTCAAAGTGAAATTCTTACCCAGATGACTACGAAAATGTTTAACAAATTCAATTCCCTCTTCTATTTTTTTCCAGAACTTAACATGTCCATCATGACTGGCAGTAATAATAAAGTCTGTCCTGCATATATAAAATTATAAAAGTTAATTTGTAGAACAGATCTATGAATTACTTAGTACCCCCAAAGCAATCATTCATGAGAGTTTCTGACTTTCAAAGTAGGCTTTTAAAAAAATATCTTCCTTTATGAAGACTACTATATGACATATAAAAAAAAAATCTTCCTTTATGAAGGCCATTATTGCAAATTTTGTAGTTCTTTTCTGGATTTTTTAATAGTTGCTGTGGTACTAATTTTAATCCCAAGAACTAGGATCAGAATTGAGCTAGCACTTGACATTAAAAAAAAGAAATTTCACCAGCAATCACTAGACCCTATAACCCATTAATGTTAAGATCACCCTATAGGCAGTGTTTTCAGAAGGAAAATTACATTAGTTTTCAGAAACTGATAAATCATTAAATCTCAATATATTCCTTCTCTATACAGCAAAGTTCAACATACATTTGGTTTGTATCCTATCCAAGGTGTTTGGTTAAGTATCAAAAAGATTTTATACAGAATAGTCTGCCTTGTATGATATATAAAAATGAAAGCCATTTATTGAAACCTAGACTATGTCAGGTACTTTACACATCTTACTTTGAACACCCTTCTTGTATGATATAGGAAAGAGAATGTAGGCCTTTATTTAACTTCAACTATTACAAAACCTGTGACATTAAACAGAAATCCATAGTATCCTAGAGTTACTTCTACAAATCCTCCTCAAAACTGAAGCATTTTTATAAAACACATTTTTTAAAAAAAATATTTTATTTGGAGTGCCTGGGTGGCTCAGTGGGTTAAGCCTCTCTGCCTTTGGCTTAGGTCATGATCCCAGGATCTTGGGATTGAGCCCTGTGTTGGGCTCTCTGCTCAGCAGGGAGCCTGCTACCCTTCCTCTCTCTGCCTGCTTCTGATCTCTGTCAAATAAATAAATAAAAATCTTTTAAAAAATAAATTAAAAAAAATTTTATTTATTTGACAGATCACAAGTTGGCAGAGAGGCAGGTAGAGGGGGTGGGGGAAAGCAGACTCCCCACCAAGCAGAAAGCCCGATGTGGGGCTCAATCTCAGGACCCTGAGATCATGACCTGAGCCGAAGGCAGAAGCATAACCCACTGAGCCACCCAGGTGCCCCTAAAAAACATTTTTTAGAAAGAAATTAAAATGATGTGATAGACTTACTTGGTGCATACCACATGGGTGATAACATCTCTATGCATGTAACTGCGTTCATACATAGATGCACTGGGGAGATTTTCAAGATAGACTCTTTCAAACTCTAGAACTGAAGGAAAAAAAAAGTAAAGAAAAATGTATTTTTAACTGGAACTATATACTATTTTGTATTTAAGATTTTCTAAATTCTATTTTGCATTTTCTTCTAGATTTTCTTAAAATTCTCTTTATTCACATGTAATGAAAAAAAATTTAGTGTCTGTTACATCACTTTTAACTTCTATTGTTTTATAGTAGTGAATAGCACCATTATTTAGTTAGTCATGACAGGTTCTAAGGTAGTATAAAAAGGCTTAACTGTCCACAGAACTTAAGAACTGAGTAATTATGACTTATTATGAAGGTTCCATTAAGAAACAAAAACCTTTAAAAGTTTCATCAAATTATCATAACCATCTTTTTAGCCATGTAGAATCAATTATTAGTTTTAACTTAAATAAGTAACAAGAGGACCATGGCCACTGATGTCTGTTTATCTTTAAAGGCACTAATCCTCTCTGAAGTCACTGATACTGGCATTAGAGCAGGTTAACATGAAAAAATTAGAAACAGATTTTTAGAGCTGAAAAAAATTCTAGAGTTCTCAACTTTTCAGGGACAAAACATTTGTTAAAAGTGTTAATTCGGGGCGCTTGGGTGGCTCAGTGGGTTAAAGCCTCTGCTTTCGGCTCTGGTCATGATCCCGGGGGTCCTGGGATCGAGACCCACATCGGGCTCTCTGCTCAGCGGGGAGCCTGCTTCCTCCTCTCTCTGCCTGCCTCTCTGACTACTTGCGATCTGTCAAATAAATAAATAAAATCTTAAGAAAAAAAAAAAGTGTTAATCCGAGGAAATACTGATTACAGGACCTATGAACAATTTTACTAGCAAAAATTGACATATCTAGTAAAATAATCCAATGATGGCCAATTAGAACTATAAAAATTGCTACATTAAATATGAGATGTTTTGTAGTTTTTCATTAACCAATGCATAGTAGACTCAAACTGGTGCCCAACGAACTCATTTTTCCTTCACTTTTAGTAACAGAATGCCCATTTTTACATGGGCATGTTGATATCCAGCTGTTATTAAAGGGAAATTTCTCAACTTCTCCAGAGTTAGGTGTGACCATGACCATGTGTCAATGAGAAATGTTGTACAACAATGAGGAAGTCTCTTTCAAAAAGCGTTCCCTTGTTTCCTTCCTCAGTCCTACAACTTGGAACTGGGATAACAGCACTGTTATTCTAATAAACACTCAGGATAAAGATGAGGGCCATATCTTAGTGATGTTAGGGCAGAAAGCTGCAACGAGCGTCCATCTGGAGTCTCTATACCAATCTTAGACTGTTTACTTTGGGACTCCTTTTACACATGAAAGAAGTTGACTTCTGTCTTTTTTTTTTTTTTAAAGTAGATTTTATTTATTTATTTATTTACTTGTCAGAGCAAGAGAGAGTGCAAGTGTGCACAAGTAGGCAGAGTGGCAGGCAGAGGGGGAGAGAAGCAGGCTCCCTGCCGAGCAAGGAGCCTGATACGGGACTTGATTCCAGGACCCTGGGATCATGACCTGAGTCAAAGGCAGCGCCTTAGCTGACTACGCCACCCAAGTGTTCCAGACCTCTGTCTTTTTTAATGTTATTGACTTTTTGGGTCTTTATGTAATAGGCAGGTAATATAATCCTATCTGATACCATTCCTTTTGCTGCTAGTTAGTTTACTTGTTGAGCAGATATTTACTGAAAAGAAAATAGGTTAAGGCTCATGGACATGAAGAACACATAACTCTTGTCTTTGAGAAACCATCAGTTTAATTAAAAGTAGTACCATATAATAATTTATAATGTCTTTCTGAAAATGAGTACAAAAATCCAGTGTCAAAAGATCATGTTCTATTTCTAGAAATATATTATCAAATTCCTGTCTTTTTATTTTTTTAAAGATTTTATTTATTTTTTTGACAGAGAGAGATCCCAATTAGGCAGAGAGGCAGGGAGAGAGAGAGAGAGAGAGAGGAGGAAGCAGGCTTCCTGCCAAGCAGAGAGCCTGATGCGGGACTTGATCCCAGGACCTTGAGATCATGACCTGAGCCGAAGGCAGAGTCTTAACACACTAAGCCACCCAAGTGTCAAGGTAGAGGCTTAACCCGCTGAGCCACACAGGCGCCCCTATTTTTTTTTTTAAAGATTTTATTTTTAAGTAATCTCTACACCCAACATGGTGCTTGAACTTACACTCCTGACATCAAAAGTCACATGTTCTACCGATGGAGCCAGCCAGTTGCCCCAAATTCCTGTCTTTTTAGATAATCTTCAATGATATTTTTCTAATGTCTCATACATGTTTTTAAATCTTAATTTTTTCTTCAAATTTCAAACTATTGGCTTAAACACAATGAGCATCTACTTAAGGGCAAACATTTTTCTTTTTTGTGTGTGTTTTTTCTTTAAAGATTTTATTTATTTATTTCATAGACAGAGCGAGAGTATGAGCAGGGGGAGCAGCAGGGAAAGGGAGAAGCAGGCTCCCACGGAGCAGAGAGCCCGATATGGGGCTTGATCCTAGGACCCTGGGATCATGACCTGAGCTAATGGCAGACACTTAACCGAATGAGCTGCCCAGGTGCCCCTAGGATGAACATTTTCACACCTAATTATTTCTGTCTCTGTCTCTACTGAATTAAGTTTTGTACAATATTTGTCTCTTAACACTAATATCAACACTTTGATTTTTTTATTTTTCCATTAGAAAGGACATACAAAAATATTCTAATGCAACAGTAAGAGCAATAACTTTGTCATATTCATTCATTCAATAAATACTAAGTGAACACTTAACTATGTGCAAAGCACTGTAGCAAGCACGGAAGCAAAGTAGGAATGGACTTTGCTTTTAGAAGGGTATAGTCTTAGCAGTGGAAAAGAACATTAATCTATCACATGAATAAATATACAATTGTAAAATGTAGCAAGTGCAATGAGGAGGAAATTGCTATGGAAACATTTAACAGAAAGACCTAACAGTAAAAAAGATTATGTACTTTAAAGGTGTCAGTGGACAGTGTTTTAAAAAGTGCCTTCTTTAAAATCTGGATACATAAATTTGAAGTCTACCTGTAAATTCAGATGTTAAATATTACTTCAGATTTATGATTGATGCTCTTTAGAAACCCGCCCCAAACTGGAGACGTCATAGGCTTTAGAGAGGTGATGGTTGAAGATGAATGCTACAGTTGAGCAAATTAGCCAAGTGAAAAAGGGTGAGGGAAATTATTCCAGGTATACACCATAACATCCTGGTAGGCATTCAAATAAGAAAAAAAGGCATGCCCCATTCTCAAGTATCTTAATATCTTAATACATCTAGAGTACAGAGTAAGGAAGACAGAGTTAGGATAGAGAAGCAGTGGAAATGTTTTGGTGAGGTAAGGAGAGATAATGTCATGAACAGCCTTGTAGGCCATTTGGGGAGTTTGGACTTTGTTTAGAAAATAATGAGGAATCACTGAAGAGTGTGAAGCAGAGAGAGAGAGAATGATAAAGTGATTTGAACTTTCAGAAAAATCGTATTTTAATGATCTTACAAGTTAAGAAAGACATTTTATAGAACTTTTAAAATAAGAAAATTTAACCTCTGTCCCCACCCTTTTTATTTGATAAAACCTGTTCACTATTCCACGAAAGTAGGAAAATACTTCAGGCCCTGGTATCTCCTGCGTGTGGTTTGAAAACCACACCCCGCTGGTTTTGGATGAAAAATTTGTGATCCAGGAAACTTATGTAACTTTCCTACGTCAAAAAAGTAATTACTGTTAGAGTCAGAATTATAATCATCTTTACTAACTCTTTAGGATTCTAAATAGGCACCGCCCCCTCACCCCCCTCCCAGCGCGCCGCAACAAACAGCATTCCTGAACTAAAAGCCTTCAAGAAAACCTGACTCTCACATCTGCTAGACGGAGACAGAAATTCCAACCTCATATACCTGCTGTAGGGATTAAACGAGAGGCGCCTAGCGCATAGGAAGTAGTGGCATAAATTAGCTTTAGCATCTATTAGAACACATTACTGTAACACATCCATGATTAACACTGTTTGGTATTACCAAAAGGACGCTGTACTCAGCCCAGGTCACTATTTCGGGAGAACGTGCAAGTATAGAATGACCAGCAATCAGAAGATCCTCTGTTCAGAGGGCACAAAACCCCGCAATCACACACCATCTGTTTTGGGGGTCTGGTTCGAAATCTCCCAGTCGGGGGATGCAGATTTCAACTCGCCCTGGGCTTATCTCTGTAGCTACCTTTCCTCTTCTTGGCCAATGTTGCCTCTACAGGTAAAGGCCCAACCCAGCGCTCTTCATTTTCCTCTTCATTCTCTTGAGCCACCGCCACTACCACTGTCAGCTCTCTTTCGCTGAGTTCTGTTTTTTCCGGTTCCTCCGGGTCCCGGCGCCTTCTCCTTCTCAGCTGCGAATCGCTACCACCTTCCGACGCCATGTTGCCCGAATTGTCAGAAACGGCGCGACACACGCAGCTCGCTACCAATCTTAAAAGCGGCGCAGTTTGTCCGTCAGCGGCCAAGCGAGTTTCCGGATTGGCTGGCGTGGGTAGAAGCGGACCAATTAGCAAGCAGCGCGCGCAAACTTCCTAGGCTAGGAAGCCTTGTCTACACCAGACTGAGGTGACCTGAAGTCCGTGGCTCTGTGGTGGTAAGACATAGGCAGAACGCCTTAACGGTTGAAAAACACTTGACGCTGGGCCTGACGGTCCCAGGACGTGAAACTGCAGCCCCGACGGTGGGACCCTTACCTCACGGGAATTGTTTACGGGACATCCGGCCAGTCGTTGTGACTGCTCTTCTCCCTCTCTAGAAACGCTCCGGATTAGGGGAGAATGCCCGAGAGGCAGGGGATTGAGGAACTGGTTAATTTGCGGGGCTCCCTTCAAGCCCTCCAAACTGACTTCTTGCCGGAGGTGGGGGGGGCGGGGAGGGCGGATTGGCGGGGGTGGAGAGAATTGTATACTGTATTATTTTAATAAGGTAAGGTGGAGAAAAAATATTAAAATCATAAGAAAGAGAAATACGTTTTCAGTACTATGTGTGTATTTACCGGGGGAAAAATGTTTTAAGTGGAGCTGCAGTGTTAAGCAGTATGTTGTTCAAGGGCCAGCTGTGTTAGTTCTGGGTAGACGACATAACGATTGGCTATTCGTATATATTTGAAAATGATCACCACAGTATCTAGTTAACATCTGTCACCCTACGTACAGAATTTTTTTTTCTCTGTGATGAGACCGTTGAAGATCTACTGTCTTAGAAACTTTCAAATACAGTATTATTGACTATAGTCACAAGCTGCGCATTTCATCCTCGTGACTTACTGTTTTATAACTGCAAGCTTGTACTTTCTGGCCCCCTTGACCCATTTTTCCCTCTCCCCACACTGCCTCTGGTAACCCAGTCTGGTCTCTGTATCTATGAACTTGGTTCTCTTTCTTTACCCCCCGCCCCTCTCAAGGTTCCACACTGCACTTAAGTGGAATCATTTGGGAATTGTCTTACTCAGTCTGATTTATTTCATTTAGCATAGTGCCCTTGAGGGCCATCCTTGTTATTGCAAACAGGAAGAGTTCCTTCTTCTTTTCTTTTTTTTTTTTTAAGAATATATTTTTTTAAGATTTTATTTATTTATTTGACAGGGATCCCAAGTGGGCAGAGAGGCAGGCAGAGAGAGAAAGAGGGGGAAGCAGGCTTCCCACGGAACAGAGAGCCTGGGATCATGACCTGAGCCGAAGGCAGAGGCTTTAACCCACTGAGCCACCCAGGTGCCCCGAGTTGCTTCTGTTTTTATAGCTGAATAATATTTCTTTGTGTAGGGTGTGTGTGTGTGTGTGTGTGTGTGTGTGTGTTTATACATGGCCACATTTCCTTCATCCATCCATCTATGAATACCTAGGTTGTTCCCGTATCTTGGTTATTGCTAATTAATGCTGTAGTGAACATGCTGGGTGCATGGATCTTTGAATTAGTGTTTTCATTTGCTTCAGATAAGTATCCAGAAGAGGAGTTGCTGGATCATATGGTGGTTCTGTGTTTAATTTTTTGAGGAACCTCCAAGATATTTTCCACAGTGGCAGTGCAAATTTACCTTCCCACCAATTGTGCGTATTTCTTCTCTTTTTGAAAATAGCTATTCCAAGAGGTATGAGGTGATATCTCATACTGGTTTTGATTTGCATTTACCTATGATGGGTGATGTTGAGCATCTTTACATGTATCCGTTGGCCATCTTTCTTCTTTAGAGAAATTTCTATTCAGATCCTCTGCCTATTTTTTAATTGAAAAAAAATTTTTTTTTTGCTTTTGAGTTGTAAGAATTCTAACATACTTTGAATATTAACCCGTTTTTAGAAATGATTTTCAAATATTTTCTCCCCTTCCATTTTCATTTTGTTTATGGTTTCCTTTGCTGAGCAGAAACTTTAGTTTGCTGAATTCACACTTGTTTATTTTTTCTTTTGTTGCCTTTGCTTTTGGTGTCAGCACCCATTTCCACAAACGCACACCTGCCAAATATCCCCAAGGAGATTACTGCCTATATTTCTTCCAGGAGTTTTTGTAGTTTCAGGTCTTACATTAAAGTCTTTAATCCATTCCGAGTTAATATTTGTGTAAGGTGTTAGGTAGTCGTCCTGTTTGATTCTTTTGCATGTGGCTATCCAGTTTTCCCAACACAATTGATTGAAGACACTGTTCTTTCCCCATTGTTTATTACTGACTCCTTTGTTGTAAATTGACCATATGTGTGTGGGGTTTATTTCTGGGCTTTCCGTTCTATTCCATTGATCTTAGAATTGTGTGGATACTTTCTAATAGTTTATTTCATGTATATTAGTCTTTTTCCAATAATAGTATGAGTTTCTTTAATTTGGTATTAGATCTTTTAAGTTTGTATAGCATAGTATCCCTAAATATGGCAATATTCTTCAGTACATGAGTGGGAATTGGAATACTAACTGAGATCCCTGAGGTTGACTTGCTCTCTTTTTAGAAAGGTACATTTAAGGATACAAAATGTAGTAAAGGGATAGAGTTAAACTCTTATACATTTTAAAAAATCTGTATTCTAGGGGCACCTGGATGGCTCAGTGGGTTAAACCTCTGCCTTTGGCTCAGGTCATGATCTCGGGGTCCTGGAATCGAGTCCCGCATCAGGCTCTCTGCTCAGCAATTGAGCCTGCTTCCTCCTCTCTCTCTCTCTGCCTGCCTCTCTGCCTACTTGTGATCTCTGTCAAATAAATAAATAAAATCTTTAAAAAAAAAATCTGTATTCTCATGCTACATTGAGTTTCTATTTCAGCTAGTTTGTTGAACACCTATCCACACACATGCACACAAATAATTTCACATTTTTTTCACATACAATGTATTTTACTGATTAGTATTCGACAAAGTGGGGAAAGAACAATTTGCACTTAATTTTTAAGTTAAGGTATATTTAAAACAAATAGATGTATATGTTTGACTTTTTTGCTTGAAAATATTCTAAAATTGTTAATGATTGTGGCTTTGTGTACTTAACTATATCTTTTATGTATACCAAGGAAGATGTTCTGTGCAAACATTTTTGGATATGGCATAAGTTACTTAACTAGTCTTGCTAATTGACTTCGAAAGGTAATTGTAATGTTAATAGCTAATTATGATATATTTCATTATATGCCTGGTACAGTTCTAAGAGCTTTATACATAGTAACCTGTCGAACTGTGATAAATCTATGGGATAAGTAATATTATTATCTTCATTTTACAGATAAGGAAACTGAGGCTCAGACTATTTAAGTGACTTGCCCAAGGTCACACAGCTTGTAAATATTGAAGCTAGGAATAAACCTAGATAGTCCAATTGTAGAGTTCACACAAGGTTTTTTGGATAATGCTGTAGTAAGCATACTCCTGTAGACTGAAGCAAATATATCTATCTGTAGGATTATTCCTAGGAATAGAATTTTGGGGTCAGAAAGTAACTGTATTTAAAATTTTGATGGATATTGCTTATTATCCTCCAAAGTGATTGGTTTACCAACAGTGCACAGTTCTTTTTCAACACTCTTTTCAATATTGTTTCTTTTTTCTTTTTTTTTTTTCAAGATTTTATTTATTTGACAGAGAGAGAAATCACAAGTAGGCAGAGAGGCGGCAGGCAGAGGGTGGGGGAGGAAGCAGGCTTCCTACTGAGCAGAGAGTCTGATGCAGGACTCGATCCCAGGACCCTCAGATCATGACCTGCCTGAGCCGAACCCACTGAGCCACCCAGGCACTCCAAATTTTATTTTATTTTTTTTTTAAGATTTTATTTATTTATTTGAGAGAGAGACAGAGAGAGAGCATGAGCAAGGAGAAGGTCAGAGGGAGAAGCAGACTCCCCTTTGAGCTGGGAGCCCAATGCGGGACTCGATCCCGGAACTCCAGGATCATGACCTGAGCCGAGGGCAGTCGTCCAACCAACTGAGCCACCCAGGCGTCCCCAAATTTTAACTTTTTAATGATATCTTTGTTTATGCAAAATTTTAAAAAATTTTATAGAGTTTTACTTAGTTTTGTTAGGAATGCTTTTCCAATCCAAGCAAAAAAGATGTCTCCATGTTTTCTTCATGTTCTATTTTATCATTTCTGTTTTTGGAATTTTTGAGGAATGCAGGGATGGTGTTAAGATTGAAGTGTATATCTAGGGTTATTTTCCCCCCCAAATACTATGCAGTTAATTAAAAAGAATGAGTAAGTTCTATAGAAGGCCAAATTATACATGGAGGAAAAAGCAATATAGTATAGGAAATATCCTCCGATTAGGATTGTTCTTGTATCCCTTTAATTTGTATTGCTATAGAGGCACCTGCTTGGCTCAGTCAGTTAAGCATCTGCTTTCGGCTCAGAGTCCTGAGATCAAGTCCCTCATTGGGCTCCCTGAGGAGCCTATTTTCCTCTCTCCCCACCACCTGCTCATTCTCTCTCTCTGTCAAATAAATAGATAAAATTTTTTAAAAATTTACATTGCCATCTCTGTTATATATCATAGGTCCATAAATGTGTGAATCTAGAAGGACTTTCTTTTTGTGTTCCATTGCTCAGTTTGCCTATCCATGTGCTAATTCTACAATATAAAAATTAGTATGGTTTTATAATAAGTTTAAAATCTGATAAAGCAAGTCTTCTCATCTTCATGATGGTCTTGGCTATTTTTGGCTTCTTACCTTTCTGTAAACTTAAGAATTAGCTTGTCATGTGCCACAAAAACAAGAAAAAAATTTTGATTAAGGTTTAATAGATCAACTTGAGGGAAATAACATCTTTACAGTATTGAGTCCTTCAATCTGTGAACATGATGTATCTCCCTAAGTTTCTTTAAAACCTCTCTATTTGGGGCGCCTGTGTGGCTCAGTGGGTTAAGCCTCTGCCTTTGGCTCAGGTCATGATCTCAGGGTTCTGGGATTGAGCCCCGCATCGGGCTCTCTACTCAGAGGGGAGCCTGCTTCCCCCTCTCTCTCTGCCTGCTTCTCTGCCGACTTGTGATCTCTCTCTCTCTCTCTCTCTCTGTCAAATAAATAAATAAAATCTTCAAAACCAACCAAACAAAAAAAACCTCTCGGTTGATAAGTCTGATTAAACAATATAAAACTTAAGTTCCATAAGAGTAGAAATGTTTTGGGGGAGTGGGTTATTCTGATTTGCATTTGGTGTTGTTGGTTAGACATCTTTATTATTCTTTTTTGTTCTGTCTACTTCCTTAAAATTGCCCCACCTTGGAATTTCATGCCATCAGACTCCACCACCTACCACTCCTTGCAGTGGTCATCTAGCAGGATTACATCATGCTCCTTCATTTCTTGAAGATTTTTAGCTTCTGGTTCACTGCAACCTTCTGCAAAACTACTGTTCTACTTCATGGTGACTTTAATACCCATCTATGGCCTCTCTTTTTCTTGACCTCTTTTCCTCTAGTGATTATATTCTCCATCTTAGAGTAGTTACTCATTCCTGTGGTCATACCTGAAAGACTGTCATTCTTTCACTTTGTCTTTGTCTGCATCTGTGCTGCTACTCTATAGAAGAAAACATATAACCATGTTTTAGTTTCCCTTTAAATTGATAACTAATAATCTCAAGTGGGCATTTAATGCTACCCATTTATCCTACTATTTTATTCTTTCCTGTTCTCTTATATATGTATTTTATATATTTCTTAATATATTTCTTAAATCTCGGGACGCCTGGGTGGCTCAGTTGGTTAAGCAGCTGCCTTCGGCTCAGGTCATGATCCCAGCGTCCTGGGATCGAGTCCCACATCGGGCTCCTTGCTCAGAGGGGAGCCTGCTTCTCCCTCTGCCTCTGCCTGCCATTCTGTCTGCCTGTGCTCGCTCTCTCCCACTTTCTCTCTGATAAATAAATAAAATCTTTAAAAAAAAAATAAAAATAAATCTTTAGTGCTTTTCCTCATCCTCATTCATAGCCTCTGACCTTAGTTAACCATTTTCCTGAGAAAAGAGAAGCAGTCCAAATAGAACTTCCAAAAGATCCTATCAACACATCTACTCATGTACTGCCTCTATGCCCCTAATATTCTGCCTACCCTGGATGAACTATATATACTTCGATCTTAAATCAACCCCTCTACATGTGTATTAAATCTCATTATTCTTTCTCTCCTGCAACTTCTGCAGTATTTCCTTCTGTGTCATTTAAGATGCTCTATTTTCTTGTCTTTTTTTTATCCTGAAGATTTATTTATTATAGAGAGAGAGAGAAAGTGCACGCAAGCGAGAATGGGGAGAAGCAGAGAGAGACTCTCACGCGGACTCCGCACTGAGCATAGAGCCCACGCAGGGCTCTATCTCACTACCCTGAGATCATGACCTAAGCTGAAATCAAGGGTCAGATGCTCAATCGCATGAGGCACCCAGGTGCCTCTCTACCAAAACTACTCTTATAAAGGCCTCCAGTTTTGTGTATTTACTCCATTGAAATTATTGTGACAAATTATCCTAAGACTTAAAGGTGTAAAGCAACCGTTTACTATGCTCAACAATTCTTTGCATCAAGAATTTAGACAGAATGCAGCAAGACAGCTTTTTTTTCTTCCACAATGTGTAGGCCCTTGTCTAGAAGACTCAATAGTCTAAGGGCTGAATCACGAAGAATGTTCATGTGCATGTCTAATGGTTGATGCTAGCTTTTAGCTGCGATCCTCAGTTCCGTTCTATATGGGCTTTACCATTGGTCTCTTTATTTGTGCCAGTTTGGACTTTCTCACAGAATGTTAGCTGCTTTGTAAGGGAGAGTACTCTGAGACTATTCTGAGGTAATAGTGCTATTGCCTTTTATGACTTAGTCTTAGAAGTCACAGACGGTCAGAAAGTCATAGGTTCATGGGGAGGATAAATAGGCTCTAACTCTGAATAGGGAGTGATAACCTGAAATATTGCTGTGACTGTTTTTGGAAAATACAGTCCTCAACTCATATTGCTAAGTAAATTGTCAATCTGTTTTTATCTAATTTACCTTTCTTATATTTGATAATTTGATAATTCATCACTCCTTCCTTTAGTACTTTTGTATTTTGAATTTCAGGATTTCATACTCTTATTAATTTTCCTCTTACCCTTTTGGTGCTTTTTAGACTGTTTTGGTGGTTCTTCCTCATTTTCTCCAGATCTGGAACTCTTCTCATTCCTGCCTGTACACTCTTGCTTTTGTGATCTCACCCAGTCTCACAGCTTTAAATATTTTGTATGGTGATGACTCAAATTCTAGCTTGAAACTTCCCCTTCAACTCCATACACATACATTCAGTTGCTTAATCAGCATCTGCACTTTTTTAGCAAGTCCGAAATTGAATTCTTAATCATCTCTCCCCCATACCTTGCTGAATCTGTTTCCTCCACTCTCTTCTTCATCTTAGAGATCAACTGGCAACTCTTTCTAATTACTTAGTTCTAAACTTTTTTTTTAAAAAAGATTTTATTTTTTTATTTGACAGAGAGAGAGATCACAAGTAGGCAGAGAGGCAGGTACAGAGAGAGAGGAAGAAGCACGTTCCCCGCTGAGCAGAGAGCCCGACGTGGGGCTCGATCCCAGGACCCTGAGATCATGACCCAAGCTGAAGGCAGAGGCTTAACTCACTGAGCCACCCAGGCGCCCCAGTTCTATACTTTTTTAATAATAAAAATTTTCTTGGATCATTGCAATAGCTTTCTAACTAGTTTTCTGCTTCTGACCTTACTGGCTGTTCTTAACCAGAGTTTTACTATTAAAATTTAATTCAAATTAAGTCATTCTCCTATTGAAAACCCTCTAATTGTTTATTATCTCAGCTGAAGTCGTTAAAATGGCTACAAAGCCCACATGGTCTCATCCCTCTAATCTCTCTGATTCCATCTTGTGTTCTCTGCTTTACTTTGCTCCAATCACACTGGCTGCTTTACTGCTCCAGGAACATGCCAGTCATATTTCCTGCCCCAGGGTCTTTGCACTGGCAGTTCTCTGCCTGCAGCCTCTTCCTCTAAATATCCCCATGTTTTACTTCCTTGTCTCCTTCATGTTTTTTGCTCATTTATCAACTTCTCAATGACCTTAAGTGACCACAATTGTTTACAAAATTGTATTACCTCTGCCCAAGCACTTCCTATTTTCTTCCCTGTCTTGCTTTCCTCCATAAAATTATAATTATTTCCACTTATATTAGGGTGCCTGGATGGCTCACTTGGTTAAGCATTGCACTCTTGATTTCAGCTCAGCTCATGATCTTAGGGTCCTGGGAGGGAGCCCCATTTAGGCTCCTCACTCTGCTTGAAGATTCTATCTGTCTCTCTCACTTTGCCCCTTCACCTACTAGCATGCACTCTCTCTCACTCTCCCTGTCTCTCTCAATAAATAAATAAATCTTTTTTAAAAAGTTATTATTTCCATTTGTAAATTATTTGATATATATAGAGAGAGAGAAAGAGAGAAAAATGTAAGTTCCATGATAGGGAAGGATTTTTGCCCATTTTGTTGACTCTTCACATGTATAGTTCCTAGGTGAGTATCTGGGAGGTGATAGGTGTTCAGCAATATTGTTAAATGAATAAATATTTTTTACTTCAGTTTTTCTTACAAGGCTAATTATTACAAGGCACATGTCAGTGAATCAGCAAGATCTGGATCCAGACAGTACTACAGATATGGAAGATGTTACAAATGCTGAAGAAGAACTTATTAAAGAATGTGAAGAAATGTGGAATGATATGGAAGAAGTAAGTACCAAGAGGTAAAAGTGAGATATATATATATATATATATATATATATATATATACTACTATAAGATTTAATTCCATTTCATTAATAGACTTAAGAAAAATAATTATGCTTGTTCCTTAAAGCCATTATATTATACGATAAATGTTATATATAGCTTTTAGACCTTTAAGCATTTATTTGGGATTCTTTATGCTGCAGAATATAGAGCTATAGAAAGAAAAAATTGACAGTCCCTGCCATAGGAGGTTATCTTCTAATAGAGGCAGTAGCCATTGTATTAGAAATATTATGGTAGAAATGCAAAGGCATCTTTAGGACAAGTAATAATCCTAGATTGAAAGAGTCAAGGATAGCTTTCTAAAAGCAGTAATAACTAGGGGTGCCTAAGGTGGCTCAGTTGGTTAAGTGTCCGACTCTTGCTTTTGCCTTGGGTGATGATCTCAGGGTTCTGAGATTGGGCTCTGCATCAGGCTCTGGGCTGGGTGGGAGCCTTAAGATTCTCTCTCTTCCTCTCCTTCAACCCCTCCCACCACCTCTAAAAATTAAATAAATAAATAAAAAGCAGTAGAAACTGAATTCATTTCTAGAGAATAAATAGGAAGTAGCCTCTGAGAGAGTTACACAAAGGAGAAGGAACAAAACATATAAACATTGGGAAAGATTACAGAATTCTAGGTAGAATATTACGACTTAGTAAATTAGAAGAAGGATCTGTGGAGTGAGGCTGGAAAAGAAATTAGGAGCAAAGACATGGAGGATTTTGTCGAGTTTATAGTATGGGGAGCTATTAAAAGATTATAAACATGAAGTGATATGAGATGCAGTTTGGGAAAAGTACTTGGTGATTTTGAAGAAAACGGAATATAGAGGATGGAGACTGTAGGTAGAAATAGCATTTAGAAGGCTCTAGTACTAGCTCTGAATAAGTACTGTAGGACGAAATCCTATCATTGCAAATGGTAGGTTTCAAGAGTTACTAAGGAGGTAGGACCAAAAGGATTTGGAATTTAATTGTTCTGAAATGGGGGAAAATTACAGATATTTTCAGGTTTCTCATTTGGGCCAACCTTGGTGAGGTTCATTTCCTAAGACAGAATAGAGAAGTAGAGAGAACATGTAATTATGGAGTTTGAGTGAAAATATGAATTAATTTAGAAAAAGTTGTCTTTGAAATTTATGTACATTTTCTGATGAATCACTATCTGGTAAATTGCAATATATTGGTAAAAGTTTTTTCTACTAGCATAGTGTATGGTATAGGCCACAGGCTTCACATCCTGTTCTTTGCTGTAAAATTTTATATTAAAGCCGGTTATTGGTTTTCTTTTTTTCCTTTTTTCTAAATTATTTTTTAATATAAATTATTTGTACACCCTATGATTAGTGTATTTTCAAGATAATATAAATAATTGTTTTTTGTTTGTTTTGGTATTTTTTCAGTATAGAAATGGAATTTAGAGATAAAAAATTTTGGAGGGTGCCTAGGTGGTGTAGTCAGTTAAGTCTTTATTTCGGCTCAAGTAGTGATCTCAGGGTCTGGAAATAAAGCTCCATGTTGGGCTCTGAACTCAGGATGTAGTCTGCTTGGTATTCTTTCTCTCCTCTCCTTTGCCCCTCTCCCTGCCCCTGCTTGCTCTCAAATAAATAAATCTTTAAAAAAAATTTTTTTGTATAAATAAATAACTGCTACCAGAAATAAACATGAGTGAAATTTAAATTACCCATATTTTCAGTCAGATATAATCACTATTAATGATTGTGGGGTTTTTTTTTTAATGGAATAGAAACAGTATCTCCTGAAGGCTTTATTTTCTAATGATCTTAACTATCTTTTTACCTCTTTTTGTTATTTTCTACAGTGCTTTCCTTCTTATTCTCTTATTTCCTATTTTTCTATTATCTAACTTCAAATTCACTCTAACTATTAGTTTGTATTTTCTTTTTCTTTATATCTTATGCTCATTTTTTTGTTCTATGTAGACTCTCGTATCCCTTTCTACTTTTGATGTATTCATCATGGGACCTGTTTGGGGGCCTTCCTGATCCTCTTACTTAGAAAGTGAGGAATGTAAACTCTTCTCTTACATCAGCTATTTGTATTTATTATTTTAAAAGGAATATTACACTGACTGGTATACAAGAGGGAAAAGTAATTATCTGTTATATATAAAAGCTTATAGTGTATGACTTGTTTTATTTACTTTTTTTGTTTTGCTTTGCTTTTTGTTTTGTTTTTATTTACTTTTTAAATCAAGTGTCAGAAAAAATTATCACTTGTTGGAACTGAGACACTCACTGATTCAAATGCTCAGGTATGAATTCTTTTTTTCTTCCTAAAAATAGATAAGTTTAATTCATTTTGTTTTGGATAAGAATATTACTCATCTATATGAATGGAAGTTTGTTGATACCTATATGCTAAATCTCTTGGAAAATTCTCTACTCTTCCTGATTTAAGAGAAATATTCTAAATACTTTTTAAATAAAGTATTATAAATATTTTATTATCTTTTAATAGTTACACATATGTTTAACTGTTGAGTGAAAAACTGCAATTAAGATACCTTGTTAAAAATTTAAACACCTTTTCTACTTTGTCTTGGGTATAATAGCCAGTTTGTTTTTTTTTTACTCTATGTGTGAAACTTAACTGATTTTATTATATGCTTAAATAAAGGATTAAGATATCCATTTTAATAATCAAGGACCTATGAAATTGGTTTAGGAATATACCAGTGGATCAGTGCAATGGATTCAGAATTTTAAAAATGACAAAGATGGGGCACCTGGGTGGCTCAGTGGGTTAATCCTCTGCCTTCAGCTCAGGCCATGATCTCAGGGTCATGGGATCGAGCCCCACATTGGGCTCTCTGCTCAGCAGGGAGCCTGCTTCCCCCTTCTCTCTGCCTGCCTCAGACTACTTATGATTGCTCTCTCTCTCTCTGTCAAATAAATAAATAAAATCTTAAAAAAAAAAAGAAAAACAACAAAGATGATAGCCAGTTTGTGGGAAAAGGATGAATTAGTTAATAAATGTTAGTGGTGCAACTAGTTATCTATTTGGGAGAAAATAAAATTGGACCTCTGTATTTCATTGTAGAAACATATATTCTGGATTGATTGCTATAAAAATCTAACAAGAAAAGTTGGGGGACTATTTGTGCAATCTAAGGACAAGACAAACTTCTTGGCTAATAGCAGAAACCTAGATATTATAAAAGAAAACGAGATATATTTGTCCATATGAAAAATTAAAGATGTTTTAGTGTTAACTTTAAGAACACAGTCAAATATACAATTGAGTCTAAAGAAAGATCTCTAAACTGGTAGTAGCATGTCTGAAGACATAAGAACCAATTGAAGGTACTCCTGAATTCCGAATCACACAGTTTACATTTGAAAACAGGTTCTGTTTGTTACAAGGGCAGCAGGTGAGGAAGGTGAATGCTTGTGTCTGCCACCAGCAAGCTCCAGTTGAGGGTTCATGTGCTTCATGGCCTTTTACAGAGCAGAAGACAAGTGAAGTCAGAATCAGGACCAGCAGTCATCAGTTTATGGAGGGAGATATAATATGGAAGATTTCTTGAGGGCTTTCATTTTTTTGTTCTACCTCTTTTCATTACAATTGGAATCAAGTTTACGTGTAAACTATTGGTGATTTAAGTTTCCTTTTGTTCTATTTAGTGTAAAACTGTCTAATTGGAAAAAGGAAGTTATGAAAAATAAAGATTGAACTACTGCTCCATAAAAACATAAATTTGATATCATTGGAGCATGAAAAGGAATAATGACCTTGATCGATTATAACAATATGAAAAAATGAAAATCTGTGAGCATAACAATACTGAATAAAAATGAGAATGAGAGAGAAAAAGAAGGGGGAAAAAACTAACTTGTCGGGGCGCCTGGGTGGCTCAGTGGGTTAAAGCCTCTGCCTTCAGCTCAGGTCATGATCCCAGGGTCCTGGGATCGAGCCCCACATCGGGCTCTCTGCTCTGCGGGGAGCCTGCTTCCTCCTCTCTCTCTGTCTGCCTCTCTGCCTACTTGTGATCTCTGTCTGTCAAATAAATAAATAAAATCTTTAAAAAATAAAAAAAAAAAAAAAAAAAAAAAAAAAAAAAAAAAAACTAACTTGTCACTTTTGGAAGTATCTATTATATGAGGTCTTTAAAAATTAGTAATAGAGAATTAAGCCATCTTTTTAAAAAATTTTGCATCTATCAATAAATAAAGAGTTCTCTTATATCAGGTAAAACTGAATGTTGTATTTGAAACAGCCTTGTATAGTAAATAAACTCTTATCTGGTTTTCTTGGGAAATATGGCTTTCATATTGTAGAAACTGAGACCTGCTGAATCAGGATTATTAGAAAGGTAGAGCAGACACTCTGGAAAACAGTATGGAGATTCCTCAAGAGGTTGAAAATAGAGCTACCATATGACCCAGCTATTGCACTACTGTGTATTTACCCTAGAGATACAAATATAGTGATCCAAAGGGGCACCTGCATCCCAAGGTTTATAGCAGCAATATTCACAATAGCCAAACTGTGGAAAGAGCCCAGATGTCCATTGACAGATGAATGGATAAAGAAGACGTGATTTATATATACAATGGAATACTCAGCCATCAAAAAAAAAGAGAGAGATCTTGCCATTTGCAACGACATGGGTGGAACTAGAAGGTGTTTTGCTAGACAAAACAAGTTAATCAGAGAAAGACAATTATCATATGATCTCACTCTTGTGGAATTTAAGAAATAAAACAGGATTATATGGAAAAAGGAGAAATCAAAACAATATGAAATTGAAGAGGGAGACAAACTCTAAGAGACATTTAATCATAGGAAACAAACAGGGTTGCTGGAGGGGAAGGGGTAAGGTGATGGGATAATTGGGAGATAGATATTAAGGAGGTCACGTGATGTGATGAGCACTGGGTATTATATAAGACCAATGAATGATTGATTTATACCTCTATAACTAATAGTACGTTGTATGTTAATTGAATTAAAATAAAAAAAATTCTCAAAATAAAAAAGTAAAATATAATAATTGCATAGTTTAAAGAAAAGGAATACTAGGTGCTATAAATAGTAATTGAAGGAGTACATTTTTAAATCCCGCCCCCCCCCGCACGAAAAAAAAGAATCACTAGGGATTGGGCCTATACATTTCCTGAATGTTTTTCATGCAGTGAGCCAAACAAATAACTGGCTTTGGTGGAAGTGCTTATATAGTTGTAAAGAATCCAACCTGAGGTAGTTAGTAAGAACATTGTGTAAGGGATCCACAAAAAATCTTTTTTCCTGTTGTGTTGAGAGTCCCCAAGATTAACCCCAGGGGTAATTCACAACACTCACAGTAACTCACAGGAGAACTCACAAAGCTCAGTGTATAGTTATATTCATGGATAAGATACATTACATTAAAAGGATGCAGACTAAAATCAACAAAGGGAAAAGGACTATAAGGTAAAGTCCAGAGGGTATGACAAAAACTTTCAGGAGTCCTCTCTCAGCGGAGTCATACAAGATGTTCTTAATTCCCCCAAGGAGTTATAGTGGTGTGAAATGTTTTCTACCAGGGAACCTCATTAAGATTCAATGACCAAGGTGTTTTGTGGGGACTAGTCACATAGGCACCTGCTGCGTAGCAGTTACAAAATACCAGACTTCCAAAAGGAAAGCAGGTGTTCAGCTTAAGTCATATTCTTTGCAAAAACAGTTAAGTCACAATGAGCCACTCTTAATAAGTTTTAGTGGGAACCATCTCAAAATACAAGTTCCCAGATGCCAGCCAAGGGCCAACCCTGAAAACAGGCCTTTAACTAATCTTAGGCTTGCTTGGTTACCTTTTTTGTGTGCTTATTAACATTAAAATTTCAGCATTAAAATTCCGTTTTTAAAGAAAGAAGTTCTTTTAAATAAGAAAATGGAAGGGATTCTCAAATTTCATATAAATCACTTTAGAAATACTGCTGTTGTTTTTTAGGAAGTATTGTTTATGGCAAGATCAGAAATAATTTGAGTGTTTGCCTTAGTTGGGCTTTGGGAAGGTAAGAACTGTACTTCATCAACATAGTATAAGGTTGAAGTGTATGAAATTACTTGTTTTTTTAAAGATTAAAAATTGAATATTTGTTATTTGATGCATTTCAACCTAATATGTGCAGGAAAAGTGATACCAATTTCTTATCCCTAAGATAGTTTTGTGTAGTTTACATACTACTTTTTAAGAATTTGTTGTTTCTTAGTTATAATTAGCATTTATAAAATTGCTTTATGGTTCACAACAAACCTTTCACATTCATATTTAACTATCTATAAGAAAATAATGTTAAAGTCTCCTTTGGTAAAAATTTTAAAAACTGAAAATGCATTTTTATGCATTACATAAAGCTTTTAAATACCCTAGGTTTTTTGCCTCTTGACTATTCAATAGTCAGTGCTTTGATACAGAACAAAATCTTTGAATGAACCTGCTTTGTATCATAAAAATTGGTTAAGGGGCACCTAGGTGACTCACCTGATTAAGCATCCATTTGACTCTTGATTTTGGCTCAGGTCATGATCTCAGGGTGGTGTGATTGAGCCCCACATGGGGCTCTGTGCTTAGCCTGGAGTCTGCTTGTCGCTTTCCCTCTGCTCCTCACCCAGCTTGTGCATGCACTCTCTCTCAAATAAATAAATAAATAAAATCTTTTGAAAAATGGCTAAAAAGACAGTATTTATTCTTTCAGTGTAAATATTACGGTAATGCCCATTGCATTTTTTATCTGACTGCCAATAAGAATTATATAGAGGTGATAAAAATGTTCTGAAATTTAACTTTAAGCATACATAGTCCTCAATTTAATAATCTAACCAGGCAACAGATTTATCACATAGATTTATAATTCTTAAAATTTAAGTGCTTGGAGCCACTTACTATCAGAAACATATCATCTTTAACCATTGTTTGAGATTGGTTTTTAATAAAACCAATTTAACAAAATTGGTTTTTTAAATAGCCTTTGGAAACAATCTCATTTTATAATTGTCTCTATATATGTATTTAAATAATTTTTTTTTTATTAAGTAATCTCTGCTTAATGTGGAGCTCAAACTCACAACCTGAGATCCATAGTGCATGCTCTACTACCTGAGCCAGCAACCTATTTAAAAGAAGTCGCTATTTTTCCTAAGGTGCATAGAGAAAAAAAGAGTATCTTTAGGGGCGCCTGGGTGGCTCAGTTGTTAAGTGTCTGCCTTCAGCTCAGGTCATGATCCCAGAGTCTGGGATGGAGCCCCATGTGGGGCTCTGTGCTCAGTGGGAAGCTACTTTCTTCCTCTCCAACTCACTCTGCTTGTGTTCCTCTCTAGCTGTGTGTCTGTCAAATGAATAAATAAAATCTTAAAATATATATATATATCTTTAAAGTAAATTTGTGTTTTTTAAAGTAAAGACTATCCCCACCGTAGGGTTTGAACTCCTGACTCCAAGATCAAGAGTTGCATGCTCTACTGACAGAGCCACCAAGTTTCCCCTAAAGCAAATTTGTCTAAAAACTGTTGGCAAGAAATAACATCTTATGTTTTTGAAGATTTTATTTTTGAGTAATCTTTATACCAAATGTGGGGTTCAAACTCACATTTCTAAGATCAAGAGTCATATGCTCCACTGACTAAGCCAGCCACATCCCCTTATATTTTTAAAGTAACATTTATTTAGGGAATAAAAGAAATATATTTAGGTCCTTTTATTTTAGGTTGAGTGCTAAAGTAGAACTGATCATTTTTTGAGACTGTCACTGGAATAACGGGCAACTTAGGAGTGATAATTAATAATTGTTTAAAGCAGAATTCTGTTTGGAGTAATAATTTTTTATACTTTGGATGCCTGTTATTTTAGCTGTTTATGTTAGGAACTTGAGATAAAGTATTAAGATGTCTATACTTTCATCTGTGAGTATCTAAGAATATTTTGTAAAAAATGACTGTTTTATACTTTCTTTTTTTTATAGCCATCATTATTAATTATGCAAGCGAAATGTTTGACTGCTGAACTCAGTCAATGGCAGAAAGAAAGCCCTGAAAGTAAGGTTCTTGTTTTTAGATTTATATTTTTGTAAAGAAATTAGTGGCAAGTTAATTTAATGATTAGAAGAATTATAAGATCCATTTCACCTTGTTGAAATTGCCTAAATTTTTCTTTCATTTATATGTTATTTTGTGCTTATTTTATTATTATAGAGGAATATGTTTGTGTGACATTATAATAATCTTGAATTATAGGAACTTATTATAACCATCATTTGATCCTTAACAGACACTATCTTACCTGCTCAGTAGAAACTATAAATTGTGTCTTAAAAAATGAAACTTACTTAGTAGAGGGCACCTGGGTGGCTCAGTCACCTGAGGTTATGACCTCAGAGTCCTGGGACTGAGCCCTGAATTGGCTCCCTGCTCAGTGAGAGAGTCTGCTTTTCCCTCTCTTTTGCCTCTTACCCCATCTTGTGCTCTTTCCCTCTCTCCCTCTCAAATAAATAAATACAATCTTTAAAAAAAAAACGTACCTAGTAGAAAAGTTATTTTATATACTTATTTACATAGGGACCAGACCACATAGATTGTATGTTGCCTCTTGACTTATTCAACAGGGGCCAGCTATATATTTGCCTTTTTTCAAGAAATAGAAAATGGCTTTATTTATTAATTATTATTATTTTAAGATTTTATTTATTTATTTGACAGACAGAGATCACAAGTAGGCAGAGAGGCAGACAGAGAGAGAGGAGGAAGCACCTCCCCACTGAGCCGAGAGCCTGATGTGGGCCTTGATCCCAGGACCCTGGGATTACAACCTGAGCCGAAGGCAGAGGCTTTAACCCACTGAGCCACCCAGGTGCCCCTAGAAAACTGCTTTAAAATCTGCCATTAAAATACCCATAATTTCTATTATGAAAGCTTATTTGTTTGTGCCACCTATATGTGTATATTTGGTATTTTACATGGACTGTACCTCTTTCTTTTAACATCTCTGTTCTCCTTTCTCCTGCCCATTTGCCTCCTTTCCCTGAGCTCCCCCCAGTTCTCATTTTAGTCCCCTTTGTAGGTTTATTGTTCTCTAATCCCAGTTGTTAGGATTCTTCTGTTCATTCTCTTTCTAGGCAATTTCATCTGCATTCTTTATTTTAACTACTTACTATATTCATCCCCACCACTGTTTTAAAAACTACCACATGGGGCGCCTTGGTGGCTCAGTGGGTTCAAGCCTCTGCCTTCGGCTCAGGTCATGATCCCAGGATCCTGGGATCGAGCCCCACATTGGGCTCTCTGCTTAGCGGGGAGCCTGCTTCCTCCTCTCTCTCTCTGCCTGCTTCTCTGCCTACTTGTGATCTCTGTCAAATAAATAAATAAAATATTAAAAAAAAAAACTACCACATGGTAGTTTTTAAAATTTTAGCATTTCTGGTATATAGACAGTTGTTACTTTAATTTGCATTAAACTATAGATCCTTTTTCCTCCTTAGGATTATATTTAGCATCTCAAAGTCTGCTCATACTATGCTGTTAAATTTGCTGTTCTCTAGAGGACTGTGCCCAGCAATTTTCACTTACTACTCTATATGCTATTGCAGCATTATATTTCCTCCTTTTGTTTTTATATGTTATATCTGCATTAACAACTTCTATATCGGTTTGCAAGGCCTGCCATAACAAAGTACGATGGACTTGGATTGCTTAAACAACAGAAATTAATTTTTTTCTTAATTCTGGAGGCAGGAAATCCAAGATCAAGGTGGTTTGCAAAGTTGGTTTCTTCAGAGGCCTCTCTTCTTGCCTTATAGCTTGCCATCTTCTCCCTTGGTCTTCACATAGTCACTTGTCTGTGTACTAATCTTTTTTTAATTAAAAATTTTTTAATTTTAATTTTTATTAATTATTTTCATTAACATATAATGAATCATCAGGCTTACACACTTCACAGCACTCACCATAGCACATACCCTTCCCAATGCCCATAATCCAACCACCTTCACTCTTTCCTTCCTTCCCCCAGCAACCTTCAGTTTATATTGTAAGATTAAGAGTCTCTTATGGTTTGTCTCCCTCCCGATCCAATCTTTTTTCATTTTTTCCTTCCCTACCCCCCAAACCTCCTGCCCTGCCTCTCAAATTCCTCATATCAGAGAGATCATATGATAATTATCTTTCTCTGACTTATTTCGCTCAGCACCATACCCTCTAGTTCCATCCACATCGTTACAAATGGCAAGATTTCATTTCTTTTGATGGCTGTGTAATATTCCATTTTATATATATATCAACCACATCTGGACATCTAGCTTCTTATACTAATCTTTTTGTATGAAGCTGCCAATCATAATGGAGTAGTAGGGCCCATCCTAATGACTTCATTTTAACTTAGTCACATCTTTAAAGACCCAGCTCCAAATATATGCACATTCTGAGGTGCTAGGGATTAGAATTTCAAAATATGAATTTGGGTGGATAGGAGGACACAATTTTCATGACTGCTTCCAAATCTGTTTTTATAAGCCAGACTTTCTGCAATGTCATTCTTAGATATCTTTCTACTTTCTAGACATCTTTTCCAAAATATTCTACACATGCCTCAGATTTATAAATTGATCTCCATTCTCTGATCTATTGAATGGAATCTGTTTAAATCAACCATAAATTTAAGAGTCCTTCTGGATTCTTCCTTTTTCATGTATTACATATAGCCAGTCATTAAATATTAACCCCTATTGCCACACATTTACTCTAAGTCTTCATCACCAATCCACTAGTTTGTTATAATAGACTTTTACTTCTTGTTCAAGATTGTTTTTTATTAAATAGAAATTTTCAAACTTGAAAGTTAAAGGTCCACCTTCATTTTTTTGCATGTGTATTATCTAGTTTTCCCATTACTATTTGCTAAGAAAATTGTTCTTTTCCCCATTGAGTTGTCTTGGCATCCTTGTCAAAAATCATTTGACTATGTAGTGAGGATTTATTTCTGGATTCTCTGTTCTCTTTTATTGGTCTATATGTCAGTCTCTGTTGCCAGTAGCACACTTGTTTGATTATTATAGACTTATAGTAAATTTTGAAATTAGCAAATGTGAGACCACCAACTTTGTTCTTCTATTTGAAGATTATTTTGGCTATTTGGGGTACTTTGATATTCCATGTGAATTTTAGGGTGAATTTTTCTGTTTTCTACAAAAATGTTATTGGGATTTTGATAAGGATTGCATTGAAGCTATTGGTCAATGTAGGTAGTATTGGTGTCTACTAATATTAAGTCTTCTAGTCCTTGAACATAGGATATTTCTTATTGTTTCTATCTTTGATTTCTTTCAGCCATATTTTGTAGTTTTTAGCATACAAGTCTTTTGCTTCCTAGGTTAAATTTATTCTGAAGTATTTTATTATTTTTGATGCTACGTATCAGGGAATTTTAAATTTTTATTTTTCTTATTATAATCATCCCTTATATACACATTTTGTACTGGTAAAACCAAACACACAGGCTGGCCTATGGGCCAAATACCCATTTTGCTCTGGGTTGCCGGTCCCACAGACTGCCACACTGAAAGATTTAAAATAACTTTATAGTTTTAGAAGCTGCTGTATTGTGTGGGCTGAAATGATTATATGAATCAATACTGAAGTGCTACTCATGACCACACTGACCAAAACGAAGATTATTAACTTTATGTTCCTAGAATCCTTCTCATTGCATTTATTGAAATGATTTGGTAGACATCCTGGGGCTGCCGATATACAGGGCCTATGAAGCACTTGTGGGAAGCTCTCTCCTGTCAGAAGACCCTTTAGAAATAGCAATTAGATTAGAAATTTTTCAGTAGCATATTATTTGAGAAATTTTAATTAGTACTTTATTAAAGGTAAACTTAAAGTACAAAGGTTGAACTTTTCTAAGTATAAGGATTTAATTTTGCTATACAAAATTAAACTGAAACTTTATACTCATAAATTGGCAAAAATTTAGGAGAGTTTGTATCTTTTGCTGTTTCTTATTGCTAGGAGAAATTCTTTAGAAAAGAATCTGGTATCCTATATTAAAATAAAAAATACATATTTCCTTCTATGAAATTCCATTTCTGGGAATTTATCCCAAAGAAATAAAAGCACTAATGCATAAAGACATAAGTTTAAAAATGCTTATGGCATCATTGTTTTTTGTGGCTAAAAGTTAAGTACAAAGTTAATGTTCAGTCAGTACTGTTATCAGTCAATACACTATGGTACATTTATCCTGTGAAATAATTTGTAGTGATTTAAAATTATGAATTAGATTTATACCAGATAAATAGAAAAGATTTCCATGGGGATTTTGTTGAGGAAAAATAAGAAGAATATATATGATACTCCATTCTTGTAAAACCAGCAATAGCAAAATGAATAACCCTTGATGTATATGTACAGATGATATACATGTACATATATATACACATGCATAGGATCATATAATTAGAGATATATTTAAGGACACACTATAGACTATTAACTTTATTTTTGAGAAATTGAAAAACAAAACAAAAGGCACAAAACCCAAAAATGCTTCAATGTCATGTTTGTCTAAATTATATGTAAGTTGGTTATATATGTAAAGATGTTAAATAAGAAAATAGAAGTATCTCAAAAACCACAAAATCAAATTCTTTATTTTTGAGAGTTAACTAAGCATAAATGTATAATTTTGGTTTGTTTTGTTTCTACAGTAATTCCACTGAATGAAGAAGTTCTAGTGACATTAGGAAAAGAAGAGGTAAGTCACTTAATCAGTCTGCAGTAACCCTAATTAACTTATAAGTGTTTGGGATTCATGATATAAGTAGGATGAATCTACTTTAAAGCCATATTGATTTTTTATTTTGATTTTATGTTTTATTGGATGGAATATTTTAAATGACTTGAATTTTGTTTCACCAATTTGTATACAGAACTGTTATTAGTACTTAATAGTAAACTTTATTCTTTTTCTTAATTTTCAGTTGATTAAACTCCTCATAATAAAAGCATAAACATTAAACATAGTTAAATGATGATAATATACATCTGTTCTTCTCAAAACTTAACCTACATATCAATAAAGACATTTTTTAACATGTAAGTCCATTAGGTCAAACAAGAATTATAAACAAGGTTGTAATGCATGGAAAGAAATAAGTATCTGTGTGTCAAGAGAATTAGACAGGGATGAAAAGATATCTGGCCTACAGAGTTGAAAAAAGTCTTGGGATTTGAAGGAACCTAATACCTCAGTATTCAAGGTTCAAGTCCAAAGCTAAAAACAAGATTTCTTTAACAGCAGAACATGACTGTCAGGCTTTCTTTCTTCTAATCAGGCAGCTAACTTTTTACTCCCATACTTAGAAAATGAAGGTATTGGATATGGAGACACTAAACTACTGAGGCTCTGGACTCAGAGATACCAGGTTGGGTGTTTAGTAGGGTTGGTGTGCAGGTCAAAAGTCAGAAAGATCATTACTGTGTGGTGGAAGTACCAGCTCCTTCTCCAGAGGTCTTACAATCTATTATAAAATAACCTCAGACTGGAGATAAAATAATCTTCTCTGGAAAATCTAAACGGCTTAAGAAAAATGATCCGTAAGTGTTAGTATATGGGGTTCTCAGTGAAAAAGCAGGATTGGTGTACATTGAAAAATCTCATTCCTACACAGAGTTTTTAGTATTTCTGAGTTTTAAATGTAAATGTCCAGCCAATGGTCATCAGCATTTGTGAATGCCTCTAAATGGAAAGGCAGAAACCCTAAACAACTGACAAAGATGAACCTTAAGGAAGTAGAGATAATTCAGGGAACAAAGAACTTAATAATATCTTCGGAAAGACAAAAGTTTTTTGATTAAAAAATAGCGGGAGGGGTCTCTGGGTGGCTCAGTCATTAAGCATCTGCCTTTGGCTCAGGTCATGATCCCAGGGTCCTGGGATCAAGCTCCGCTTCTGGCTCCCGGCTCAGCAGGAGGCTTGCTTCTCCCTCTCCTACTACCCCCTGCCTATGTTCCCTTCTTGCTCTTTCTCTTCCTCTGTCAAATAAATAAATAAAATCTTTAAAAAAAAATAATGGGCACCTGGGTGGCTCAGTTAAGTGTCTGACCCTTGATTTAAGCTCTTGTCATGATCTCAGAGTCATGAGATCTACCCCCATGTTAGGCTCCTCACCCACTCATTGGAGAGTCTGCCTGAGATTCTCTCTCTCTCCCTTTGCCCCTCCCCCTGCTTGTGCATGTGTGCTCACTCCTTCAAATAAACAAATAAATAAATAAATCTTTGAAAAAAAAAATAATGGAACATCAACTTAAGAAAAGTACTACTTCATACCCCCTTGACATTGCTAAAGTCAAAAGACAGACAATAACAAGTATTGGTGAAGATATGGAGAAATTAGAACATTGATAAACTGCTAATGGGAGAATAAAATAGTGCAGCCCCTTTGGAAAACAGTCTGGTAGTTCCTTGGAAGATGAAAGAGTTGCTATTTGAACGAGTAGTTTCACTCCCAGCTGTATACCATAGAGAAATGAAAATAAGTGTGTGTCCACACAAAAACTTAAACATAGCAAAATTTTTCTTTTTTTTTTTTTTAAAGATTTTATTTATTTATCAGAGGAGAGGGGGAGAGAGCGAGCACAGGCAGACAGAATGGCAGGCAGAGGCAGAGGGAGAAGCAGGCTCCCTGCTGAGCAAGGAGCCCAATGCGGGACTCAATCCCAGGACGCTGGGATCATGACCTGAGCCGAAGGCAGCTGCTTAACCAACTGAGCCACCCAGGCGTCCCGCAACATTTTTCTTAATGGCCAAAAAGATTAAACAACCCAAATATTCATCAACTGATGAATAGAGAAATGTGATATGCCTATACAGTGATGTACTATTGTCTAAAATAATGAATTACTTTATGTCCTAATATAGGTGTATCTTGACAACATTGTGCTAAATGAAAGAAACCAGTCACAAAATATTGCATATTATATTATTTCACTTATATGCAATGTCTGTAATAGGCAAATCCATAGAGACAGAAAGTAGGTTGTTGCTTATTGATTAAGGCTGGATGATTGGAGAGGAGATAGTAACTGCTAATGGATATTGCTAACAGGTTTACTTTTGGGATGATGAAAATGTTCTAAAATAGATTGTGGGGATGTTTGTACGACTCTACAAGTACAGTAAAAATAACTGAATTATACACCTTAAATGGGTACTGTGTTGTATGTGAATTGTATCTCAATGAAGCTGTTATTTTGAAAAGGACAAATCAGAATAAGAGCCTTTCTAAATAAAAACATAATACCTGAAATAAACACAAAAATGTTGGTAGTGATAGTCATGGAAATCTCCTACAGAGTAAGGATGGCAAAAAAAGAAAACAACTGGAATAACAGAAGATAGTAGAACTATAATATCAACTCAGAAGTACAGAATAAAACCAGCAGAGGTTCCAAAATTAAAAAAAAAGAAAGAAAAGGGAAGGAAAGAAACCTAAATAATATATGAACATTTTCCTAGAATGGAAAATAAAGATTCTTTTTCATGTTGAAATGATCCACCAGATTTTCAGTATCATTAATTAAAAATGACATGATATAATGATGCATTGTAATTTTTCCCTTTGGTAGCAGTCCTTAGCTAGCAACTCTGGTTTGAACTGGCTGAAATTCAAACGATGCAGTACCAGCATTGGCCTTAACATTCTGCTTTCATTTTAACTATTACAGATAAAAATAATAAAGAGATTGAATATTTAGCTTGTTTGTTTCTCTTGTTTGTTTCTTGTATTTTATATCTCCTTATGCATCCTGTCAGCCAACTTATGCATCCAGTCAGCCAACTGTCTGAGAAATTTTATGTCCATTTCTAAATTCCCACACTACTTCTGCTTATAAATATTGATCATGGTCCAGCTGTTGTCTTCTATCTTTGTTGACTGGGTAAACATCAGGTGCCAGGTTCCTCATTCTCTGCCCCATTATCCTTCTTCTTCCCATAGAGTGCTTTCATTATGTTTTGGTGAGCCAAGGTCAGTATAGCAAAATCCCACTTTTGATGCCATCTGTTGTCAGGGTTTTCCCTAAGACCACTCTGATTTCGTTGATGGGCACACAGGAGTCAGAGAAGCTATTGTACTTATGGTTACAGTTCGTTATAGTGAGAAGATACAGATTAAAATGAGCAAGGAAAACACAGATAGGCTAAGCTTATAGTAATCTTTTCCCAGTGGAGTTGATAAATTTGTTTATAATTCTCCTTGAAACTGAGTACACAACACGTACAAAGTATTGTCATGTAGGGAAGTTCACCTGGGACTTATCTAGAGTTTTTATCAGTAGTCAGTCACTATGTTTAAGGGGCTTCCTTGACTGACCTCTCCTACTCACACTTCAGCCCTCAGAGCAAAACTGCATTCACCATAAATCACATAGTTAGAATAAACTCTCTGATCAAACTGGTGCCAACTGTGGCTTGAACTCACAACACCAAGATCAAAGGTTGCATGCTCTACAGACTGAGCCATCCTAGCACCCTGAATAAACACTCCGATGAGACATAATATTCTAAGGCCTCAAAGCTCATCCTTTAGGTGTCCACAAGGGACCTGTCCTGAAAGCAGGCCCTTCTTGGTAATGTGCAGGTGTGCACCCTTGGATTGCTCAGTTAACTCTTTCCTGTACACTTATCTTTTTATTTTCTTAACAGTATCTTTAAAAAAAAGTATGTTACTAAATGTTCCATGGGCAGCTTACTGAATTGACTGAGATTCTATAGTTTAATTTGAGGAGTATTGACATCTTTAGCTCAGGGATCCATGAGACCTGTATGATCTCTGTATTTACTTGGGTCTCCATCTATTTAGTATTTTTAAGATTTATCTCATCAGTGTTTTATAATTCATTATATCAAAGACTAAAAAAGAAAAAAGACATTTTACTGTTCCAGTGAATTCAGGAAGAATAAATAACAAAATTCAATATTAATTCTTTATTTTTTTTAATTTTTATTTTTTTAAGCAAACTATCCCATATGTGAGACTTGAACTCATGACTCCAAGATCAAGATTCTCTTACTCTACTGGTTGAGCAAGCCAAGCATCCCAATTCATGATTTTTTAAAAGACTTAAATTGTAATAGAGGTGTACAGGTCTTACACATTTTTGTCAAGTTCATCCCTTTGGTACTTCATATTTTTTTTTTAAAGATTTTATTTATTTATTTGACAGACAGAGATCACAAATAGGCACAGAGGCTGGCAGAGAGGAGGAAGCAGGCTCCCCGCAGAGCAGAGAGCCCGATGTGGGGCTCGATCCCAGGACCTGAGATCATGACCCGAGCCGAAGGCAGCGGCTTAACCCACTGAGCTACCCAGGCGCCCCTGGTACTTCATATTTTTGATGCCATTAAAGTGGTATCCTTTTTTCACTTGTCAATTATTTAATCCTGATACATACAAATACAATTAATATTTATATATTGATCTTCTACTAGTGAGTCTGAAAAACCCCTTTATTCTAGTGGCTTTTTTGTAAATGTTGTAGGATTTTCTACATAGCTAGTTATGTCATCTGAGATCAGAGGAAATTATATTTTATTCCTTTACAGCTGGATGCCTTTCATATCCTTCCTTCTTTCCTTCCTTCCTTCCTTCCCTTCCTTTCTTTCCTTCTCATGAGCAAGAGGGGCAGAGGGACAGGGAGAGAGACTCTCTAGCAGACTCCATGCTGGGCACGAGGCTGGACTCGGGGTTGGATCTCACAGCCCTGAGATTGTGATCTGAGCTGAAACCAAGAATCAGGTGTTTAACTGACTGTGCCAGCTAGGTGCCCCTACATGCCTTTCATATATTTTTCTTGGCTTATTGTACTGTTCTAGAAGATTTATTTAATTTTTTTAGAGATTTATTTGAGAGCAAGAGAGTGCACTAGCAGAGGGAGAGGGAGAGAATCTCAAGGAGACTCCCCACTGAGTGCAGAGCCCAACACAGCTCAGTCTCACAACACTGTGATCATGACCTGAGCAGAAACAGAGGCGGTGGCTTATCTGACTGAGCACCCAGGTGCCCATGGAATATTTAGTAACATACTTAATGAAAGTGGTGAGAATGGACATTTTTTCCCTTGTTCCTGACCTTAGTGGATAGCATTCACTCTTCCATCATTTAAGTGTGATGTTAGTAGTAGGTTTTTTATAGATTCCCTTAATTAAGTTGAGGAAATTACCTTCTATTACAATTTATGGAGTCTTTTCCAAAATCATGAATTATTATTGAATTTTGTCATTTATTCTTCAAAATTCATTGAGAAGATTTTTTTTCTATTTTAGTCTATTGATATAAAAATTACATTAGTTTTAAAAACATGGGATATTATATTAGTTTCAGGTATACAATATAATGATTCAATAATTCTATACATGTTTTAGTCCTCTTCAAGATAAGTACACTCTTACTCCCCTTTATCTGTTTTCCCTATTGCTCCATACACCTCCTCTCTGGCAACCTAGTGTGTTCTCTATATTTAAAGACTCTTTTTTTCTTTGTTCTTTAGTTTCTTGAATTTCACATGTAGGTGAAATCATATGGTTATAGTCTTTCTCTGCCTGATGTCTTTTGCTTAGCATTATCCCCTCTAGATCCCTTCATAACTGTTTCAAATGGCAAGATGATAGCAAATATATACCACATCTTTATCTGTCTATTGAAGGGCACTTAGGTTACTTTCAAAAAATCTTGGCTATTGTAAATAATGTTACAGTAAACTTAGGGTTATATATATATATATCTTTTCAAATTAATGTTTTTGTTTTCTTTGGGTAAATACCTAGTAGTAGACTTACTGGATCATATGGTGATTCTATATTTAATTTTTTGAGGAACCTCCATACTGTTTTCTACAGTGGCTGCGTCCATCTGCTTTCTCACCAATAGTGCTTAAAGATTCCTTTTTCTCTACATCCTTGTCAACTTTTGTATTTTCTTGTGTTTTTGATTATAACCATTCTGATAGTTATATAATGATACCTCACTGTGGTTTTTAAAGATTTTTTTTTTTTTAATTTGACAGAGAGAGATCACAAGTAGGCAGAGAGGCAAGCAGAGAGAGAGAGAGAGAGAGAGGAGGAAGCAGGCTCCCTGCTGAGCAGAGAGCCCGATGCGGGACTCGATCCCAGGACCCTGAGATCATGACCTGAGCCGAAGGCAGTGGCTTTACCCACTGAGCCACCCAGGCGCCCCCTCACTGTGGTTTTAATTTGTATTTCCCTGATGATTAGTTATGTTGAGCACCTTCATGTGTTTGTTGGCCATCTGTATGTCCTCTGTTTTTTTGTTTTAAGATTTTATTTGGGAGAGAGAAAGCGAGCACGATAGGAGGCTGGGGGTGGCACAGAGGGAGAGGAACAAGCCTACATAGGGAGCCCAATGCAGGACTTGACCCCAGGACCCCAGGACCCTGACCTGAGCCAAAGGCACACATCTAACCTACTGAGCCACCCAAGCACCCTGTGTGTTTTCTTTGGAAAAATGACTATTCGGGTCCTCTGCCCAGTTTTAATTGGATTATTTATTTTTGTTGGTATTGAGTTGTGTAAGTTCTTTATATAGTTGGATATGAACCCCTTATTAGAGCATTTCCAAATATCTTCTCCCATTCAGTAAGGTTTTTTGATGGTTTCCTTTATATTTTGGTGTGGTCTCAGTAGTTTAATTTCACTTTTGTTTTCCTTGTCAGAGGAGACACAGCCGGAAAAATATTTCTATGGCTGATGTCAATGAAATTTCTATGGTTGCCTGTGTTTTAGAAATTTGACGGTTTTAGGTCTTTCATTAAGGTGTTTAATCCATTTTGAGTTTATCTTCTGTATGGTATGAGAACGTGGCCCAATTTCATATTTTTGCATTTAGCTGTCCAGTCTTCCCATCCTTCTTCCCATTTGTTGAAGAAATGGTCTTTTTCCCATTGTATATTCTTGCCTTCTTTGTTGTAGATTAATTGACCATAACAGCATGGATTTACTTCTGGACTCTATATTCTGTTCTATTGATCTATGTATCTGTTTTTGTGCTATGCCGTACTGTTTTGATTACTACAGCTTTATAGTATATCTTGAAATCTGGGATTGTGAAACCTCCAGCTTTTGTTTGTTTACAATATTGTTTTGGCTATTTGGGGTTTTTTGGGGTTCAAAAATTTGAATTTGGGGTTCAAAAAATTGAATTCCTAAGAAATTAGGATGATTTGTCCGAGTTCTGTGAAAACTGCCGTTGGTATTTTCGTAGGGATTGTGTAAATCAAATTCAATCAAAAAATTGAATTGAATTTGGGGTTCAAAAAATTGAATTCCTAAGAAATTAGGATGATTTGTCCGAGTTCTGTGAAAACTGCCGTTGGTATTTTCATAGGGATTGTGTAAATCTGTAGATTGCTTTGAATAGTATAGACATTTTTTTTTAACAATATTGATTTTTCCTAGAAGAAACTCTTTTTTTTTTTTTTTTAAGATTTTATTTATTTTTCTGACAGACAGAGATCACAAGTAGGCAGAGAGGCAGGCAGAGAGAGGAAGGGAAGCAGGCTCCCCGCTGAACAGAGAGCCCGATGTGTGGCTCGATCCCAGGACCCTGGGATCATGACCCAAGCTGAAGGCAGAGGCTTTAACCCACTGAGCTACCCAGGCGCCCCGCTAGAAGAGACTCTTAATCTCAGGAAGCAAACTGAGGGTTGCTGGAGTGGAGGGGGATGGAAGGGATGGGGTGGCTGGGTGATGGACATTGGGGACAATATGTGCTATGGTGAGCACTGTGAATTGTGTAACATTGATGAATCACAGATCTGTACCCCTGAAACAAGTAATATATTATATGTTAATAAAAAATAAAAAATTTTGTTTTTTTCTGCCCATGAGCATGCAATACCTCTCCATTTGTTTGTGTCATTTTAAATTTCTTTCATTATTGCTTTATAGTTTTTGGAGTATAGATCTTTCACCTCCTTGATTAAATTTATTCTTAGGTATTTTATTGTTTTTGGATTTTGGATTAGATTGTTTTCTTAATTTCTCTTTCTACCACTTCATTATGAATGTATAGATATGCAGCAGTTGCTGTATATTAATTTTATACGATGACTATGCAAATTAATTGACTTGTTATATTAGTACACTGATTTTTTTTTTTTTTTAAGATTTTATTTATTGGGATGCCTGGGTGGCTCAGTTGGTTGGACGACTGCTTTCGGCTCAGGTCATGATCCCGGAGTCCCAGGATCGAATCCCAAATCGGGCTCCCAGCTCCATGGGGAGTCTGCTTCTCCCTCTGACCTTCTCTGCGCTCATGCTCTCTCTCACTGTCTCTCTCTCTCAAATAAATAAATAAGATCTTTAAAAAAAAATAAAGATTTTATTTATTTATTTGACAGAGAGAAATCACAAGTAGTCAGAGAGGCAGGCAGAGAGAGAGAGAGAGGGTAGTAGGCTTCCTGCTGAGCAGAGATCCTGATGCGGGACTCGATCCCAGGACCCTGAGATCATGACCTGAGCTGAAGGCAGCGGCTTAACCCACTGAGCCACCCAGGTGCCCAGTACACTGATTTTTTAAAAAATTATATTACCTGCTTAACCATATATTCTTAGGGTAAACCCACTTTGCTTAATCTTTTTTATTTATTGATGGATTTCATTTAGTAAAACTTTATTAAGATTTTCTGTGTCTATGTTAATGAGAGATAGTAATCTGTGGTTTTCTTTTCTTGTGACATCTTGGTCAGACTTTGGTATCAGGCCTAACAGAATGAGTTGAGAAGTATTCTCTTTTCAAAAGAGTTTGTATAGAGTAAATATTATTTATTCCTTAAATGTTTGTTAGAATTCACAGATGAGGGACGCCTGGGTGGCTCAGTTGGTTGAGCAGCTGCCTTCGGCCTGGGATCGAGTCCCACATCGGGCTCCTTGCTCAGTGGGGAGCCTGCTTCTCCCTCTGCCTCTGCCTGCCATTCTGTCTGCCTGTGCTCACTCTCTCCCCGTCTCTCTCTCTGATAAATAAATAAAATTTTTTAAAAAAGATTTATTAAAAAAAAAAAAAAGAATTCACAGATGAAGCCATCTAGGCCTAGAGTTTTCTTTGTGGGAAAATTTCTCGCCACAAATTCAGTTTTTTTATGGCTAGTTAGGTTTTTCTCTGAATAAGTGGTGGTTTGTGTCTTTTAAAGAGTTTGTCCATCTCCTCTAATTTGTTATATTTATTCAGTTTGTTCTTAATATTCCCGTATTATCATTTCAATGTTTATAGTATACATGTAACCTCTCTCATTCCTAATGTTATTAATTTTTGTTCTTTTTTCCTGTTGTAATTAGTGTGGGTAATTATGATGACCACCTCAAAGAATCAGCTTTGGGTTTCATTGATTGGGTTTCATTGACCCCTCACCCCCAATTTTCTTCTTGTTTGTGTTACTTTTTATTCAATATACTTTTATATTTTATTTGTTCTTTTTGTTATGGTGGAAGCTGTCCTTAATTTGAGTGCTTTTTTTTTTTTTTTTTTAGATTTTATTTATTTATTTGAGAGAGAGAGAGCATGAGCAGGAGGAGGAGTAGAGGGAGAAGCAGACTGATGAGCTGATGAGGGGTGGGAGAGCTCCATCCCAGGATCCTGTGATCATGACCTGAACAGAAGGCAGATGCTTGAGGGACTGAAGTACCCAGCTGCCCCAAGAGCTTTTGTTTTTCTAATATAGGCTTTTATTGCTGTACATTCTCATCCAAGTACTGCTTTTGCTTCACCCCAGAAATTGTTATTTTGTTTTTATTTTCAAGTAGTGCATAATCCTTTTTTTTCTCATAGATTACTTGTTTGACTCATGGATTTTTTTAGAAGTATGTTTTTAATGTTTAAGTGTTTGCAGATTTTCCAGTTACCTTTCTATTATTTATTTTTAATTTAATTATATTGTTAGTTCATATTTAATATAATATCAGTGTGGTTGCTCTGAAATCTTTGTACTTGATTTTTCTTTCCTATTTGTATTACCTTTTCTCTGTTCCTGTTTTCCTCTCTTTCCAATTTCTTGACTTCTGTAGTTTTGAAAATCATTCTATTTTATTTATACTATTGGTTTACTGGTTAGTCCCCCCCCCTTTTTGTGGTTGCTATAAGGTTTATGATATACATCTTTAAATTATCACTGATTTAGATGTGTAAAAAGCTAATGGAAACCCTTGACATCAGAAGAAAGGAATATTAGCTAATATGTTCTAGAAACAAAAAGATACTAGAAAAAACTCCAGATGTTATTGTAATTTTCTATAGCCACACAGTCTTCTTTGATGTTTCTCAAATACGTCATACATGCTCTTGCCTCAGTGCATTTGTACCTACAGTTTTCTCTGCTTGGAACATTCTTTTGCTAGAAATGGTCATGTCTTTCTTATCTCATGTCTTCTTTATCTGCTGCTCTACTGTTAAGCTGATCAGAGAGATCTCTCTATGTCATACTACCTAAAAGAGCCATTCCTATTCCTCATGTCTGTCTGTGTTCCTATTTTGACTTATTTTTCTTCATGATACTGATCACTTACTGGAGTTTATATATTTGTTTGTCTCAGTTCTCCTCTTTGTTCATCTTTGAATTCCTGACTCCTTCAACAATGCCTGGTAGTCTACGATCAATATATATTTGTTAAATGAATGATAATCATTTGTGTCTGCTTTTGTATAGTTTCCTTAGAAAAGAGACCTAATCTAACTGATTACTGAAAACTTATTTTTTAATCATCTTTCAGTATCAAAATGTATTGCTCAAAACTACTTCTTACGTTTTTGAATTTAACAAATGAAATGTTATAAAGAACCTAGTATCTGCTGTATATTTTCCTTTCAGGCTTACTGGTGGGCTTTTTTGCTCTTGATTTCTGACTATCTATCCTAAACAATTAATGTAAATTTCACTCATTAAAAAATATAACTATTTATAGGATTATAGATTAAGCAATTTGAATTATTTTGTTCTAGTTCCAAAAATTGAGACATGATCTTGAATTGGTACTCTCTACTATTCAATCAAAGAATGAAAAGTTAAAGGAAGACTTGGAAAGGTATAACTATATTATATTACCTTTAATCACTGATATATATTGAATTGGTATTAATGTTTTATTTGACTGTGTTGGTATTGTTTTTCCATGTTTAAAGGGAGCAACAGTGGTTCGATGAACAACAACAGATACTGGAATCTCTTAATGTACTACACAATGAATTGAAACATCAGGTTTTGACATTTTCTGAATCCAGGTATTTGTATTCTAATTTTTTGAAATAGGAAAAAGTTATTTTTTTATGTTACATGAAATATGTACATGAAAAGAAGGGAAATTTTACTAGAAATTGTGAATTTTACTTTAACTTTTGCTTGTTGTTAGTTACATTTGATTAATGACTTGATGGATAGTTTCCCTGCATGTTAAATAGAAAGTTTTACTTACTTTTTTTTTTAAGATTTTATTTATTTATTTATTTGTCAGAGAGAAAGGGACAGAAAGAGCCCATTAGTAGCGGGAGGAGCAGGAGTAGCTGCAGAGACACAGGAGCATGGAGCATGGAGCCTGATGCAGAACATGATCCCAGGATTCTGGGATCATGACCTGAGCTGAAGGCAGACGCTTAACCCACTGAGCCATGCTGTGGTCCTGAGATTTGTACTTTCATAAAGCTAGTCATTTCGTTTGAACAAATGAAGTTTGAACAAAGTGTTTGGTCAACTTCATGAGTTACCAGTTACATATATTTATGGATTTTATCAGTAAAATATTTCTCTTAATTTTTAAAATATCTATTAGAATCTTTGGTGAGCTGAAAACTAAAATGCATGATATAAAAGAATATAAGGAGAAGCTCTTGGTTACCTTGGGTGAGTTTCTGGAAGATCATTTTCCTCTGCCTGATAGAAATGTTAAAAAGAAAAAGAAAAAGGTAAGTTTTAGAGAACATATTCATGTAGATATTTATATATGATGCTGTTTCACACAAGTTCAAATGTAAATTTTCTGATAAATTTTTGTAAGTTTATTATATACATTTCAAAGAAACACATAGATACATGTACAGAAATATTTCATATTATAATATTGATTGAAAATATTATAATTCTAGTTGATAATATTGATAGTTCAATAAAACAGGATTAAATGCGTTTTTAAATATTTACCCATATGGCAGGGAGAAAAAATAAACCTTTTAAAAATAATATATTGAACACTACCAGAAGAGTTACTAAAATGCTCACAATTTATTGTTAAATGGATAAAACATAGCTAACTAAATTTTATGAGTCTAATCTGTAACAAAAAAATGTAATAGCACCTACGTCTGGGAGCTAGGATTTTAGGTGAGATTTGTTTTTGTTTTTGTTTTTACTCTTTTCCAAACTTTCCATGGTGAGCATGTGTAAATTTTTAAAATCAAAAGATAGCTGTTAGTTATTGTAAGTAGAATATTTTACTAGTTGTTATGATGGAATAAAACTTTTCTACAAAAGTTAGAAATTATTTTATTTGGTGACACAAGACTGGGAACAACTACTTTAATTCCTTTTTTAGAAACAGTATATAGTATGAATAAATAGAACTTGTGGGAGTAGGCATTGAAACCAGCACCAGAATAATCTTTCTAAAAATGTGTATTTTAATCATTTTTCAACATAAAACTGATGGCTCCCTACTAGATGAAGGCTATAAAGTATAGAGTAATGGATTTGACTGTCTATCTCTTTAGCCTCCTGTCCAGCCATTCTTTATTTATCTCTTGCATTAATCTGTTCAACTATACACTCTAGTCCCAGCAAGTATGCAATGACCTGTCTCTTTTCGTGCCTTATACGTTTTATTCCATCAGCTTACAAAACACTTCCTATCTGATGAGGTTAGCAAATTCTTACCTAAGAATCAAACATCATCTTTTGCATGAAGTATTTTTTTTAGACTTATTTATTTATTAGAGAGAGAGTGTGTGTGGCAGTGGGAGGGGGAGGGGAGAGGGAGAGAGAAACTTAAGCAGTCTTCTGGCAGAGCGTGGAGCCTGACATGGGGCTTGATCTCATGACTCTGGGATCAAACCTGAGCCGAAAACCAACAGCTGGATGCTTTGGGTGCCTGAATGGCTCAGTTGGTTAAGCATCTGCCTTTGGCTCAGGTCATGATCCCAGAGTCCTGGGATCGGACCCCACATCATGCTCCCTGCTCCTCTGGGAATCTGCCCTTTCCTTCTCTCTCTCCCTCTCTCTCAAAAAAAAAAAAAAAAAAAAGAGTTGGACACAACTGCGTGACTCAGGCATGCCCCTGTGTGGAGTATTAAGTGAAGTTTATGTGTCATTTTATTACCATTTGTCACAGGATTTTGTAGTGATCATTTATGTCTATCTCTCTGTTCACCCACCATGCACTCTGAGCTCCTTGATGTGTTGATTTCATCTTTGTAGGTCTATTATCTTGCATATGTATTATAGTACCTTCTGAGTTCATATTTATTCAATGACTATGAGTATACTAGGAAAAGGATTTTCTTATAATCTGTATTTGTTATTCTTCCCTTTCTTCATTGTAACTATTAGGAGGCTTTACATATTTTATGGACTATGTCTCCCATTCTATCCATTGTTATTTATACACTTGTTCATTTCTAAAATTATTGACAGCCTTCTGTTAACCATTTCATTAAGTTCAGAATTCCCTACCTCTTAATGATCATAATCCTACAATAACTCAGTGATATTTTCTGATTTCAGTCTTGCCTTCAACATTTTTTAAAAATTTCTCAAACTTCTCCAGTAATAGAACCAGAGGTTTTGAGGGATTCTAAAAGGGAATCATTGATCACCAGAAGCCATCATGGATTTGTTAAGTTGTATTTAATAAACTTACTTTTTTTTTTAAGATTTTATTTATTTATTTGGCAGAGAGAGATCACAAGTAGGCAGAGAGGCAGGCAGAGAGAGAGGAGGAACAGGCTCCCTGCTGAGTAGAGAGCCCGATGCGGGGCTCGATCCCAGGACCCTGAGATCATGACCTGAGCCGAAGGCAGAGGCTTAACCCACTGAGCCACCCAGGCGCCCATAAACTCACTTTTTTTAAATGAAGTGTATGATCTGTTGATACATGTTATAAAATGATAGATTACTTTCTCTCTTTTTTTTTTCTCTTTCTCTGTCAAGCAGTAATACTGGATGTATTAACTGACTCAATCTGCCTTAATAAAATACTACAGATTAAATGGTTTCAATGAAAGATTTTATTTTCTCACTGTTCTGGAAGCTGTAAGTCCAAGGTCAAAATGTCACCTGGGTTGATTTCTGCTGAGGCCTTTTTCCCTGGACAACCATTTCTTGCTGTTGTCCTCATGTGGCCTTTTCTCTGAGAGTAGAGTACTCTCTGGTGTCTCTTTTTCTTAGAAAGACACCTGTCCAGCTGGATTAGGATACCACCATTATGGTCACATTTAACTTTAATTACTTCTTTAAGGGCTTCATCTCCAAATGTAGTCACCCTAGGGGATGGGACATGAACTTGTGAATTTTGAGAGGCACAGTTCCATCCATAACACTGGGCTTTATCATTCAAAGATATGTACAAAAAGAAAAACTTGAATCCCTTCACCACATCATTAACATTAGGTGAACATTCTAGGACCCCAAGACCATGACCTGAGCCCAAGATACCCAGGTGCCCCCAGATCAATGTAGTTTTGTATAGGCCAGTATAAAATAAGTATTACGTGTAATTTTACTGAATTTGATAGAAAAATGAGTAAGGATGATTTATTTAACTCAGATAAATATTTCTTTGCTTCAAATGATTTTAATTCTGGAGAGATCCCTAACATAGAGAAAACAAATTATGAAAAACATTATAAAAAATTGTAATATGCTTTTAAATTTCATCTTTCAATTTTAGACAGCATTCATTGACTCCCTGCTATGAAAGATGAGGAAATTAATGTTCCTCCTCCTATATCTTCATTACAATTTGTTATTTATTTTAATTTTTGGCAGGTTTATAGCATTTTTATTCTGTATTATATCGGATTAGATGTATTGATTTTGTACTGGATGCTATGCTTTATCATCTTTTAACATTTGAGTTTTTAATTTTAACTAGTTTGATTTGATGGATTTCTTTGATAAGTAAATTGGTCAAGTAGAATTCCTCGGCATTTTATTTCTGAGGTTCTTGAATGATGAAAATACTTTGTTTGCTTTTATAGTCAAAGGATATTTTCAGCACATTAAAAAAAAAAATAAGATCTGGTAGGGACTGCTCCATTCTTCTGAAATAGAATGTGCTGTGGAGTTCTGAGGTAAGCCTCTAGATGCCTCAAGTACATATCTGAAGAGTTCTTTGTCTTTGAACTTCAGTAATTTAACAGAGATACATCACAATGTTGATCATTCAATATTAGTTTTACTTTTAAGTTGGCATTGTTTTTAGGGACAGATTTAGGTTACATTTCATTTCATGGAAATTTTATTTTATTATGTCATACTGTTTTTTGTATCTTTTTTAAAAACATATAAAATATTATTTGCTCCAGGGGTACAGGCCCTTTTTCATATCTTTATGTTGAAATATTTTTTTTTCTTGGTTTGCTCTCATTATATTTTTCCTCTGCTTTTTCTTTGTCTCAAACATTTATATTTTAATCTGTGCTTTGTAGCTGCTTATTTCTGTATCAGTTCTTTAATTCTGTTTTCATCACTACTGAAAGCTGCTTTTTTTAACTACTCTTATTTAGTAAGGTATTAGAGGTCAGGAGATTTTGAGATCCAGTTTTACTATCTTTACTCAGGAATCACATTTATTTTTACTCTTTCTTTAGTATATTTGTACTTACATAAGACTTTAATTTTTTTTAATTAAGATTTTACTTATTTATTTACTTGAGAGAGGGTGAGAGAGAGAGAGAGCACGAGCGGATGAAGGGCAGAGGGAGAAGCAGACTCCCCACTGAGCAGGGAGCTCAATGTGGGATACGAGCCTTATCTGGGGTCTGAGCCCGATGCAGGGTCTGAGCCCAATGTGGGGTGGGAGCCCAGGAGTCCAAAATCATGAGCTGAGTAGAAGGCAGATGGTTAACCAACAGAGCCACCAGGGGCCCCTACATAAGACTTTTTATAAGGACTTCCCAGTAATCTTTGACTGGTATGGGAAAATACTAGTCGTCATTATAGTAGGTGACTTTGTAATTAATTACATGTCTGAACTCAAGCTGCTGATTAGAATTAGTATTATCTTGGAAGGAGATTTCTAGCAGACCCCCTTTAGATCCTTGTGCTATTGATTTTTTTTGTTGTTGTTTTTGGTTTTATTTTGTTTTTGTTTTTTGTGGGTTTTTTTGTTTTGTTTTGGTTTTTTTTTTTTTTTTTTTTTTTTGTACAATGAGGTGTTTATGTTAAAGCATAGGGACAGGACCTGTGGGTATGAAGAGATGTCCTATGAAATATTTTAATTTTTATTTTTATTTTTTTTTAAGATTTTATTTATTTATCTGACAGGGAGAGATCACAAGTAGGCAGAGAGGCAGGCAGAGAGAGAGTGGGGAAACAGGCTCCCCACTGAGCAGAGAGCCTGATGCAGGGCTTGATCCCAGGACCCTGAGATCACGAACCAAGCCAAAGGCAGAGGCCTAACCCACCTAGCCGCCCCGAGATGTCCAATGGAATATTTTAAATAGGAGTTTATATAAATAGATAGAAGGCATGGTGATGAAAACTTGCAAATGATAAGGAACTAAGGGAGCTAGATAGTAAATATACTGGATGACAGAATTAGGACTGTATTTTTCAGTTGGCTGGAACAAGGCTAAATAAAATGGGGATAATATTTAGTGGAGGTACTTAGAATATCTTTCTTGGTTTTAAAACACTGAGGAATGAAGGAAACCTGTCTTAGCTAGATGTATGAAAGAAGCTTAGGCATTTTAGATAATAGTCAGCAGGGCAAAATAGATGTCCAAAAGCTGATGATGAGTAAATGTGATGAATAAAATTCCAGCACCTGTAAGTATGGAAGTGAATCTTCCTTTTCATCTTTGCTCTTTAAATCACACTTGTAGGGTGCCTGGGTGGCTCAGTGGGTTAAGCCGCTGCCTTCGGCTCGGGTCATGATCTCAGGGTCCTGGGATCGAGTCCCGCATTGGGCTCTCTGCTCAGCCGGGAGCCTGCTTCCCTCTCTCTCTCTCTGCCTGCCTCTCCATCTACTTGTGATTTCTGTCAAATAAATAAGTAAAATCTTTAAAAAAAAAAAATAAATCACACTTGTATCATGTGGAGACTGGATTGAAAAAGAAAAAACAAGATAAATTAAACACATTTAGAGAACACCCATGATATGAGGGGCTGCAAGGCTATGGCTTATGAAAAATAATTGAAGGGACTAATGATGATTAATATGGTGAAAACTCAGGGCTCATAATGCCTGTTTTCAAATATTTGAGGGGTTCTTGGATCGGATTGGAATGGGATTTATTCTCGGTCATTCCAAGGAAAAAGGAAGCAGTGAGTTGATTTAACATTAGGAACTGTCAAGAACTATTGAAAGTTGAACAAGGCTCCCTGCGAAGGAAGTTTCCTGTCCTGAAGCTGTATAAATACTATTTGGAATGCCATTTTTTTGAGATATTTTGATTGGAGAGTTGAAACATTAGACTTTCAATAACATGAATATATATATTATGTATAATATAATTTATCCATTATATATTTGTAGATAGTTTGAATTGTGTATCTTCTTGTAATTGCAAAAGATTTCAGTCTCTTAGAGGTTGTTTGAACTTTGTTTTTATGAACCTGTTTAATACAAGCAGATTGTTTACTTTCAGAATTCTTTTAAAATCACCTAATTAAAAATATTTGGTTTTGGTATACTTGGTACCATAGCAGTTAAGAAATATTACATTTAAAAATTTTTTTGATAACTGTAGTCTAATCTGCCATTGGCATAATTAAGTTGTTAATTTTTTGTTATTCACATTTCTGTCAAAGAAAAACATTCAAGAATCAACTGTACAGCTGATAACACTGCATGAAATATTAGAGGTAAGTGTTTTGTGTAGTTCTTTTGTCTTCAAGATTTCTTTTAATTAGTGATTTCTGAACGATTATACATAGGGTCAAAGCAGAAAATACTGCATAAGTTCTTAAGTATACTAAAGTTTATTAAATATATTTATATTAACTTATCTTTAGTATAAGACTGGGTCTGTTTTTTATACCTTACTAGAAGGAATATTGTCATTTTTTATTTTTTATTTATTTATTTTTTTGAAAGATTTTATTTATTTATTGACAGAGAGAAATCACAAGTAGATGGAGAGGCAGGCAGAGAGAGAGAGAGGGAAGCAGGCTCCCTGCTGAGCAGAGAGCCCGATGCGGGACTCGATCCCAGAACCCTGAGATCATGACCTGAGCCGAAGGCAGCGGCTTAACCCACTGAGCCACCCAGGCGCCCCAGGAATATTGTCATTTTTTAAAAGAACACAAAATTGGGGACTAGCCCTTAATCATATTCCCAAGATTATTACTTAAAAAAAATTTTTATGATGTTATTTAGTATTTACACAGTGAAACCCTATGCTTTTACATGGATGGAATCTTTAGTTAGCATCTCTATTCTATCTGAACTACATGTTTGAGTTTAAGGTTTTTTTCCACAAAGTTGCAGAAACTTATTCACAGTTTTAAATATGTTTCCATTTATTAATATCTGTAGTGTTTTTTAAAGAAAGAAAATTATTTAAGTTAATACATAGAAATTATAACAAGCAATTATTCAAAATGAAAAGAGATTAACATTCTTTGGTAAACAAATTTTTAATGTTTTATTATAACTGTATCACTTTTTTACTAAGTATGGTATATCTTAAATGATATTTTTTCCTAGATTCTTTTAAATAGGTTATTTGATGTTCCACATGATCCATATGTCAAAATTAGTGATTCTTTTTGGCCACCTTATGTTGAGCTGCTCCTTCGTAATGGAATTGCCTTGAGACATCCAGAAGATCCAACCCGAATAAGATTAGAAGCCTTCCATCAGTAAAAGATGGTCTCTTTTTTACAGTACTTAACGAATCTTGTCATTTAAGGATAATAGAAACACTGAGGATTTACTTGGATAAAGAACATTATTTGCAAATCAAAGTACGTAGTCCCTCTTCCTTTTATCCATAAAATGGTATGTGCCATCTACTATTCATTTATACATGGTTCTTTCAATTCAGTCAGTGCTTTGGTGTTTTCAACCGTATGGAAAAGAATGCAAGTAAAAACTATTCTAGACTTAATCATTCTAAAAATTTTGATATACCTTCTGCAGTATTCTTTGGGAAATTATTTGTTAATTTATAATATTGCTTGTGTAATTTTTTCCTTTTGAAATTTATGACAAGTTATTTTATGCATTTTGCGTTCCATTTGGTGCTTATATCTTTAAATTTAGGAATTATAATGGAAAGTCCATGTAATTTGCAGGTAGTTTTTAAATTGAGAATATCTGATGTAGATGGAGTACATAATTTAAAAGTATGTAGTCATTCTGTTCCATAAATCCTGCCTTATTTCTGGATTTGTTAAAAATTGGAACAGAAAAAACTAATGGGTTAGGTAAAGTGAAAACTATATTTTAGTATGTATTATATAACAAGCAATACTATATATTAAATCATTCTTAATTCTGGTATTGTTTAAAAAAAATTGTGTTCATAAAATGTTGTTGTTGTTAATTCCTCATGACCTTTCTATAAATAAAATTCTCTTATCTAAAAATCTCTAGCTTTTCTGGTGATGTGGCATGATATTATAATAAATTAATTAAATAGATTTTTTCATAGGTTAAAAAATGAGGATATTATAAGACTCATTCAAGATTATAAACAAGCTAAACTAGAGAATTCCAAATCCTTTTAGTATCATTAGTTTTCTAAGAGGACTTAGTATGTACTTTTATATTTGAAAAAGCTTTCTAATATTTATCATCCATAATTCTTTCTTACCTTACTTTAATTTTTTTTAAGTAAGCAAATACTATTTTGAGTATATCTTATCCCTTTTAGAGAAAATACAAATACTGTTACATTTCAGAGAATGTTAAGTTCTTTTATGGGAAGATGACATATAAAGTACCTTGCTAGAATACTCCAATTCAGGTCAAAGGAATGAGTATCTTTTAAGTTCTTGAAGTTACTGAAGAAGGGAGAAATGTTTAGTTGGTATAAACCTGACAATAATTCTACAAAGTAGGTAGTACTGTAGTCCATGAACTTCTTTGTGTTGCAAATTACAGAAAGAAATAGATAAAGCAGTAAACATCTTGCTTTATTGGGTGAGTCTTCATTTCACATTTTACTCATAAAGATAATGGTTAGAATCTTTTGAGTCCAGTATCTTATAGAAGATATTTAAGAAAACTATAATGATTACATCCTATTTCTTCTTACAGACTTCTTACATAGCAAGATTATTTGCCCACTTTTGAGCTCAATTATAAACAAAGTAAGTTAGAGTAGAATTAGTCTTGATTTATATTCCATCTCAGCTTAGTTCTTGTAAGCTTTCTGTGGTTTTGAGAATATTAGAGAAAATGTTTCCAAGTTCTGAGGACCTTTATGTATTTTCAGTTTCATTGCTTTAAGATAATTACTGAAATCTATTAATACTTAGAATTGCTTTTTATTTTACTGACTCTTAAATATGATCATGCAAAATATCAGAAAGTAATACCACATTCTAACTTTCCCACACCATATGGTGATGTTAGCTTAATTTAAAAACAAAAAATTGGGGGCGCCTGGATGGCTCGGTGGGTTGAGCCGCTGCCTTCAGCTCGGGTCGTGGTCTCAGGGTCCTGGGATCGGGTCCTGCATCGGGCTCTCTGCTCAGCGGGGAGCCTGCTTCCTCCTCTCTCTCTGCCTGCCTCTCTGCCTGCTTGTGATCTCTCTCTGTCGAATAAATAAATAAAATCTTAAAAAAAAAAAAGTGTTAAAAACAAAAAATTGTTTTAGTCTATCAGAAAATATATTTAACTTTGTTATTGGTTGATGTGTATGTATGGACTGATTTGGAAGAAATTATATCTCTGGTCAATAATTCAATCCATTTGAATATGACTCATTGAGACTTCAGTTCTATATGTTTGTACAACTGTATTAACATTCCTGATACCCTATTGTCTTTAATTTTCTGTTGTATTTATTTAGCTAACTATTAGTTCTTTTTTCACTCTAACATATATTTGGATCAGATGTTTCTAAATAACATTTTTGCACATCAACACTTTGAAATCAAGACATTTGATCTTATTAATGTGTTAAAAAATAAGCATATATATTACATAACACAAAATGTTTCTTAATATATTGACAACTATTTCACTATGATTTTTTAAACTAGGTATAATTGACATACATTTTATTAGTTTCAGGTGCACAACATAATGATTTTTTTTTGTATATATTGCAAAATGACCACCACAACATCTGTCATCATAGTTAACAAATTTTTTTCTTGTGATGAGAACTTTTAAGATCTATTCTCTTTGCAAGTTTCAAATATGCAGTACAGTATTAACTATAGTCCTCATGCTGTAAATGACTTCTTTTCTTTTATTTATTTTAATTATGTTAGCATATAGTACATCATTCATTCTTGATATAGTATTCCACAGTTCATTGTTTGGGTATAACACCCAGTGTTCCAGGCAATACATGCCCTCCTTAATACCCATCACTGGGCTAACCTATTGCCACTGCTCCAAACCCTCAGTTTGTTTCCAAGAGTCCATAGTCTCATGATTTGTCTCCCCCTCCGATTCTCCCCAATTCATTTTTCTCTTCCTCCTCCTAATGTCCTCCATGCTATTCCTTATGTTCCACAAATAAGTAAAACCATATGATAATGGGCTTTCTCTGCTTGACTTATTTCACTTAGCATAATCTTTTCCAGTTCCGTCCATGTTGGATATTCATCCTTTCTGATGGCTGAGTAATATTCCATTGTATATATGACCATATCTCCTTTATCCATTTGTTTGTTGAAGGGCATCTCAGCTCTTTCCATAGTTTGACTATTGTGGACATTCCTGCTATGAACATTGGGCTGCATGTGGCCCTTCTTTTCACTACATTTATATTTTTGGGGTAGACTTCTTTATTTTATAACTGTAAGTTTGTACCTTTTAACCCTCTTTACTCATTCTGCCTACTCTCTACCCCACCCCTGCCTCTGGGAATGACCAATCTGTTGCTTTGTATCTATGAGCTTGTTTTATTGTTTTTAGATTACACATATAGGTGAGTGAGATCATATGACCTATGACTTTTTCTCTGACTTTTTCATTTAACATAATGCTCTCAAGGTCCATCCTTGTCACAAATGGTGAATTCCATTCATTTATATAGATGAATAATATTCCATTGTATTTATATGCTACCTTTTCTTTATCTGTTCATCCGCTGATGGATCCTTAGGTTTCTTCCATATCTGGGCTATTGTCAATAATGCTTAAGTGAACATGGCGTTGAATATCTTTTTGAGTTAGTGCTCTTTGTTGTTTTTACCAAGAATTATACTTTTCAATTCTATATAACATCCTTTATTTGAAAGTGAAGTTAGGTTAATGGTAAGTGTATATTGTAAACTCTAGGGCAATCACTAAGAATATTTTCAGTATAATTGATATGCTAAGACAGGAGAGAAAATAGAATCATGTAAAATCTCTCCATTAAAACTAGAGGAGACAAAAATGGAAAACAAAGGGAACAAAACTTGGTGGCTGGGTGGCTCGGGGGGTTAAAGCCTCTGCCTTCAGCTCAGGTCATGATCCCAGGGTCCTGGGATCGAGCCCCGCATCAGGCTCTCTGCTCAAGCGGGGAGCCTGCTTCCCCTTCTCTCTCTGCCTGCCTCTCTGCCTACTTGTGATCTCTGTCTGTCAAATAAATAAATAAAACCTTAAAAAAAAATGGAAAACAAAGGGAACAAAAGCAATGAATAGAAAATGGTAACAAACATGGTAGATATTACTCCAGATAATAATTATTTAATAATCATTTTGAATGTGCATGGACTAAATACACCAGTTCAGGAAAGACTGTCAAAGTGGTTAAAAATAGAAGACTCAGACTGTTTTCTGCAAGAAACCCATCTGAAATATAAGGATTCAGATCAAAAATAAAGGGACGGAGAAAGATATGCCATGCTAACATTAATCAAAAGAAACCTGGACTTAGCTACATTAATTTGAAAAAAACAGAATTCAAAGCAAGGAAAATGATACGGGATTCCAAGGAACTTTGCATACTGATAAAGCTATCAGTTCTCCCAAAAGACGAAATAATCTTTAATGTGTATGCATCTAACTTATCAGAATATAGAAGTCAAAAACTAATAGAACTGCAAGAAGAAATGGATGAATTCACAGTTATTGTTGGAGACTTCAACATTCCTCTATCAATAATTACAGATCCAGCAGGCAGAAAACCAGTAAGGATATAGTTTAAGTGAACAGCGCCATCAAACAACTCGATCTAATTGACATTTATAGGGTAGTAATCCAGCAATAGCAGAATACACATTCTTTTCATGTGCATATGGAACATTTTACTAAGACCACATTCTGCATCACCAATAAATTTCTAAAAGTAGACTACAAATTATGCTTTCGGACTATAATGGAACTAAACTATAAATCACTAACAGGAAGATAACTGGAAAAATCCCAAAATATTTGGAGATTAAACAACATCTAACCAAATACATTAAGGTATCTCAAGAGAGATACATTTCAAAAGAAATGCTTAAATATTTTGTACCCAGTGAAAATATAACTCCTCAAAATTTGTGAGATGCAACAAAAGCAGAGGTTAGAGAGAAATTTATAGCATTGAAGATATTAGAAAAGACAAAAGTTCTAAATCAATAATCTTAAGATTTCACCTTAGGAAACTAGAAAAAGAAGAGCAAATTAAGTTCAAAGTAGGTACACCTGGCTGACACACTTGGGTAATTCTTGGTGATTCTTGGTTTCAGCACTGGGAGTTCCAGACCCATGTTGGGTGTACAGATAACTAATTAAATCCAAAATAATAAGAAAAATGATAAAAATCAGAGTAGAAATCAAGGAAAATGAAAACAGGAAATCAATTCAGATAATCATTGAAACCAAAAGCTGGCTATTTGAAAATATCAATAAAACTGATAAATCTCTTGTCAGGCTAACCAAGAAAGAAGGATGACAGATTAATATCAGAAATGAAAAGAGGGGCCATCAGTACTAAACCCAGGAATTAAAAGGATAAATAAAGCTATATCATGAACAACTCTATACCCACAAATTTTAAAGCTTAGATGAAATGGACCGGTTCTGTGAAAGACATAATCTACCAAAACATACACAAGGAAAAATAGCTAGACTGCATAAGGCTATATCTGTTATGGAAATGGAATCAATAATAACCTTCCCATATAGAAAGTATAAGACCTAGATGGTTTCAGTGGTTAATTCTACCAAATATAGAAGAAGGAAATCATGTTAATTCTGTACAATCCATCCCAGAAAATAGAAGCAGAGAGAACAGTTCCTCATTCTATAAGGCCAGCATTAGCAGAATACTAAAACCAGACAAAGAGATTACAAGAAAGGAAAGTTAAAGACAGATATCTATCATGAATATAGTTTCAAAAAATCCCAAATAAAACAAATTCAACATTGTAGAACAAAAATTTATCCAGTGCCAAGTAGCATTTGTTCCAGGTATACAAAACTGGTTCCACATTCAAAAAATCGATTAATGTAATTCATGACATACATCATCAGACTAAAGCTGAAAAATCATGACCATACCAATAATAGGTTACAAAAAAGCCATTTTCCAACTCACATTCATGATAAAAACTCTCAGCAAGCTAGAAATAGAAATTGATTCTAAAGTTTATGCAGAAAGGCAAATGATCCAGTGTAGCTACTAAAATACTGAAGAATATGGAAGACTGTTACCAGCTTTGAGATTTATTATAAAGCTGCAGTACTTAAAGCACTGTGATACTGATGAAAGAAGAGACAAGTCAACGTAACAGAATAGAGAAGCTCAGGAATAAGACCCATACAGATATAGTCAGCTGGTCTTTGACAAAGGAATAAAGATAATCTAGTAAAGCTGAGTCTTTTCCAACAAATCATGGTAGAACGTGCACATGCCAAAAAAAGAAAAAACATGGACATTGACATACCTTTAACAAAAATTGATCATAGAGCTAAATGTAAAATGCACAGCTATAAAAAAATACATAGCAATGTTATGTTCTATTCTAGAACATAACTATATTCTGTTCTAGAGCATAGGTAATCTAGTCTGACCTTGGGTTTTGTGATGCCTTAAAAAAAAAAAAAAAAGATTTATTTATTTAGAGAGAGTGTGCACATGAGTTGGGGGAGGGGCAGATGAAGAAGGAGAGGGAAACCTCAATGACTCCGTGCTGAGACGGAGTCAACACAATGCTCAATCTCACCACCCTGAGATTGTGACCTGAGCCAAAACCACGAATCAGATCCTTACCTGACTGTATTACCCAGGTGCCCCTCATGATGACTTTTTAGACACAATACCAAAATTACAATCCATGAGAGAAAAAATAAATTGTTCTTCATTAAAATTTAAAATTTCTGCTTTGTTGAAGGCACTGTTAGAATGAAAAAAATAAGCCACAGACTGAGAGAAAATATTTGCAACATACGTATCTTTTAAAGATAACAGAAGTAACCAAAATATACAAAGAACTCTTAAAACTCAACAATAGACAACAAATACACCAACTAAAAAGAAGACAAAAGGTCAGAACACTTACTTCACCATAGATGATACAGAGACAGCAAATAAGATGAAATGATTTCCACATCATATGTCATTAGGGAAATGTAAAGTAAACAACAGTGAAACATCACTACAAATTTACTAGAATGGCTGAAATCAAAACACTGATAACATCAAATGCTGGTGAAAACGTGGACCAACAGGAACTCTCATTCATTGCTGGTTGGAATGCAAAATTATATAGCCACTGTGAAAAGCAGTTTGGTATTTCTTAACAATACTTTGTAGATATTTACTAACCAACCAATTATGCTGTATTTACCCAAATGCGTTGAAAATTTATGTCCACACAAAACCTTGCACACAGGTGTTATAACAGGGCTTTTCCAACAAATCATGGTAGAACATGCACATGCCAAAAAAAGAAAAAACAGGGACATTGACATACCTTTAACAATTGCCAAGAATTGAAAGCAATACAGCTGTTCTTCAACAAGCAAATGGATAAACAAAATGTGGTACATTCATATGATGAAATATCACTCAGCTACATTGTGGTTACCTTAACCACATTGTGGTTACCTACTTGCAGTATGACCAGTTCCAGAAAGTGCTTAGTATCAAAAAATGAGTAACCCTGGAGTTTTGCAGTCAGCAAGAACAAACAGGAATGATCATGTCCTAAGGAAGAATGCCTCTCCTAATACAGATAAGAGACCAAACATATTAGTCATAACAGTGAGACTCTCCTTAATCCAAAAAGCAAAATTCAACTGCAATATATAGGAGACATAAACAAAATAATTCAGAAAGGCTAAGCACAAAGGGATGGAAAAAAGTCTATAAAGCATTTGGGCATTTTTGGCCCATTTGGAATTGGGTTGTCTGTTACGGAGTTTTGAGAATTTTTGTGTATTCTGGAAACAAATCCTTTATCAGATCTATGATTTACAAGTACTAGACAGGCTCTTGGATGAGGAAAACATCAATGGTAGACTGGTGAAATTTGAGTGGGATCTATAATTTAGTTAATAGTACTATTAGGGGCACCTGGGTGGCTCAGTGGGTTAAAGCCTCTGCCTTTGGCTCAGGTCATGATCCCAGAGTCCTGGGATCAAGCCCTACATTGGGCTCGTGGGGCTCTCTGCTTCATGGGGAGCCTGCCTCCCCCCTCTCTCTGCCTGCCTCTCTGCCTACTCTGTCAAATAAATAAATAAAATATTTATTTAAAAAATAGTATTATTAATGGTAGTCTACTACTAATGGGAGTCTACTGGGCTCAGTAATTTTTAATTTAGTTATATAAGATGTTAACATTAGGGAAGCTATGTGAGAGATATATAGGAACTCTCTGTACTATTTTTGCAACTTTAAAATTAGTTTAAAATAAAAAGCTAAAAAAATAAGACTTGAAAGTGATAAGAATGAGTTCTCACTCATTAGTGTACTCTTTATTATAACTTTTAGCATTGATAAAATTTAAAAGAAAAGAAAAAATATATGGAGAGTTAAAAGCTAGATAAACATCGATGGCTCAGAAATCAGAAGAAAAATAGCTATCAGTAGAAACGATGCCGTAGTTGTATTTGCCTCTGGATTTAGAAGATACTTAGTAAATATGAGAATTTGGTTTTTTTAAAATATTTTATTTATTTATTTGACACACAGTTCACAAATAGGCAGAGGCAGGCAGAGAGAGAGAGGAAGGGAAGCAGGCTCCCCACTGGGCAGAGAGCCTGATGCGGGGTTCGATCCTAGGACCCTGAGATCATGACCGGAGCTGAAGGCAGAGGCTTAACCCACTGAGACACCAAGGTACCCTAAATATGAGAATTTGATTTTTTCCTGGAAAAGAATATTATACTTCTCCATATGAGAAGGAGGACTAGAATCAAGGCCTCTGAATGAAGCTAATGGCTTGAGTGAGTCTCCACAGCCAAAACTTGTGAAAGGACATCTAAAACAAAAACTACTGAGGCTTATAAACAAGCTGTGAACGTAGCAAGGTGTAAGAGAAAGATGCGAAGATACAGCTTTAGGACCAGGAAGTAAGTGGGCATATGTGAAATACTCACTGATTCTCGGATGGGTGTAATAGCCAGTGTCCAAGATCAATGATCCTTCTCTGCTGGTATTCACGTCTTCAGGTAGCCCCAACTTCACATGTGTCAGTGTTGGTTTCTGTGACCAGTAGAATACGGCAAACAGACAGTGTGTAGTTTTGAAGACTATCTCATAAAACACATTGCCACTTCTATTTTTTTTTTTAATTTAAGATTTATTTATTTGAGAGAGAGAGAGAGCATGAGCAAGAGTGGCAGAGTGAGAGGGAGAGAGAATCTCCAGCAGATTCTGCACTGAGCACAGAGCCTGACTTGGGGCTTGATTTTATGACTCTGAGATCCTGACCTAAGCTGAGATCCTGACCTTGCACTGACTGCGTCATTCAGGCACTCCTGCATCTTCTGTCTTGTACTCATTTGGATTGCTAAGCTCTGGAAGAAGCCTGACACCATGATATGACAACACTCAAGTTTGTATTGAGAGACACAGAAACAGAAATTGAGGTCCCCTGCCAACAAGGCACCACTGTCTCAGCTGTGTAAGTGAACCACTTTCAGCCTTCAGATAACTGACTAACCCTGGCCAAAATCTTAACGGCAACCTCATGAGAGACCCTGAGCCAGAATTACTCAGATAAATTATTTCTGAATTTCTGAAACACTGAAATGGTGAGAAAATACATGTTTATTGTCTTAAGTCATTAACTTTTGGATTATTTTATTATATAATAAATAATTTTATCATGGAAATGTTTAAACACTGTAGTAACTGGTTAATGACTTGGGGCTTGAAGAGACTAGCAACTTAAAAGCAATTTTAAAATTCCTAGGTAAAAATGGGTCAAAAAAGAGGAGGAGAAAATGAATAAAAATGGCAAACCATAAACATAACAGTTTTCCTAGTAAAATGACCAAAGAAAGCAAATATTAAATCAGTGAAAAAATTTAATGCAAAGAAAGCCAGGACAGCATATATATATATATTTTTTTTTGCCTCTGTTCTTCCTACTTTCTAAGGGAACTAAATTTTGTTTAGATAATCCATTCTTGTCTACACAGCCATGTGTTTAGCTAAACTGAACATGGCTGTCTGAATCCCCTTTTTAGTGATTTACTTAGGAATACATTTGATGCAATATTGTCTTAATATATATGTCTTCTGAGGAACTTCTGGGATAGATTTTTTTTTTCTGATTAAAAAAATATACAGGAGGAGATGATTTCTTTTCTTCTGCTGGATGTTATTGGGTCTTTATGGAACATCTGGAACTGTTTAGCCATTTTGTAACCATAAGGAGAGCTGCCATGGGCAAATCTGGCATATTTAGTATGGCAGAGTCGCAAAAGAGAGAGAACAAATTCTGATAATGTTGTTGAGCCAGTGAATTAGTTGACCCTAGGGATGCTTTACTAGGGAACATGATATATAAGATAATAAATTCTCCTTCTGGTTTTAGTAAATTGAGACAGATTTTTTATGTTACTTGAAACTGAAGGTATCCTACCTGGTAGCAAGATCCAACAAATGGAGCATTCACTCTCAATGAAATTAATTTTATGGATTATCTGATGAAGACTTTAAAATGTATATTTTGAAGTTGTTTGAAGAAATAAATTTCTTCTATCTAGAAAGGGCTGCAGGAACACCTTTGTGACTCAGTTGGTTAAGCGTCTGCCTTTGGCAAAGGTCATGACCCTGGGGTCCTGGGATCTGAGTCCTGCATCTGGCTTCCTGCTCTGTGGGGAGTCTGCTTCTCCTGGTTGCTGCTCCCTCTGCTTGAGCTCTCTCTCTATCAAATAAATAAATAAAATCTTTTAAAAAATTAGAGAATGATGAATAAGTAATATTTGAATAGATAAGAGCTGAAAAATTTTCAGTATACAGAACAACTCAGAAAAACATGTTCACAGAATACTGTGCAGGATAAATAAAGGTAAAACCACATCATGAAATAGTTCATTGAAACTGCAAAACATCAAGGACAAAGAGTTTTCAAAGATAGTAAGGAGAAAAGATAGGTTAGCAAGATAGAAATAGCACTTACCTTTAATCTACAACAATCTATAATAACAGATATTGATGCCGAGGGGGAAAAAGGCATCAGCCTAGAATTCTATAACTGGCTGAACTATTATTCAAGAATGAGGACAAAACAGATTTTCTGACATGAAAACTGAAAACCTCCTGCTGCATACTGTCCCTAAAAGAACTGTTAGTAGACATACTTCAACGAGGAGAGAAAGTAACTTAGGAGGAGTGTGGAGGATAAAAGCAGCTCACAAATTTTTAATATTAGTTATGAAAGGAAGACATGTAGAAAGAAAATGTTTCTGGAAAAGATTTTGCAAGGATGTCTACTTTGGAACATCTGGTTATTCAGATAAAAATTACAGCCTATGTTTAAAGGAAAAAAAATCCCTCCAAGCTTTCCAAGTTTGCATTAGCATGTTCATAGTGGGAAAAAATATGAATTTTTCTACATCACTTCTATATACTATATACACATAAGTTGTGATATACCTTTAGGCATTAGAGTACAGAATAATTTTTTGGTAGAAAGTTAATTTATGGGAAATACTCAAGGTTATCTTGAAGACAGTGTTGGATTTCCCTCTTACTTCTGGCTTATTTAGGGTAGAAAGTGTTCATTTTGATTGGAACATGATATATATATTCTTATTCCAAATGGCAGCAGGACAAAGGGTTCTTATTGCTTCAGGACAATTGCATGTAATAAACTTTTACAAAGAGACTTAAACATAAGAGAAAAAGAGTTATAATAGGCTATATTAGAATTAGTAATTTCTGTGTAGAAAAAGGGTAAGTTCTTTTAAAGAGTTAGAAGGCATTGCATAGAATGGGAGAAAGTATTTACAGTATCTATATCCAACAAAGAACCCAAATTTGAAATATATAAGAAGTACTCTCAAAGTCAGTATAGATGACATTTATCCCAGTTAAAAATTGTACTGGTGGGGCGCCCGGGTGGCTCAGTGGGTTAAGCCGCTGCCTTCGGCTCAGGTCATGATCTCAGCGTCCTGGGATCGCCGCGTCGGGCTCTCTGCTCAGCAGGGAGCCTGCTTGCCTCTCTCTCTCTCTCTCTCTCTCTCTCTCTCTACTTGTGATCTCTCTCTGTCAAATAAATAAATAAAATCTTAAAAAAAAATTTGTACTGGTAAAAAGACTTTAGAGACACTTCACAATAGAGAATAAATATTTTTAAAATGTTTTAACAGTAAAGAAGAGAGAGTCTTGGTCTGTTCAGGCTGTTCTAACAAAATACCACAAACTGGTTACTTATAAACAACAATATATATATATATATATTTTTTTTTTTTTTTTGGTCACAGTTCTGGAGCCTGGAAATTTGATATCAGGATGCCTGCATGGTCAGGTGAGTGTCTTTGTGGTTCCTTGCCAGTACCTTTCCACTATGTCCTCACATGGTGGAAGGGGTGAGGGATCTCATAAATCTCTTTTATAAGAACATTAATTCCATTAATGTGGGTTCTACCCTTCTGACTTAACCATCTCCCAAAAGCTCTACCTCCTACTACCATCATACTGGGCGTTAGGATTTCACCATATGAATTTTGAGAGGGACACAAACATTTGGACCACAGCAGAGAGGAATTCTGATTTCTAAGATGAAATAAATACACTTTTCCATATTTTTCCCACCAAAACTTTGCACATTATATGTAGAACCCCACACATGATATGTAGAATACATGTTAAGAAACTGAAAAGTGGGCTGAAAAAACCATACTGACTAGAGACTTAGAGCATTGGAGTTCCATTTTCTACATGGAAAAGACAAACTTGTTGATCCCTGTTTATGTCACATGAAGTTCATTTAGATATGAGTCATTGTTATCCCAGGGTGCTTTGGTGGCTCAGTTGGTTAAGCATCTAACTCTTGATTTCCGCTCAGGTCATGACCTCAGAGCCCTCAGATTGACTTCTGAGTTGGGCTCTGTGTGGGAGCCTTCTCTCCCCCTGCCCATCCCTCTGCTCAAGCTCTCGCTCTCTAAAATAAATAAATAAATCTTTAACAAGCTTTGGCATATAAATGCTCTTTAAAATCATTGGAAAGAGGCACCTGGGTGGCTCAGTAGATTAAGCCTCTTCTTTTGGCCCAGGTCATAATCTCAGGGTCCTGGGATCAGGCCCACATCAGGCACTCTGCTCGGCAAGGAGCCTGCTCCCCCCCGCCCCTCTCTGCCTGCCTCTCTGCCTACTTGTGATCTCTCACTCTGTGTCAAATAAATAAAATCTTTTAAAAAAATAAATAAAGTCATTGGAATGCATATATTAATTAAAGGAAAAATTAGTCGATAAAGAATAGAATGGGTATCAGGATTCCTGGGCATTTTAATATTTAGTAACTTAGAAGGGAAGGAGAAAGTACCATTGGGGAAGTAGGAAAACTAGAAGAGTACAGTGTGACAGAACCCACGGGAAGAAATTACAGCATTTCCAGAAGTTGGGAGTCATAAATGAACTGAATGTTGCTGTGAGTTCAAGGAAAGAACCACAAAATTGAACAACTGACTGGCAACATGGATGTCGGAAAAATCCTTATTTAGACTTCACTGTGTTCTCTCCCATTTGGAGCACAAAGCATTAACAATATATATCACTAAATGATGTAATTTATTGCATTTTCCCTTATCACACTTTAATCGTGTTTTCCAGTTTGTGAATTTATTGAGAAAAGGAACCTTATATTTTTATACTCCTTAGCCTTTTGCACAATGCTAATTGTTATTAGCATATTGGGGTTTATGTTTTTATCTCAGTGGTATGCTTTGGCTTCGTCTTCTCCATTTTGAATGTTACATATTCTTTGTATAGTATGGTTATAAATCATTAATTATACTTACCCTTTTCAATATGCTTTTTCTTTCTGCTATTAATCTCATACTCTAATAAAAAAGTAAATAAGAAAAGTAAATAAAGAAGAAAATAGTAAGTAGTTAAAACTGTTTTGGCACTGTGAAATTTCTGAAATTGCCAGATTAACTGTAATAACAAGTAACAGTAATCTTTCTTGGGGTGCCTGGTTGGCTCAGTTAAGTATCTGTCTTCAGCTCAGGTCATGAACTCAGGTCCTGGGATTAAGCCCCACAGTGGGCTCCCTGCAGGGAGTCTGCTCCTTCTCTGTCTCAGCCCTTTCTTCCAGCTCCCTCCACTGCTTATGCTCTCTCTTATTTATAAATAAATTAAATCTTTTAAAAATGGTAATTTCCTTTGTTTTTGTAAAATTGTAAATTATTCCCACAATACAGATCAAAATAATAGATATTCATTACCTTGAATTAGCAGATTTTATCATTTTATGATAATTCTAGTTGTTTTGCTTTTCAGGTAAAATTCATAGTTTTTGTTGATGCCACTTTGTGCTCCTCCTTAGTCCTATTCTTTTCTCTCTTCCCCAGGTAACTATGATCTTCAAGAGACTGTATATTCTTCCTGTGAATGCTTTTGTAAGTTTGAAATACATATTTTATATATATATATTTATATAAATTATACCATATTATATACATCCTATCCCAGTTTGAATCAATATAGCTATTGCAGTGTTTCAACTTAATGTTACATAATTTATTCATGTTGACATTTGTAGATTTAGTCCAATTTAGTAATTCTAAACCAACATGAAATCAGAATTCATTTCATTTTTCTACAAATACAAGCAAACAGTCTAATTTTAAGAAATGATTTGGTTTTATGGGGCACCTGGGTGGCTTAGTTGGTTAAGTGTTTGCCCTCAGCTCAGGTCATCATCCCAGGGTCCTGGGATCAAGTCCTTCATCTGGCTCTCTGCTTCATGGGGAGCCTGTTCTCTCTCTACCTCTGCTTCTTCTCTGTCTCTCATGAATAAATAAATTTTTAAAAATCTTTTAAAAATGTCTTGGTTTTTACCTAAAAAATTAAATCTATGTCTATCTATCTACCAATGAATAGATAAAGAAGACACGGTATTTATATACAGTGGAACATTACTCACCCATAAAAAAGAATGAAATCTTGCCATTTGCAATGACATGGATGGAGCTAGAGTGTATTATGCTAAGTGGAATAAGCCAGTCAGAGAAAGACAGATACCATATGATCTCACTCACATGTGGAATTTAAGAAAGAAAATAGATGAATATATGGGAAGGGGGAAAAAAAATAGGAGAGAGAGAAACAAACCGGTTATAAGAGACTCTTAACAATAGATAACAAACTGAAGATTGATGGAGGGAGGTGCATAGATGGGTGATGGGTATTAAGGAGGGCACTTGTGATGAGCACTGGGTATTGTATGTACATGAATACTACAATACATACATACATACATGAATCACTGAATTCTACTCCAGAAACCCAATATTGCATTGTATGTTAACTGCCTAAAATCTAAGTTAAAAATAAAAATAAAATAATTAAATCTAATTAACATGCTAACACACTAAAAACTACAAGTTAAAAGTCTGTTCTTACCTCTAAAATTTCTTCAATTTTTATTCTTGGGCTCTCAAGCTCTTCTGCCTTTGCTTTTTTTTTTCTTCTTTTTCAATTTTTGAAATACATACTTGTGTGCATGCATACATACAAATTCCTTCCTCTCCCAATTTTCCATTTATTCCATTCCTGAATGGTATCTGTGTACTTTGGTTTATTAAGACTTCTGGAGACTACTAGCAAAGCTTTTTTTTAGGTGTAAGTAGGGAATTTGCTCTCAACTCTACTCTGTCTATGATCTTCATCTCTTAGAGAAAGAAATGAAAAACTGTAGAGAAAATTTTTCAAAAAGTAAAGACTGGTCATTATAAAACTTTAAAAGAATTCTACTGTACCTTAAATCCATTCAGGGATTAATTTAAATTTGTTTCAAATAATTCAGTTAGGAATTAATGCATGGGTATTGCACTAAAACATTTTCATGTTAACAGAAGTGCTATATATGCTAAGATCCCAAGATATTATTATGGCATTCATATTGTAAGATAAAAAAGAAACAAGTGGGAAATGATAGGTAGAAGAGTTACCTGGTCACATGGTTACATGGGCAAGTTCACTTTATGAAAAATTGTTAGACTGAACATTTTTCCTCATTTATATATGTATGTACTTTTCTGTGTGAATATTCTACTTCAATAAAAAAAGTTAGAGAGGGCGCCTGGGTGGCTCAGTCGGTTGAGCCTTCGGCTCAGGTCATGATCTCAGGGTCCTAGGATCAAGAGTCCCGCATCAGGATCTCTGTTCAGCAGGGAGCCTGCTTCCCTCTCTCTCTCTCTCTGCCTGCCTTTCTGTCTACTTGTGATCTCTCTCTGTCAATAAATAAATAAAATCTTAAAAAAAAAAAAGATAGACATAAGAGATTGATCAACCTAATGCAATATGTAGATCCTGATTCCAAAAAATACAGTGTTTTAGGCCTTTATTGACATTTGAGGACATCTGATATTTGCTGCAATTAAGGAAATATTAATTTTTAAAAAGATTTTATTTATTTATTTGACAGAGAGAGACACAATGAGAGAGGGAACACAAGCAGGGGGAATGGGAGAGGGAGAAGCAGGTTTCCTGCTTAGCAGGCAACCCAACATGGGGCTGGATTCCAGAACTCTAGGATTGTGACCTGAGCCGAAGGCAGACACTTAACCAATTGAGCCTCCCAGGCACTCTGGAAATACTAATGTTTTAAGAGAAACAGTGGTATAGTCATGGTTATTATATTTTTGTCCTTATATTTTAGAAACATAGGTAGGTATTTAATGGATGCAATGAAATGTTATCTGGGATTGGCTTCAACATATCCAGGGGAGTGGAGCAAATAATAGGAAAAAATTCTTCATGTGTTGACACCTGTTAAACCTGGATCATATATATTTTGGGGTTCATTATACTATTTCTCTACGTGTTTGAATTTTCTATAATGCAGTTACTTGTATACACACATGCATGCACATAAACTGACACTTCATTTCTCATGCTAATAATGTTTTTCCCTTTCTCATACTGGTTTTTTTTTTTTCCCCTTAACTCAGTCATTTGGAGGAGAAAAGGAATCTTTTGGAAATTTTCATTACTCTTTTTAGACGCAGGATGGCACTGTTTGAATAAGTAATTAGCCAATGTCCATTGCTCCTCCAATAGGCTCCTTTCCTTTATAATGTTAATACTTCCTAGGGCAGTTTGTCTTAGTTGAGAGTAAAAACTTTTCAGATAACGTGTAGAGATGATCCTATTTACACCTTAACTTTAGTTTCCTGTGCTGGCAGTATCTATCTAATACCAGTTTTTTAAAAATTAAGGATAAAGTTCACAACTACTTAAAGGGTAGTTTCATGCAAAAACAGTTCTGTACCCGCTCTTCTTACTTATTTTTTGTGTTTACAATTATTGCTAGGGGATTGGTCATCCATGTATCTTAATGCAAGTACATCTCTATCTATCTACCTAACTATCTATATCACCTATCTATCTCTATATGAATCCTCCTTATTTAAAACTGCCAATGCCAATCACAGGACGTATTTCTATTTTTTAAATGGATTTGAGCCAAGTATTACTGATTAAGGTCAAGATGAGTACTATAGACTATAGACAAAAGCTTTCCCCTTCAACCTTCAGAAAAAGAATGGAAATAACTGTATTCTTGGACGTTCTCAGTCTGATTCATGCCTTATTTTAGCCAACTATTCATGTATTCACCAGAAGAATTACACCTACTACCTCCGGTGTAGGAAGAAAAAAAAATGTCAAATGAGCAATAATGTTAGCAGAAGCTTGAAACTTAAGAGCGGGTATTCAGAAGCGTCCTCCCCCCCCACCTTCCCTCCGGTCCAATTCCCCTTTCTGGTTCTGGCCATCGGAAATTGACTTGGCGTTAACTACCGACTGGAATTTCAAGGCGTCAATACCCCCCCGCCCCCCCAACCCGTGTCCCCCCCAGCTTCGGAAACTCTTAAACCTTTCCCTACCCTACATTCAACCATAGAGACAGATAAATGATGCAGCAGATTACACCGCTGAAAGGCAACATTTGTCCTGAGCTATTTTCACATTTTTTCCTGTTTCCGATTTGTGTGCCAGACTTTTGTTTGCTTGCTTTAGGACATGGAAAACATATTTGGGCATTTCCCCCACAGTTTAATGCCAATGGCTTTCTCCCAGCAACTGAAAGTGAAAGTGCTACGTTTTAGTGGTGTTTTATCCTTTAAAGTGTGTACTAGCAGCTGGTGTGCACGGAGATGTGGGGGTGGGACGGAGGGTGGGATTGGGAAGCTTGAAGAACCAGTTTTGAGGTTTTGTTTGTTTATCTTGAGATCGCAGCAGGGTTCCTGTTTTTTTTTTTTTCTCCCTTTTTTGAGGGTCTGACTTTGGATTTATTTTCATTTGGACAGTCATTGAGGTTTCATTCAATGTACTGACTTAAAAAAATACACTCCACTTGTAGCTTTCCCCGGTTGCACTTTAAAACACCAGCCAGTCTCACCCTCATCTGGAAATAATGCAAGCTTCTCTTTCTTCCTCCTCCCCCACTTCCCCCCCCCCCTTCTTTTAAAGCCCCACATAACCTGAAGTCGGTAATCAGATGGAAAATGTGCTGGTCTTAGTTTACTTTAGTCTACTCTCCCTGTTGGTGGCAATTTTACTTGTTGAGGTATATTGAAAAAACACAGGCATTTTATGCACATGTAGCTACTGAGTCTTGAAATATGGCACTGATCTAAGTTTGCTGTAAGTTTCCTTAAGGGCACTTTATGCGTAACTTTTACTATTTTTGTTGCGTGGACTTAAAAAAATGCACGGAGAAGGACACCAGCGATCTTAACAGTGACATTAATTCATCTGAAGTCATTCATCCTCTCCCTCCCCGTTCCTTTTTCCAAGAAACAACTAATCACAAACCAGGCTAGAATTTCTAAAAAGAGGAGGAGGAAGAAAAAGAGGCGGAGTGGGGTAGGGGACTGAGTTTAGAAGGGCCAGAATCTCTCTCATTCACAGGGTGGAAAAGTTGACATTGTCTAAGCCCTTCTGAATGGCTGGTAGTTGGTTACCCTGATTGTACCTCTACCTCCCCTCCCCCTCCACGTGACGACCCAGGACACATGCGCACCCGACGCAGCCCGGCACATCTGCAGACTGACGTCAGTGTGCTCTGCCTCCGAGGAAAAGCTGCCAAAATTTTCTCCTGCTGCAATTCAAGTTGGCTGGGGGCCGGTAGTGAGATCTAGGGCTACTTCAACAAAACTTTGCTGCCCTTCCTGCTCCTCTTGTCTTCTTTTCTCTTGATACCCTTTGATGCTCTTCACATGTTATTTGCATAGCAAAGGCACTAAGCTGTCCAGGAAGAGAGGGCACCACTTCCACCCCCAATAAGCCTTTTTTTCCCCTTCCTTCTTTCTTTTTTTCCTTTCCTTTTTTTTTTTTTTTTTTTTTTTTTTTTTTTTTTTTTTGGAGAGGGGGGGTCGAGAGAGAAAGGGGATTTGCAAAGGCAGCATCTCTGGATGGTAGCCTGGATGTGTTGATGGCATCTCTTTTATTGCCAAATCGCAAAGTCCGTTCTCTAAAGCCCGGTTTAGCCAGACTATAGGATTTTATTCTGGCTGCAGAATAAGTAACTGACTGCTGTGGCTTTGCAAAGGGGGACAGAAAAAAAGAGAGAGAGAGAGAGAGAGAGAGAGAGAGGAGAGAGTACGTGAGTCGTCCAGTGCAATCTCTATTGTTTGAAACTTACCTTTTATCAGAATTTGAAGATGAAAACGGTAAGGAAGACTTAACAATATTCAGTGAAACCGTTTTTGCTTTTTTTTTTTTTTAAATTAAAACTTGTGCTTTGCTTGTCTTCTGAATAACGCGTAGAAAACTTTTTCTCTCTCTGTGTGTATGTGTGCATGTGCGTGTGTGTGTGTTTTTAATGGCAATGAGTGAGCTTGACTGAACTCATTTTACAGATAGAAATCTTTTTAACTCCAGACTAGTCGGGGGTTGGAGAAATCTGGGTCTTGCAAGTATTTTATGATGCAAAAAATACACGTCTATTATACAAATAGACATGTTTTGTGAAATATGACTTGATTATGATTATTGTGGTCTTTTAACTATCACCAAAAAGTAATCGGGAAGGTAATAATGATGTGTATTTTAAACTGATTTCTAGCTTTCTTAAAGAAAAACCTGCATTTTATAGTTTCATGTCAGTGTCTTTAGTAGTCAGACAAGTGCATATTTTATGCCTGGGCTCAGAGGGCAGAATTAATGTGCTAGCTATAGCCCCAATGCTCTAGGATATGTTAAGCTTTTAATAGGCTAATCAAAGAGATGGAAGCGTGTGTTTTTGATTTACTTTTGGCCACTTGGGACGACGTGCTAGACTCATAACCCTCCGGAGCCTTGAATATCTGGGTATGTCTGTGTATATGGTATATGGGATCAAAGTTCAGGGATTGTTGTGTGGGGGGGCAGTTGGAGTGCCAGAGGGGTTTTTGGAAAGCTGCCTTCTGATAATGTGTACTACAATTCCTGTCTTTGGTAATTTCTTTCCTTGTTGTACTAGAGGCAAAGAGAGTGAAAAAGCGCACTGAGAGGGAACAAGAGAGTGAGTTTCTTACTCTTGTTTTTATTTGAGCTGCCGGTGCAACGCGTTTGGGCCAAATGCCAACTGTCTGGGTCACACGCGTTTTATCCAAATAGATTTAGCGCTGCTGTCTGGAAATGGGCTGCTGAATGTTAACTTTAGGATCAACTCAACCAGGGCAGCTCAGACTATTACCCTCTGTCTGGGCGAAGTAGAATGGGGGGCGGAGTGCAGAATGGAGGAGGAAAGGGGAAACTGAACCATTGCTTGGAACTTTTAAAAAGACACTGGAGTGTGATTTTCAACATATTCTTTTATATTCAAATTTCTTCTGGTAATTTACTTTTCTTTCTTCCCTTTTATAGCTTATGTTGATGAGACTAAAATGTAGGAATGACAGTTTTTTAAATTCATGACAGGGAAAGAAATGTAACGTACAACTGGTGTATTTGAAGGAAATTGGGAAAATTACTTTTGGAAATAATTGTTTTTCTGTGTTTCACCAAAGTGGTAACTACAGTTCTGGTTAATGTTGATTTTGTGCTTAAGTGTGATCATTGGTGTTTTGGATTTCTATAGAATAGCATATAGAGGCCAATAACTTGATTTCAAACAAATCAAATACATTCATCTGCCACAAATGGCAGCAAAAAAAAAAATCTATCTTGTTGTACTAATATTTTTGTGATGCTCAAGGGGAAAAACCTCTAACCTCAAGACCTGAAATATTTTAATACTTTTCATGTCTGGGCCAATATGTGTAAGATTAATTTCTGCTCTTGTCTACTCTGACCACTTCCTCTTCATTTCCTTAGCAACCACTAGTAGCTACTAGTGGTTTAGGATGGGTCTCTGTGCCAAATCCTACCCTGTGTGTGAGTTTTATGAGAAAATAAAGAGAGTTAACATATTAAGAAAATTAATAACACGTTCTTAGGAGAAGAAGAAAAGCCAGAAGAGGTGGATAGTTCTCTTGGTTCTACCAAAAGACAGTTGATTATCAACATTTTGTAATAGCCTCAGAAGAAAAAGTTGTTTCTGCTTTTCAACAGAGAAGTTATAATACAGATAGTGTATTATACTTGCCATCTGGAAAAAAAAGTTTGGGAATATATGTAACTTGGAGCTTGATTTTTGTAGAATGATGTTTTGTATGTTTGCTTTGGGTTCATTTGCTCTTCTTGATAGGTGAGTTTTGAGTGTTTTCAATTATACCTTGGGATGGTAATCTCACAAAGTTTATAAATGATCTGGAAACCTTTGTACTTATAGCCTAGTAGTGTCCTTGGCATATAGTAGGTGACACTAAATGTTTGTTGAGAGAATAAATGGAAAATGAAATGAGAAGTTAATTTTCACATATAAAAATTAAATACTTGAAGGGAACAGAGTATTGTTGCTTCCTCTGAAGACCAATCAGCCTTAAAATAAAGAACCAGAGTTAAAATGGATGAAAGAAGTTGAGTAGGATGTTATACATGTTCTTTAGCTCCATAATAATAGCTCATGAGAGGAAATTATTACCTTGGCTACTCCCAGATCACTTGAGTAGGAAGTAAAGATGATAAAGGAAAAAGACAAGTAAGAACCCTTCAACCAGGGAAACTACTGAGGCAGTAACTGTAGAGCAAGTTGTCTGATCTTATTTCCACTTAGCTAGGGTACCTTTGATCCATGGAAGGAAGTAAATAATCCCTTAACTTTACTGGCTGGTACATTTGTATTTGGAAAAAAAAGCATATGTGAAATCAAAGAAAATGGAATTTTTAAATTTAAAATATTTGTAAGCCCAGTTATCATGACCTACATTCTTTGTTATTTGCGCTAAAAGACAATACAATGTTATTGATTGATTCCTATCATCATATTTAACTATTCCACATTTTGCATGAAACGCAAGAACATGAAACTATTTTTGAAGTAAACCCTTTGAAAAGTATCATACTTCTTATGAATAAGATAAGGAGGGGGGTGATAATATTTCCTTAGTCATTAAAGTGAAGTGTGCGGACATTTTACATCATGTGTAATCTAATTTAATTGACAAGTCTTTGTGAGGTAGATACCATTATCTTGGTTTTATTGATGAGGAAACATATTCAGAGAGGTTAAGTAACTTGGAGTCAAGCCAGAACGCCAAGCCTTGTCCTTTCCACAACATAATAATGCTACTCCTATACAATATAAAGAGTTAATACATAATGATTTATGAATAGTTATGTAATATTTTAATGTTAGTTTGAATTATGGAAGCTATATTTGAAAAAGTCAGTGTTTATACACATTTCTTTATAATAGCCAGATTAAGCTCTCTAGCAGGTGTCAGAAAGTGGGTTCACTATTCATTTTTATTGTGTAGGTAACTAAGAGAGGTTGTTATGTTAGTTGTTGTTGATTTTAGTTGACCCTGGTCAACTCATTTACTTATTAAAGTTTCTTCACTGGCTCCAGAAGATTGAGAAAAAAGTGGGGAGTGAGGATGGGTGTGAGAAAGGAGAAAGAAACTCAAATTTCTTGCATGCCCATGTGCCAGGTACTGTAGCTAGTGGTGGAAACAAGGTTTGGTTTAACTTTTTAAAGGTCCCGCTCTTTCTATTATGTACAGTTCTCTGATTCAGGAAACTGGTCTTGGTGTGGCTATGTTCTGTGCTTCAGGGTCTTTCATGAGGCTGCAATCAAGATGTTAGCAAGGGTTCTGGTCACCAAAGAATGCTCGACTGGTGAGGGATCTGCTTCTAAACTCACATATTAGTAGGCAGGGTTCAGTTCTCAAAGGCCATTACGTTGAGGGCCTTAGTTCCATGTTAGTGGTTATTGGAAGGCTGCTCTCAGTTGCTTGCCATGTGAGCCCTTCTATATGACAGCTGGCTTCATCAAAAAGGGAGTCTACTAGTAAGATAGAAATCAGAATTTTTTTATAATATAGTCATTGACGTGACATTTTCTCAACACTTTATTGGTAACATTTTTCAAGTTACTCAAGGGAAGGGAATTATGCAAATGTGTGGATATTAGGAAGCAGGCTCATTGGGGCCATCCTAGAGGCTGCCTGACATAGCAGCAATAATATCCACTTTATAAGATTGTTGTGAATACTAAAAGAAGTAACATACATTTAAAATTCTCTTCATTTTTGGTCTGACCTTAAACTGACTTTCTAGATACTACCTGTTAGTCTTCTCCATAGGAACCAAACTTATTAAATATTACTGAAATGACTTTCTATTTTTTTCTTCCCATCTAGACTTTGTAGAATCTATGTCTTTAATTTGCAATGATTGCTCCCATTGGTTTGAACTGTGAAATTGTGTTCATCTTCCAGGGCCTGTCTCAAATGCCACTTTTTAAATAAGCTTTTCTTGATCCATCCTTCTCTAATTCAGAAGTCATTTCCCTCATCTGATCTCCTCAATGCCATTTCATAATTTTATTATGGCAAATGTCAGTCTGGCAAAATTTATTATGGCAAAATTCATCGGAATTTCTTGAATTTTTTTTCTTTCTTGCTTAGATTATGAACTCTCAAATGGCAAGGATTGTGTTAATCTTTTCTGTAGCCTCATAACAGCATTTTAAGAACATAGTAAATCATATTTGTTGATTAATAAATTAGTTTTTGGATGGAAGAAGTTTTAAATGATTGTAGTTGTTTTATTTGTTGTAATAACCAATATTTTTTGCACCATAGGGAATGAAGTATTCCACATAAATTAATTTTTCAATCAACTACGAATATCCTCTTATATGCCTAAAGTGATTTTCTTTTAATCAGTATTTATTCATTCATTTACTCATTTTTTTGACCAACATATATGTAAACATTTATTATTTAATCCCATACATTAGGAATGTGGAATGAAAATCTTTCTAGTACTTTTTGTGTACTTTTCTATATTAGTAATATGTTATATTATTAAAAACAATTTAATCTTTTGTTCCTGACTCGGGCAGTGTTTTGAATATATATTGAGCTATAACACTTTAGGAACTGTCAGACTATTTAAGGGCCATTTGCCTGTACCCCAAACCATATTACTTTGGGGTTCTGCCACTAATTTCTAGTTTGTCTTTCTTTTTCTTCAGTTTTGTGCTGTTAGTGACGTAGTTTCTTAGTTCCTTTGCTCTTTTCTTCCAAAGTACTATGTGCTGGGAAATCAGGTAGTCACATATGCTTGCATTTTGGTATGAAATGTAAATTCATGGACTGTGAGTTAGGTTGTGAGTTGAAAAGAAAGTGCATGAGATAGGACAGGAAATCTATTGTGATACCTGAAATGAATTTTTAAAAATTCTTTCTTTTTCAGAAAATGAACTTCTTTTATTTACAGTTACATTCTAGATAGGTGAAGTTGTCTCATATGTGTTCCTTTTTAAGTCATATAAGATTTACAGATAAAATCAAGGGGTAAGGTAAATATGGCTTAAATTTTTAGAAGTTTATTTTGTGCTAGTGTCTGAGTGTTCACAGACCGCTGCTAAGTGTCACTCTGTATTTGCAGATATACTCTAAGAAAAAATAATAAGTGTCTTGTATAGCAACAAATCAATCTTGAATATGAGTGTTCTAAAAAGCACATTAAGGAATGGGAATATATACTATTTATCCCTTACATAAAATGAATTTTGGTTGTAAAGTCACTCTACTTTTTATTTTATGAAAAGGAGGTTAGTCACTGTACCCACACATTTTTTTCTTCAAAGCTTAAAAAAATAATTTTTATGATTTCACTTTAGATTCTTTCTTTGATTATTAAGTAACTCTGGCATTATCCTGCTTACCATTTAGGTTTCTGATTCTTTAGTCTTGTGAATGTTTTTAGACTATAAAGAACAAAATAGTGTAATTTAACTATATTAAATCATACTGTATTTTTTGTCTTTTGGTAAACATGCATCAATATTTTTCATTTAACATAAATTTTGTTTGTTTGTTTTTCTAGGTTAAAAAATGGCCATACTTTAGTAACTAATCAGTCAAATGCTTTGCTTGTGAAAATTTTTACCATCATTCTTTTGTTTCCTTTTGGATTGAAAAAATGAATCCAGATACAGAAGAAAGTATGGGATGTTGGAAAAAAGTACCTGTTGAACAGTGGAACATCTAATAATTAATTTGCAAGAAATTTTACAGAAATAAAATTGTTATGCTTCGATTTTGGTATGGTATTGACTCTCTAGCACATAGGTAGCCCTCCAAAAAAATCATCTAGTTTTCTAAATTATGGAAATTTTGTGGAAGACGTTGACCTGGATTTTGAGCCTTATCATGGCTTCATCGGAATTTCATAGTGACCACAGGCTTTCATACAGTTCTCAAGGTAGGGGTCCTGCTTGTGAAAGTGACCAAAAAATACTGCTATTAATTTGATGAGAAAAGATTTTGAATATTTAGTTTAGGTGAATGTTTTCTCTGGGATATGTAGTGATAGAAGTGGAGGCCCACTGTATCAACAGAGTGCTAGTTTCATAAATCTTGAGGGTTCTAAGTAGTCTAACTTGTTATACTAGTATTTAACATCTAGTGTAATTTACAGTTGACTGATCTTTCTTAGATGATAGACCCAGACCTCTTATTTTGAATCCTAAACTATAACAAGCTCATTTATTGCTAAGAGTTACAGGCAAGGTCATGTTCAAAAGGAATCCAAGGGTTTATGCTATAAAAGAGCAAAAAACTAGATTCTGATACAAGGTTCCTCTAATATGGAGGCTTAGTGATAAAAATACTTTCCAAGCTTAAAAATTCTGATATAAGAACTAGAATCTGAGTAAAAAAGTAAGAGAGGTAAGAAGTACAACTTTTCAAACTCTAGTCCATGGGTTCCTAATCTGAATCCATAGAATTGAACTTTATTTATTTATTTTAAAGATTTCATTTGTTTATTTGAGAGAGAGAGAGAGAGAGATAGCAATAGAGAACATGAGCTGGGAGGGCAGGGAGAAACAGGTTCCCCACTAAGTAGGAAGCCCCATGGGGGGCTTGATCCCAGGACTCTGGGATCATGACCTGAGCCGAAGGCAGAAGCTTAACAGACTGAGCCACCACAGAATTGAAACCAGACGCCATGTAGAATTGAACTTTATATTATAGAAAAGATCTAAACAGAGATCCATGGAGTGAATGACATTTTGTTTTCCATGGACATGGCCAGTCTTTATAGATTTATTAAAATGCCTTTTTGATTGCCCTCCCATGAATGTTTGGTAACTAGTAATTTTTTGGTGTGGATGAGCCAAACTTTCAAGCCTTTCTATGTTGATGTATATCTAGAAGTCTATATGTATACAATGTGGCTCTCAAAGTTTATTAATAAAGCTGTAGCATTTAGTGTGAACTCTTACTTATAAGAGATGAAATAAATACTGTCTTTTAATTTATTTCTATTTGGTCATGCTCTCATGGGAGTTTATATTTGTGGGTGAACTCCATGTATAGACAGTGAGGCAATGGACAGGCATTTGGTTTCCCTTAGTGGTAAACCTCACTAAAGGAAGATGTGGTTAAGAAGGTAGATTGGAACTATTAAGTATACATAAATGAGGAAAATATGTGTAATAATTCTTTAAAATTTTTTCAATCTAAGATTTTTTAAACAGCTTTATTGAGATACAATAAATATATGATTTGATTTACTTATGTAAAGTGCACCATTCAATGGTTTATAGTATATTTGCAGAGTTATGCAACCATCACCACAATCAGTTTTAGAACATTTCAACACTCCAAAAGAAACCCTGTGCCCATTAACAATCACTCCCAAATTCTCTCCAAACCACTCTCCACCCCAGCCCTAAACAGCCTGAATCGACTTATGTCTTGAGATTTCCTATTCTGAATATTTCCCACAAAACAAATCACATAATATGTGGTCTTTTGAGATTGACTCCTTTCACGTTGCATAATGTTTTTAGAATGTTAGATAATGAGCTTTAATAATGAAGGCAGTTATTATGAAGTTTCATTTATGTCATACATGTATCACTTCTGTGTTGAATAATATTCCATTGTGTGAATATACCACATTTTATTTATTCATTCATCAGTTGATAAATATTCAGATTATTTCTCCATTTTGGCTATTATGAATAATGTTGCTATGAACAATCATGTACAACTTTTTGTGTGGATATGTGTTTTCATTTCTCTCAGGTAAATACCTAGGAGTGGAATTGCTGAGTCCGATGGTAGTTCCATGTTCAACCTTCTGAGGAACTGCCAGACTGCTTTCTGAAGTGGCTTCTGTATTTTCCATTCCAACTGACAATTTAAAAAATATTTCTGCAAAGCTGTAGAAATTCAATATTCACTCCTTTGGATAACTTTAACACACATTTTATCTGAGCTAAATTCTATTATTTTAAATATGTGTACTTTTCACTGTTTTTTATTTCCCTATAAAATATTCCTATTTCCTATAAGAATTTAGCTTTTAGAATCCAGTAAGAAATAAATGTAAAAACAAAAAAATAGTCTTTCAAACTAATTTTAAAATAATTCTATTTTGAGGAATAATTGGAACTTAATTCATCATTAGATTTTAAGCTTCATTTTGTTTAATATAACAGTTTTTATTCATATCTCACATATAATGATGCTGATACAGTTTTTGTTGTTTATACTGCTACTTCTTCGTTCTGTTAAATTTTCTTTTCTTCCATGTGTTTTCTCTGGATTCTCTGCCTTGTGATTACAAAGAGGAATTCCTGACTTATCTAGAACACTACCAGCTAACTATTCCAATAAGGGTTGATCAAAATGGAGCTTTTCTCAGCTTTACTGTGAAAAATGATAAACACTCCAGGAGAAGACGGAGTATGGACCCTATCGATCCACAGCAGGCAGTATCTAAGTTATTTTTTAAACTTTCAGCCTATGGCAAGCACTTTCACCTAAACTTGACTCTCAACACAGATTTCGTGTCCAAACATTTTACAGTAGAATATTGGGGGAAAGATGGACCCCAGTGGAAACATGATTTTTTAGACAACTGTCATTACACAGGATATTTGCAAGATCAACGTAGTACAACTAAAGTGGCTTTAAGCAACTGTATTGGGTTGGTAAGTAGATGTTATAATTTTTAGTTTCTTATGGGGAAATAAATTCACAAGAATGTATAGTATATAAATGTCTTTCCTCCCATTAAGAATATACAGAGTTGGGTTAAGAAAGGAAGATAATAGTCTAAATTTTTTTTGTTATTTCTGCTGTCTTTGCTTTTGATAGCCCTTTGATAGTGTTTGCATTAACTCTTCAAAGAATAATTTTTAGAATCGTATATTATTTGTAGAATAAATTAAATACATTGATTGCTAGTTTCTTTGTAAATGGTGTTGGGCTTTATATATAAAACAGATTTTTTTGGAATAAGAATAATCCAAAATAAGGGTGCCTGGGTGGCTCAGTGGGTTGGGGCCTCTGCCTTTGGCTCGGGTCATGGTAACGGGTCACGGATTGAGCCTTCTGCTTGTCAGGGAGCCTGCTTCCCCTGCCTCTCTGCCTACTTGTGATCTCTGTCTGTCAAATAAATAAATAAAACCTTTTTTTAAAAAAGAAAAGAATAATCAAAAATAAATCTGTATTGAAACTTCTCATATATTAAAATGACACTTGCTATTAAATATGATAGAATAATACTGTTCCCAGTTATCAGCACTGCCATCTAAGTTTGGATACTCTTCTATATCTAAGGGGATAGTGGAGTGTCACCCATCTATTCTTTATCCTTTATTTATTTTTTTTTAAAATATTTTATTTATTTATTTGACAGAGAGAGAGATCACAAGCAGACAGAAAGGCAGTCATAGAGAGAGGGGGAAGCAGGCTCCCTGCTGAGCAGAGAGCCTAATGTGGGGCTTGATCCCAGGACCCTGAGATTATAACCTGAGCTGAAGGCAGAGGCTTAACCCACTGAGCCACCCAGGTGCCCCTATTCTTTATCCTTTATTAAGACGTTCTGACTCTTGCTCTCTTTCCCTCTATTTTTTAACACATTTTTGTTTTACTTTGTTTCCTATTGAAACTGCCTGGCCCATGTTGACTCCTTTGGCTACTTAAGATGTGGTCTGCCAGGTTTGCCCACTGAAGTTACTGTTTTCTCCTTGGCAACTAATAATGAATTTGTGAGCAGATACTTTGAGACTATGTAAATACTCTGTTCCTCATCACACCTTTGCCCACCACACTTAGGAACTCCTGCATCTATTCTTATTTTGTTTTATGTTTCATTTTTAATCAAATGTAAAATGTAAACACTTTTTCTAAAAATCCCACTTTTTGAAGCGCCCCCCTCCTATTTTTAAGTAGGCTCCACACCTGATGTGGGGCTTGAACTCAAAATCCTGAGATCAAGCTCAATTGACTCTACCAATTGAGCCAGCCAGGTACCCTTCAAAGGTCCTTTTAACCAATTCTGTTTCTAGTTGTAAATAATGTAAATGTAGAGATAATTAGTGTTTTCTAATCCTATTTTCTCACCCATTGTTTCAGTATTTCAACCCTTGCCCCATTCAAAGAAGACTTCCTAATATTACTGTTTGTCTATTGTTCAAAATAATGTCACATTTTAGTTTGCTTTATATTTAACCATGGCTTTCTTATCCAGGTTTTGTATTTCTGGAGTTTCTAATTACTGTTATTTTGTCTTATTGTGAAAAAAAATCAAAAAAATTTTTTTAACTAAATGATCAGTATTATCCATTTCCTTAGTCTTTGTATCTATTGCTTGGAATATATTCATTCTTTGGAGGCCCTTTTTTTCTTCCAGTCTGTTGGTTAATTTCTTGAGCTATTGTACATCTCTCATATTGGGATTCTTTTTTCCTGGTTAGTTCTACATCTTCCTCTTTCTGAGTTTACATCCTGGTTTTATTGGAGAATATCTTCAAGTAATTATGTCAGAAAATGTGTCTGAGAAGTAACATTTCTGAATCCTTACCTATTTGAAAGTTACTTTATGTTGCCCTCATATTTGGTTACTAATTTAGCTGGATGTGGAATTCTGGTTTCAAAAATCAGGGGCACCTGGGTGGCTCAGGTCATGATCCCATGGCCCTGGATTGAGCCCCACATCAGGCTCCCTGCTCAGCAGGAAGCCTGCTTCTGCTTCTCTCTCTCCCACTCCCCTACTTATATTCCCTCTCTGTCTCTGTCAAATAAATAAATAAAATCTTTTTTAAAAAATTATTTTCCTTCAGAACCATGGATGGTGGAATTGGGAAAGGGAAATATGGGGCATCAAATTTATAAGTACGATTTTATGTCTTAGGAAAGGATTTAAGGATCTTTAAAAAATATTATCACTGATTAATTTTGGGAGAATTTTGGGAAGCAGTCTGCTTCTTGTTCTTTTCTTTTTCTTTCCTAGGATTTTTCCTCAATGAACGTGATATGATCTTCTTTTTATCCTTTCTATTTTAAGAAGTTTATAATAATGTCCTAAGCTGTGGATCTTCCTTCCTTATCCTTATTTGATATATCATGGTTGCTTTCAATTTAAAGACCCACCTTCAGCTTAGAGAAATTTAATAAATTATTTCCTTAATTTCTCTTCCTGTTCCCTACCCCTGCCTTTTTGTAATTGGTTCTTTACTTCCCTTGTCTTTCTCTTTTTCCTTCTTATTCTATTTTATTCTAAGTTCTATGAGATCTCTCCAATTTTGCTTTCTTTTCCTTCAACTGATTTAAAAATTACAAGCAGTCATACTTCTAATTTTCAAGAGATTGTCCTTTTTAATTGTCCCTTTCTTTACATTTTGTTCTTATTTCTTAGTTATGTCCACAGTTGCCTTTCAACATTTTCCCTTATTCACTCTTCCATTCACCAAATATTTGTAAGTACTGATCATATAATAGGCACTGATCTAGATGCTAGGAGTACAACACTTAACAAAAGAGAAATTCTTGTCATCACAAAGCTTGCATTCTCGTGGAGGATATACATAATCAGATAAATAAATAAAAATCACAGTACGTTGGATAATGATAAGTTCTAAGAAGGAAAAATTACTGAGTGAAGACCTAAGGAAAATGAGGAAGGTAAGCTGACATCTGAAGGAAAGGATTTCCAGGTGGAAATCTTTAAGTATGAAGATGTGAGCTAGGAGTGTTTGGGAGACAGCAAGAAGACTGCCCTGGCTGGAACTCATGAAAGAAAGGGAGTGTAATGGAAGGTGAGGTTGGAAAGAGAACTGCGGCCAGATGGTAGATTTTAGAAGACGCAGGATCAAATCAATGATGACTTTAAGCTTGAGGCCTGGACAACTAGAGGAAAGCAGCCACGAGTTGAGATAAGAAAGACTCAGGTATTAACTGAGATGGAAAACCTGGAGGAGGACCGTACTATGGGTCAGTGTATATCTTAAATTCAGTTGGACTTATTAAACTTGATATGTTGTATAACATATTGGATATGCAAGTCTGAAATTCAGGAGAGGGATATGAATCATGGATTTATAAAATTGGGAATCATCAACATATAGATGATATTTAAAGCCAGGAGATTATATGAAATTGCTTGGGGTGAGGGAATATAGAAAGAATAACGAAGAGATTAAAAAAAAAAGAGGCTTAAGGAACTGAGCCTTTGCGCACTCTAGGAGGTTAGGGAGGTCAGAAAGATGATGAAGAGATAGCAAAGGATAATGAGGTAAGAAAGTTAGAGGAAAACCAGACAAATATCCTAGAAGCTAAGAAAAGGAAGCATTTATTTCAAGAGAAAAACGCTGCCAAGTCAAAATAAGAGGACTGAAAACTGGCCATTGGATTTATCAATGAGGAGATTGTTGGTGACCTTGACAAACAGTGCTGAAGTCATGGTGTTATAGGGAATATAGGCAAAAACCTGATTGGAGTAGGTTTGAAAAGCAATGGGAGAAAAGAGGACATAGATAATTATTTTAAAGACTTTTTTGAAAAAGTAAATGATCAGTTGCTATAGACAGAGTGGAATCAGATGAGATTTTGTTTTATTTGATAAAGATGGGAATGATTATGTAGAGAAAAGGAAACATTTTCAAGTTCCTCCATAAAAGAGGAAATAAAAATGATTATATGATCACGAGGTGCAGGTGGGCAGATATTTGGGTTGCAGGAGTTTGCAGGAGGTTATACGATGTTTATTGGAATGGAAGATGGCAAGATGAGTCATTAGGGATTAAGAGGAGACGAGAAATTATGGAATACTTATCCAACAGAACAGGATACTGAATGTATTAGAGAAATGTAGTAAAATTGCTGTGAAGCATTAAGGACATTGTTGAGATTATGGTTATGAATTTAAAGTGAGACTAGTCAGCATCTCGATGTGTTTTTCTCTGTCTAAATGAAGCTGCAAGATTGCAGGCCCAAAGGATCAAAACTGGTTTGATCAGAGTTGTGGTTTATCAAATAAATTCTGTGAAGGAAGAAAAGAGCAAGGGAATTGAAGGTGGAACTGAAGATGGATTAGGAGAGAGTGAGGACATGAAGTAGGTGGAGTATAATGAAAAGATGGTAGAATCCTGAGGTCTTAGTGGGTGTAAAAGAACTATCTCTTAGAGTTGGGCTACTAGAAGGATAGTCCTAGAAGAATGGGATACTTGAAATTGAGATTTTGAGGGTTGCAAGCATTGAAAATACTGAACTCTAGGGTTTGACTATGGATATGGGCTTAAGATAAAATGAATGACAAGATATTTGATGGAGAGCAGGTCAAGGGATTGAGAGGGCAGGAGTTGAAGGAACCATCTATGTCTGTAGTCCTTAACCTGGGGTGCGTGAATGAAATTCAGGGGATTTGTGAACTGGAATGGAGATAAATGACATCTTTATCTTTACTAATTCTTTTTTTTTTTTTAAGATTTTATTTGTTTATTTGAGGCAGGCAGAGATTGAGGCAGGCAGAGATTGAGGAGGTAAGAAAGTTAGAGGAGAGGCAGGCAGAGATTGAGGAGGAAGCAGGCTCCCCGCTGAGCATAGAGCCTGATGCGGGGCTGGATCCCAGGACCCTGGGATTGTGACTTGGGCTGAAGGCAGAGGCTTTAACCCACTGAGCCACCCAGGCGCCACTATCTTTACTAATTCTTAACTGAAATTTAACAGTTCCTTCAATTATGAATGTAGATAACAAACCAATAAGGAAATAGCTGACACCAATAGAAATTATAGATATTTTCATGTCATTTTACAGTTTTTCAGGTTCTTCAAAATATTACTTATGTTAATCACCATTGTAAAATTATGATAGTTATTACTCCGCTGCAGATATTTTTATTTAAAGTGTTGGAAAAAGCCACATGCATTCTTATATTACATTTTTAAAAATACTTTGTTAATGGTATTTCACTACAACAGTTTTCTTTATAACCTTATAATCTTATTATATATTTTTTCTATATTTAAAATATTATTCTTAGAAGTAGTCCTTAGGCTTCATCCCCGCTAGATTTCTAAAGGGATCCAGAACACACACACATACATTTTAAGAACTGGTCACTTAAGATAGTGAAATCAACAATTATTTCAGTAATTGTATTGCAGAGAATGACAGTGATCCAGAATTTAAATCTTGAATGAATGAGGAAAGTGCCTATGGCTTATTAGTAACTGCAATAGCAGAGGGAGCTGGTGATGGCATGAGATTGGAAGCTGGCAGGGGTTTTTGTGGTTTTTGTTGTTGTTTGTTTTAGAGGAAGGAGAGAGTGAGAATTGTTTAGAAATGGCAGTGAATCACATGGACACTTCCCCTACCTCTTGGTCCAATAGGAGACATATAGGAAAGAAAACAGGATCCACCATTCCAGAGGATTGCGGGGAAGAAAGAGTGTCATTTTGAGAGACCCAGGTGTTTGAGCAAGATGAAGTGAACATTCACAAATGAGGCTGAGCTTGAGTTTGAGAAGGCACAAGGGAAGTGTTTTAAATGGTGAAAGGGGAGAGTTAGGGTATGGAATCAGAAAACAAGATGCACATAACCATAGGGGGAATTGAATCCAGGGGATGCGTCTTGGGCTTCTTGTAGGGATTGGCATGTTAGGGAAAGGGGGCTGGATGGTTTTCATCCTGATGGCCTGAGGCACACTGTGTAGAGGTGAGTGGGGGTGCAGAAGGAAGTGAGGGAGAGCAGGGTTCTTGCTAGGCATGTGCAGATTTCTGGCCCTCCATCATCTACCCTCCAGAACTTTTCTAATTTTGTAATAATTTTCCCCCTTCTTCCTTCTAGCTCCAATAGCTCCTTGCTATTCCTCAAATACTGTATGTGTGCTCATACCTCATTGCCTTTGTTGCCATTCCCACTGTCTGATCTGCTCTTTCACAAGATACCTGTCTGACCTGCTCCTTCATTTTGTTCAGGTTTCTGTACAAATATCACTTTATTAGAGAGGATGTCCCTGACCATCGTAAACAGTATATAATTCTCTCACTTCTGATTAGTTTCTGTCCTCTTAAACTGCTTTTTTTTTCTTAACACTTAACATTGCCAGATTGATCATTTATCTAATGAATGAATCACTCTTATCTAGGTCTTCCCACCAGAATATAAGCTCCATCATAGAGCCAGAAGTTGGTTTTGTTTACTACTGTATCCCCACCACCTAGAATAGTACTTACCATGTGGTAGGCACTCAGAACATCCTCAGTGAAAGAATAAATAAAGTCAGAAACAACCCTCAGAGGATAAAGGGATAATAATATACTGCCTAATAATAAATTAATAAACTCCAATGTCAATTGAAGAATTGGTTGCTTAACTTTGCTTAGTCTGTATTTCTCACCTGCAGAGTAGAGATGATAATAGTACTTACTTCACAGAGCTAGTAAGAATAAGTGAGAAAATGTGTACAAACATCTTACAGAGTACCTAATACTTAAAATTTCTGGATTTTTTTTCCAGAGTCTTTCCATATTTGAAATTAGAGATTTTATTTACTTACCAAGTTACTGACTCTGATTTCCCCCAACAACCTGAACTTCTTGTCTGGAACCTTTCAACATCCTTCTGCCCACAGGTTAGCAAGATACCACTTTAGTGCTCTATCTTTCTGGGCAGTACTCATTACCTCACTTCTTATAGTTCTCTCTTACCGAAACTTCTTACACATGCCCTCTTTTCTGTAAGACCATGCTCAGTTTGTGATCACATTGTTACTCTTCCTGGTAGAATAATTCATGTTCAGGTATTAGACTGTGTTAATGGCATATTATGTTATTCCTGTTAGTATTTGCATTTAATTTAGGGACTTATATTCTTAAAGTAAAGCAGACAATGGTGAAATAATGTGAAGTGACTAAAGCTTGCTTTTTTTTTTTTTTTTTTGCATTCTTTAGTTCAGTTAGTGTAGGTGCTTGCCAATTTCACCTATAAGTTAGAGCAGCTTTGGTTATGTTTTATCTTTCTTTTCAAGCATGTGGTACTTAACATTAATTTCCCTAAACAGAATCATAGAAATTTAGATTCAAAGGGACCTTAGAGATTATCCAGACCAGAGATTTTCAGCTTTTTTTTTTTAAAGCAGCAAGACCTTTTTCTCAAATAAAATGTTATGTAGAAAAGTACTATATAGATTAATAAAAGCACAGCTGATTGCTAAGTGCAGGAATCTAAGCCCTATAGGTCTCCCTTTGTTGTCTGGGGCAGTCCCTTGAGGGCACTTCCCTGGAACCCTTAGGGCTCTCCAGAGTGCTGTTTTAAAACCACTAATTTACACCAACCCTTTCATTTTTCCAGCTGAGGAAATACACCAAGAGAGTTTGTGTTTCACCCAGTGTTGCAGCATAAATTAGTTGGATTAAGAGCAGTCCTCACATGTGCTGTATTTAAGAAAACACTAATAGACCAGTATGGAAGTTCTTATTTCTAATGCAGATAACTTTTACTCTCTCATTTCTTTAAATCTACCAACTTTTATCTGGTGTTCATACTACATATGAAACACTTTCAATAGTTATAACCGATAAAAAGATTTATGAAACATTAACCTTTTGCCTATAAAAAAGCAAATAGTATAGTTGGGGAGATAAAACATGCAGTTGAAAAGTTATACCAAATGTAAATATAGCTTCCAGACTTGAGAGGTAGCAAAAAACTGTGACATTAATCAAAAATAAATGATACCAATAATAAGCTCTGTTGGAGCTCAAAAGAAGGTTGAAGCTACTCCATTTGGGCTAGAGAAAAATTTAAAAAGGAACTATAGTTGAGCTAACACTCTGCTATGTGAATAGGTATAAGGAATATATCATATGAATAAGAGCAGAGCTTTATGTGAATTACAGCTCCTTTATTTATCTCTATGTAATGTTGGAGAAGTTCTTAAGCTCTGAGTCGGTTACTTCATCTGCAAAATGAAGATAAATAGGATATATATCAATCAAGGACATATTAACTGGTATGACATGAACTTTAAAATGTCCATTGTTTATCACAATAGAAATTTATTTCCCTTTGTATCAGTGTCTATGCTGGGCAGCTTTCCATGAAGTCAGTCAGGGACACAGATTGCTTCTCTTTCAGCTTCTGCCTTCCCTAGGTAGTTTTTCAGAAAGAGTATTTTCTTTGGGAAGGTTTTCAAGAGATGAGCTTAAAAGTAGTATATAGTATTCTTCTCTATTGGCCAAAACTTAATTATAGAGCTATCCCTAAACACAGAGGATGTAGTTAAGCTGTGTGCACAATTTGGAAAGGAAACAAGTCTTAGCGAGTACATGGCAATCTCTGCTACCTCACAGAAGTTTGGAGGAAATAATGTATGTGACATGCTTAGTACAGGACATGTATGGCCTGTAGAAGAATTTAAAAAATCCTCTTTAAGATATAGATAAATTTATATAATGTTTTGCTGGGTACAGATAATTGAATTTCTATTAACATGTGTTTTAACCTCATTTTGGAAAGGTATCAACTTATTTTTGACTCTTGGCAATGATAATTGACTTTTAAAATGATGCTTCTTGGTAAATTCTTTTCTCCTTCTTCTTTTAGCATGGCGTTATTGCTACAGAAGATGAAGAATATTTTATTGAACCATTAAAGAATACCACAGAGGATTCCACACATTTTAGTTATGAAAATGGTCATCCTCATGTTATTTACAAAAAGTCTACCCTCCAGCAACGACATCTGTATGATCACTCTCATTGTGGGGTTTCAGGTGAGTGAATGTGTAGCCTTTACAAAGTGTATTATGTTGTACTGCCACTGTCTTTCCTCTGACACCTATGGAAAGGTTAATAATAAAAGTCAATAGGAATTTGAGTAATTAGAATGATAATGCCCAGAGTCCTCTTAAAAGATGTCACCTATTCAAATATCATATGACTTCATTCATATTTGAAATTTAAGAAACAACATAAGGAAAAAATGGAAAAAAAAATAAAGAAGACACGAACAAAAAACCAGACTCTTAATTACAGGGAGCAAACCGGTGGTTGCCAGAGGGAGGGTGATGTGGGGGTGGGTAAAATAGATAAAGGGGATTAAGAGCACACTTGTGTTGATGAACACTGAGTAATGTATAGAATTTTTGAAACATTATGTTCTACACCTGAACCTATTATAACTGTATGTTAATTATGTTAATTATACCTGAATTAAAAAAACAAGAAGAAAAAAAAAACCCACTTTTTTATTGGGTGGAAAAAAGGATGTCACTTATCAATAGTTGGAAGCTCTTTGAGACCTCCTTAAAATATAAGTCTGTGTAAAATTATTTTTTCTTTGAAGGGGAAAAACCCCCCACCCTATTTTATCCAGGTAATAGTTATAATTTTCAAGCACAAGTGTTGCCTAGTCTTCTGTGCTGTCTGGTTAGCCTGATGTTTTTATGCTAATGGGGAGATGTTAGACACTTGAATACAATTTGAAGAGTCTTAAGGTAGTATTCAAGTGTTAGGGTACTATAGAAATATATAGCAGGGACAGCAAACCTAGAAATGAATAGTCAAAGAAGGCTTCATGGAAGAAGGGACTTCTAAGCTGAGGCTTGATGGAGAAAGAGAAGGTAGCTATGCAGAAAGAAGTAGAGGGAACAGTGGGTAGTATGTTCCATATAGCGGAAGCAGCATTTACAAAAGTCCTGAACCAGAAGAGAGAATGTCACATTGCAGTCATTGCCAGTTCATAGAACGGGTTATTAGAATGTGGACTGGAGGGATGGGTGGATTTCATAGTGGGTGAGGAGTGGCCATGAGAGATGAAACTCAAGTGACAAGGAAGGCCAAGACACAAAGGGCTTGTAAACCATATTAAGGAATTTGTTTATCATAAGTGTGCTGGAAACCCATTGAAAGGTTTTAAGCAGGAATGACAGGATCGGATTTGGGTGTTAGAAGTATAACCCTGGCAGTCCTGTGGAGACTGACTGAGAGAAAAGCAACACTAGAGGTGAGGGGTTAGGAGGCTGTTTAGTCTAAAGATTAGAAAACTTACAGAATAGAGGATATATCTGGCATAATAGAAAAAATATGGGCTTTGGTGTAATTTTAGACAAATGAACCAAACTCTCTAAATACTTTTCTCAGCACACATTAGTTGCTCAAATTGTAGCTATCATTATTATTGAGATGACTGTTTCAAGTATTTAAAGAGCTATTATGTTAAAAAAAAAAATTAAGGGCACCTGGCTGGCTTAGTTTGTGGAGCATGCAACTCTTGATCTTGAGATTGTGGGTTTGAACCCCACATTTGATATAGCGTTTACTTAAAATTAAAATCTTCAAAGGTGCTCCTGGGTGGCTCAGTCAGTTAAGTGTCTGACTCTTGATTTGGCTCAGGACGTGGTCTCAGGGTTATAGTATCAAGTTCCCAGCTGGGCTCCTGTGCTCAGTGGGGAGGCTCCTTACGATTCTCTCTCTCCCTCTCCCTCTGCCCCTCCCCTGTCTCTCTCTCTAAAAAAATTAATAATAAAAAATAAATAAATAAATAATAAAATCTTAAAAAAAATTTGAAGATTCAATTTGTTCTGTATAGTTTTTGTAGGCGGAGCCAGGGACAGTATATTTCAGTATTTCAGCAGGTTTCAGCTTAATACAAAGAAAAGTTCAGCAACAAGTAATTTTAGAAAAAAGTGGGAAGGGTTCAACAAGTAAATTTATAAAGAATAGAATGGGTTAAACAAACCCATTGTTTTGTTTATATCCATATGCTTCTTGGGCTCCTTTTCTTCTGCTTCAAGTCTAAGATTGCTCTGGAGTTCTTTCTTCAAGTGACTGTTCTCATTCTAGATACATGTCTTGAGTGATCTCTGGGACATCCTTGTTGATGAAGAGTAATTGATACAGTAAAAGTAAAAAGTAATTGATACAGAAAAAGACCACTTTTATATCATGCTTAAGGCATGACATAAAATTTAATAGAAAACAATGAAAAACTTTTTGATGGATCTTTGTACTGAGAAATGAAACTAAAAATTATGGAAATAGCTTAGTTTATCTATATTTACTGAATTTAAACTGTAAGTACAACAATATATAAATTGCTGAAAAACTAGGATTCAAATATTTAGTTGTTTATTGCAATATAATTTTCCTATCATTTTTTCTATAACATGGCATTCTTCACATCATGATTGTAAAGATGACTTTTTGCAAAAATATTTAAAGATTTCATTGTATTCTGAAAGATCACTCTTAACCATTAGATATTCAAATTATCCTCTTTTGGAAGGCCTATCTTATTATTCATTGGTCTTGCTGAGGTAGATCCTTCTTTTCCAAAGGTTGAGGCATGAATCAGATAGTTCAGTAAATCTACTCTTATTGCCAACATAAAATTTTGTCCTTGTTGGAGAGGATTTTCTTCTTTTATTGTCTCTCCCCCTGGATTATTGTGCTATTGGCAAAAAATAAAGCATGTGAATGAGATATTCTTGAATGGCTGAAAAATCTTAAGTGAACTACTGTGACTATTTCCTCACTTTTAGTCTATTCACTAGTCATTTCTGTTACCTTTAACACCAGTCTATTTAGTTCAGACCCTTGTTATCTCTTGCCTGCACCCCTGGAATGACTTTCTAACTGGAGTCTTACTGTCTTCAGCTTTGTTTTTGTCCTTAGTGGGCTGTCTCCTACATCTGGCAGACAGAGAGAGTACAGGCGGGGGAGAGGCAGAGGGAGAGGGAGAAGGAGACTTCCGCTGAGCAGGGAGCCCAACATGGGCTGGATCCCAGCATCCTGGGATCATGACCTGAGCCGAAGGCAGATGCTTACCTGACTGAGCCACAAAGGTGTCCCTGTATTACACACTTTGAAGTGTTTTACTGGCTTCCCAAGAGTGGAAAATCTGTCATAGTTCCCTAAGTTCTATAGGAATATCACTTTTAAAAAATATTTTATGATTCATAAGTTTGGGAAATGTCTGGTTAAGAACTACTGATCTTAATTATGATACTATTTTGACAGCATAATTCAAATGACATGTGCATTTATAGGTGTTAATTCCCAGTTAACCAGTTATTGGGAACTCAATTTTATATCAAAATATAATATAGAAAAACCCTTTGAGAGGGGACATATTTATCTCATATTCAGACATAAATTTTCCCATTCTGATTAAATTGTATTATCAATCTCAAAAAATTATAAAAAATACTTGTTATTTGTAGAAAATTTAGTAAATATGTGCTAAAAAGAAAAAAAGGAAGTGAAAATTGCTCTTTACCACTATCCAGGGATAAATGAATAGTCTTGTCCATTGATGTAGATATTATTATGTTTCTATACCTGCATTATTCACTTATGTATTTATTAAATAAATATTCATTTAGTATGTATGTGTCAGGCTATTCGAGGTGTTGAGATGCAGCAATAAAACAAGAAAAGTCTCTGCTCCCATGAGGCTTATATTCTAGTGAAGAGAGTTAATTAAAAAAGCAATCAAGCAAACAAATAAATACATGGCCAACTATCAAGAAGTAACAAGTGCTATTAGCAAAAAATAAAGCAGGTCCAAGCAATAATTTTGAACAACTTGTATATATTAAGAATATTTTGAACAGCTTGTATATATTAGAAATATTTTGAGATTGATCAAAAATTTAAGATCTTATTTCAGATGACAAAGAGATCTACATATTTGACTTTGGGGAAAAGTTCTTTATTGTATATATTTATGGAGGAATGTTTTCTTTGACATTCTAAACTCTTTCCAAAATTAATTTGAGCATATGTAGTAAGTTCATTTGAATAACTACTGATCTTTGTTTTGAAACAAGTCAGTTGTGTATTCTCTTTTAGATTAAACAAGATATTAGTTACAGATCATTAAGCTTAACATTAAGCAGTCAGTTGACAATTACAGCATGTAGATAATGTTTTGTAATGATCTAATCATGCTGGATTAATTTAATTTTTAAAGTGAAACCAGATATCTTGATTACATTTATTCATTGTGTGTGTATTTTTTATACATCGGACTACAAATTCTTTGCATAGAAGACTCTTTCCATTTATGAATATCCATCAAAGACATTATATATACATTTATCTGTTGGAGTGAATACTAAGCAAACTAACAATTTAAAAAGCTGGAAGTCTGAAATTTTTTAAAATGATGATAACAATAACTACTTTAAATTGAGTACTGTCTAATGAGGAACGTTATTGCTGTGTTTATTTTGCCCAGTCAAGTCTAATTCTTTTCACAAATACTTGAAATAAATATAAGGAGAAATTGAATGGATCAGAGGAGTGAAAATGATCAAAATAATGGAAATAAAATCCTACATTTAGACATTTAGACTGTTCATCTGGAGGAAGGGTAAACTAGGCATGATTTGAATACATGGGTGGTTTTATGATATTGGAAGATGAGCAAAAAAAGAACTGGAATTATGTTAATGCAGAAAGGATTTTGACCATTTCATAACAGTATTACTACAAACTCAGTGGCTTAAGCAATATACTTTTATTATCTCACAGTTTCTGTGGACTTGAAGTTGTACATGAATGAGTTAATTGACTTAGCCTCAGCCAGGACTGGGTTCTCTTCTAGAGTCTTGACAGGGGAAGAATCTACCTTCTTATTCCCAAGATTGTCGGCAGCATTCAGTTCCTTGCTATTAAAAGACTGAAATCTTTAGTTTGGGGCTAGTTGTCTGCCAGAGGCCATCTGTAGTTCCTTGTCATGTACAGTTCACCAATTTGGTTGTCTGCTTCCTTAAAACCAGCAAGGGAAAGGCTCTAGTAAGAAAGATGCTCCAGTATTATGTAATATAATTATGTACTCATCTATGTGTAATCATGTATATCCCTTTATCTTTGCTGTATTCTCTTGGTTAGAAGCAAGATACAGTCCCACCCACACTAAAGAGGAGGAGATCACACAAAGTGTAAACATTGGGAGGTCATGGAGGCCATCTTAAGAGTCTGTCTGGAAGAGAGGAGTACTTACTGGCTGTCTAGAAGTTATACTATTGAAATAAAAAGTAATATGTCTCTCCCTCTCTTGGCCTTTAGGAACAAAATATACTTATTTAATTTATATGAGTTTCAAAACTATTTTACTGGTATTCGTCATAGTCATTTCCATCTCTTATTTCTTAAAATTTTTAACTCTTACCAAAGTAATTTTTAAAGGGTTAAGGCTAAAAAAATTAGAAAAATAATAGAAATACTGCCAGTTTCTGTCAACTATATTATATAAATTAATCTGATTCTCCCTCACTAAATTGTTTAATAATTAGATGTTAGAAAGATCATACAGATACGAAAGTAAGGTATGCAGAGGATCTATACCTGTTCAAGTTTATTAAATAAAGGTAAATGTAAATAAGACAAGTGTTTACAAATACCATAGAACTAAAAGGTTTTCTCTGTACTGAAGGACCAACCGTTAGAAAACAAAGGATTAAAAAACTGCAATCCACAGTGAAATGTGGTTTAAAGGAAGCCATGCTGGAATCGTAATCCTTCAACTTTCATTGTAGCACCACTTACCTCTAGGTTTTCGAAGAGGACTACTTTGGGTCTCTGTTAGTATAGTTATATATCATAAAACTAAATAAAAAACTTAATTCACAGGCTTTTAGAATTGAGATTTCTAGAGCAGTAGAATTGCTCTAATTAAGATAGTTTAATAAAAAATCTTACTTTAACATAAATGCTCAGAGACATTTCAGGAATAGGATTTTGGGGGTACCTGGCTGACTCAGTTGGTAGAGCATGTGACTCTTGATATTGAGGTGGTGAGTTCAAGCTCCACATTAGGCATAGAGCTTACTTAAAAAAAAAAAAAGGAACAGATTTTTGCAATATTGATGTTCTTCATCAGAATTGTCTTATGGTATTTATAAAGTTAATGCTCTAGTTGTTTTTGAGAAAACTTTATATATAAAGTACATCTATATTTTAAAATATTATGACATAATCAGTCACTGGAATAATATGCAATGATGATTTTAAAATATTTTTATTCATTAGCCTTATTTTTTGTTTTTATGACCAGCTGAATGTTATTAATGTTCAATTTGTTTCAAATAAGAGGATTATTTTGAAAACTTTAAAGAGTTTAATTTTCTCACTATTATATTTCCTTATCCCCTCTCCTCACTGAAATATCTTAATACTTTTGAAAATTTATAAGAAGCATGTCTATATGAAAGATTTAAAAAGAAGTAAGCTTCATTGGTGAACCTATCTGAACTAGTTAATTATTTTATTGTAGACCTCATAAGAAGTGGCAAACCTTGGTGGCTGAATGACACATCTACTTTTCCTTCTTCACTACCAATTAATGGCACGCATATCCGCCACAGACAGAAGAGATCAGTAAGCATTGAGCGGTTTGTGGAGACATTGGTAGTGGCAGACAAAATGATGGTGGGCTACCATGGCCGCAAAGACATTGAACATTACATTTTGAGTGTGATGAATATTGTAAGTTTGATGCCTCTATATAATATTCTAACTTAATAATTTGTGGTTTTGACTAAGGTCATGGATTTTTAATGTGAATTAATGATTTTAAGAATTTACTCATCTAAAATGGGAAAGAATTAATATATTAATGTTTCAGTTCCATAGGAAATAAATTTAAAGATGAACTTTTGTTCATTTTAGATAATGTGTTTTTGAATGGGTCATATAAATCCTATTTAAGAGGTTTTCTTTAACTTGAAACATCAGCTCACCCGCTTAATGACTATGTTATAGTTCAGTTTTAGGAGAAAATATTTCTTGAGGTAGATTTATATAAAAATCTTTTATGGAGGCATCTTGAGGGTAGAATTCTAAGTGAGATGGGATAAAATAATATCTTTTTATATACAAATTGGTTTAATTTATGAAAAATTGTTTTACCATTCTTTAAAAAAGTACTAAACAATCAGCCTATGATTTTTGTCTGACTTTGTGTCTTTTCTTATTTTCTGGAGGTCAGGTTGCCAAACTTTACCGTGATTCCAGCCTAGGAAACGTTGTGAATATTATAGTGGCCCGCTTAATTGTTCTTACAGAAGATCAGGTAAGAATGAGTTAGTTTAGAAATCTAAAACCTTTAATAAACAGGCTATAGAATTATGTATTATAAAATATTTTATTATTATTCCTTTTAGGAAGTTCTAGTTGAATATACTAAGCGTTTAATATTTTAAGTAGTTTATAATAATGTAACTCCTATGTCATGGTAAGGCTCCATATATGTATATTATATGTTTCAGTATAAAGATGAGCATTTGCATGGCAGATCTACTAATAGTGGTTTTGGTTGCTGAGAATCACATATATTCACATGATCATTAAAGCTAGAACTGGGAAAGAATATTCAATAGTACACTAACTCTAGGTCAGATATTACAGAGATAAAAATTGGCAAGAGTTTATTCCTAGAAACCACTGCTTCTAATTATAGTCCCACTTTAGTCTTCAAAAGTTTTAACAACTGACCTTAGTAATTTGTTTGGAACATTTCTGGTATGCATGTTGTATTGCAGCCAAACTTGGAGATAAACCACCATGCAGACAAGTCCCTCGATAGCTTCTGTAAATGGCAGAAATCCATTCTCTCTCACCAAAGTGATGGAAACACCATTCCAGAAAATGGGATTGCCCACCACGATAATGCTGTTCTTATTACTAGGTATGGTTTGTTGCAAATATTTTATCTTTGATTGTTATGTTTGATATTTTAACTATATTTGGTTCTGTCTAAAGCCTCATTCAGGTAATGAGTATATTGAAAGCAAACTGGTAAATTTGTTAATCACAATTGAGAAAGAATATATTACACTATTACAGTATTTGCATCAAATGAACCAAATAAGAAAAAAGAATATATTTAGAGTTGACTTAGAAATATAATAAACATCTTTCCTTCAACTGATACCTATTCCTAAGGTTAAATTGGAAGCACATGTATGTTTTCTTCATTGAACAAAATACATAATAAAACAAAGATTAAAAAGTATGAGATTATATTTTAAAAACAAAGCTGAGTCATCATTCTTGGTTATAAAATATATTAATTATTCTTATCTCCAAATTGTTAAAAGGGAGGACATCAATAGTTACACAATTTACTTGGATGAATGTTTATTTAATTAAAAATATTTTAATTAAGGTCTAAATATAAAGAAGCACATTTATTACATTACATGTTGATAGCTTGCTTCTCAGGGAAAAATTATTATTTGATGATAATGCAATGAATTTATATATTTCTTTCCAGTTTTACATAACTTGTTCAGATCCTTTTATTCCTTACTCTCCAACAAGAACTCTGTGAAATAGATACCATTATTATTTTTCCCATGTAAAAAATGAGGAAACTAGTTTAAAATACTTTAATTGCTCAAGTAAGTGAAAGCACAGATCTCAAACCCTGGTAATCCTGTCTTCTATGACTGTACTATGCTAGCTGTCTTAGTTTTTTCATACCTTAATTATGACTGGTTAGAAGCATGCTTAAATCATTTAGGAAGAACTTGTCTTTTGACCTCTTATCAGTATTTAAAAATGAAAAAAAGAATAAGCAAAATGGAAGCATTATTCTATCTTAGTAAAATGAAATATTCTTTGTTATCTTATTTCTTTAATTGGCAAGATAGTATTTAACATGTATTTCTTCTGTGGTGTGCCCATTGACTCTACATTAAACTATACGGAGGGAGTATAATGTTACATGGCATCAGAATCTTGAGATCCCAGAAGATAAAGTGACTTTAACTTTTTAAAAAATGTCCCTGTTAGCTAAGTTGTAGAGTTAAAGCTTCTGAGTTTTGTTTTTTTTTAAACAATTCTAATTACTATAATTGACTTCATCTACCTGGCATTGTAAACTAGAAAATTTTGTTTATGACATGCTTGCTGAATAAAAACAACATTGTATGGGTTCTGTATTCATATGTGTTGACATGTCAGTGTGATAAATTCTGCAATTCTTCAGAGTCTTGTGGTCTGGAATGATTCCCAAATGTATTTGAGGAGTTAAAAATACACTAAGAATTGTGCAAATATAGAAACATTTGTATAAAAATATATATATGGATATGATTAGTGTCAATGAAATTACTACAGGAAAATGTTTTTTATATATGGTTAGCAAAATGATCACAGATAATTTACATTGGCTTCTGTGTTTATATTTATAAAGCCCAACTCTCCTCAAAAAGACAATGCCCAGTGGACTCCTAGTGCTTTATATTTTTGTTATTGTATGTGCATTCAATTTTTAGTTTTTGCATCAAATGACAGTAGCTATACAAAGAGTGCACGTTTAGAAGTGTGAGTTGTGAAATTTATCTGGGCGGTTAGCCATCTTTTCTTTGCACTGGCTGCAATATTCAGCTGTCTTGTTCCTCTGAATTGGTGCAGATATTTTTCTGATCCTCTGCAGAGCTCTTCCTTGTTTCTATAAGCTACTTTGAGTGCTTTCTTGATGCCCGAAGTTTGAATGTAAAATTTTCTTTTTAAATTTGTCTCCTAAAGGTCAGACTAGTACTGGGAATGATCTCAGGATTTAACAGGACAGTACTTTGAAGAGTTTGTATCTCATACCATTTTTGATTGGTTATATAGTGGAGGTTAGAAAAATACCTCTTAGGGGCGGCATAGAGTGCCTTTTTGAATTGTTGTTTTCTCAAAATAACTTTTAGCTTATTTAAATATCTACTTAATTAAAAGTCTAGTGAATTATTAAGGCCATGGAGTGACTTCTAAATCTGATGAATGTCATTTATAATATATAGAGTTTTTTGTTGGGTGGTTAAACATCTTGATTCTTTCTTATGTATTTTTAATTTGTGAAACTGAATATATCTTTAAATCATACTACTACTTTTAGTAAAATTAAAGAATTTTTGTAGATGCTCTTATATTAATGTTTTTCATTGCTCTTATATTACCATTTTTCATGGCCTTATGTAACTCATCCATTACCATATTCAGGATTATGACTTCACCATTTATAGGTAAGATCATGATTTGTGTTTGAAATGTCAGCTCACTAGAGAGAATGTATAATGTGTTTACTGTGAATTCCAGAGAAAAAATTAATGGGTATGTTTATCTCCACTAGGTCAGATTTTATCTCAGGGATTTAAATGTTTTAAGCAGAAAACCACTTGGAACTGTAGTTACTTAGGTAATAATAGTTACTTTTGAAAAAATGAAAGTATGAAAACTCAAAATACTGTCTTCTCTTAGCAAATAATATTTTTTATATTGATATAAATTTAAAGCAAACTGCTCTATAAAGCTATCGGTCACTGTGACTAGACATAAATAAATAAGCAGTATAAAAAATTTAAAATTCTGGGAGTGACTGGATGGCTTAATCAGTTGGGCATCCAACTTGATTGTGGCTCAGGTCATGATATCAGGGTCATGAGATTGAGCCCTGCATGGGGCTCTGCACTGAATGAGGAACCTGCTTAAGATTCTCTCTGCTTCTCCTTTTGCCCTGCTCTATTCCCACTCTCTCTCTAAATAAAAAGTTAATTAATTTAAAAAAATTGTTTTATCTGGTATAAAAAATACTGCATTAACATCAAAGAGTATATTAAAAACTATTTATATATACACATTATTTTAATTTTTTGTTCATTTATTTGTATACATAAGTGTATATGTATATATATGTTTATATAATGAATGTTTGTTATGTACCAGCTAGCTTTATCAAATTTTTTTTAAAAATTGAAGTATAGGGGCTCCTGGGTGGCTCGGTGGGTTAAGCCTCTGCCTTCGACACAGGTGGTTATCCCCAGGTTCTGGGATTGAGCCCCTCCTCGGGCTCTCTGTTCAGCAAGAAGCCTGCTTCCCGCTCTCTCTGCCTGTCTCTCTGCCTACTTGTGATCTCTTTCTGTCAAATAAATAAATAAAATATTTTTAAAGGATATTTTATTTATTTGACAGAGAGAGGTCACAAGTGATCTCCGTCAAATAAATAAATAAAATATTTAAAAAAAGATTTTATTAAAGATAAGTGACTCTTAATCTCACAAAACAAACTGAGGGTTACTGGGGGGAGGGGTGTTGGGAGAAGGGGGTGGGGTTATGAACATTGGGGAGGGTATGTGCTATGGTGAGTGCTGTGAAGTGTGTAAACCTGGCGATTCACATACCTGTACTCCGGGGGTTAAAAATATATATTTATAAAAAATAAAAAATTATATAAAAAGATATTAAATATAGTATATAAAATATATAAAATAAAATATTAAAAAATAAAATATATTTTTAAGATATTTTATTTATTTATTTGACAGAGAGAGATCACAAGTGATCTGTCAAATAAATAAATAAAATAGTTTTTAAAAGATTTTATTTATTTATTTGACAGAGAGAGATCACAAGTAGGCAGAGAGACAGGCAGAGAAAGAACAGGAATCAGGCTCCCCGCTGAGCAGAGAGCCCAAAGCGGGACGCGATCCCAGGACCCCAGATCACAACCCCAGCCAAAGGCAGCTGCTCAACCCACTGAGCCACACAGGCGCCTAATAAATAAAATATTTAAAAATTTTTAAAAAATTTAAAGTATAATTGACAGTACTACTTTAAGTGTACAGTGTGTTACCTGGATGTTCATATATCTCCCTGGATCTTGAAAGTTTGTAGCCATTATTTCTTTTAATAAGCTTTTTGCCTCTTACTCTCTCTTCTCCTTCTTGGACTCCCATGATGCTAATATTTCATTTGTCATGTTCCATAATTTAGGTAGGGTTTTTTCATTGTTTTGTCTTGGTTTTGTTTTTGTTTTTGATTTTAGTGGGTAATATCATATAACTTGTTTCCAAGTTCATGCTTTCTTTCTTCTGCTTGATATGTCTGCTGTTGTTCTCTATTGCATTTTTTAAAAATTTCACTCATTTTATTCTTCAGCTCCAGAATTTCTATTTGATTCTTTTATATAATTTTGATCTCCTTTTTGAATTTATGATTTTATTCACACATTCTTTTCCTGATATCGCTGAGTTGTGGATCTGTCTTTTTGTGGCTTGCCAAACTTTTTAAGAACAATTATTTTGAATTATTTGTCAATTTGTAGATTTCCATTCCTTTGCAGTCAGTTACTGGAAAATCATTGTATTCATTTGGTGGTGTCACATTTCCTTGATTTTTCATCTTTCTATAGCTTTGTGTTAATATCTATACATTTAATGGAATAGTCAACTTTTCCAGATTTTATGGAATGATTTTGGGAGAGAAGGATCTTCGTCTGTGAGCGTAAGAGTACTGGCTGGGTTGAGTATGGTGTTTCTAGCTCTGGGAAAGTTCCAGCAATGTAGTCTCTATTCACCTGTGTTAGCTGAGATTAGCCTTAGTGAAGATTTCAAAGTTTCTTAATTGTCAAGGCTACGTTTTTCTGCAGCAGTAGTCAAGGCTTTTGAGGATCACAAGATCTCTCTTTCTTTCATGGGGGATGTCATGATTCAAGGGATTTCTCTTGAAGAGGGGTCCAGCTTGCAAGTACCCATGAGTGTTGGTAGTACTGATATCTGATATGAGGGGACATTTGGTAATTTAAAAAAAATAATTGCATATGATACTATATAACTAGGTCAAGCAATGATTAATATTTTGTACTTGAAACTCTACAAACAGAATTTAAGAAGATAAAATGGAACTGTATATATACACTTAAAAAGTTATGCATGTTGGGGCCCCTGAGTGCCTCAGTTGGTTAAGCCTCTGCCTTCCACTCAGGTCATGACCCTCGGTCCTGGGATCTAGCCCCGTGCCTGGGTCCATGCTCAACAGAGAGTTTGCTTCTTCTTCTCTCTCTGTCTGCTATCCCCATTGATTGTGCTCTTTCCCTCTCTCTCTGTCAAATAAATAAAATCTTTAAAAAAAAGTTATACATCTTATAAAACTTTCATATTATTCTAATTAATCTTTGTATTAGACACAGTAAATTAATAGTGCTTAGGAGTACATATCTACAATTTGACAGATTTAAAAATTATTTATATTCCCACGTGAAGTCAGAAAATAGTCACCAAATTTAAAGCCAAAACAATTTCCTTCTTTCTTTTTAAAAAATATCTTTAAGATTTTATTTATTTATTTGAGAGAGAGAGATAAAGATAGTGAGAGAGTAGGAACAGAGGAGAAAGGAAGAAGCAGGCTTCCCACTGAGCCGGGAGGGAGCCTGATGCAGGCTTCCATCCCAGAACCCTGGGACCATGCATGACCTGCGCTGAAGGCAGAAGCCCAATTGACTAAGCCACTCAGGCTCCCCCCAAGTAAAGACATTTTCTAAATTTATTTTGTGGCAAAAGCACTCAAGAAATCTTTTTATAGTCTGAAAATCAGTAGGAATTTAGAGACATAGAGTATTCTTGTACCAGTGTTGAGCAATTAACATGAACAGACTAATATATTAATTTCCTGGAGTTCTCTCCTATCAAACATTAGAATCATGTTTCCATCTTTAATATACTAGTATACAACAATATATATTTCAGACAGGAATTATAACCTAAATTTTTTTATTATAGATTTATTGAGATATAATTCATAGGCCATACTCTTTGCCCATTAAATGTACGGCTCCATGGCTTTTAGTATATTTACAGGCTTGTGCAGCCATCACCGTAATTAATTTTAGGACATTTCCATCATTCTTATAAGAAGTTGTCACCCAGTCTCTTATCTTTCCCATTCCAGCCCCAGACTGAGCAACTACTAATCTACTTTTAGTCTCTATAGCTTTGCCTATTCAGGACTGGTTGTATGAATGGAATCATAAAATATGTAGTCTTTTGTGACTGGCTTTTACTTTGCATAGTGTTTTCAATCAAGGTTCATCTACATTGTTGCATATATCAGGACTTCATTCCTCTTGACTACATTCTTGAAAAGTTAAGATCCAGATTTTTTAACAATGCCTCTATTACTAGGCTATTCTTTAATAATCATACTTCCTTTTCAGTTTTTTATTAATGAAATGCATAGGACATATAAATATATCTCATAATACAGATGCAAAAATTGCACACCAAGTCACATATTTTAGTCTTTAATTAAAATGAACATATTTATCCTCTTATGGGATCATAACTATTTGCTTTGTTGCTGCTGGATTTTAAAGGGATTAGAATTTCCAAAGTCAACTAATATTTTCAGTTGGGAGATTGAAAATAGCTATAAAAAATAGTTTCTTGCTACGACTTGGCCTATAGTGTGTGAATGTAAGCAAGTTTTCTTAATTTTTATAGAATGTATCTATCAGAATTATATATTACCTTCATGATTATATATTAAAACAGATAGGAAAAGGAAATTAAATGTGATACATTAACTTTTATTTGGTATTTATTTATGGATTTCTTTTAATCCTTAAGGAAATGCCAGGTAAATTTTTATGAACTATCACTAGACTTCTAAGAATATGCCAATATATTGGCAGCAGAGGAATCTTGAATTCAGTTTGTGGATGAATTGATTTTGTTATTTGGGCATTTTGAGACATTTATTTTTCTTTTACTACTCTGGTTCTTTCATGCTTAGTTATCCAAACCACCCATACCCTTCTTCCTTTTCCAGATTCACTTCATCCCTGTTTGATTCATTTGATCTCTGGTTTGTTGATTCCTTACTCAAGTGTGTTTATCTAGATTCAGTTTCCATTCCAATCAAGGATTGTGATAGACTTGTGCAACCTTAATTTCCTGTGCAATCTGGAACAGTTTTAAGAGTGAGAGAGGGTACCATTGGCAGGTATGCCTAGACAATAGGCACAAACTAAGATCAGGTAAATAACGATTATGGTCATTCCAGGCATTACCTATGTTTGCTTCTTAAACTTTAATTAAAAGTGCAAATAAGAAGATATTTTTCTCTCACTGCCTATGTTTGACTAAATACATGTAATTTAATGAACTACCTTTTTTTTTACACACCTTGACTAAAACTGGGGTTTACTTGTAATGGGCATCATTAAATACTTAAAGAAGGGTCTATTCTAAAATACACTTATTTTTAAGGAGTAGTAAGTTTAGTGTCTATATTGGTTTTATGGATGTATTTATGCAATTGTTTATTATGTGCCAAACTCTTAAGTGCTTTGCAGATGTTTAATCTTTTAAACATCACAATAACTACATGAGAGAAGTTCTGTTATCTCCATTTTATAGATGAGGAAACTTGGGCACAGGGAAGTGAAATAATTGGCTAGATCACACATTAGTTAAAAGACCCAAGATTTATACCAGGTAATCTGGTTCCAGAGTCCTTTGAGAGGAATTATAAGGACTAAAAAAAAAAAAAATGTGGAGATACTTTAATAATGTTGTGTTAATAATGTTGGTGCCTGTGGTAGGCAGACCTCTTTGATGGCCCTCAATGATCTTTGCCTGCTGCTGTTCATGATTTTGTGTCATCTGCTCCTATTGAGTTTGTGCTAAACCTAATGAATTGACTTCTTCACAATGCAGATTCTTCCTACCTACAAAAAGATATGTCTCTTTATTTAGGTCTTCTCTAATTTTTCTTAGCAATGTTTTGTGATTTTTCAATGTTTTCACACTTGTTTGTTCTTGTTGTAAATGATATTTTTAAAATTTCATTTTATAATCATTTATCACTAGTATATACAAATACAGTTGGTTTGTATCCTGTACTTTTGCTAAGTTAATTTATTAGTTTTAGTAGCTTTTTAAAAGATCACATTGGATTTTCTACAAAGATAATCACGTTTTCGAGGTTAAAGGTAGTTTTATTTCTTCATCTTTTTTTAGTGTATTAATATAGTGAGTGTGTTGATTAGTTTAGAATATTTAGCAATCTTGTATTCCCAATCCATCATGGGATTGGCCATGATGTATTTTCCTTTTAATATATCATTAGATTTGATTTGGCAATATTTTATTTATTGCATCTATTTCTTTTTTTAAAACTTTATTTATTTTTTGAGAGAGAGACAGAGCATGAGTTGGGGGAGGGGCAGAGGAAGAGGGACAAGCAGACTCTCCACTGAGTAGGGAGCCTGATGTGGGGATCAATCCCAAACCCTGAGAGCATAACCTGAGCCAAAGATGCTTATCTACTAGAGCCACTCATAGGCCCCTTTTTTCATCTATTCCTTATGAGAGTTATTGTTCTGTAGTTTTCTTTCTTTCTTTCTTTTTTTAAATTTTATTTATTTGACAGAAAGAGACACAGCGAGAGAGGGAAACACAAGCAAGGAGAGTAGGAGAGGGAGAAGCAGGCTTCCCAAGCAGGGAGTCCGATGCGGAACCTGATCCCAGGACCCTGGGATCATGTCTTAGCTGAAGGCAGACCCTTAACAACTGAGCCACCCAGGTGCCCCTGTTCTGTAGTTTTCTTATAATGTCTTGGTCTGGTTTTGATATTAGGGTAATGTTGACCTCCAGAGTGAATTAAAAAATATTTTTTCCTTTTCAGTATTCTGAAAAAGTTCATATAGAATTAGTATTATTTCTTTTGCAAATATTTTGGGTGGTAAACAAAGTGAAGCCATCTAGACCAGGAGTTTTCTTTGTTGGATAGTTCTTAATTACTAATTCAAATCATTTAAGAGATAAAGGGCTATAAAGTTATTTTATTGAGTGTGCTTTGATAGTTTGACTCTTTCAAGAAATGTATTTCATCTAAGTTGTAGAAGGTATTGACATAGTAGTTCACAATGTCCTGTTATCCTTTTAACATCCGCAGAACATAGAATGAGGTTACCTCTTTTTTGATATCATTAATTTTTGTTCCTTTTTTCCTAGTCACTGTGCCTAGGGTTTTAATGACCATCTCAAATTTGGCTTTGGTGGTTTTCTCTATTCTTTTTTTGTTTTCTATTTCTTTTATTTCTGCCACAATTTTTACTGTCTTTTGCCCTTCTCTTTGTAGTTTCTTAAAGCAGAAACTATGGTCATTGATTCATGACCTTTCTGCTTTTCCTGGTATGTGTTCGGTGTTATAAAATTTCCTTCTAAATTCAGTTTTATCACATCCCACAAATTTATGTTGTAGTTTCAGCTCAAAATACTTTTTATTTTATATTATTTTATTTAAAGATTTTATTTATTTATTTGACAGATAGAGATCACAAGGCAGAGAGGAAGCAGGTTCCCTGCTGAGCATAGAGCCCGATGTGGGGCTTGATCCCAGAACCCTGGGATTATGACCTGAGCCGAAGGCAGCCACTGAGCCACGCAGGTGCACCTCAAAATACTTTTTAATTCCCCTTTATTTCTTTTCTTTTCCCCATGCACTGCTTTTAGTTCTGAATATTTGTCCCCTACTGAGATCATTCTTTTATTTCCAATTTAATTCTTTTACAGTCAGAAGATATACTTTGTATTACTCAAATAATTTTCAACTTATTGAGAATTGTTTTATGGCCCAGAATATGGTCTTACTTGATATATGTTTCAAGTGCACTTGAGGTGAAAAGAATGTGTATTCACTATTGTTGGGTGGAATATCCTAAAAATATTAATCAGATTAATTTGGGGGTTCAGAGTTTTTAAGTCTTTTATATACTACTGATTTAAATAATTTGATTATGATGTATTTTGAAATAGTTTCCTTCATGTTTAGAGTTGCTGAGATAATTATATCTGATTTTATCAGTTTTGAAATTTCTGGTCATTATTTCCTCAAATATATTTTTGGTTTTACTCCCTTCCTTTCTTGGTGATTCCACCTGCTTTTGTATTTGACTGCTTGAAGTTGTTCCACAGCTCACTGATGTTCTGTTTATTTTTTTAAATTCTCTTTTCTCTGTGTTTTTAATTTTGGGTAGTTTCTACTGCTGTGTCCTCTCATTTGTTAATTTTTTTCCCCTCAGTGTCTAATCGGTCATTAGTACCATCTAATTTATATTTTCATCTCACACAGCATAAATTTTTTCATCTTTAGTAGTTTAATTATTTTTTAATCTTCCACATTGTTTTGGAGATATAAAAAGTTGGGAAAATATAAAGCTTTAGAAAGAATGAAAACTGTTTTAAAGATCTTGTCTGCTAGTTTTAGTATTTCTGTCAGTTCTGAATCAGTTTCAATTGACTAATAAATCTTTTTATTATGTGTTGCATTTTCCTGTTTCTTTGCATGCCTGGCAGTCTTTGATTGGATATCAGACATTCTGTTATTTTACCTTTTGGGGTACTGGATTTATTTGTAATAAATATTCTAATTTCTGGGGACATCTGGGTGGCTCAGTCTGTTAAGCAGCTTCCTTTAGTTCAGGTCATGATCCCAGGGTCCTGGGATAGAGGCCCACATCAGGTTCCTTGCTCAACAAGGAGTCTGTGTCTTCCTCTCCACCTGCCCCTCACCCACCTGTACTCTCTCTGTCTCTGTCTTTGTCTCTGTCTCAAATAAATAAATTTTAAAGAAATTCTAATTTCCAGAATGCAGTTAGGTTCCTTGGATCTTGATTCTTTTGTGTCTTCCTGTTAAGATTTGTTATGCTGGGGCACCTGCGTGGCTCAGTGGATTAAGCCTCTGCCTTCAGTTCAGGTCATGATCTCAGGGCCTGGGATCAAGCCCCGCATGGGGCTCTCTGCTCAGCAGAGAGACTGCTTCCCCCTCTGTCTCTGCCTGCCTCACTGCCTACTTGTGATCTCTCTCTGTCAAATAAATAAATAAAATCTCTAAAAAAAAAATTGTTATGCAGGATAGGAGCAATGCTCAGTGTAGGGGTGGTTATTCCCCAATACTGAGCTAAGTCCCTTCTGAACACTGGTGTACAATGCCTTGTGAATCTTGGGGTTTTCTAGTTGGCCTGGGTGGGAATAGACCTTTATCCCATGTTATATGAGTGATGGGTTATGTGATCTCTAACACTTTTGGGAAATTTTTTCCCTGGCGTTGGGTTCTTTCTTCACACCCATGTTGTGATTAGAATTGTCAAGAACTTACTTCTGGAAATTTCCAAAATTTGCTTTTTGTATAACTTTTTCTTCTCCTGTAGTTAATCTTATAAATTCTAGCTAGGGTGATCTCTCATATTTTCTGCTTTGCCTCTTCAACACTAAGAGTCCTTTGGGCTCTCCTGTATTTCACTACTCTGTACCAGGGACTGGAAATTTTCGAGGTGGTAGCTGGGGTAATGCTAGAGCTTAATTTGATTGCTGTTTCTCAAGGATCACTGCCCTTCATTTTCTGATGTCTAGTGTATTGCAAAATGACATTTTATATACTTTGTTTGCTTTTAAAATAGTTTCAGGCAGGAAATTTGATCCCTTTACTCTATCTTGACTGGAAGTGCTTGTCCCGGGCAAACATTTTAAGATTTTTGTGTACCCTCTGCAAGTATCTGGAGATATCCCTTTCCTTTACCCCTAAATAGTTCCATTTGTATATTTTGAGATCAAATACTTCTCTCACATAACCATAGTCCCGTTGTCAAAATCAAGGCATTTAACACTGATACAGTAGTAGTATTTAACAATCTACATTTCATATTCAAATTTTATCAGTTGTCCTAATGTTCTTTATAAGTATTTTCCCCTTCAGGCTAGTATCTAATCTAGTGTCATACATTGCATTTATTTGTCTTGTCTTCTTCAAGATTCTCTTTTAATCTGAATTAATTCTTAATTTCTTTTATCTTGACTTTGACATTTTAAAAACATATATGTGTTTTTCATGATATGTACCTTAATATGCATTTTCTGATGTTTACTCAGAATTAAATTAAATTTATACATAATTTTTCAGGAATAACACTGAGTAATATTTGTTGTTTTTTTTTAATTATAGCATATCAAGATGCACATGATTATGATTTTTTTCAAGTATTATAGATACAAATTTTGATCACTTGGTTAAGGTGATATCAACCATGTTTTTCCTTTGTATTTTTATTTATTTTTATTTTTATTTTTTTAATTTTTAAGTAATCTGTACACCAATCTGGGGCTCAAACTCACAACCCTGAGACCAGGAATTCCCATCTGTCTGCAGCACTCTGTGCTCTCCTCCAGCCAGTAAGACATTAACTTTCTGCTTTCTATATTGCCATCCTGCCAGTAATTGATTGATACATTCCCACATCCAACTTGTTATATTCCCACAAATGTTTCTGTAAATTTTATATATTACTGAGGAAGTGACTATATGAACTTTAATAAGGTCTAACCTGTTAAAACAAGAACAACAAACACACAAATAATAAACTCAAAATTGTTTCAGTTATATTAATTCTATACAAATCTATTAAAATTAAAATATTGTTAATTAAAAGTTAAGTGATTTCTTATATCTTGCCTCTTTTACTTCTGTAATGTTTTCTAAATTGGTTTGGCTTTTTTTCAGAAATGTTTGAATTAGAATCAAGAAGTAATAAATATATTTTTTTAACTTTACATTCCCTAGGTGATTTGGGAGGAGTGGATTTAATTCTTAACATTAATATTATTTAAATATAAGAATTTTTTGTATATCAGGTAATCTCAGTGGGAATTGAAAGAGTTCACATAAACCATACATAAGTATGTAAGTAAAAATGTGAGACTCAAAGGCTTTATTTTACATGGCAAATGTCAACCAGCAGGTGATTTGTAGATAATTAATGAAAGTATTATATTAAGTGGAATGTTTTCTGCTAACTATATTTGCAAAGAAGTCTTACTTTAGTAACAGGTGTATCTTTGAGTTTAGTATTAAAACACATGTTTTATTTTAACTGTAAGAGAAAGAGACTAAATGAATTATTTAAGATAAGCTGTTACTAAAAATTGGACAATTAAAACTCCAAGTGTACTTACTTAACATACAAACAAGGGATAAAGGAATAATGAAATATATTAAGCAATAAGAAAAATAAGATCTTGGGACGCCTGGGTGGCTCAGTTGGTTAAGCAGCTGCCTTCGGCTCAGGTCATGATCCCAGTGTCCTGGGATCGAGTCCCACATCGGGCTCCTTGCTCCACAGGGAGCCTGCTTCTCCCTCTGACTCTGCCTGCCTCTCTGTCTGCCTGTGCTCGCTCTCGCTCGCTGTCTCTCTGACAAATAAATAAATAAATAAAATCTTTAAAAAAAAAAAAAGAAAAGAAAAATAAGATCTTATATGTAACAATCATATATTGTCTTTCTTAAAAAACCTACTGGATTTTCAATATGTGCAAGGCATTATCTTAGATGCTGGGATCTAAACAATTCCCTGCTTTCATGGAGCTTACTTTCTAATGTATGGAAGTAGACAATAAACAGATATGTAAAAACTTTTTTGACTGGCAGCTTTGAAATGCATTGTTAATAAAGGTAATGCTATTTCCATTTTGAAGGATTTTAAACAATGGAAACAGCCATCTTTCTTTCTTTCTTTCTTTCTTTTTTTAAGTTAACATATAATATACTATTAGCTCCAGGGGAACAGCCATCTTTCTGAAATGATTTGAAATGGAAGCTTGCTTTGTAGTTGGGGCACTGACATTATTCTCTCAAGATTTCTTCCAACTTGGAGATTTCCATGCTAAAATAAGGTGCACATTGAAATAATGTCACAATTTGCAGAGAAGGCACAAATTTGATAAGATATAAATTGTTGACCTTTCATCACTTAATTGGGCTTTTAAAAAAGATCTTCAAAATATATTAAATATTATTGATTTCTCAAAGTAATACTAAGGATTATCATCGCTACTTCATGTCGGCGAGTATGTACATTCTTTTAAAGATTTTTTATTTTTTTAAGTAATACTATACCCAACATGGGGCTCAAACTCACAACTCTAAAATCAAGAATGGGACACTCTACCTACTGAGCCAGCCAGGTGCCCCTACAAGTACATGTTTTTAATAATTTTTGATACCTTATTGTTTTTATTTTAAAAATGATAATTTTTTATTTTATACTAATTTTAGAATTACAAAAAAAAGCATGATGAGTTACTTTATGACCTTCACCTTGCTTCTCCTACTGTTAGTTAGCATCTATATATCAATAATACAGTTTTCAAAAGTGGACATTAATGTTGGTATAATTTTATTGGCTAAATTAAAATATGCCCAAACTGAAAGAAAATACAGACAATAATATAATGGATACTCATGTTGATTTAGCAAATGTAAACATTTTACAATTTTTCTTTGAATCCTTTGAAAAAATAAGAGTTGCTCATAAAGTTGGAGCCTTTTCTGCACTCCACTTCTATTTTCTCTTTCTTCCCTTGAGATAACTACTATCTACTTAATAGAGTAGAAATTGCTCACTCCTAGACCTGTTCTACTACTATTTATTTACCTTAGGAACACAAAACTAAATACAAAATTAATTTAAAATATAAAACACAAAATAAATACATATTTTATATTGGGGTGCTTGGATGGTATAGTCAGTTGAGCATTTGACTCGGTTTCAGCTCAGGTCATGATAGCAGGGTCATGAGATGGAGCTCTGGGCCAGGCGCCATGCTCACCATGAAGTATGCCTACAGTTTTTCTCTTCCTCTCCCTCTGCCCCTCCCCACTACACTTCCTCTCTCGAAAATAAATAATCTTAAAAATGTGCTTAAAATATTTTATATTGTATTTATATATATTTTAATATTTTCTATATTTTACAGTATATATGCTGATGTAGCAAAAGCACAAAAACATAGATGTAAAGGATCCATACAAATTTTAGTAGTCTGAAGATAGTAGTTATCTCAAGGGAAATATTGGTAAAACCATATAGTGGAGGCAGAGGAAGAGGGAAAGGCAGACTCCCCACTGAGCAGGTAGCCCAATGTGGGGATGGATCCTCAGATCCTTGGATCATGACCTGAGCCAAAGGTGGGCATTTATCCAACTGAGCCACCAATGCACCCTTGTAATGTACTTTGTTCTCCCATGTCACAGATAAATAAAATCAAAGGTAGATCTAGGTCTATCAGTTTCCTTTTTTCCCCTGTAACATCTTTATTGACATATAACTTACACACCATACAGTTCACCTGCCTAACATGAATAATTCAATTGTTTTTAGTATATTTGCAGTTATAAGCTATCACCACTATCTTAGAATACTTCTGTCACCCCAAAATGAAACCTGTTCTTATTAGCAGTCACCCTCCACTTCTCCTAGTCCTCGGAAACCTCTAACTTACTTACTGTAGAGATACACTTATTTTGGATATTTCATATAATGGAATCATAACATAAGTGGCTTCTTTGACTCAGAATGTTTTCAAGGTTCATCAGTGTTGTAGCATGTATCAGTACTTCATTCCTTTTTATGGTCGAAGAACATTTTATTTTATGGGTATATTACCTTTTATTTATCATTTCATCCTTGATGGACATTTGGGTTGTTTCTTCTTTTTGGCTATTATGAATAATGTTGCTGTGAAGATTCATGTACAAGGTTCTATGTGGTTGTGTGTTTTAATTTCTCTTGAGTATATACTTAGGAAGAATTGCTGGATCATATGGTAAGTCTGTATTAACCTTCTGAGAAACTGTCAGACTATTTCCCAAAGTGCTTGCACTATTTATGTTCCCACCAGCACTGTATAAATGTTCAAATTTCTCCACACCCTGGACAACATTTTTTTCATTGTCTGTCTTTTTGGTCACAGTATTTCTACTGAGTATGAGGTGGCAGCTTATTGTGATTTTGACTTGAGTTTTTTTGAAGAATATGTTGAGCACTGTTTCATGTGCTTATTAGCCTATTTGTCTATCTCTTTTGAAGAAATATATAATGTACTTTTATTTTACTTGATTGCATTTCTTGATTGGATTTACATAGATACTAAAGATGAACATTTAACTTTATGCAAAATCAAGTAGTCACTCTGAGGAATGTATTATTCAAGTACTTACTGAATAGGTATTCTTGCATAATGGAAAGTGGGCTTTGAAGTCACACAGACCTTGAATCCCACCCCTGATATTATATCTGTTCATTGGTGAGCTTAGGGCTGAATATCAAAACACTCTGAACTTGTAGGATGATATTGATGACATAATGTGTGCGAGTACTGGGTACAGTAATAGGAAGGCATAGTAATAATTTAGAATTATTATTAACCAAATGTTAAACACAAATCAGGTTTTGAGAAGGCAAAGTATGGTGGAATCATAGAAGTGGCACTAATTTTACATGGAGGAGAGTCTAAACGTAATTTCATTTAGGGACTTCAAAGTTCTATAGGAATTTGGATAAATGATGGGTGCCTGTGAGGAAAGGGACATTGCATGTGCAGTGATATGGAAGAGTGAATGAGAAAATGGCCTCATTTGGGTATCTAAAATCTCAGTATTTTTAGGACGGAAAGTGTGGGTGAGAAATTATCTGAAGTGAGGTTAGACAGGTAGAATTTCATTCACTCATTCATTTATTCAACCTATGTTTTTGAATTGATAAAAATATGTCACTGTAAGAAAAAATGTTACTGTGTTCTTAGCTGCTAGGTATTCAGTGGTGAATAAGTCAAAGAATGAGTTGGTCGGGTTTGAGGAAAAGAAGAGAAGTATAGTAATCAAAGGGGAGAATGATATGCAATAATATTAGAGAAGTTGCAAGGGCCAGACCATTTCATGTGCATGCTTATAAGTTTGGCACCAAGGTATAGAAATAACCATTTCTTCCATTTGTGAGTATTTATATAGATTTATTTTGTTTGTTTTTTAGTAAAATCAATGGAATCCTCTTTGTACACAGATAAAGTATGTCCATATTATGCAATGCTAATCAAGAATATATGGGGATGAAAAATTCTTCAAGAAATAAAGCAGTATGGGGCGCCTGGGTGGCTCAGTGGGTTAAGCCGCTGCCTTCGGCTCAGGTCATGATCTCAGGGTCCTGAGATCGAGTCCCGCATCGGGCTCTCTGCTCAGCGGGGAGCCTGCTTCCTCCTCTCTCTCTCTTTGCCTGCCTCTCTGCCTGCTTGTGATTTCTCTCTGTCAAATAAATAAATAAAATCTTTAAAAAAAAAAAAGAAAGCAGTAAACAAAATTACAGAATAATGCATAAAGTATTACCTCTTTTGTGTTTAAAAAAATCAACAAAACTAGAAAAAAAGGAGGAAAATTGACTTTTATTTTCTTTACATAAAGGATGACATTGGAAAAATTCAAGTGGAAAAGTGACATGATCAGATTTGAAAAATGTCCCTGGCAAGGCTGTGTAGAGGCTAGGTTGAATGTGTGTGTGTGTGTGTGTGTGTGTGTGTGAGAGAGAGAGAGAGAGAAAGAGATTAAGTGCTAACATATGCAAAGCAGTGGAAAATGGATGGAAAAAATTCAATGCCCCTTTTCTCTCCAGTTCAGAAAGGCTTTTTAGAACTGTTTGAATTAGCATTTCACTTTCTTTTAAAATTTATCCCAAAGAAGTGGATGCCAGACAAAAATCAGAGCTCCAGTGTTAGGAGATGAGGTGTTCTTGATGAGTAGGGTAAAAGGATAAAGGAAAAGGAGAGAAAAAGAGATTTGAGGAATAAAGAAGGGGCAAACTCATTTAGAGACATTTATCAGAAGTTATTCTTCTTTTTTGGTTAACTTTTCACACTGGATTACTTTGGGAGAATATTTACTAAATTAGCTATATCTTCCTCCCCTACTCCCCCCAAATTCATCAAAGACTAACATCTCCAAAAATGATATCATTGTCATTTCATAAATTCTCACACCTTAATAATGGACCAATGTTAAGGAAGTATTGACAGAAATATTTCTGAAAACTTGTTCTAGAATAAGACACAGTGACATTTTAATATTTTGCCCACTTCTTACAATCTTTTCTCAACTTACATTTACTTTTAGTGATCTCATTCACTTTCATGATTTTCAGTGTCATTTAGTCAAGTACATTTAGATAGTGTTAAGTGCCATTTATAACAAATAAACATTTCCAGCCCTGATCCCTCCCCTTAACTCTGTATTTGTTGCCTATTTGACACAGCCATGAACCTCAAACTTAACATATCTAAAACTAAGTTTCCAATCTTACTTTTAAACCCGTTCTTTCTTTAGCTTTTCTTATTTCAGGTTTTCCCTACATGGCAATTAAAATATTTTCCTATTATACAAAAAGCAAAATAAAGGTTCTAATTAGGAAGCTAATATCAAGAAATTAATACCTTGAAATGGGAAATTAATATATCCTAGGTTCAGCTCTCTCCCAAATTTCAAGCATTTCCTCTTTCCTCATTTTACATTGTTATTTTTTCTTTGCTGAACTCCCACACCTTTGGCCCTATCTCTTGTCTAAATTATCAAAACATGCATACTTAAAAATACTATTAAAAAGGAAGAAGTTGAATTATAGCTCTTGCAAAGGTATATAAAGTATTTATGAGATCCTTCTTACCATCAATTTCTCTGGAGGTCTGCGTATACCTTTCCAAATGAGTTGGGGGCCTGAAAGATACAATTAAAATGGTACAGTAACTTTTCAAATCTTCCTTCAAAAAATAGTTTCTCCATTTTACTGATGCTAAATGATGTTGAGAAAACAAAGACTATGACATTCATACAGGGCTTTATAAGACTGTAGTGGAAAGGCTGGAAAAAGAAATAGGAAAACTATTTAAGATAATTTTGAAGGGCATAAAAATGGCTGTCTTCTCCCCCAAAATACCATAAGGTTGCATTTATTCATTCACTGAGACATTCAACAAACATTTACAGAGGATTTACTCTGTATAAATTATTGGGGCAACATAACAGTCAATAAGACAGATAAAAGTCTAAGCTTTTAACTTTCACTCAGAAGAGAAATTGATTATGAAAAAGTAGACAAAGAAATACACAATTTAAATATGTCATATGTATTAGGATAGAGACAGAGAGACAAACAACATAAGGTGGGAGAAAGATCTTTCTGATAAGGCAACTTTTGAAGGTTTAGAACTTACAAGGCACTTGGCTGGCCCAGTTGGTAAGCATGCTTCTCTTGATTTTGGTATTGTGAGTTCAAGTCCCAAATTGGGGATAGAGAATACTTGAGGGAAAAAAAACAAAAACAAAACAAAACCACAAACATATTTAGAACTTTCAAAAGTTCCAAAGAAGGAAGAGTCAGCCATATTGGAGGAGGAGAATGACAATGGCATGAGTTTATGCAAATGAAAAGTAAACACTAGTAAGTAAGTGAGGTGAGAAAGAATTTGGGTTGTATGAAGTATTTGCAGCAAGTGCATACATATGTATTCTTTTTCCCCCTATTTATTTTTGCCTTCTCTTTTTTTTAACCCCTCACCCCCTTGGCTGTGTGTTATATTGAAAAATATACTAACTGAGATCCTTATTTGCATTGGATTGGACTTTTTTTTTTTAAAGATTTTATTTATTCACTTATTTGTCAAAGAGAGAGAGAGAGAGATCGATCACAAGCAGGCAGAGCTGCAGGCAGAGGCAGAGAGAGAAGCAGGCTCCCTGCTGATCAAGGAGCCCGATGTGGAACTTGATCCCAGGACCCTGGGATAACGTCCTGAGCTGAAGGCAGCGGCTTAACCAACTGAGCCATCCAGGTGTCTCTGGATTGGACTTGTTAATGGAGAATTTCCCTGAAGGTGATTGGGTTTTGGCTGACTTTTTTCCTGGGGAAGCAAAACTGTCAGTGTCTACAGGTCTTTTCTATGAGACCATTCAGTTTTTCCAGAAAATAACCCAGTAGTTTCCTGCCTTATTGCAAGTATTCTGAAAGCAAGATAGGGAAGGAGATGAACGGGTTCCAAATAAACATACTGTCATTGTTTAAAGTTTAGGCTTTACATTTGCCTTCCAGTGGGTTAGATATGCTCAAAACTGAGCCTTTTAGCTTTCATTTCTTCAAAGAACAAAACTGGAGGTCAGGAGTGTGGAGGAGGGCCTTTTCTAGGTTCGCAGGAATACCTCATCTTTTGTGTATCCACTTTGAACCAATCTGTTTTCAGCCTTATGTCTCACTTCTTTCAAAGACAGTTGCTTCTTTAATTTTCTGTTTTCTTTGAACAAAGATAATTTTGTTATTTAAATTAACTTTGTCCTCATTCAGAAGACAAAGTTCATTCAACAAAGCAATTCAACGATTGCTGAAGTTAGCTATTGTAGTGATAGTTGAAGTACCAACTGATTTTGATAATGAATTTTGTGATGAGAAAATTTTGTTAAATTTAAGGCAAATTAGTAAGTGTAATTTTGTGACATTACGGAAGGTACCATGTAATGCCTTAAATGTTGAGTGACAGAATACCTACTTTCTTAAGTAGGTGTTAGAATACCTCCTTTCTTAAAATACTACCTATAAAATCAAACACAATTGGAGTACATGGTGTGAAATAGTTTTTTTATTTTGTTTATAAACTCTTGATAATTCAAATAGAATTATTGGGCATTTTTCTATGTGAAATGTTTCTTTCCATATTATTGACTTTTTTTTTTTTTTTTTTAGATTTTAGATGTTTATTTGAGAGAGAGAGAGTGAGAAAGAGAGAGAGCACAAGACAGGGGGAGGGTCAGAGAGCCTAATGCAGGAATGGATCCTAGAATTCTGGTATTATGACTTGAGCTGAAGGCAGATGCTTAACCAGTTGAGCCACCCTGGTGCCCAAATATTATTGACTTTTAAAAATGTCTCCAGTTTAATGATTTAATTTTCATGTTGTCCTATTACCTAAGATTGGTTCATTCTTATTAATGATTCAGTTTTTTTTTAACATTTTATTTATTTATTTGACAGAGAGAGAGAGAGATCACAAGTAGGCAGAGAGGCAGGCAGAGACAGAGGGGGAAGCAGGCTCCCCGCAGAGCAGAGAGACCGATGCGGGACTCCATCCCAGGACCCTGAGACCATGACCTGAGCTGATGGCAGAGGCTTAACCCACTGAGCCACGCAGGCGCCCCAATCATTCAGTATTACGATGGTAAATAATATTGTGTATATAGCAAATATATAGTAAATATGGTAAATTTTTACTCTCATATTCACTTTCTTTTTCTTTTTTTCCCATTGATCCTATTTCTTCCAGTGGCAGTAAATCACATTGTCAATTTTCCATTACTATTTTGACTGTGATCCTTAGGCTAACTAGGAAAGCTTTGATTTCCTACTTTTTGTACACATCCAGATAATAAAGACTGAGCATGCCCTTTGAACATCTCTCAGGAAACTCCCTAGGAAGACAGCAGGATTGACAATTAGCAAGCTACTTTATTGCATAGCAGGGTCCTCAGGAAAATTCAAATATGTAAAATAAGTTGTTCTCAGAAAAAAGTTGAGTGCAGCATGTAAATTAAAGAATCATTTTGGTGCTTAGCAGGCAGGTGCTCCTTGAAGCTCTTTAAATGTGCTCTGGATTTCCTCCTTTGGCATGTAAGCACTTTTACTTTTCTAGAGTTGTAGAATAATAATAATTATTTTTGTGGGTCTAAATGTGTAGTAAGTGAATGGTGATTAAAAACAATACTTTCTCAGTAGTACTTAGTGAAACTTTCTATTGGGGAGAGAGGAAACAAAACTAATTTTAAATCATGGTTTTTTTTTCTCTTGAAGTTATATTTATTTAATTGCTACACCAAATGTGGGACTCAAACTCATGAGCCTGAGATCAAGAATCCCAAGTTCTTCCGACTGATGCAGCCAGGTGCCCCTCAAATTAGGGTTTTGAAGAGACCTTGTTATATTACTTCTCCTTTTTCATAAGTAATTTCTTCTTCTTCTTCTTTTTTTTTTTTAAGATTTTATTGATTTGTCAGAGAGAGAGGGAGAGAGAGAGCGCACAAGCAGGAAGAGCAGCAGGCAGAGGGAGAAGCAGGCTCCCAGCTGAGCAAGGAGTGCAATGGGGACTCTATCCCAAGACCTTAGGATCATGACCCAAGGGGAAGACAGATGCTCAACTTACTGAGCCACCCAGGTGTTCCATTCATAAATAATTTCTAGTGGCAAAAAAAGTTTGTTGTAAACATTTCTGCATTATCTTAATTATAATTAGAATTTAGATTAGTTCTATTTTGTTTTTTAAACATCCCTTTTTCTAGAAGTATGATTTTTTTCAAGTGTTCTGAGTCATACTGGCATTTTAACTTTTACCTGCATTTAGCTGAATTTGGTTGTCTATCTACTCTTATTCCAAACTTTGCATTTATTTGCATACCAAATATGTACTTCCACATTTATTAACTTTTTCCTTCCACTGTTATTTTTATGCTTTTTATAAGCCTATTATGTTTGCCAGTAACTATAATCTGTCCCAGTTTGAGGTATCAGGGCATTTATATAGGAAACCAAAACATAGTTGTCTTCATTTACTTTGGATTGGGTTTTTTTGGTAACAGGTTTTTTTTTTTTTTTTTAAGAGAAAGTCCACAGACTATACCATTCACCCATTTAAAGTATATGATACAGTGGTTTTGTTTGTTTGTTTTTAAAAGATTTTATTTATTTGACAGAGAGAGATCACAAGTAGGCAGATAAGCAGGCAGAGGGGGGGGGGGAAGCAGGCTCCCCTGAGCAGAGAGCCTGATGTGGGCTCGATCCCAGAACCTTGAGATCATGACCTGAGCCAAAGGCAGAGGCTTAACCCACTGAGCTACCCAGGCACCCACAATATAGTGTTTTTTAGTGTATTCAGAGAGTTGTGCAACCATTACCACATTGTATTAATTAAATTTTTTGCCTCTTTGTATGTTTTTGTCTCTCCTTTATTTGTTTGAAAGTTAGAGATTTCATTTTTATTCTTTTGATGATTATTCTTGGCATTTTATCAAATGTACTTAATAAAGTAAAAGTTATCAGTAGTATTCTTTCATAAACAAATTAAAACTCATTAAAACATGTAAGTATAACCACTCCTGGACTTTTAGGGTACTGTTATTCTGTATTTTATTTATAGTTGTTTTTAACTCCAAAAACAGATATTACCACCACCATGCAAGCATCATCATCATCCCACCACCATTATCACTGCAGTTTTTATATAGACAATAGTTCTTTTTTTTTTTTTTTGATAACAGTTCTTTTTATTTATTTACATATGTCCCAATTTCTTTCTTCACTGTACTTCTTTGCATATTAGGGATCATTTTCCTTTTCCCTGAAGTACAATTTTTAGAAGTGTCTTTGGAGAAAGTGTTTGTAGTAAGCTTTATTATGATCTGGAAATACTTTTTTTTTTTTGCCCTAGTTTTTCAAAGATAGCTTCACTAGGTTCATAATAGTAGGTTGATAATTCCTTTCTCTTAATATTTTGAAAATAATATTATAATCCCTTTTGATTTCCATTTTTGCTGTTAATGTGTGGGATCAGTGTTGATTGTCATTGTATTTGTAATCAATCTATCTCTGTAGCTGCTTTCAAGTTCTTCTCTGTATCTTTAGAAATGTATTTCTAGATATTTAAACTTCTTAGTATAGAATGTGCCTTTTGTTTCTTGTGGGATCATATCTTTCATCAGAGCTGGAAGTTTCTCAGGATTAGATTTGCAAATGTATGTTCTTTTCAACTCTTTCTATTCTTTTTTGGGTCTCTTTAGATGTATTTCCAGCCTTCTCATTTAGACCACTCTTCACCTAATTTTCTTTTCCTGATCGTCATCTGCTTGTTATTCTGTGCTGCAGTCTAGATAAATTTTTTCTTATCTACAAGTTCCTGATTCTCACTTTAGCTTTGATTAACCTGTCATTTAACTCATTCACTGAGTTTAACACATTTACTGAGTAACTTATTCACTGTTTAAAAATTATGTTTTTTTAAACATTAAACATTAAAACATTAAATACATAAAAACATTTTAAACATTAAAAATTTAAAAAAATTTTCTTTTTTAGTTCTGTTTTGTTTTTCTCAAGTTAGCATGGCCATTTTTTGACATTCTCTTTTTCATTACTTTTAAAATATGTTATTTCATTTTTTGTTTTTAACATTTAAGATTCATTTTCTTTGTTCAGTTGCCCTATGTAAAACTAAAAGTAGATTAATCTAAAATCTCTAATTGAACTCAAGTTGTAAATTTGCCTTTACTCTTTCACGTTTGCTTATTTTTTACTTTAGAATAAGATAATGATATTTTAGGAAGATTTAAATGATAATGGGTAGGGACGCCTGGGTGGCTCAGTGGGTTAAGCCTCTGCCTTCCGCTCAGGTCATGATCTCAGGGTCCTGGGATGGAGCCCCGCATCGGGCTCTCTGCTCTGCAGGGAGTCTGCTTCCCTTCCTTTATGTCTGCCTCTCTGCCTATTTGTGATCTCTGTCTGTCAAATAAATAAATAAAAAATCTTAGTTAAAAAAAAAAAGATAATGGATAAATTGGGCTAGGTATAAAGAGACCAGTTAGGAGGCATCTACATGGCATAAATGTACTGAAGAATTCGATAATGGGAAACAGACCTCACAAAGACAAATCTGGACTATTTTTTATGAGAACAAAGAAAAGTAGTCAAAAATAATACCAAGTTTCAATTTGCAGCATGAGCATAATTTTTGCATTTACAGTTATGGGAAAGGCGTGGGAAAGGGTATGGGAAAAATGAGACATAATGGCTTTAGAATGTTAGAGTGATGTAGGAAATTAAGGTTGAAAGATTCATTAGGTAAGAGAAAATGGAGGTCTATCATTCAGAGAGGGTAGGTGTGAATATCACCAGGAGAAAGATAACTGGAAAAAGAAAAGTAGAAAACCATCTAGAAGAATCAAATTTAAAAGAGACTGAGACTCAGATATAATTAAAATTAGACCCTAGAAATAGATGTAGAGCCCATTGAACAAGACAAATGGTATAGTTAAGAAGTCAGATTAAATCAAAACAAACAACTGATAAATTCATTGACACTATCAGTTTTACTTTATTTTCATATAGAATTGACTTGAGATTTTTGGGCATAGATGAACTTTTTTTTTGTTCCAAATAGAAAAATTTCAAATAAACACAAGAAAATATCTTCAACATCACTAATTTTAGGGAAATACAAATTAAAATCACAATGAGATACCTACACACATCCATTAGAATGGCTGAAATTAAAAACCAAACAAACGACTCACAACACTGAGTGCTTGGAGGCCATGGGAATTCTCATACATTGCTGGTAGGAGTTGAAAAGTCTATGCCACTCTATAAAACAGGTTGGCAATTACTTACAAAGTTAAATGTACATTTACCATTGACTCAATCATGCTCTTGGGTATTTATCACAGGAAAATGAAACTTGTGTTCATATTAAAACCTGTACATGAATGTTTATAAAAGTTTTAGTCATAATCACTCCAAAGTGGAAACAACTAATATCCTAGAAATCCAAAGGAAGGAGCCGTTGACTCACGGAGCCACTTGGATGAGTCTTAAAGGTTATGTGCTTTATAATTACATTTATATGACATTTTGGAAAAGATGAAAATATAGTATGCAGATCAGTAGTTAGGAATAGGGATGTGGTGTTAGTATAAAGGGATTGCAGGAGGGTGGGGTTTTTTTGGAGTGATAATTCTATTTGATTGTAGTAGTGGTTACACATTTATGTATATGTTAAAATTCATGGAACTGTACACAAAAAGTTAAATTTAGTATGTGATAATTGTTAAAATACAAAAATTTTAAGTGTCTTCCCGCCCCCCCCCCCCAAAAAGGCAATTGGCAGCCATCAAAAAAATTTAAGCACATGCTCTTCTAAGGAATTCCATCTCTGGGAATATGCTGTCCATACGATAGCCAATGACCACATCTGCTCACTGAGCATTTGAAAATTAGCTCACTTAAATAGAGTTTTAATTTAAGTGTAAAAAGCAGTCTGAGATTTAAGGAATTACTACAAATAAAAGAATGTACAATATTACTAATTTTTTACATTGGTTTACATGTTGAAATGATAATTTGGACATAATAATTTAAACAGTATATTTTTAAAATTTAAAAAATTGGCCATTTTATGCCTATGGATGCAGTATTCATGTTTATTTGATCCATTACCATGTTTCAAAATAAATTGTTACAGATCATTTGTGGAAAGGTGTTCTGAGAGCTTTAATCTGAAATACAACTGTAATGGAAATGCCCCCTCTCCAGCTGTGCTCGTTTAGCACTATTAAATGTAAACTCATTTACATATTATTCTAAGAGTCTTTGGTATAGTGAGATCAAAGACTGTTTAGACTGTTTACTTTATGCACCCATATTCCAAGCATCTGTTGCTACTATGATAAACTAGTTTGTAAATTCCTAATTTAAAAACAGTAATTTGGGGGACACCTGGATGGATGGCTCAGTTGGTTAAGCATCTGCCTTCACCTCAGGTCCTGATCCCAGGGTCCTGGGATTGAGCCAGGTATCGGGCATTGTCAGTGGGCTCTCTGCTCAACAGGGAGCCTGCTTCTTCCTCTCCCTCTGCTGCCACTCTGCCTACTGGTGCTCTCTCTCTCTGTCAAATAAATGAATAAATAAAAACCTAAAATTTTTTTTAATAAAAATAAAATGGTAATTTTGTTCATAAGTGAATGACATTGAATATACTTATTCTTTATAAATAAAATTTGTTTTTCCCTCTAAAACTGCCCATTTAATTGTCTGCTTCATGAGTTCTGGAGTAGATTTTTTGGGGAAAAGAGGGCTTCGGAAAAGCTTTGATTTATTCTTTTTTCAAGATCTCTACTTCAAAGTGGAATTTTCCTTGCTTGATTACACTTAGGGGAAGGGGTGGACATGAAGGGGGAAAATCAAAGTAAGCTATGCTTTAGAAAGAAAAGAGAAGAAAAAGCAATCACAGGCTGGAAAACAAATTTGCCTCTTTAGTTTTAAACCCTGTGATGAGGTAATTCCTAGTGAATTACTTATTTCTTACAAATACTGCTCTTGTGTTGCTATCTTGATATTTAGGAAAGAATAAATTAAGATGCAGGGTCAATACATGTTTGATGAGTTAGGTAGATTTGTTCATTGTTGGTATTGCTTTTTAGATGTAAAATGTGGAAGGGTTCTGAATAATGGGTTTTTAGGCAACTACTAAACTTTAAAATAAATAGTAGGTAAAATAGTATTCATAGTTTCACATTCTGTATTTTGTATTTAAAGTTGGTCAGGAATCCAAAAAGACAAAATTTCAAATACATTAGTGTCTTATTTTTTTTCTTTAATGATTTTCATCTTAGTTTAAATTTGAGATTAGTTTTGCTGGAACAACAACAACAAAAAAAAAAAAACAAGAAAATATTTACTCTTTATATGGGCTATTGCTTTTGATTGCTGTGGATTATCTGCTGAACAGTGTTACCTTAATTTTAGGAAGGGGGCATTATCTTTTCACATTTGTTTGATTTTAAACCAGCGATATTAAAGTCTTGCCCTAGAAAAAAATGTCACAGTCTCAACTGCTGAAAATAGAAACTACACTGAATTATAGCTTATAAAATCCTCTCCCTTGGGACACTGGATGGCTCTTTTGGTTGAGCATCGGATTCTTGGTTTCTGCTTAGGTCAAGTCCTCAGGGTCTTTAGATGGAGTCCCACCTTGGGCTCTGTACTCATCTGGAAGTCTGCTTGAGATTCTCTTCATCTCCTTCCCTCTCTGTCCTTCCTTCTGCTCACGCTCTCTCTCCCTCCCTTTGTCTCTCTCTCTCATAAATAAATGAAAATTCTTTAAACTTCTCTCCCTCTTTTTAAGTATGAGACCCTGAATGTTGGGTTTAGAATGCTTTCCCTTTGCAGAAAACAGTTTGATTTGTGTTTACCTTGATCTAGTTAGTTGATGATTTGAATTTGGAATATGTATATAGAGATCATATTTATGTATTCTGTTAATACAGAATGTTTTTTCAAATTCAGTTATTTTCCAATAGAAATGCTTGGAACCTTTTGATTTTGTGTATGTGCATGCACACACATACACACACAATAAATTTATTTATTTATTTTTTAAAAAGATTATTTATTTGAGAGAGAGATAAAGCAGAGTGAGGGAGAACAGGAGTGGGGGTTGGTGGAGAGGCAGAAGAAGAAGCAGACTCCCTGCTGAGCAGGGATTCTGATGTGGGGCTCCATCCAGGATCCCAGGATCTCCACCCAATTCAAAGGCAGACATTCAACCAACTGAGCCACCCAGGTGCCCCCCAGGAGAATTTTTTTAAAGAAGTTTATAGCCTTATAAACTAATCCATAGGGAACTATCACTTACATATTTCTGTAATAGTTTGTTGTTTTTGTGTGCCAGGAGGACATTACTTTGGGAAGAAACAAGAACAATCAAGAGGCTTTTAAAAAAGTAGTAATTTTTATGCTGTTTATTTCATTTTTATAGTAGCTTTTTAAGGTAGATTTTTCCATTCATTTGAGTGAGGTATGATTTATAAATACAAACTTATTACATTTTCTGTGTTGGTGCTGCAGCTAATCTTGTAGCCTACTGTGTATTTCTCACAATTTGCTCTGATTTCTAAGAAATCACTGTAAAATACTTCCATTGTTTTGTAGAATTGACTAATCCATAAAAGCAACCTGTAATTATCATATCATCTTTTTCATAGTTTTTATTTTCTTCTTCTCTTCATTTATACATGCTCACATAATTGTAAGCTGCCACTGATCATTTTTGGAAAGATAACCTGAATAGCAAGTGATTCATAGCTTTCTGTTGAGGAACATACTCAAGTTATATAGAAGTTTCTAAAAAATATATAATAAATTTAGGCACTACTGTCCATGCCAATATTGAGGAGTGAAATATAAAAATTTACATCTTGTGACATTCATTTTGACAGTCATCATTGCATTCACAATTGTAATATCAAGTTTTATTAGTGCTTACAAGTATATAATATTGATAACAATTTGCATCTAGCCAAAGGATTGCCCTTACAAAATTATCTTTGAAATCCAATAACGACAAGTGAACTAAATATTTTTCTTTTCCAGTATGTCAGAATTATCTCCGAATAATTTAGAGAGATGTATAGGGTGTAAAAAGTGAAAAGTTACTGTTGGGATATTCATTACAATTATAACTAAAGATAATTATATTATCTTATAATTATCAATATAATTATCAATATATATTTAATATATATTGATATATAATTATCTTATAATATATATAATTATCAACATAATTATCAATATATAATTATCAATTATATATTATCAATATAATTATATAACTAATTATATTGCTAAAGTCTTCAATGTTTCCTTCAATATTTCTTTAACAAGTGACTCTGACATGAGAACATAAATTTGAGTAAGATTTTAATTTTAGCAGATTTTACATTTTTGTTTTTATCTTTTATATTCATTTTTTTGTTTCAAGTTTTTTTTCTAAATTCTAGGTAATTAACATTTAGGGTAATCTTGGTTTCAGGAGTAGAATTTAGTGATTCATCACTTACATCCAATACCCAGTGCTCATCATAACAACTGCCTGCCTTATTACCCATCTCACATTTAGCTCTTCCCCCTCCACCTACTTCCATCAATCCTGTTTGTTCTTATAGTTCAGGCTCTTTTACGATTGGCTTCCCTCTCTTTTTGACCTTTCCCTGTGTTCATCTGTTTTGTTTTTTAAATTCCACATGAGTAAACTCATATGGTATTTGTCTTTCTCTGACCACTTACTTCACTTAGCATAATGAATGCTAGCTCCATTCTTGTTGTTGCAAATGGTAAGATTTCATTCTTTTTAATGGCTGAGTAAGATTCCAGTGTGTGTGTGTGTGTGTGTGTGTGTGTGTGTGTGTATCACATCTTCTTTTTCCATTCCTTAGTTGATGGACATTTGGGCTCTTTTCATAATTTGGCTATTGCTGATAATGCCGTTATAAATATCAGGGTGCATATGCCCCTTCGAATCAGAATTTTTGTATCCTTTGGGTAAATACCTAGTAGTGCAATTGTTGAGTTGTGGGTAGTATATTTTTAACTTCTTGAAGAATCTCCATACTGTTTTCCAAAGTGGCCGCACCAGTTTGTATTCCCACCAACAGCGTAAGAGGCTTCCCTTTTTTCCACATCCCCCTTAATATCTGTTGTTTTCTGAGTTGTTAATTTTAGCCATTTTGACAGGTGTGAAGTGGTATCTCATTGTGGTTTCCCTGATTCAGAGTGATATTGAGCATTTTTTCGTGTATCTGTTACCCAGCAAAATCACATTTAAAAAACAGAAGATTTTCTAATAAAGAATTAATAGAATAAAATGTAATAAATAATTTTGAATCTTAAGGTTTTGGTGAAACTTCAAAATTTATTGAGGAAAAGGGCTAAGAAAATAAGGTGTCAGATTTGGAGGCTAAGAAAGACAAAGAACACTTGAGATAGAAATGAGGAGAAAGGGGGTCCTAGGGCAGTTTTATACCAAGAGTTCCTGGAAGTATCACCTTATGAAAGCTTGTGGAGTAATGAGGAATGCATTGAGGGAGGCAAAGTAGAGACCCTGTGTAAAAATTTTTGTTAAAGAATTTTGTGTAATTAATGTATAAGTATTTATAAGAGAAGTGGTGTGGCTAACTCAGATGAATGGGATCTGGGAGGTGGTATTATGGTAGGGGGACCAGAAAAGATGTGATTACTTTGGGAAAAAAAATTGGTAATGAAAAAAATTGGTGATGAAGTTCTAAAACACTTTAATTTTATATAAAATGAACTGGTGACCATTGTCCAATATGTGATATTAAAATATAAAAGAAAGACTTCCCAGATTTAATACTAGGTATTTCTTTCTTTTTTTAAGTGATCTCTACACCTAATGTGGGGCTCAAACTCATGAACTCAAGATGACGGGTGGGATGCTGTACTGACTGAGCCAATCAGGCACCCCAGCACTGGATATTTCTTAATCATCATCAGCAGCAATAACAGATATCTTTTGAGTTGCTTATTTTAACTTTGGCTCAAACATTCTTTGTAGATTGGTTTAAGAGAAAAGAAAAGTCAAATGAGGTTATCAAAGATTTAAATCTAAAATGCAAAACTGAAGTTGGGTGGTTGGGTGACACAGTTGGTTAGGCATCCAACTCTTGATCTCAGCTCAGGTCTTGATCTCAGGATCAGGAGTTCAAGCCCTACTTGGGCTCTATGCTGGGCATAGAGTCTATTTTTAAAAAAATTAAAAATATTAGGGATGCCTGGGTGGCTTAGTGGGTTAAGCCTCTGCCTTCCACTCAGGTCATAGTCTCAGAGTCCTGGGATTGAGCTCAGCATCGGGCTCTCTGCTCAGCAGGGAGCCTGCTTCCTCCTCTTTCTCTCTGTCTGCTTATGATCTCTCTCTGTCAAGTGAATAAGTAAAATCTTAAAAAAAATATATTAAATTCCAATTTGCATGCATAAAAATGGAATGGGGTAATTATTTTAATATTAAATAAGAATTACCATGTACTACACTATAGTTGAATTTTATGCAAATTTTATTTTAATATTATTAGTGAAGATTGGAGAACCTACAGAGAATTATATTTTTAGTCCATTAGGTCACCCAGTTTGTTTGATTCTTACTTACTTACCTATCCCCCAACATATGAGAATTCCAATTTCTCTACATTTTTAACAACATCTGTCATTATCTGTCATTTTGATTATATCCATTCGAGTGGGTATGGAGTGGTATCTCACTGTAGTGTGATTTTCTTCTCACTAATGACTGATGATGTTGACCGTCTTTCATATGCTTATTGGCCATTTGTATATCTTCTCTGGAGAAATGGCTATTCAATCTTTTACCTAATTCTGTATTGAACTTGAGTCTAAACTTTGAATATTGTTTAAAAAGCAAAAAGAATGCTACTAAATAAGCCTGGGTGGCTCAGTGGGTTAAGCCTCTGTCTTCGGCTGAGGTCGTGATCTCAGGGTCCTGGCACTGAGCCCCACATTGGACTCTGCTCAGCAGGAATCCTGATTCCCCCCTCTCTCTACCTATTGCTCTGCCTAGTTGTAATCTCTCTCTCTCTCTCTGTCAAATAAATAAATAAAATCTTCAAAAAAAAGAGAATGCTACTAAGGATAGTAATAGTAAGGAAGTATAATTATAGGGAGAAAAAGGTCATAGGGATATTATAATTAAAGAGAAAAAAAAAAACCCAGGGCACCTCAGAGGCTCAGTCAGTTAAGCATCTGCCTTTGACTCGGGTCATGATTCTGGAGTCCTGGGATTGGGTCCAGGTTCCCTACTCAGTAGGGAGTCGTCTTCTCCCTCTATCCCTCCCCTGGCTCATGCTCCATCTCTCACAAATAAATACAATCTTAAAAAAAAGAAAACCTATGTCCCCATAAATATTTGTACACTAGTATTAATAACAGTATTATTTATAATAGCTAGAAAGAAGAAACAACCCCAAAGTCCACTGTGATGAATGGAAACTAAAATGTGATATATTCGTTCACTGTAATAATATTCTGTCCAAAAAAAGAATGAAGTACTGATTTATGCTATAGTATGGACGAATATGAAAACATTATGCTGAGTGAAAAAAGCCAAACACAAAAATCTATATACTATACGGTTCCATTTGTGTGAAATGTCTAGAATAAGCAAAACCATAGAAACAAAATGTAGGTTAGTAGTTGTCTATGGCTGGGAACAAGTAGGGAGTGACCGCTGATGTTTACAGATTTCTTTTTGAGAAGATGAAAGTATTCTGTAATTACATGGTGGTGATTGTTGCAACACTTTGAAAATATACTAAAACAATTGAATTGTACTCTTCTAAAAGGTGAATTTTATGGTATATCAGTGTTTTCAATGGTTTTATTGTTCTTTTTTTTAAAATAAGAAGTTACCTTTGAAGGCAACATAAAGTATTAGGTTTCATGGGGGTTAATGTTAGAAGGTAAACTAGAATCAGATGGTTAAGTTTTTTACTGTTGATTTGTAGTAGTTCTTTATATATTCTATATACAAGTCTTTTATCAAATACATGAATTGTAGATATTTTTTACCCATTCTTTGGACTTTCACATTCTTGGTAGTGTTTTTTGAAGCCCCAAAGTTTGAAAATTTAATGAATTCTAATTTTATTTTTGTCACTTGTGCTTTTAGTTTCATATTTAAGAAACCGTTGTTTAATATAAGATCATAGAAATGTGATTCCCATATTTCCTTCTAAACTTTTTATAGTTTTAGTTCTTACGTTTAGGCCGTTAATCTGTTTTGGGTTAATTTTCGCATATGATGGAAGGTAAGGGCAAAATATACTTTTTTTTTCTTTTTTAAAAAAAGATTTTAAGTAATCTCTACACTAACATGGGGCCTAAACGCACAACCCCAGGATCAAGGGTCATGCAGTCTACCAACTGAGCCAACCACGTGCCCCACAAAGGATGCTTCTTGGTTTTCCTGCTACAAAATGCATTTTTACAGTTTATGCCTTTAATTGAAAGTGTTCCTGGGCCCTTGCCATGGTTCAGTTAATTAAGCATCTGACTTATTTCTGCTTTCTTGATTTCTGCTCAGGTCCTGATCTTGGGGTTGTGGGATTGAGCCCCACTTCAGGCTCCATGCTCATCAGGGAGTTTGCTTGGGGTTTTCTCCTTCACCTCTGCCCGAACTCCCACACTCTCTCTCTCAAATAAGTAATTAAGTCTTTAAAAAAAAAAAGGAGCGGAAGGCTTCCTGCACTTGGGCTAGTCTTTCCTTATTCTGAATCATCCCCAAATTCTATCTGTCCTTTATTGTCTAGTTCAAATACTGGGAAATCCTTTTAGAATTTCTCTTTTTTATGTGCCCTCCACCCCGAAACCAGAAATGTTCTTATCTTTCATATGGCTTTATCTATATCCTTCTCACAGCACCTTTGTCACTTTTACATCTGTATAGCTATACATGTAAATGTATTAGCCTTCCCTCCCTAAGGGCAAGTTCATAGCTTAATTTGTTTTCCATGTTATGGCATTTAATATTTACCTATTGATTGAATTATGATAATAGGGTCCTGGTATAGTGGAGGCAAAATGAAATTACAATTATTTAGAGAAGTAATATGATTAACCTAAAATACCAGTAGAACCGCTGTCTTCAATGACTACTGAACTTGTAGAATGTGTATTTTTATTGGTCCTTTATTAATTGTATTATTGAAATGTTTAAAGAAAGGATATATTTTATTGTAAATTGACTGTTACTCTATGTCATCAAGTTACAAATGTAATTTTTTGTGGGATTAGAAATGGAAGATATTAGATGAAAACATTCTTGGAGGATAGAGAAGAAAACTGCATTATAAAATTTACCTGGCCAATTAGGAATGATTAATAAAATTGTTTACACTTTAAGTTTTACTTCTTCTTCTTTTTACAAATGGATATTTATAGATAATAGTGAAAAAAATTACTTAAAATAATCCCTATAGTGCTTATCGGGAATGTTTCTGGAAAACCTGAGTAATATAGTGCCCTACTGAAGAAAATCGCCTGGGAAAACCGTGACTGACAGTTTATGTTAAGGTTTGCAATATTGCGCAGGTATCATGCCTAGTTTTTATTTATATACTTTCTTGAAAGTGGAAAGAGACTTAGAAAAATATAGGCTTACTATAGATTTCCTTTAGAGAAAGCATTGTTGTGTGAGAGGATGTCATGCTGAGCCTGCCTATAATAGCAGCCAATGATTCTTTAAGAAGATAATGGAGGCCTGTTGCTAGGTCTTAAAGATCATTTTGAGAGGCTACAAATTGAACAAAAAGTCAAGTTCTTTCTTTGTTGTTACAGAAAAGTAAAGACAGCTCCATGAACTTTGATATTTGATATATAGGTTAGGGTCATTTATTAGCAAACTACTAAGCAATTTGTAAAGGTTTGCTAAAACTAGTTGCTCATAAAATTAAGCAGTGCGGTAGAGAATATGGAGATACACATGATTTGGGACTTGTAAATTAATATCAAATATTTTCAGCTGCAAACAGTTGTATTTTTAGAAAAACACCAGTGTTATTTTTAATTAATATGGTCTTCAGTGACTTCAGTTGTTTTTTAATCATATTTAGTTTCATTAATTTTGCTACTCAGTATCAAGTATGTATTTTTCATTGGCAATCTTTTCTGGTTTTTTTTTTTTTTTTTTTTGACGTATAATGCCCCAATAACTGAACTATCACGTATTGTATTTCCAACATGAATCACCTGTAATCTTATCTAAAGCAGATGTATACAGATGTATACATGTATACAGATGTATGCAGATATATACAAAATATCTCTTATCCAAATTTCTTTCTGTAAGGATATATCATTAGTGATGTATGTCTATGGATGTATAACATGTATATAGCTTATAACTTATTCTCAAGGTAAAAGTAACAAGATTATTGTCTTAAAAATATTTTTAGGCCATTGTTTTATGATATAAAATCATGTGTATATGGTCCAGTAGTGTGTGTGTGGGGGGGTGGGGGTGGGTGTGCTTGCACAAGAAGTACTTATACATATGTGATTTTACAATCCTAATCCACTCTTCCAATGACTGATTTTGTAATCTTAATTCATTCTTTCAGGTACTAACTTTATAAATAAGTAAGTCTTTACATTAGTGCTTGTCATTCTACTATTACAGTTTAATTTCTTGGCTCTTAAAGATTTTTAGCATTTGATATTTCTGTTTTCACTTTTTAAAAATATACATTCTTACAGAATATGTCATATTTTAAATTATTTATTACATTAGAGCTCTTACTTTTATCACTATTTCAATCATGTGTCCTTGGGTAAATTACTTTATTTATTTGTGCTTTCCTTTCCTTACCTATAAAATGGGGATTATAATTATGACCTACGTCATAGAATGTCAAGATTATATAATTTTAAAAAATATTATATATATTTATTTGAGAGAGAGAGAGAGCATGAATGGGGGTGTAGAGGCAGAGGAAGAAGGAGAAGCAGACTCCCCACCGTGCAGGGAGCCAGACATAGGACTCCATCCCAGAATCCCCAAGATAATGACCTGAGCGGAAGGCATATGCTTAAGTGACTGAGACACCTAGTTGCCCAAGATGACATAATTCTTATAAATATCTTAGAACAGTGCCTGGTACAAATTAGCACTCAATAAATGATAGCTATTGAGTGCCTGGGTGGCTCAGTTGGTTAAGTGGCTGCCTTCAGCTCAGGTCATGATTCCAAGGTGCTGGGATAGAGCCCTGCATTGGGCTTCCTGCTCAGCAGACAGTCTGCTTCTCTCTCTCCCTCTGCCTGCCGCTCTGCTTACTTGTACTCTCTAACTCTCTGTAAAATAAATAAATCAAATCTTTTTTTTTTTTTTTAAGATTTTATTTATTTATTTGACAGGCAGAGATTACAAGTAGGCAGAGAGGCAGGCAGAGAGAGAGAGAAGAGAAATCAGGCTCCCCACTGAGCAGAGAGCCCAACAAGGGGCTCGATCCCAGGACCCTGGGATCATGACCCGAGCCGAAGGTAGAGGCTTTAACCCAACCCACTGAGCCACCCAGGCGCCCCAACAAATCAAATCTTAAAAAAAAAAAGGTAGCTATTATTAATGTTAGCACCCAAGTGGAATCAATTGATTTGGTATGAGATTTATGATTAGAATACATAGTAGGGCATCTCTAATTCCCATGGTAAAGTGATCTACATGTTAATTTGTAGGGGAAGTTTAGCTTGTGACAATCTTCCACAAATAATTTCTCTTGAGACTTCTTTATAACCATTGCTCTATAATATAGCCATATTTATTTTAATATAAATGATTTTAGCTACCATTTAATTTGTTTTTCTTGTTCTCCTTCCCCAGTATACCCCTATTTTTTAATAAAATTAAAGCAGTAAAAGGACGCACCACATTTATCTTGTGGTTTTGCCTACCTTATGGCAACCTGCCAAGCTCATTTAGTTACTCATACTTCAATTTGAGATAACCAAAAGACATGGAAGGACGGGCATCCAGAGAGACTGTGTGGGAGGTGGGAGATGGCTGGAACAGGAAGAAAATGCTGGTAAATGAGAATAGAATGCTATGAGATTAGGCTTATTTATGAAAATTTGGATTTTATTTATTATTTATTTATTTTTAAAGATTTTATTTATTTATCTGAGAGAAAGAGGCAGAGAGAGAGCACAAGCAGGAGAAGCTGCAGAGGGAGAAGAGAGAACGAGGCTCTCTACCGAGCAGAGAGCCTGATGCAGAGCTCAAATCCAGGACTCCGGGATCATGATCTGAGCTGCAGGCAGATGCTTAACTAACTGAGCCACCCAGGCACCCCAAATATCTAGATTTTAAACATTGTTTTCTGTATAAATTGTCTTAGTCTTTTCAGGCTGCAGTGACAAAATACCACAGACTGGTAAGACTAAACAACAGGAATTGATCACAGGAGGCAAGGAACGTCCATACTAAGGCTCTGGACAATTCTATTCCTTGAAGAAAGCTCTTGTCCTGGTTTACAGACCGTTGCCTTTTTGATCTACAGGGCAGAGCAAAAGTGTACATGGGTCTTTTTCTTTTAAGGACACTAATCCCATCATGGAGACCACCCTTAGGACATTATCTAAATCTGATTACCTCCTCAACATTATCACATTAGGGATTAGTTCTTCAACATGGGAGTTTTTTCCAAAGGGCAGGGGAGAGGATGCAAACATTCAGTATACAACGTGAGAAAAAGCTAACAACTATTATTTGCTATAACTTGTAGTCATTATTTATTCACTTTAAGGAATTATGAGTAGCTCAGTATAAGCTAAATGGAATGTGATTGAATTTGTATGTAATAATAATTTATATAAGAATGCATATTATCGGGGCACCTGGGTGTTTCTGTTGGTTAAGCATCTGTCTTTGGCTCAGGTCATGATCTCAGAGTCCTGAGATTGAGCCACGCATCAGGCTCCCTGCTCAGCAGGCAGTCTGCTTCTCCCTCTCCTGCTGTCCTTCCCCACCCCTCATGCCCTCTCTCTCTCTTTCACAAATAAATAAATAAAATCTTTTAAAAAAAGGAAAGAAAACATGTTACTTTTCATGCTACACAGACAATTTGCATAGTTGGTTACCTACAATGTCTGGGATTTGAGCACTGTGAAATGAACAAGTTCATCATCAGGACTCCCAACTTCTCTTTTTGGTGCCCTTCCTCACTCTTTCCTTGCTTCCAATATTGCCTTACTTTTTTTCTTCCAAGCATAAGTGTCTTTTTAGGAAAACATATAATATATTTGTCAGATGGAGTTGTAACTAGCTTTCTGAAATCACATACTAAGTTTTCTTTTTCTTGAGTGTGTGATTATCATGGAGCTGAAAGCATTTAAGTAACTTACACTGCTTCTGGTGATAAAATAAGTGAAACATATTTTCTTAATTCATTAATGGATAAATTACATCAATACTATAATGTAAAGGTTTATTAAAAATTTTTAGGATTTGGTATATCACATCTGGATATAATCAAAAACTTGGGTGAAGATTCTTTTTTTAAAAAAATATTTTATTTTTTTATTTGAGAGAGAGAGTGCTTAAGAGTGAGAGAGAGAATGGGGGAAGGGAGAGAGGGAGAAAGAGAATCTCAAGCAGACTCCCCATTGAGCAGGGCACCCCTCATTGGGCTGTATTTCACGACCATGATATCATGACCTGAGCCAAAATCAAGACTTGGGTGCTTAACCACTGAGCCACCCAGGCACCTCTTGGGTGAAGATTTTTATTAAAGATTTTATTTATTTATTTGTCAGAGAGAGAGAGAGAGAGAGAGAGAGAGAGAAAGTGAGCTCAGGCAGACAGAGTGGCAGAGGGAGAAGCAGGCTCCCTACGGAACAAGGAGCCCGATGTGGGACTTGATCCCAGGACGCTGGGACCATGACCTGAGCTGAAGGCAGCCACCGAATGAACTGAGCCATTGGGTGAAGATTTTTAAAAAGTGATTTTAAATTGGGCAAATGTGTATTAATTATTAATTTATTTTTATTGAGCACTTATGTACTATGCATTCTAAGTGCTACAGTTCCTGAGTAAACAAATAAAATTCCTGCTGTCTTTTGTAGAGGTTACATTTTAGTAGGGGACACAGATGAAAAGTAAGATAACTGAATATGGAGTAAGTTAGCTAGTGATAAGTGCATGAAGGTATTAGAGTCTAGAGAGTTATAGTATGTGTTTACATATGTGTGTTAATTGCTATTTTACATAAGGTGGTCAGGAGCTTTTTCATAAGGTGACTTTTTTTTTTAAGATCTTATTTATTTATTTGAGAGAGAGAAAGTAAGAGAGAGCATGAGCAAGGGGAGAGGGAGAGGAAGAAGCAGACTCTGTACTGAGCAGGGAGCTGAAGTGGAGCTCGATCCCAGGACCCCAGGATCACAGCCTGAACTGAAGGCAGATGTTTAACCAACTGAGCCACCCAGGCACCCCATAAGGTGACATTTTAATTTTAGGGACTAAACCGAAGTGAATTGAGTAAGCCAGGTTGATACTGGGAGAAGGTCATTTTGGTGAAAGGAAACAGGATGAACAAAGGCCTTGAGGCAGAAGCAAGATAACACATGCAAAGAAAAACCAAGGGGCCAGTTCAGAAGTTGCTGAGTAAATAGTTGGGAGAGAAGGAGAACATAAGATCAGAGAGTTTCAAGGACCATATTATTGATGACCTTAGAGACCATAGTAAAGACAATATTGTATTTTGAGAAAGAAAAGCATTACAAGATTATTTTGGTTTCTACATATATAACATGTGATAGAAAAGAAAGAGTGAAAGCAGAGTTACAAGATGCCCTTCAACGAACGAATGGATAAGGAAGATGTGATCCACATACACTATGGAGTATTATGCCACCATCAGAAGGGATGAATACCCAACTTTTGTATCAACATGGACGGGACTGGAAGAGATTATGCTTAGTGAAATAAGTCAGGCAGAGAGAGTCAATTATTCTATGGTTTCACTTATTTGTGGAGCATAACAAATAACATGGAGGACGTAGGGAGATGGAGAGGAGAAGGGAGTTGAGGGAAATTGATAGGGGAGATGAACCATGAGAGACTATGAACTCTGAATAACAGTCTGAGGGTTTTGAAGGGGCAGGGTGATGGGAGGTTGGGGAAGCCAGGTGGTGGGTATTATGGAGGGCATGAATTGCATGGAGCACTAGGTGTGGTGCATAAACAATGAATTCTGTTATGCTGAAAAGAAATTAAAAAAAAAAAAGTTATACAGCATTTCCAGTCAGACATGATGGCAGCTTAGAGTGGTCCTGTGACAATGGAGTCACATTATAAATATATACTTAGAAGGCAGAGTCAACAGATTTTTACCAATGTACTGAAAGGGGGTATAAGAGAAGGAGACCAATAAATGAAAACTCTGCAAAATTTTAGGCTGACTAACCAGTTGAATGGTTTCTTTTATAGGAAAAGAGCAAGCATGCTAGAGGAATAGGTTTGTAAAGATCAAGAGTTCTGAGTCTTGTAAATTTCAACTTGCTTATTAGACAACCAAGTGGCAAAGTGAAGTAGACAACTGGATACATGAGTCTGGCTTTCAGTAGGGAGGATAGCACTGTAGTAAAAAAAAAAAAAAATCAGTTTATAGATTGTGTTGAAAGCCATTGATATGGATTAATCTGTCCAGAAGGTAAGTGCATGTAGAGAAAAGAAGTGGTCAAAAGATTGTAGATTACTTTAATATTTAGAGGTCAAGAAACAGAGAAAAATCAAGAAAGGAGACTGAGAAAAAGCATCCATTAAGGTAGGAGAACCAAGAAAGTATGATGTTCAGGAAGACAAGTGAAGAAAGTGTTTCAATGAGGAGAGCATTGTCACCTGCATCAGTTAGTTGCTCCTGATAAGTTAAAATGAGGCTACTGACAATCTTGAAAAGAGTGGTTTCAAGGAAGGATGTGATGAAAGCCTTGTTGAAATGAGTTTATGAAAAAAGAAGAAATGGAGACGGTGGATATACAAAAGATTTTCTCAGTGAGTGTTGCTATAATCCGATGAGAGAAATCAGGCATTAGGTGGAAGGGTCATGCAGACCATGGAGGCTTCGTTTTTAAACTTGTTTTGCGTTCTAGAATGGAGAAATATTACATGTGTGTGCGTATGTATAGATTGTATGACAGTGAGAATAATAAAAGGTAAAAATTGCAATATAATGCCTTTGAGAAGACTTCAAGAAATGGGATCCAAAACTCAGTATGAGGCAGTCCTTGGATAGGAAGAATCCTGGAGAATTTACTCATCATAACAGGAGGGAAGGGAGAGTATATGCATCAGAATATAGTTTGCCATATTTGGTGCAGGTACATCTGGAAGTTTTCTTCTGGTTGCACAATGTTTTGCTGTGAAATCTCTAATTATTTAAGAGGAGAGTGGAAGAATTAGAAGGGGTGGAGGGGTGATGTTGGTAGCATGGATGAGGTAGGTGAGGAGAGGAGGGACCAAGGCAGAAACTGGGTGGCCATAGGTAGGAAATGATTGTTCTAATCAGATAGTATAGCTTTCTTTTTTTTTAATCTCATGATCAATCAAGACATTTTAAGCCCTATAAGCTTTGTCATGTTTCTTTATCGGAACTTAGATGTTTTACTTAAAGACTGTTATCTCATTCCAGTTCTTGGCAAGAATTATTAAATAGGCTGTTTATATGTGTAAAAACAGGGTAATAGAAACTAGAGATGACATCATCTGGACCTTTTAATCATTTTTCAAAAAAAGGGGGGGAAGGGCAAAATGTTTTTAAAGTTCTAGTTTGCTTTCTTGAGATAACTAATTTACCTTACTATTTTTTGTCTCTCTTCATTTTCTAGAGGGAAATAAATAATCAGCGTAAATTCTCTTGACATATTACCTCAATTATATATATATTTTTTAAGCACTGAAGCACCATTCTAGTGATTAAGGACGTGCATTGTAGCATATGGTGGGCTAATGTGACAAGTATGTGGCTTGAAGCCAGTAAAATATCGCTATGTTCCCAACCATACTTAGTTGTTTTCAGCTATACAGTTATAATTATTGTGCCTGGAATACTGTTAAGATTCTATCTATTGTAATACTTCAAGGTATTTTTTTATTAGAATGTAAGTTGTGTGGGGATTTTTTTGTACCATCAGTTTGGAAGAATTTTTGGTGTATCTTTTCAATGTTTCAAAAGGGACCAGGGATTTACAGTAGAACTACAGAAGCTTTAAAATATTAACAGCCCATTAAATACAGGATATGGTTCATGAGATTTAATGGGAAGTTGTTAAAAGGAGATGGAACTATTCCAGTGTTTGGGGAGGGGTGGTTAGTGGCAAAAAACAGGGCAAAGACTTTAAAGAGCTTGCTTTCCTATAAATATTCAGTGTTTGGGTACATTGCACAATAATAATATCAATAACAAATCTCTTCTATTCTGATAGGCAAACAGTATTGGGAGCTCAATCAGAATTACATTTGGCGCATATGTTAACTTTCCTCTTCAAAGGATATCCAGCAATGTTGTGTTAAAAAAAAAATTCCTGTGGATTTGAGATGCATGGCATTCATTAAATCAAAACTTTGGACTTTGAAATAGCACCTACTTTGTTTAACATTTAAAAAATTACAGGGCTCCTGAGACTAATCCTGGGAATAGCCTTTAGTTATTACCTGGAGAATAATAAAAATGAAAGTTTTTTAGAGGAGGATATTTTAAAAGCAAAAGAGTGTAACACTTTAAGAGCATAGTATTTAATATACACCTGAGTCTTCGTTCCTTAAAGCATGACACACTTAATAGCACATACCACATGGTCAGTGGACAATTAGAGTCTAATGTATCGTGTGTATTTCATGCACATACTTAGGTCTTGGCTCCCAGGTCAAGGTAGTAAGCCTAGTCTTCTGCTTGCCTAGATTAAATGCTTTTCCCCCCAGCTTTTCAATTCTGTGCAATTTGTGCAATTTTTCCGAGTTTCAATTTTCTTTCTGTGAGGCTCTGTTATGTCATATTATTATTTATAAGATCAAATGATATCATGTACATGAAGCACTTCATAAATTATTAAGTGATATACTTAGTAGATATAATCTTATTGGATATAATCTTACTAGAGCAGTAAATCAGAAGCTAGGAGTCTGTAGATAGGCCCAATTATTAGAATCGTAGCTCTGTTAATACTTCTACTAACTCATTTCAGCAGACCAAAGTTAGCTTTACCACATGTGCTCCATAATTTTTTTGCTTTGGAGTTCATTTTAGATTGATGTTATTGAATGAAACTTGAAGAAAAAAGGAGAGCCCTGTGGAAACTTGAGTGAGATTACAGTAAACACTCAGTATGACTTTCACTACTTTAATTCCTTATCTGACTTACCTTTTCAGCCCGGTCCATGAAATTATTTGATATTCACTATCTGAAATGCTGACGTGTTTCAGTTATCTATTGCTGCATAACAAGTCATCCTCAACCTTAGTGGTTTTAAAACAACAGTCATTTTTTATTATTGCTCACAGATTCCCTGGGTTAGGAATTTGGGAAGGGCTCAGATGAGTAGTCCTGAGTTGGGTCTCTAATGTGGCTGAAACTAGACTGTGGCCAGAGCTGATAAAGGGGCTGAAGCAGCTATGGGCTGACTGGGCATCTCTCTTTCTTTATGTGGTTTCTGCATGTGGTTTAGTTTGGGCTTTCTTACAGCATGCTGGTCATTGGGAAGCCAGCCTGCTCACATGGAAGTTCCAAAACCCAACATCTTGAAAGAAAGAAGCCAAAGGTGTAATGCCTTTTTTGACTTCACCTCTCAGGTCATAAGGCTCCTAAGATTCAAGAGGGAAAACCTTGGATCCCACTTCTTGATGGGAGGTATGTCAAAGTCACAGATGGATGGGAGATATAATCAGGACCATCTTTGGAAAGAAAATAGTCTGTGACGTGAATGATGATGATTAATCCTGTCATTTCACATATAGCTCTTCGTCCCTTTAACGTTACTTCTCTAGTGCCACAATATGAAACGACTTACTCTCTTTTTTCTTTTGTAACTACACAATTTCCCTGCTACATATGAACAAGGAAGAAATAAAACTAACTAAAATTAATAGGACTACACTTCTTGTGCTCTCTTAAATATGAAATCAACCTCATTTTGGAAAGATTATTCAATACACAAAAGGAAAAAAAACCCACTATTTTCCTTGGAGTCATATTTACCAAAAGATGTGTTACTAAGTATTGGTTTGGAAAGCACATCTTGAAAGAATGCATTGCCACTGACTTGCCTTAAGCTCCAGAAACTCTTGTTTGGAAAACAATTTCTACTCTGACACATGGTGAGCATGTTCATTCTTAGTTCTTACAATATTTTTGTACACTTTTCTTATCAAGTTTATTGCATTTTCTCTATATTATAGTTATATGCATGTCATCTTCCTAACACATTGTCCTCTCTTTTTGGGTAAAATTTGTTGCTGATTGATCACAACCATAGGTGCTTGATAAATATTTGTTTAGTCATTAGAGCCTTTGATGGGTAATATTCTTTGAGAAAATAATCTATATGTTCAGGGAGATAACAGAGTTGGCTTCTGGAATGGAGATGGGTATCCTGATATGTCAACATTCCCTTATAGCCTATAGATAGTGAGTTAGTTATTCATTATTTTTTTTAAGATTTTGTTTATTTATCTGACAGAGATCACAAGTAGTCAGAGAGGAAGGCAGAGAGAGAAAGAAGGAAGCAGGCTCACTGCTGAGCAGAGATCCTGATGTGAGGCTCGATTCCAGGACTGAATCAGCTGAAGGCAGAGGCTTTAACCCACTGAGCCACCCAGGTGCCCCTGAGTTATTCATTATTAAGGAATATTAGTTAGTGGCACAGTTTTGGTTTTGAAACTCCTCCTAATAATTTAGGGATTAATTAATTAGGTAACTTACCCATATTAAATGGAGCTTGTTCCTTTCTCTTTCGTTTCTTTTTTACCCCAGATTAATTGAGATATAATTAACATGTAACATTGTGTAAGTTTAGGTTGTATAGTGTGATATTTCTATACATGTATATATTATAAAATGATTATCACAGTAAGGTTAACACATTCATCACCTCACTGAGTTACCTCTTTTTTTTCTTTTCTTTCTTTTTTTTTTTTTTTTTGGTGGAGAAACTTTTTTTTTTTTTAAAGATTTTATTTATTTATTTGACAGAGAGAAATCACAAGTAGATGGAGAGGCAGGCAGAGAGACAGAGAGGGAAGCAGGCCCCTGCTGAGCAGAGAGCTCGATGTGGGACTCGATCCCAGGACCCTGAGATCATGACCTGAGCCGAAGGCAGCGGCTTAACCCACTGAGCCACCCAGGCACCCAGTGGAGAAACTTTTAAGATCTATTTTCTTAGCAACTCTCAAGTTTACAATCAATGTTGTTAACTATAGTCACTCATGCTCTGCATTAGATCTCAGAACTTATTCATCTTATAACTGGAAATTTGTATTCTTTGACAGCTTTCATTTCCCTCCCTGAATTTTCCACCCCCACCTCTTCTCCCCTTGCAACCACCAGTCTACTCTCTGTTTCTATGAGTTTGGGGGTTTTTTTAGGCTTCACATGTAAGTAAATCATATAATATCTCTGTGTGATTTATTTCACTTACATAATGTCCTCAAATTTCATCCATGCTGTTGAGAATGCAAGATGGTCTTCTTAAATAGTATTCCACTTTGCGGGTATATATATATGTATATATGTATTTATAATATTTTCTTTATCCATTTATTAGCATTGGATACTTAGGTTGTAGCCATGTCTTGGCTATTATAAGTAATGCTTTAATAAACATAAGGTGCAGATAACTCTTTGATATAGTGATTTCATTTCCTTCAGATATATTCCTAGAATTAGGATTACTGGATCATATGGTAGTTCATATGGTAGATCAGGGAGTCCACTATTTTTGCTTTTTTGTGGGACCTTCCACAATGGCTGTCCCATTTTGAATTCCCACCAGCAGTGCACAAGAGTTCCCTTTTCTCTACATCCTTCCCAGCATTAGTAATCTCTTGTCTTTTTGACTATAGTTATTCTAACAGGTGTGAGGTGATATCTCATTGTGGCTTTGTTTTGCATTTCTCTAATGAGTAGTGACATAGAACATATTTTTGTATGCCTGATTGTCATTTGGGTGTCCTCTATGGAAAAATATCTGTTAAGTTCTTCTGCCTACTTAAGAGAGTTTTTACATCTATATTCATGAGGGATACTCAAACAGAGTTTGAAATTACATTTTTCCTATAAACTTCTTCAAGCAATCTTGCAAAGTATCAGCTATCCATATGTTTAATAAATGAAGTATTTTAAGCCAAGAGAGTAATAAAGAAGACATTCTTTTTATCTCACTATTTGTCCTCTGGAGAAGGAATGATTTATTAAATACTATTTGGCTTTAATGTTTGAATTAATTTTCAAGATTGGCTTTAATGAGTGACTATAATATGGTAGATACAGCAGCACATTTTGAAAGTCAGAAAAAAATTTTCCATTTTTAACAGGAAAAATAAAAACTTGCCAACTTGAAGTGTTGAAAAAAATTGGCAGGGGATATTTAGAGTACATTACTTGCATCTTGAGATTCTAGGTAAGGTATAAAGAAATATGTAATATTTTAAAATTTCAAGATAATTGTCTCGGGTATCTCAAAATTATCTCATAATTAAGATATTTAAAGTTTTAAGCAATTGGAAGGTTTTTTTTTTTTTTTTTAAATTTTAAGTCTCCAAGTGGGTTTTTCCCCTAAAGATTTTATTTATTTATTTATTTGACGAAGAGAGAGAGCACAAGTCGTGGGAGCAGGGAATCCACTGTGGGGCTTGATCCCAAGACCCTGGGATCATGACCTCAGCCAAAGGCAGACACTTAACCGACTGATCCACCCAGGTGCCCCACCAAGCAGTTTCATAATGTTGGCTTCTCTAGTGTGTTAGAACCTGCGAAGAGGCATCTTTAAATTCTAAGAATTACAAATACTCTATCTTTGCAAAGAAAAGTAGAACCTAGAGTTTTCTCAGTGGAATGGCTGATTTTAAGAGTAGGTTAGGGCCAGTGCTCAATAAATTGATGTTAACAAGAACCCAGGAATCTGATTGAATGGGTTCACACTGGCAACCAGAGACTAACTGAGCACCAAAATAATTAAGTACAGTAATAAATTATAAATTATTATAAAACTAGTAATCGATGAGTCTGCAAGTAGTAAGGAAAGAGGCTCTTGCTTATAGTGGAAAGCTAAGAGCTGATTGGTAAAACTGAGGGAGAGCTATATTTGGAAAATCATCATGATGAAGATTAAATCAGGCAAAGATCATGTGTTGATACTAAATCTAGGGGCAATTTTGATGAGGAGAAGGATATTTGATTGACTTCAAATGTTTGTCTATTTGTTAAGTGGTAAGAGAGGGAAAAAAAATCCCAGTCATTATGCAGTAGAGAAATCAGGTAACAGCCTTGCTAGGTAATACAAGTTTTACAGAATGAAAGGACTGACTGATAGACTTAGTATGTCTCCATATGTGATACTCTGGTCCAGAATACCTGACTTCATCCTGACCACATCAGATAAGTGCAAAATGAGTAGTGTTTTATTAAGGGAAAGGAGGGAGGGAGGACTATGTTCTTTAAAGATGTCAATGTCAGGGTTGCCTGGGTGGCTCGGTGGGTTAGCGCCTCTGCCTTTGGCTTGGGTCGTGGTCCTGGAGTCCTGGGATCGAGCGCCGCTTCGGACTCTCTGCCCCACAGAGAGCCTGCTTCCTCCTCTCTCTCCCTGCCCGCCTCTCTGCCTACTTGTGATCTCTGTCAAATAAATAAATAAAATCTTAAAAAAAAGAAAAAAGATGTCAATGTCATAAAAGATGAAGAAAGGTTGTAGAGATACCACATTAAAAAATACTGAACAGGCATGACACCTAAATATACCTAACCCTAGACTCTTTCCTGTACCAGAGGAGAAAAACATATATCTTGTAAAGGACATTATTAATTCAAATGACAACATTAGAATATGAAGAGAGTAGATTAGATAAAAATATTATATCTATTTTTTATATAAATTGTATAAATTTATACAGCCAATACGCTCTGTTGTTATGCAAGAGAACATCCCTGAGTGGATTTCTTGGGAACTATACACTGAAATTTTATGGGTAAAGGGCCACAATGTATGTAACCTAGTGTCCAGTGATTCAGGAAAAATATTTGTGCATAGAGAGCACAGGTACAAGTAATAAAGCAAATAGGGTAAAATGTTAATAGTAGGTGAATTTAGGTAAAAGGTATAAAAGAGTTCTTTATGCTATTTTTGTATTTTTAACTTCGCGCAAATTTGAAAATTTCAAATAAGAATTTTTTTATTTAAAGGGAACTGAAGACACCTTTAATTCTAACACTTGCTGTTAGAATTTTAAAAAATAGGAAAACAAAAACTTAATTTGAAAATTTCAAATAAGAATTTTTTTATTTAAAGGGAACTGAAGACACCTTTAATTCTAACACTTGCTGTTAGAATTTTAAAAAATAGGAAAACAAAAACTTCCCAAGACATAATTTCAGTATTTAATAAACTAGTAGGAGATTGACTACTTTGAAAAATTAGTAATTGATGAATTGATAAAGTACTTGATGAGTCCTTATAAAGACATGATGGAGACTTAGGATGAAGGCATCAAAGTGAAAAACATGATGTAATTATCTTTCATGTCTATGATTCCTTTTCTCTGTGATGTTGGCAACTGGTATAACCACAGCTATGAGGAAAAGTTGTTGTAGTAAAGACAGAACAAAAGTAGCGATGAGTTTATTGATAATGTCCTAACTTATTGTTTCTATTTTTTAGGCATATTCAGGTGCTTAAATAAAAAGGAGCCAAACTATTATCCTTAGTTTCAGAATATTTTGAATTAGAGAATGACTTGTGTGATTATGAACTTTTACTGTTACTCATGAAAACAGTTGCCTGACCTCTGGTAGTACATGAACTATTCCATTCCTTTGTGTATGTCTTGCTTTGAGAGCTCCTTTTGCTTCTGTCCTGAGCTCTGTAGATTCATTAATCCTCTCAATCTATCCCAGTTTTCACAAGCTTACTGAAGTCTCTGGCAGCTGACCTATCAATGCCTTCCTTATTTATTTTCTCCTCTCTTTGACCCAGTCATAGCTCCTCTTAGTCAGGAGGAATTTTGACCAATTGAAACAGTTTAAAAATGTTTGAGAATGGGAATAAAAGGCACAGCATAGGGAATATAATCAATGATATTGTAATAGTGTTTTATGGTGACAGATGCTAGCTATACTTGTGGTGAGCGTAACATAATGTATAGAGATGGTGAATCACTATGTTGTATACCTGAAACTAATGTAGCATTATGCATCACCTATTCTCAAATTTCAAAATTCTAAAAAAGAAAAAGAATTATGAAAACAGAAAACATAAGTAAATACAAATAAAAATGCTTAACTAAACAAGTCACAACATCATGTGTTCTCCCTCTCTGAAGTAGACCTTCTCTATGATGAAACTGTTATCTTTCTGTGGTTTTGTTTATATTATTATGCTTGTATCAAATTCTTTATGGAAAGTGACAGGTTATAAGTAAATGAATAAAACTATTTTCAATGACTTCCTACTTCTACTTTCAGAATTGCTTAAGAGGGCTAGAATTCCTAGTAAACTATTAGGCTCTAATTACTTCTGCTTCTAAGAAACTACAGGATTCCAAGCCTTGAGACTTCTCTTGAACACCTTAAATCTTATTTCTTTACTACCAAAGGAATATATTTCTAGTGATAGAATTCCAAAAATGGCCATTAAAGGTGACTCTTTTTTCACTCGAATGACACCACAGAAGCGATTGTCAGATCTGTCAGTCTATATCCATTGATTAGTTTCTGCTGTATAAAGCATGAAAACTGAAATCAATCATTCCCATCAGACCGCCCCTTCCTCACCCCAGACTATTATTATGCACTTCAAAAAACAAACAAACCTAACCAGATGCCAGATACCTACACAATAATAAATGTGCAGGGGGACAGTGATAGGTACTAAATTTTACTAAAAACTTTCTTAGGCTAAACCCTGTGGATACAAGGTATCTCAGGTTTTTGTTTTGTTTTGTTTTTTAAAGATTTTATTTATTTATTTGACAGAGATAGAGAGAGGGAATACAAGCAAGGGGAGTGGGAGAGGGAGAAGCAGTCTTCCCGCTGAGCAGGAAGCCTGACATGATGCTCAATTGCAAGACCGTAGGATCATGACCTAAGCTGAAGGCAGATGCCTACTGACTGAGCCACCTAGGGGCCCCAATATCTCAGTTTCAAAAAAAGAAATGTGCAGATTCCTTTTTTTTTTTTTTTTTGAAAGTGCTGGTTCTTGCTTCAATATTATCATATCAGGGAAAAAAACCACACAAAACTATCACCTATTCTACTGACCCTTTTGGCCGAACAAGTAAAAATTATGTATTCGGATCCACATGAATCTGTAAATTAACATAACCTTTAAAGTTTCCTAGCTAGTGCAAATTTAAAATTCCGTAATATATAGTAAATACAATTTTGCTTTATATTACAAACGCAAACCATTTTTCTTTTGACATGCTGGTAGTAGTCATTTTTACAACACAAAGGACTTGACAATTTGAGTCACAGAATACTTTACAACTCTAGGCAAACATATTGCAAAAAGCAAATACTACATGTTTTGACACACCCTACAAAAATAAAAGTAATTCTGACTATAAAATTTTTATAAACATTAGCTACATTAAGGGTTCACAGCTGTTGCAGAAAACCTAAAAGTCCTTTAGGATCTTGTAATCTCACTATCAGACAACCTGCATTTTAAAACCCAAGCCGGTCTGATTTCTAATGAACATAACAAAGCACTGAACTTATCACCACCTACTTATGGGATCCATACACGCTGCCGGGTACTCAGTGTTTAGGCTGCTAAGCTGAAGGAGTTAGGAATGCACCCGGACAGCAAAGGATAGAACAAATCTAAAGACAGACATGGAGATAGGCTTTACTTCATATATTTCTTCCTGAGAATGTAGAATTTGTTATTATGCTTACGTCTGAACGACTTAAAATGGAACAGGAAAATATTATGGCAGATTCCTTTTAAAGAAAAAAATATTAGGGCCACCTGGGTGGCTCAGTTGGTTAAGCCTTCAGCTCATTGATGATCTCAGGAACCTAGGATCAAGCCCTGTGTGGAGCTCCATGCTCTAGTGAGGGGAGTCTGCTTTTCCCTCTTCTACCTCCCTACCCGTCCACTCATGCTCCCTCTCTCAGACAAATAAATAAAATCTTTAGAAAAAAAATACAGAAAAAAACATTGTCTCAGACCCATCCAATATTAAATTATTTTTATCATTGTTACTTAAATAGGTACAAATATAAAACAAAGTTTAACTTCCTTATGCTAATTTCCTTATGACCCAATGAAGTCATAAAGCCAAAATAAATTATAAATTTAATCACAAGAAAAGTACAAAACCAATGAAAGTTACATCACCATTACTCTGAAGGCAAAAACCACTGTTGAAACTAAATTGTTTTTTCCTAGTGAATATGACACTGCCCCATAATTCTTTGTCTTTCCTCCATGGTCAGCCCAAACAGGTAATGGTAAATTGTAGTGACCATACTGAACCTTACATTTGAGCAGCTTATATGCTGAGATATTTCACATAGTACATTATTCCTTTTGGTAATCTTAAAGTGTCTACAACCACTTCTCCTTAGGTGTTACAAAATTGACTGTTTTTATCCCATTCATTATAAAACGCGCAGTGATTTGATACAATATCATCACATAGTAAATTGCAAGAACAAGCAAACTTGTGTCCTCGTGCTTTTAAAATTAATTAGGAATCAGAATTAACTTTGAGAAACTTTTCGATATTCGTAAAGAAAGGATTCTTAATGAACTAATAATATAAGATATAGTAAAAATGTAAATAACAATAAATGTAATAAAGGATAATAGTAGTTAATTTCTGACTTAATAATACTATAAACCAATTCTCTGCAAGGAGCTTTATACATACTGACTCATTTAAACTTAATAATGACATTCTGTAGTATACTGTAGAATACTATTATCTTCACTGTTGAGAAAACTGAGGCATGGGGAGACTTACCCCAAGTTATCCGGGCAGAAGATGGCAGGGCTGAGATTCAAGTTTAGGTCTGTATGACTTCATCTTGAAGTCACTGCTGTCCCCAGTACTTTCAGGTAAGCACTGTGTCTTCATTCATAAATAATATATCCATGCAGTCTATATTCCTTGAGCTTGAATTCTAAGAAGGAAAGAAAAGACAGGCAATAAACAAGTAAACAAATATAAATGAACTAATTGTCATGCATTCTGTACAGGAAAGAACAAGATACAATGAAAGAGGACAATAAGGGACATAAAATAGGGGACAAAGGATCCATAGAGGCTTCTCTAAGAAAAGGCATTGATGCAGACACCTGAAGGATGAGAAGTCACTTGTGAAAGGCAAAGGCGAAGAATTATTCAGACCTAGCAATAGCTATGCCCTGAGGCAAGAAGGACACTGGTAGATCTGAAGTGAGATGACACCAGTGTGGTGGTGAATTATAATGGTATGAAATGAGGTTAGAGATGAATCAAGGATTAAGGCCCTTCTCTTAGAAGGGTGCAGTGCTTGAACAAGGAACCCAGTATTTTCATTTCATACTGGATCCTGCAAATTGTGTAGTGAGTTCTAATTGTGAGTTATAGGAAGGAAATTTGATGTTGTTATAAGTATAATGGGATGTCTTCAAAGTGTTTTATGCAAGGGTGCAACCTGAAGGCTCAAATGAATACACAGAGATTAAAACTCAGTGTGATAGTCATGGCCCAATATATAAATGTCCAGTTTCAAATGAGTACAGTCAGAGTTCAACTTGTTCAGGGGAGTATGTGGCTCAAATTGGATATCCCATAGGAGCAATACTAAGACTTTTTTATATGGCCAAGGCAGGTAACAGCCAACACTTTCCATAAGCATGTTTTAGAAGTCTTAATCAGTGGAGCCAAAGCTGCTTATTGAGAAAAATCTTAACTCTGCCTGCAGAACTTCTGCCTTAAAATCTAGGTGAAAGGGGCACCTGGGTGGCTCAGTGGGTTAAAGCTGCTGCCTTTGGCTCAGGTCATGATCCCAGGGTCCTAAGATCAAGTCCCGCATCTTTGCTCATCAGGGTGCCTGCTTCCCTTCCTCTCTCTGCCTGCCTCTCTGCCTACTTGTGATCTCTGTCTGTCAAATAATTAAATAAAATCTCTAAAAAAAAAAAATCTGGGTGAAAATATTGTTACGGCTCTATATAGTATTAGAAAATCCAAGAGTATGGATTTTTCCTTCACTTAGAAACGTGGAATATCTGTGCTCCTGGATCTTTCCAAAGATTCCAACCTTAATTGTCATGTACCAAAAGGTAGAAAATATAGCTGAAATAAGTGATTTGTAAGAGATAAAGTCTAAAGGAGCTGCTAGTTATCTACTCTATAGATAGAGATATATGAAAGTGTGTTCTTAGGAGTGTGCTATATTACCATATCTGAATCATGTTAGTCTGGTTCATTGCAGACATTCAGTAAATGTCAGTTGATTTGAAAATAACCTTAGCTCCTCCCAGAACAGCCTTCATGTAGTGAGCCTTTATTCTGTATCTATAAAATTATTATCAGAGTTATCATCTGTTACTCAAATGAAGTTTCCTATAATAATTTTTTGAAAAAGCTTCTCATGATGAGGAATTTCTCTTAGAAAAAATTTATATCTTTCAAGAGATTCATATAATTTCTTTTATCAGCAAAAAGTGATAGAATCCTTTATAACCATTTTGCTCTGACTCCATGGATGCTTAAAAATTTAGTCTTTTTTTTTTTTAAAGATTTTATTTATTTATTTGACAGAGAGAAATCACAAGTAGACGGAGAGGCAGGCAGAGAGAGAGAGGGAAGCAAGCTCTCTGCTGAGCAGAGAGCCCGATGCGGGACTCGATCCCAGGACTCCGAGATCATGACCTGAGCCGAAGGCAGCGGCTTAACCCACTGAGCCACCCAGGCGCCCCAAAAATTTAGTCTTTAATACAATAATATTTGCCTTTCTAAGCCTCCTAATAGGACTAGCTTATTTGCTTCTTTTTTTATTTGACCATTTAGAAATTTATGAAAAATATTCCATTTCACTGACAGTAAAGGGAATGCAAAAATAAATAAAAACAATTTTGCCCATCAAATTAACAAAATTTCAGAACTATTGAGTCATATTTTCAATACATATTAAATGGTACTATAAAGTGATCTTTTCTAGATCTATATATTCTGATATGGAACAATTGGCTACAAAACAAAACAAAAAGACCAAGGTGCAGAACCTGTATAGCATGGTCAGCTGTATACTGATGAAGCAGATCTATAGGGAAAAAAAAAAAAAAAGCTCTGATTCCTAGCATTTTTAGATTTCCATGGTGTAAAAATAGTCCTGCAATGACTTGTTTCAAGCTACCAACATGAAGTCACTGAGCACAGAGTTGGGAAGAGATGTATATTTTTGGTTCTCATGAACCACTAAGAGCTGACTCCAGCACACTGCTGAATAGCATAGTTCATGTATTAGGAACTGAAAAAAGTAAATGTAAAAAATCCTCATGATCTTAAGTAAAAAGACATTATATATTTACTGCACACATGTAATAGTAATTATTAAATATAATTATGTATATAGACAAACTTATGTGATCCCATTTTTATTTTAAAGATACAGACATGTAATTTTATGTGTATAGGGAGTAGTTGGAGGGAGAGAGAAGGGGAGAGGGAGAGGACTTGATTTCAGTAAGATCACATTACTCTATTTTGTTCTTTTTGATTTCTTTTTTTTAGTTTCAGTTTTTAATTTAAATTCTGGTTAGTTAACATGCAGTGTAATATTAGTTACAGGTGTAGAATTTAGTGATTCATCACTTCCATACAACCCAGTGCTCATCACAAGCGCCCTCCTTAACACCCATCCCCCATTTAACCCATCCTCCCACCCACCTCCTCCCAGCAACCCTCAGTTTATTCTCTGTAGTTAAGAGTCTTTTTTATGTTTTTCCTCTTTCTTTCCCCCCAATGTGTGCATTTGTTTTGTTTCTTAAATTCCACATATGAGTGAAATCATATGGCATTTGTCTTTCTCTGACTGAGTTAATGGACTTAGCCTAATACTCTCTAGCTCTACGCACATTATTGCAAATGGCAAGATTCCATTCTTTTTTATGAATGAGCAATATATTCGTGTGTGTGTGTGTGTACTACATCTTCTTCATCCATTCATCAGTTGATGGACATTTGGGCTCTCTCCATAATTTCGCTGTTGTTGATAATGCTGCTATAAACATCAGGGTGCAGATACCCATTTGAATCTGTATTTTTTTTTATCCTTTGGGTAAATACCTACTAGTGCAATTGCTGGATCATAGGGTAATTCTATTTTTGACTTTTTGAGGAGCCTTCACACAATTTTCCAGAGTCGCTGCACCAGTTTGCATTCCCACCAACACTGTAAGAGGATTTCCCTTTCTCTGCATCCTTGCCAACCTATGTTGTTTCCTGTGTTGTTAATTTTAGCCATTTTGACAGGTGTGAGGTGATGTCTCACTGTACTTTTGATTTGTAGTTGATGATGAGTGATGTTGAGCTTCTTTTCATGTGTCGGTTGGCTATCTGAACTTTTTGGAAAAGTTTCTATTCATGTCTTCTGTCCATTTCTTAACTGTATTATTTGTTGTTTGGGTGTTGAGTTTGATAAGTTCTTTATGGATTTCGGATACTAACCCTTTATCAGATATCAGATGAATAAATAAAGCAGGAAAATAACCTTGTTTTCAAAGAGCTTATAATATATTTAGAGAGATAAGCTTAACTTATATAGAATAGCAGTGAATGATAGAAGCAAATGGTATATAACCAAGGACTACAGTGTATAGTATAGGGCTGTGAGAGTTAAGAGGAAAAATAAATCAGAATATTCTTAATTTTAAGAAAGGTTATTTGGAAGAGATAGTTTGGGATTAGCTTTGAAGTTTGCTTTTTAAGTAAGTGAAAATCCTTTCAGGTAAGTGTAATGTCCTAAGCCTGGTAAGAGGTGAGAATGAAACTGGAGTTTTTAAAGGGGATTCACATACTGGGGAGAAGAGAAGAAAACTGTAAATATAGAATGGGCTGCTTAAATGGGGAGACCTTGGGAGTAGGGAGACCAGTTCAGAAACAGTTGGAACAAATCAGACTCTGAGGGACTAAATTGAATTAGTTCCATCCTGAAAGAAAGGTGATGTTGATTCTGAATATAAGGAAAAGGTAAAGAAGAATGAGTCAGAAATTATTGTGGAAGGCTGGCAGTATAATGATATCACAGAAACATTTGTAGGAGAAATTAATGCATTTTATATTTGATACAATAATTCTACATCTAATTGGAAATGTCTGTCTGATGCTGTATGGGTTGGATTGAATCCCCCAAAGAAGTCTTAATCCCTAGCACCTCAGAGTGTGACCATATTTGGAAATGGTGGAATTGCAAATGTAGCTAAGAAGAGATCATACTGGAGTAGCATAGGCCTTTAATCCAATATGACCAGTGTCCTTATAAGAAGAGAAGACACTGAGAATAAATGAAACAAGATGGGATTGGGAGGGAGACAAACCATAAGTGACTCTTAATCTCACAAAACAAACTGAGGGTTGCTGGGGGGAGGGGGTTTGGGAGAAGGGGGTGGTATTATGGACATTGGGGAGGGTATGTGTTTTGGTGAGTGCTGTGAAGTGTGTAAACCTGGTGATTCACAGACCTGTACCCCTGGGGATAAAAATATATGTTTATAAAAAATAAAAAATTATATTAAAAAAAAAAAAAGAAGAGAAGACACTGAGTCAGGGACACACAGAGAGAAAATGTCCATATGAGGATGGAGTGATGCATGTACAACCCAAGGACCCCCAAAGATTGTTAGCAAATAACAGAGGAAAGAAAAGGCAGGGAAGGATTCTCTACGGGTTTCATAGGAAGCATGGCCCTTCGAACATCTTAACTTCAAAGTTCTACCCTTCAAAATGAGAGGGAATAAATTAAGCCACCGAGTTTGTGGTACTTTGTTACGGCAGCCACAGGAAGCTAATGCAGATGCTGATGCTGATACTGTTCTTTGATTTTTCTTTGTTTTTTTTTTCTTTAAGATTTTATTAATTTATTTTTGAGAAAGAGAGAGAGAGAAAAAAACCATGAGCAAGCAGGGAAAAGGGGCAAAGGGAGAGAGAGAAGCGTGCTTGCTGCTGAGCAGGGAGCCCCATGCGGGACTCAATCCCAGGCCCTGGGATCATGATCTGAGCCTAAAGCAGATGCTTAACTGACTGAGCCACCCAGACACGCTGATCTTTCTTTTTAACCAGCCCCTTCCCTCAACTTTCTTTTTTGGAAAAATTTACAAATATGAAATGTAAATCGGTATATGCAGTCAAAAGTGGAGAGAGTAGTTCATTAAATTTTTTCATATCTGTGTAGTTATTAGTGATATTTATTCTCATCATCATTCCGAAATGGTATTTTCATACAGGCTAAATAAGTTCATTAGATTGTGCAGTGTTAGCTCATTGGAGTGTGTGCTCTGCATACACTTTTGGGAATAGTTAAAGATAGTATTATATCTTTTCAGCTTATCTGGTAATCTAAAATTCCATTGCCTACCTTTTCAAGAATATCGGATGTCAGAATGAAGTGGCAACTCAGCCATATAGATTAGGAAGAATACTGGGATCAAAAGGAAGCAAAGCAAGCATAGGTTTCAGAGCATCGGCTCAAATGCCTCAAGGACCTGCTATAATAAAAGAAAAATTTTAAAAAGGGAAGAGTAGTAAATTTTTGTCCCTGTCACTTTCTCCATAGAGGTCATGCGTAAGGACTTGTATGAATGCTTTTGTTTCCAGTGACAAACTCAGCATTTTAATTATTGAAATGACATCAAAGTTGTATTCATTTTGGACACTATTTCCTTTCTCCTTAATCTGCTCTCCTTTCTGGCTTGGTTTCTGATATATTTATATATGTAAGTTTTTCATGGGGAAATACTTCCTCTTTTTTTTTATTTTTAAATTTTATTTATTTATTTTTTTGACTTATAAGTTTTGGGAATCAATTAGACTACCAAATATTTTTCATAATTTGTAAAGTAAAACTGTCTTAAGTGTGTGTGAACATATGATTTTTGGCACTTGGACTGCCCAAGCCACAACTTTTCATTCTTTTTAAGTGAAATATAGACTTTGAGGCTCACTGACCTCTGAATACAAGTTCCTTTTCCCATTAGAGTATACACTGTCCATTTGGTTCCAGTGAAAAACTCTCCCTTGAAAATGTTGGTAAAGAGCAGTCCTCATTTCCCTAAAAAGTTAGTTCTTTTATCATTTGTGCAATCTGAGTGACTCTACATTTCTTCTGGTTCAGATGATTTCTAGAATTGGTATCTTGTGGCAGAATTAATCATAGCAAAAAGAAAATGTGCCAGTGTAGACAGTTGTAGGCTGAAAAGGAGCCAGAGAACTCAAATTTGTGTAGTTTGTTAATAATATACCTAAATTAATACTTAATTTAATATCCTTACTAATTTGATTAAAATGCCCAAAGATTTTAATATTCATTGTTAATAAGATGTTATAAGGCTTTTTAAGTGGGTGCTTAAAATTTCTTGATGCATTAGTTGTTTTCTATAAAATCTCAGTTGGCTGTAATCCCAGTTCACATTTGCCTTATTCTGATTCTTGTGTTTATTTTATTTTATTTTTTAATGAAGCAAAAAAGTGATTAATGGCTTATCTGGTTAAGAACATAAGGAAGATTTTGCTTAGAAAAAAAGTTTTTCTTTCTGAATTTCTGTACTTCATAGATTGAACCATATGAAATGATCATTTGTGTGGGTTAAAAGACAATTTCTTATGGTTCAACTTATTAATTAGTTTAAAATAATAGATTTTCTATGTAAGACTATAAGATATGAGCAATAAAATAATAAGTTTATCCCATTTATATGTCTTTTGGCATAATTAGAATGGATTTTTATATTTTAAAGGTAGCTTTTTTTCTTTTCAAAGATTTTACTTTTAAGTAATCTCTATACCCATGTGGGACTGGGACTCAGAAACCCTAGATCAAGAGTCACATGCTCCACCAATTGAGCCAGCCAGGTTCCCTGAAAGGTAGTATATTTTTTAAAAATTTCTGAAATTAATTAATTTCTTCAATTTACATTTTAAAAAGTTTTTACTTACTTGGGAGAGAAAGAGTGAGAGAGTAAGCACAGATGGGGGAGGGGCAAAGGGGGAGGGAGAAACAGAAGCAGACTCCCGCTGAGCAGGGAGCCCAACGATGTGGGGCTCCATCTCAGGACAAATAAAATAAAAAGTTGCACAACCCTGCTGAACTCTGTTATTTAAAAAAAAAAAAAAAAAAGAACTTCTACAGTTTATCACTGCATAAGTGGGTGGTTTTTCAGCTAGATTAGACTATATCAGACTTGAATTTTCATATGAAAACATCAACTTTTCCTAGTATTTGTAACAGATTTTTATTTTGTCTGCAACACAGAACACCTGCACAAATTACATTTCTTAGCAATGCCTCTCTTGGAGTTTTAGAAAAGGTTATCTGAAAGGCTATGTTAACCATTCATCCTTCTAGGATAACCTTTATCTTAAATCTAATTAGATTAGGGTCCCTGGAGACCAGTGAACCTGGCTCTATTAAGTTCACTGCAGTGTGGGACATTTGGCACATGGGAGGGAAAAAGGGGTGCTTGGCAGGGGCACCTAGCTCCCACCCCTGGAGGCACAGTATAGCTGAGGGGGTGGTGAAGTCTTGGGAAATAGCTTTCTTGCTGGCCACTTGCAAAGTGAGTAGACCCCGAGGGTCTGAAAAAGGGATAGACCCTCACCCCTGTATCCTTGGGGTCCCTGCCACCTTTCCTGGCTGGGCTGAGGTATGAGCACCAGTGTCGCTCTCTTTCTGCCTCCTTTACACTGCCTCCTAGGGGGTTCGGATTCAGGATTTGTTCCTAGTGTCCAAAACTTTGTATCTACAAATCTTGATAGAACATTTAACGCTTTTTGATGACAAACTTCAAAACTGCAAATATGAACAGAGAAAGAAAATTGAAACTCTCAAAGAAACAACAAATAGCATGGTAGAATCGATTAAACACTGCATTGTGTTGCAGCAGATTGCTAAAAGTACTATTAATTTTGCAGGTGCAACATATCAATCTAGTCCATGGGAACCTGTGATCAATACAATGCTTACCCTGAACCTGCTCAGTTGTGTGAGTGAGAGCCATGCCTGTCTTCCCTACCAGTTGGACCTGTATTAGCTACCTTGAGACATCATCAGACTACAACACCAAATAGTACATGCAGTGGGCACTTAAAACCAAGTAGCAGTTTGACTTATCTAAGCCATGTCAACTTGTCTCCAAAGTAATACAGCTTTCAAAGACCCAGTTTATAACAATGTGTTTCATTTCATTTTAATCCCAGCTCAATTTTCTTTCCTCTCTCCAATCCCTTCTTTCTTCCTTTCATATATTATTATACTAGGACTTGATGAAAATGATTCAGTTCCTAACCTGTTTTAACACAATTTAACACAGGGAGACATGCAGAGACATGCAAAGAAAACATTATTCTGCGTCCCTATGTAAAAACGTGATGATAAATTCTGTACATGATTTGTTAAGTTTGTTTCTCTTAGCACACAGACATGTTTACTGCTACTAACTAATAAGTATAATGGAAAACTAAAAATAAATAAGTTCTTTACTCATTTAGATCATTATTTTTCTTTTCTTTTTTAAAAGATTTTATTTATTTATTTGACAGAGAGAGATCACAGTAGGCAGAGAGGCAGGCAGGGGGGGGCAGGCTCCCTGCTGAGAAGAGAGCCTGATGAGGGGCTCGATCCCAGGATGTTGAGATCATGACCTGAGACGAAGGCAGAGGCTTAACCCACTGAGCCCCCCAGGTGCCCTTCATTATTTTTCTTATGTAACGAGAAGTTTGGAGGTAGCCAGTCCAAGGGCAGGTGTAGTGTCTTCTATATTCTGCTGTGCTATGCTTAGCATGATTCTTTCATTCTCTTTCTTGTTACTTTATACCCAGTATGGCTGCTACATTTCCAGGCATTACATTTACTTTCCAGGGAAGAAGAAGAATAAAAATCCTCATTTTTGTTGGGCTTTCTTCTGCTCCTTACAAAAAATGGAATTTTTGCATGAGGGACTTTTTGCTGTGTCTCATTGTCTAGAATTGTATTACATGCCTCAGAGTATTTTAGTTTTCTAATTACTATAGTAGAGGAAAGCAAGTGTACCAGGCATTGAAATGGGTTTTGAGTGATACTGAAAAAACAAATGATAAATCATTCAAGACTAATAAATTCTAGGCCAATTGCCTTGACCTTTGCATTCTAAAACCAGTTGTGTTTTGATTTGAATCTAAAAGAAATCCAGAAGAAGATGTTTGTGTAAATGACATTTCTGATAAAGTGTTAGTATCCAGAATCTACAAAGAACTTATCAAACTCAACTCCCAAAAAACAAATAACCCAATTAAGAAATGGGCAGGAGACATGAATGGACACTCTTCCAAAAAAGACTTCCAGATGGTTAAGGGACACATGAAAAGATGCTCAACATCACTCATCATCAAGGAAATAAAAATCAAAATTACAATGAGGTACCATCTCACACCTGTCAAAATGGTTAAAAATAACAACACAAGAAGTAACAGGTATTGGCAAAGATGTGGAGGAAGAGGAACCCTCTTGCACTGTTGGTGGGAATGCAAACTGGGTCAGCCAGTCTGTAGAATAGAACTACCCTATGATCCAGCAATTGCACTAGTAGGTATTTATCCAAAGGATACAAAAATAGAGATTTGAAGGGATATATGCACCATGCTGTTTATAGCAGCAATATCAACAAAAGCCAAATTATGGAGAGAGCCCAAATGTCCATTGACTGATGAATGGATAAGAAGATGTGGTGTGTATACCCAATGGAATATTACTCAGCCATCAAAAAACTGAAATCTTGGGGCACCTGGGTGGCTCAGTGGGTTAAGCTGCTGCCTTCGGCTCAGGTCATGATCTCAGAGTCCTGGGATCGAGCCCCACGTCGGGCTCTCTGCTCAGCAGGGAGCCTGCTTCCTCCTCTCTCTCTGCCTGCCTCTCTGCCTGCTTGTGATCTCTGTCTGTCAAATAAATAAATAAATAAAAATTATAAAAAAAAACTGAAATCTTACCATCTGCAATGACATGGTTGGAGCTAGAGTGTATTATGCTAAGTGGAATAAATCACTCAGAGAAAGACAAATACCATATGATCTCACTCACATGTGGAATTTAAGAAAGGAAACAGGTGAACATATGGGAAGGGGAAAAGGAAAAGGAGAGAGGGAAACAAGCCATAGGAGATTCTAAATGATAGAGAACAAACTGAGGGTTGATGGGGGGAGGTGGGTAGGGGATGGGCTAGACGGGTGATGGGTTTAAGGAGGGCACTTGTGATGAGCACTGAGTGTTGTGTGGTAGTGACGAATCCCTGAATTCTACTCCAAAAACAACCAATACTGCAGCTACCTAAAATATAAATTAAAAAAAAAAAGAAAACATAGTTTATGTAAGAAAATAAAAAGAAAGTAGAAATCAAACAGAAAAATAGAAGAAATCCAGTTATTGGTGAAATGCTAGGGTAAATAAGCAAAAGGAGTTTCTCTTTTTAAACATAAGACAGACAAATTGATATCTGATGACTGTATTTTCTATACAAAATGTGAAGTTAGAAGAAGGAGGCAGAACAGACATACTAGGACCAACTCTAAAAAGTTAAGACTTTAAGACTTTATTAAAGTCTTTCCTTTCTGGGCACCTGGTAGCTCAAATGGTTGAGCATCCAACTTTTGGTTTCCACTGAGGTCATGATCTCAATGTCATGAGACTGAGCCCCAGGTCAGGCTCTGTGCTCAGGGAGAAGTCTGCTTGAAACTCTCTCTCCCTTTCCCTTCGCCCTTCCCACTTGTGTGCACACACACTCTCTCTGCCACTGAGATAAATAAATAAATCTTGAAAAAAAAATCTCTTTTTAAAATAGCCCCCTAGGGGTGCCTGGGTAGCTCAGTGGGTCAAGCCTCTGCCTTCAGTTCAGGTGGTGATCTCAGGGTCCTGGGATCAAACCCCACCTTGGGCTCTCCGCTCAGCAGAGAGCCAGCTAACCCCTTTCTCTCTCTGCCTGTCTCTCTGCCTACTTGTAATCTCTGTCAAATGAATGAATAAAATCTAAAATAAGTAAATAAATAATTAAATAAATAATAGAGCCTTCTAAACATTCTGAATTTCATGACCTTAATGAAATTAGGTGTTTATCCTTTGGTTTTTTAAAAAAAAATTTTTGATATTTATTTATTTATTTATTGAGAAAGTAAGAAAGAGAGAGAGCATGTAAGCTCAGGGACCAGCAGAGGGAGAGAAAGAATCTGCAGCAGACTCTGCCTTAGCTGAGTGCTTGATCTCATGATTCTGAGAACATGACCTGAGCAGAAAACAAGAGTGGAAACTCAACCATCTGAGCCATCCAGGTGCCCAGAAGTAGAAATCCTGAATTGAGAAAGAGAATTTTGTGCAGTAGCATATGATATGGTATGATCATAAAGAGAATTTTATGTGACTGGTTATATATTGAGTCTTGCTTGATTAATGTATGTAATCTTGTCTGATTTATCTATAATAGTTGCAGGTTGATATGCTGGTGTTCCAGGGAGCAGGATTAATATGAAGAATGTTTGCTAGTGAGAACTTGTGGAATTTTATATATATGGGGGGAGGAAATGAATCAGGATTGGGCCAAAGGAAAAATAGGGCTTTGATGCAGTCTGAACACAGGCCTCAGCCAATCCATGAGGAGGCTATTTGAGCTGTTCCAATTTATGGTAAGGAGGCTAGATCTTTGTACTCTTTCACTCACCAGTCATTTGATGACAATTGTCCCCAGGAGGGGTGTGATCTTGGGCAAATTGATCTATACAACAGAGTAATTCCCAGAGAGGACTGACAGCAGTGGGGGGATAAATTTTTCAAACCTTTAGTTCACTGTTGTGACTGTGAGAAAAGTCAGATTTAACTTATCATTTTCATATTACCTTATAGTTTTTGGAAATGGTACCTACAGTAAATGCAATATCTACTGATAAATGTTCTCATTTAAGGATCTGGAGTTGGGCTGTTAAAGATGACTTATTCCAATTCAAGAAGAAGTGTTATTACTCTCTGTTACCATACAACATTATTACAGTATTATTATTTTTATTCCCTATGCTGTACTTTTCATTCCTGTGATTTTTTTATTTTATAACTGGACTTTTGCACCTCTTAATTTCCTTCACCTATTTCACCCATCCTCCCAATCCCTCTCCTCTGGCAACCACCAGTTTGTTCTGTCTATTTCTGATCCCATCTCTCTTTGCTTTTGTTTTTGTTCATTTGTTTTTTAGATCCCACATGTAAGTGACTCATATGGTATTTATCTTTCTGTGCCTAACTTATTTCAGTTAATATAATACCCTATAGGTCCATCCATGTTGTTGAAAATGGCAAGGTCCAATTCTTTTTTTATGACCAATATTCCATTGCATGTATATACCATATCTTCTTTAGTGATTCATATATTGATGGCTCCCATATTGTGGCTATTGTAAATAATGCTGCAAAAAATATAGGGTTACATATACCTTTTTGAATTAGTGTTTTTGTTTTGAGTAAATACCCAGTAGTGGAATTACTAGATCATATGGCACGTCTATTTTTTAAAAGATTTTATTTATTTATTTGACAGAGATCACAAGTAGGCAGAGAGGCAGGTTGGGGGGAGCGGGGGAAGCAGACTTCATGCTGAGCAGAGAGCCTGCTGCGGGGCTGGATCCCAGGACCCAGAGATCATGACCTGAGCCAAATGCAGAGGCTTAACCCACTGAGCCACCCAGGCGCCACTGGCATATGTATTTTTATTTTCTTGAGGAACCTCAGTACTGTTTTTCACAATTATTGCACCAATTTACATTTCTACCAGAGGTTCGTAAGGATTACTTTTTCAAAAAGTAAAGACAAAAGACAAAAACACTTGTTTTGTGTCTTTTTGATACTAGCTATTCTGGTTAGTGTGAGGTGGTATCTCACTGTGGTTTTGATTTGCGTTTCCCTGTGATTAGTGGTGTTAAGCATCATTTACAGGTCTGTTGGCCATCTGTACGTCCTCTTTGGAAAAATGTCTATTCAGGTCCTCTGCGCATGTCTAAGTTAGATTATTTGTTTGGACATTAAATTGTGTATATATATATATATATATACACATATATATATATATATAAAGTTCTTTATATATTTTGGATATAATACAAGTACAATACAAAGTATACTTTATATACTTTGGATAAGAGGTTAATATCCTCTTATCAGGTATTTCATTTGCAACTATTTTTTTTTTTTCCATTCAGTAGGTTGCTTTTTTGATTTGTCAGTGTTTTCCTTTGCTGCACAAAAGCTTTTCAGTTGGATGTAGTCCTAATAGTTTATTTTTGTTTTTGTTTCCCTTGCCTGAGGAGACATATCTGCAAATATGTTGCTAAGGATGATGAACAAGAGATTACTGTCTATGTTTTCTTTCAGGAGTTTTATGGTCTCAGGTCTCACATTTTATTCTTGAATCTCTTTTGAGTTTATTTTTGTGTTTGGTGTAAGACAGTTGTCCAGTTTCATTCTTTTAAACATAGCTGTCTAGTTCTACCAACACCATTTATTGAAGAGATTTTTCCCTATTTCATATTCTTGCCTTCTTTGTCATAGGTTAATTGACCCTATACATGTGAGTTTATTTCTGAGTGCTCTCTCCTGTTTTCATTGATCTTTGTTTCTATTTTGGTGCCAGTTTCATACTGTTTTGATTACGTTAGCTTTGTTGTATATCTTAAAATCTGGTACTGTGATGCCTCTAGCTTTGTTCTTCTTTTACAAGATTGCTTTTGCTATTCAAGGTCTTTTGTGGTTCCATACAAACTAGTGTTATTTATTCTGATTCCGTGAAAAACACTATTGGTGATTTGATAGGAATTGCATTGAATCTGTAGATGGCTGTGGGTAGTATGGACATTATAACAATGTTATTTATTTCAATCTATGAGCATGATATATTGATGTATCTTTCCATTTATTTCTGTTTCATCAGTTTCTTTCATCATTGTCTTACAGTTTTCAGAGTGCAGGTCTTTCACCTCCTTGGTTAAATTTATTCCTAGGTGTTTTATTTTATTTTTGGGGGTGCAGTTGTAAATAGGATTATTTTCTTAATTTCTCTTTCTGCTACTTCATTATGTAGAAAAACACCCAATTTCTGTATGTTTTTTATCCTGTAACTTTACTACATTCATTTGTTAGTACTAGTGTCTCACTTCTATGATTATCTTTGTAATATTTGAAGGACTCTGATGTCACACATTATTCTCTGTCCCCTTGTCCTGGCTCATATATTAGTTGGCCCCTAATTAATTAATTAATTGATTGATTAAAGTTATGTCTACACCTAACTTGGGACTTGAACTCCCAACCCTGAAATCAAGAGTTACATGTTCCTCTGACCGAGCCAGCCAGGTGCCCTGTTCATTGGCTTATATTAAAAGAGTATCCCCATACTCCCACTTATTTCTCTTGGAATGGAAGCTTAGAAAGGAGAGAATCTGTCTTGGTTGCTTTCCATGCCCTTTGGATAAACTTTTGCAATTTATTTTCTTTCATTTCTTTCCTCTCAAAGTTATCAGAAACCACAATATTTATAGAATAGAGCAGCTATAAGACTGGACATAGTAGAGGATCAAAGGACAACTCTGGAACTTGTATTAACTGTAAGAATAGCAGTATGATGTAATGAATTTTGACTTTACTGATTTAACACTTAGAATAATTTACATTTAAAATTTATGCCCAATTTGTGAGAATATGGGATCATTAGGAGAATAGGTTTAGGAGAATGGATTTTGATTAAAGTAGACTATAGTGGACATACTAGTTATATAAGAGTCTCACATATCCTATATAGCAGAGAATCTCTTATATAACAGAGTCATAGTTTTTGGAGTATAAATCTACAAGGCCAAAAAAATCAATAGAGGTTGACAATACATTTTACTCAGCTGACAAAGGTGTTGTGACTAACTTCTTGGTTCATATACTCTTGGTCTGAATCATTGATAGATTTGGTAGAATTTTTATATTAAGTGTTTTCTTCTCTCTTTCACTTTTTCCTCCTTCCTTTTATCTATTTTAAGACATAATCAGAAAATGAAAAGATAGAAATGGTACTTGTAAGCCTGCCAAACTTTTTAACATTACCATTACTAAGTTAATTGATGTAGTGTTCTTAGAATAATAATTCTCACTTCTACCTTTATGTAACACTACATGTTTTGGATCCCTTTGTCTCTGGGGAGATTGCATTTACCAGGTTAGCTGTGTTTTTTTTTGTAGGTTAGTTTAAGAAACAAGTTTATCTGACATCTGATAAAATGATTGGGTTTAAACCTGGAACAAATGGATTTTTGTTTTTTAAGTTTAGTTGATCACTCCATGCATCAACTACGATGTGCCATCAAAAGTTTTATCTGATGACCATAAAATTCAAAAACAGAACCAGAATTGTATCTGCTAACAATTAATTATATAGAAATTAATTATGTAGAAATTAATTATATAGAAACCCTCATTCCCTGAAACTATACATGTATTGTATGAAATCTCTGAACTGTTAAAGAGTCTGTACCTAAGTGAAACAATTAGCAGGTGAAGACACTGTTGTGTAGTATAGTCTGATAACTTTTATTTTACCTTGTAGAAAGAAATTATATCCCATGCTTCTCTAATTCATAATTGAGCTAATTTTTTAAATGATTTTTTACAATTTATGTGAGAGAATGAGAGAGCAAGCACAAGCCAGGGAGAAGGGGCAGTGGGAGCGGGAAAAGCAGACCCCTCACTGAATAGGGAGCCTGATGCTCCTTCCGAAGGACTTCATTATCATGACCTGAGCCAAAGCCAGAGGATTAGCCAGCTGAGCCACCCAGGCATCCCAGAGCTAATTTTATATTTAAAAAAAAAAAATCATCTGAAAAAAGACACCCTAAATATGGTCCTTTAAATAAAGGAGCCCTTAGAAATTCTGTTTCAAATAATTTAATATTGCTGTGTTCAGTTGTTATGGAGAAGAATTTTCCATTAAAAATTTACCTATTTGCAAAATAATGTTTACATAGTGGGTTTCAACTTATAGAGCACTTTGGCATATTTTCTGGTAATTATTATAGTAGTTCTATGAAATGATTAAGACAGTTATATTATTGTCCCTAACTTATAGATGAGTGATCCGAGGCATATAAGTAACAAATGGTAGATCTCTTCTCTCCTGTGAGTGATCTTTCTATGACATCATAGTATTTACTGCGGATGATCAGGTTTTTTTATTTCAATAGAAGTTAAGCAGAATTTTTCTCTGTCTCTGCCTTAAGCAAGCAAAAGCCCTTTTTGGAAGACAGGAATAGGTGTTATAGTTTAGATATTAGATAAAGATTAGATCTTTATCAGGCTGGCAAGAACTATAAATTGGTAAGGTGATCTGATCTGGGAAGCATATCTATGGTAAGCAGACTGTATCATTAACCAAGTCCAGTTTTCTTAAGTAGGAAATTAACAAGGAAGCAAGAAAGCTTTACTGACGTTGGCAATACCAGGGCTAAATTTCAAAACGCCAGGGAGCATACCCTCATTGTACTCTCTATGAATGTTATCCTCTGGAGTTATGCAATATGGCGGTGCTTTATGATATATTAGGAATACTGAAAGAGAGCAGTTCTTCAGTGAAGAATCTCTGAAGACTGAGGCCTTTTATTCTGGCTAACTGTGATAATCAGTAAGTCATTTTCCCAGACAGAATCTTTTGGTCTTAAAAGTCTGAGGTCAACTTTCACAGCTGTAGTTTCTCCAGGGAAAAATTATCCTTATACTTAGCCAAAAGCCTTTGACATCAATATTTGAAGAGAGAGAAAGAACCATGTCCTTCAGTCAAATGGAGGATATCAATGCGCCTTAACAAACACAGAAAGGTTGGCTTCTTAGATGGTGAACTGTGTTTGGCAAGGTGACGGGCACTCAGAACACCAGACTCCTTATCATATCTTTATGTGATTTTTGTACTCCAGTTTTTCTAAATTCAAAATAGACCATAAAGGTAGCTCACAATTGGCTCTGAAAATTTCCAGTTATAGCTTAGATCAAGTTAAAATATCCTGGGGTGATTTTTAAATGATTCATAGGTACAAGATTTTCACAATGTTAACATTTCTATTTGACACAGAAATCATTCTTTTTGAAGTTGATGATTTATTTTGATTTGAAATTACAAATCCCAAAGATAATTTTCTTACCATGAACATTGTATTGTTTGGCAGGTGGCTTTCCCTAAAGATTACTTAAAAGTCTCTTATCCTTAATTGAATATGTTACAGCATAGAAGTCCACTAAGAAATGCTTCCAAAAATTATTTGCATTTTGTGCATTATGTTTAATCCCCTTTTAGATTTGATGAAAGGAGTCAATAATAAAATAAGCTCAAATGCATTTTCAAGATGTTAAAACACCCACTGCCAAAAAGAAGAATAAGTATCGGTCTGAAATGAAATAAGAATAAACTTTACTTTTTTTTACCTGAATGTATCACTTTGGGGGGAAAAGATGAGGATTTTAAAAATTCATATTAGTGCTAAAATTTTCTTTTACTTTGCTAGTGTTAACTTGAAAATTTGCCAGAATAACATTTGCAGTGTAGGCAAGGGATATGTAACTTTCCAAGCATGAAAGAGTTTGTTATGATGAGCACTGAGTAATATATAGAACTATTGAATTACTATATTAAATACCCGAAACTAACATAACACTTTATACTAACTATACTGGAATTAAAATTTAAAAATTGAAAAAAAAAAGAATCTGGAGCTCATCCTACAACATGTTTCCCATTGATTAAGTCATTTTACTATTTTATATTGACTTAAATATAGAAAAATAGGCATACCAGCTTTTGAAGCAGTGTATGTTTATATTAGTAACATATTAATCTCTATTTTTCTCCAAAAAGATGGAGAGTTAGGGATTTCATTTACATGAGAATAATAATATTTTAATCCATGATTTAGTATGCATTTATAGAGCTAGACTATAATTAGTACTCAACATGAAAATTACTTTGAATATAATTTAATACATGATGAATCAGAAATTCTGGCAGGCTCTTGCCTTGACTTGGGTACATCTTTATGAAATACCATGGAAAGTTGCTGGTTGTTTTAATTTTACCTTATGAGTTTTGAACAAACTGGGGTTTATAATGTATTCCTTCTACATTCTTTGATGCCAAATTTACAGAAAAAATTCTTTTTATTCAGTGTAATTTAAAACTTCCTTTTTAAAAAAACTTCTCTACTGAAATAGGATAGTGTTATTTGGTTTTAAAATCACATTCATAAGAGACTTCTTTCCTGGAGTGAAAATTGTAGACTGAGTTCTCTTTGTGTCCCCCCACCCCCCAAGCCCCGGCACTGAAGGCAAAAATCTCTTCTGAAGTCAATAAAAGGTTACCAAGAGAGGAGAAATTGTGATTGGAAGAATGAGCTTAGTAATTCCTGCTGTTATGGCAACTGTCATCTGAAACAGAGGGAGTACTCTTCAAGCTCTATTTTTCATCATTGAATTAATATAATAAGTATTTATAGAATATGATTTTGAGCTGTCTTTACTTTTCTAGATTTATATTTTGGTTTTTAAGGAAATAGTCTCAGAATAGTACTTAGCCTTGGATAATTTTTTTTTTTTTTTGGATGACAGATAATATTTACTGATAGAATTCTCTCTGGGTTAAAAAAAACAATGAAATTAAGTTATTTTATTAATTTTGACTTGTTAATTTATTAAATTCATTAAGTACTTTTCTGTTCATTTGGAATATTTCATTTGGCTTTCCTGGCAATGCTGTGAAATTGGGAGCCAGTGTGGGAAAATTATGGCACAGTGTGAGGACTTGCCAAAGAGATTATAATTAGTTACTGGTGGCAGCAGAACTAGAAGTCAGATGTCCTCACAGGCTAACTTCCTGTTCTCCTCAGCCAACCACAGTCCCCTGTTGATCACTATGCAACCAAGTTTTAATGTTAGAAAAATGAATTCTTCCAAAAACCTACCAGAATGATTCCTTTAGATACACTAGCATTTCATCATACAAAGCAGTTTTTGGTGTGATTGATAAATACAAAATTACCATGGTAAAAATAATTTTTACTCAAAAAGATAGAGAATGGAAATAAGGTGATACATTGGGTTAAGGCACCAATTTCTAGCCCAACTGACTTAGATCTTTATCCTGGCATCAATTTGATGGCACCTCCTAGTCCCTCATGGACTTTATTTCCACATCAGACAAAACCACTGAATGGTTTTGTGCAGTCTGGCAGGATTGTTAGTTGCAGTGGTGTAGAAACGGAAACAATTTGGGAGTTGTAGGTTGAAACTGAGGTGCCTGGTTGTATGAAGTGGTATTGGTACTGAACTTTGAGTACCAAATTTATGTGTATATTTAAAACAATTTTTTTAAGGTAGATGATAGTAGCTATTTGAGTGTCTTTGGAATACTGAGACATTCAGCATAATTGTACATCTTATAAAGAGGAATTTTGGAGTAGAATGGGTTATAAATTCACTGCAAATTTAGAATCCAAACAAAACTCATTTCATGTTTGTATAAACTATTTTAAGCCATCTTGTTCTTACTAAATTTTTTAACCTCTAGCCTGTAGTCTTTGTTTTTAAGGCCAAGTTCCCCTCTTTCATTAAGAAATTTATTTTCATAGGCCAACTGAATCACTTCTAGATTGTCCCAAAAGAGTTGATGCCACTCTATTTGGTTGAATACATTATAATCTTCATCTGCAAATCATCACTGAGGATTAACAGAATTCACTAAGTTCTTAGAAGGGCTTACATGGTAGAGGAGATAATGACACGTAACAAAAGCTCACTTTAAAAGGGTATTAGATGAGCAAAAGTAAACAATTAAAAAAATACATAATGTCTTAGAAAAAAGATATATCATTAAGGGTATATTTTTAGCAACTTTAATATATGAAATAAATAAGTTTGGAATTTTTTCAAGGTCATATTCTCTTCCTGCTCTGAACTCTAACAACATTCACTATTATCTTAGGTCTCTGGGTTAAAGGACTACAACACAGTGCTTTGTAATGGTAAACTCTCACTGTATGAATAAAATAAGGAAACTGCTTCTGACTTACAAATGTAATATTGCCTTAAAATCTGCAATTTCATTAATTTTTTTACAAAGTCATCTTGTCTAATTTTTGTTCAAGTGATTATGACACATGGAGTAGTTTTATAGAAAAATTTGAATGCAGTAAATTCTATTAATTATGCCTTTATTTAAGATTCTCCTCTTTTACCTTCACCCCTACCGTATCCCTTAGCAAACTCCATGCCAAACCTACTTAGTGAGTCCTAATCTGCAGTAGAAGCTATCTCATTAGAAATCTTTTCTCCCCTTAAGAGTATGTGATGTCTTCATTTAAAATATAAAGCTGGGGTGCCTGGGTGGCTCAGTCCTTTAAGCATCTGCCTTTGGCTCAGGTCATGACCTTAGTCAACATCCTGGGATCAAGCACCACAAGCCGCAATTTGGGCTCCCTGCTCAACAGGGGGTCTGCTTCTCTGTCTCCCACTGCTTGTGCATGCTCTCTCTCTCTCTCAGATGAATAAACAAAATCTTTAAATAAATAAAATAGGAGTGCCTGGGTGGCTCAGTTAGGTAAGTGTCTGCCTTCATCTCAGGTCATGATCTCAGTATCCTGGGATTGAGCCCATGTCTGACTCTCTGTTCAGCATGGGAGTCTGCTTCTCCTTCTCCCACTGTCCCTCCTCCCTCTCATTCTCTTTGTTTCAAATAAGTCAATAAGATCTTTAAACAAAAATAAATTAAGGGCACCTGTGTGGCTCAGTGGGCTAAGCCGCTGCCTTCGGCTCAGGACATGATCTCAGGGTCCTGGGATCGAGTCCCACATCGGGCAGGGAGCCTGCTTCCCTTCCTCTCTCTCTGCCTGCCTCTCTGCCTACTTGTGATCTCTGTCAAATAAATAAATAAAAATCTTTTTAAAAAATTAAAAATAAAATATAAAGCTAAATTGGGACATCTGGATGTCTCAGTGAGTAGATCATGTTACTCTTGATCTCTGTTTTGTGAGTTCAAGCCCCATGGTGGTTATAGAGCTTACTTTTAAGTACAAAGCTAAATAAAAGTGCGTTGAGACATGGAAGGAAAGCAGCTATAGGAAGGCTGAACACCTTCAATGTTCATTCTCCAAAGCACACAATTTTAACATATCCTAAAACTTCAGGGAGCAGCTGCATCAATATTTGGTTGGAACTTAAAATCCCTAATAAATTGCAATTTCCCAGCAAGATAGAAGTTGAGTAAGTGATAAATGTTATTATGGTGTCATTGGCTTGAACTAATTTGAAGAGGGGGTCCTTGAAAGTGATAAAAATGCATATAAATAAAAGATACTAAATGCTAAACAAGAAAGGTATGAAATATTGTCCCTAGGAAAAGAACTGAAAAACGGGTCTTTAGGGCTAGCCAGCTGCCCACTGGGTCTGGGAGGTGGGGTCCTATTGTTTACTTGTCACTTTCATATTGCATGCCTCCCGTTCTTATGAAATATGCTTTTGAAATAAACAAAGGGAAAAGAATAGCAGTCCTCATTTGACATAATTGTAGAGAGGTTTGAGGACATGTCACAACCAAGAACAGAATGCAGTTCTCCTACTTGCTGAGATCAGCGCTCTTTTGAGGATAACTAGTTAGCTAGAGGTCAAAAGAAATGTTTTATTTTAAAGATAGAATATTTGAAACCAAGGGGGGGAAGGGAAAGTATTTGCAACAGAGAATATTTCTTTTTCTTTATTAACATGTAATGTATTATTTGCTCCGGGGGTACAGGTCTCTGAATTGTCAGGCTTACACATGTCACAGCACTCACCATAGCACATATCCCTGCATAACCCAACCACCCTCTCCCTCCCGCCTCAATCTCCCAGGAACCCTCAGTTTGTTTCGTGAGATGAAAAGTCTCTTATGGTTTGTCTCTCTTCCAATACCATCTTGTTTCATTTTTTCCCTCCCTACTGCTCATGAACGTCTGCCCTGCCTCTCAAATTCCTCCTATCAGAGAGATCATATGATAATTATCTTTCTCTGATTGACTTATTTCACTTAACCTAATACCCTCTAGTTCTATCCATGTCGTTGCAAATGGCAAGATTTGGGGGGGGGGTGATGGCTGCATAGTATTCCATTGTGTATATATACGACATCTTCCTTATCCATTCCTCTGTTCATGGATATCTATAGCTTCTTTTCATAGTTTGGCTATTGTGGATATTGCTGCTATAAATGTTTGGGTGCATGTGCCCCTTTGAATCCCTACATTTGTATCTTTTTTTTTTTTTTTAAGATTTTACTTATTTATGTATTTGACAGGGTGATAGAGAATACAAGTAGGCAGAGAAGTAGGCAGATTGAGAGGGAGAAGAAGGCTCCTCACTGAGCAGGGAGCCTGATGTGTAGACTTGATCCCAGGACCCTGGGATCATGACCTGACCCAAAGGCAGGCACTTAACTGACTGAGCCACCCAGGCACCATCCTGCATTTGTATCATTGAGGAAAATACCCAGTATTCTATTTTCAACTTTTTGAGGAACCTCCATACTGTTTTCCAAAGTGACAGCACCAGCTTGCATTCCCACCAACAGTATAGAAGGGCTCTCCTTTCTCCACATCCTAGCCAACATCTGCCATTTTCCTGACTTGTTAATTTTAGCCACTTTCACTGGTGTGAGGTGGTATCTTACTATGGTTTCAATTTGTATTTCCCCAATGCCCAGTGACATGGAGCAGTTTCTCATGTGTCTGTTGGCCATTTGGATGTCTTCTTTGCCGAAATGTCTGTTCATGTCTTCTGCCTGTTTCTTGATTGATTATTTGTTCTTTGGGTTTGAGTTTGATAAGTTCTTTTTAGATTTTGGATACTAGCACTTTATCTGATATGTCATTTGTGAATATCTTTGTCAGTTGTCTTTTGGTTTTGTTGACTGTTTCCTTTGCTGTGCAAAAGCTTTAGATATTGATGAAGTCCCAATAGTTCATTTTTGTCCTTGCTTCCCTTGCCTTTGGCATTGTTTCTAGGAAGAAGTTACTGCATCTGAGGTCAAAGACATTGCTGCCTGTGATCTCAAGGATTTTGATGGATTCCTGTCTCACCCTGAGGTCTTTCATCCATCTTGAGTCTACTTTTGTGTGTGGTGTAAGCGAATGGTCCAGTTTCATTCTTCTGCATGTGGCTGTCCAATTTTTCAAACACCATTTGTTGAAGAGACTGTCTTTTTTTCCACTGGACATTCTTTCCTGCTTTGTCGAAGATTAGTTGACTACAGAGTTGAGGTTCCATTTCTGGGCTCTCTATTCTGTTCCATTGACCCGTGTGTCTGTTTTTGTGCCAGTACCATATTGTCTTGATGATTACAGCTTTATAATAGAGCTTGATGTCTGGAATTGTGATGCTGTCAGCTTTGTTTTTCTTTTTCAACTTTCCTGTGGCTATTCAAGGTCTTTTCTGGTTCCAAATAATTTTAGGATTATTTGTTCCGTTTCTTTGAAAAAAAAAAAAAAAAGGATGGTATTTTGATAGGGGTTGCATTAATTGTGTAGATCGCTTCAGGTAGCATAGACATTTTCACAGTATTTGTTCTTCCAATCCAGGAGCATGGAACATTTTTCCATTTTTTTGTGTCTTCCTCAATTTCTTTCATGGGTACTTTATAGTTTTCTGAGTACAGATTCTTTGCCTCTTTGGTTAGGTTTATTCCTAGGTATGTTATGGTTTTGGGGTGCAATTGTAAATGGGATCGACTCCTTAATTTCTCTTTCTTCTGTCTTGGTGTTGGTGTATAGAAATGCAAATGATTTCTGTGCATTGATCTTATATCCTGACACTTTACTGAATTCCTGTACGAATTCTAGCAGTTTTGGAGTGGAGTCTTTGGGTTGTCCACATAAAGTATTATTATCATCTGCAAAGAGTGAGAGTTTGACTTCTTCTTTGCCAATTTGGATGCCTTTTATTTCTTTTTGTTGTCTGATTGCTGAGGCTAGGACTTCTAGTACTATGTTGAATAGCAGTAGTGATAGTGGACATCCTTGCTATTTCTGATCTTAGGGAAATCTCTCAGTTTTTCTCCATTTGAGAATGATATTCTCTGTGGGTTTTTCATAGATGGGTTTTTCTTTGATGATATTGAGGTATGTACTCTCTGTGCCTACACACTGAAGAGTTGTGATCAAGAAAAGATGCTGTACTTAATCAAAGGCTTTTTCTACATCTATTGAGAGTATCATTTGGTTCTTGTTCTTTCTTTTACTAATGTGTACTGTATCACATTAGTTGATTTGGAGATGTTGAACCATCTGCATCCTCTTGCAGCCCAGGAATAAATCCCACTTGGTCATGGTGAATAATCCTTTTAATGTACGGTTGGATCCTATTGGCTAGTATTTTGGTGAGAATTTTCGCATCTGTGTTCATCAAGGATATTGCTCTATAATTCTTTCTGATGGGGTCTTTGTCTGGTTTTAGGATCCAGGTAATTTTGGCCTCATAAAATGAGTTTGGAAGTTTTCCTTCCATTTCTATATTTTGGAACAGTTTCAGAATAGGTATTAATTCTTCTTTAAGTTCCTCTCGGAATCCATCTGACCCTGGGCTCTTGTTTGTTGGGAGTTTTTTGATGACTGCTTCAGTTTCCTTACTGGTTATGGGTCTGTCCAAGTTTTCTATTTCTTCCTGGTTCAGTTTTGGTGGTTTATATGTCTCTAGGAATGCATCCATTTCTTCCAGATTGTCAAATTTGCTGTGTATACTTGCTTATAATATGTTCTTATAATTCTTTGTATTTCTTTGGTATTGGTTGTGATCTCTCCTCTTTCTTTCATGATTTTATTAATTTGGGTCATTTCTCCTTTCTTTTTGATAAGTCTGGCTAGGGGTTTATCAGTCTTCTTAATTCTTTCTAAGAACCAACTCCTAGTTTCCTTGATCTATTCTCCTGTTTATTTGGTTTCTATTTCATTGATTTCTGCTCTGATGTTTATTATTTCTCTTCTCCTGCTGGATTCAGGCTTTCTTTGCTGTTCTTGCTCCAGGTCCTTTAGGTGTAGAGTTAGGTTGTGTACTTGAGACCTTTCTTGTTTCTTGAGAAAGGCTTGTACTGCTATATACTTTCCTCTCAGGTCCGCCTATTCTGTGTCCCAAAGATTTTGAACAGTTGTATTTTCATTTTCATCTGTTTCCATGAAATTTTTTACATTTTTCTTTAATTTCCTGGCTGACCCATTCATTCTTTAGTTGGATGCTCTTTAGGCTCCATGTATTTCAGTTCTTTCCAACTTTCCTCTTGTGATTGAGTTATACTTTCAAAGCATTGTAGTCTGAAAATATGTAGGGAATGATTCCAGTCTTGTGGTACTGTTTGAGTCCTGATTTGTGATCCAGGATGTGATCTATTCTGGCAAATATTCCATGTGCACTAGAGAAGAAAGTGTATTCTGTATTTTTGCGATGGAATGTTCTAAATATATCTGTGATGTTCAGTGTGTCATTTATTTTTTTTTAAAATATTTTATTTATTTATTTGACAGAGAGAGATCACAAGTAGATGGAGAGGCAGGCAGAGAGAGAGAGAGGGGAGCAGGCTCCCTGCCGAGCAGAGAGCCCAATGCGGGACTCGATCCCAGGACCCTGAGATCATGACCTGAGCCGAAGGCAGCGGTTTAACCCACTGAGCCTCCCAGGCACCCCTCAGTGTGTCATTTAAAGCCTTTATTTTCCTGTTGATTTTTTGCTTAGATGATCTGTCCATTTCAGTGAGGGGGGTGTTAAAGTTCCCTACTATTATTTTATTATTGTCGATGTGTTTCTTTGATTTTGTTATTAATTGGTTTATATAATTGGCTGCTCCCATGTTAGGGGCATAGATATTTACAATTGTCAGATCTTCTTGTTGCACAGACCCTTTGAGTATGATATAGTATTCTTCCTCATCTCTTATTATAGTCTTTGGCTTTTTTTTTTTAATATTTTATTTATTTATTTGACAGAAATCACAAGTACTTGGAGAGGCAGGCAGGCAGAGAGAGAGAGAGGGAAGCAGGCTCCCTGCTGAGAAGAGAGCCCGATGTGGGACTCAATCCCAGGACCTTGAGATCATGACCTGAGCCGAAGGCAGCGGCTTAACCCACTGAGCCACCCAGGCGCCCCAGTCTTTGGCTTTAAATCTAATTTATCTGATCTACGAATTGCCACCCCAGCCTTCTTTTGAGTTCCATTGGGTCTAAAATGAATTTCTTGTAGACAGCATATTGATGGGTCTTGTTTTTTTATCCATGCTGATACCCTGTGTCTTTTGATTGGGGCATTTAGCCCATTTACGTTTAGGGTAACTTTTGAAAGATATGAATTTAGTGTCATTGTATTGCCTGCAAGGGGACTGTTAACTGTATATTGTCTCTGTTCCTTTTTGATCTGTTACTTTTAGGCTCTCTCTTTGCTTAGAGGACTCCTTTTAATATTTCCTGTAGGGCTGGTTTGATGTTTACAAATTCTTTTAATTTTTGTTTGTCCTGGAAGCTTATTATCTCTCCTATTCTCAATGACAGCCTCGCTGGATATAGTATTCTTGGCTGCATATTTTTCTCATTTAATGCTCTGAATATATCATGCCCATCCTTTCTGACCTGCCAAGTCGCTGTGAATAGGTCTGCTGCCAATCTCATATTTCTACTGTTGTATGTTACAGATCTCTTGTCCAAGCTCCTTTCAGGATTTTCTTGTTGTCACCGAGACTTATAAGTTTTGCTATTAGGTGACAGGGTGTGGACCTATTTTTATTGATTTGGAGGGGGTTTCTCTGTGTCTCCTGGATTTTGATGCTTGTTCCCTTTGCCCAATTAGGGAAATTCTCTGCTATAATTTGCTCCAGCATACCTTTCCCTTCCCCTTTCTTTTTCCAGGATCCCAATTATTCTAATATTGTTTCATCTATGGTATCACCTATCTTTTGAATTCTCCCCTCATGGTCTAGTAGTTGCTTGTCTCTCTTTTGCTCAACATTTTTATTCTCCATCATTTGGTTCTATATCACTAATTCTCTCTTCTGCCTCATTTATCCTTGCAGTAAGAGCCTCCACTTTTTTATTACACCTCATTAATAGCTTTTTAAATTTCAACTTGGTTAGATTTTAGTTCTTTTATTTCTCCAGGAATGGCTTTTATTTCTCCAGAAAAGGATTCTCTAGCATCTTCCATGCTTTTTTTTTGAGCCCAGCTAGAACCTTAATAATCATTCTGATCTCTAGTTCTGACATCTTACTAATGTCCATATTGATGAGGTCCTAGCTGTTGGTACTGCCTCTTGTTTTTTAGTTTTTTTGTTTTCTGTGGTGAGCTGTTCTGCCTTGTCATTTTATCCAGATAAGAATAAATGAATGAGAGAACAATATGCTAAAAGAGCAGCAGCGACCCCAGAAAAATATATACTAACCAAACCAGTAGAGACCCGAAACTGGAGAGAGAAGTAAAGGGGAAAAAAAGAATATATATATATATATATTAGACTGGTGAATAGAACAGAGCCACACACTTAATTTTGGGTGTATTTTGATTTGCTAGATAAAACTACCTCCCAAAATTTTAAAGAAAGAAAAACATATATATACAAAAATAAGGGTAAACACAATGAAGGAATAGAATATTACTGTAAAGATAAAAATTAAAAAAGATTCTAGAAAAGGAATTGATAAGAAGTTGGTTGAAAAACAAAAACTGGAGACTAGAACAAAGCCATGTGCTAGATTTAGAATTTATTTTGATTTATTAAAAGAAACTGTATCCCAAAATATTAAAGGAAAACAACGTATATGTATACAAAAAATAAGGTTAAATACAATGAAGGGATAAAATATAATTATAACAGTAAAATGAAAAAAATTTTTAAACGTATTGATAACATAAAATAGTTAAAAATGTTAAAGTAGGACAGAGGAAAAATTTTTAAAATATAATAAGAAAAAAACAAAACTAAAAAATTTAACTTTGAAAGACTAAAAGATTATGGAAAAAAAGACCTGAATTCTATGTGTTGCTTTTCCCAAGCTCTGGAGTTCTGTAGTTCTTATTGATTGGTAAACTTGGTCTTAGCTGGACATTCTTGCTGATCTTCTGGGGGAGGGGCCTGTTGCAGTGATTCTCAAATGTCTTTGCCTGAGTCGGAATTGCACTACACTAGCCAGGGGCCAGGCTAAGCAGTCTGCTCGGTTTTGCTCAGTATCTTTTGTTCTATGAAAACTTTCTGTACAACTTTGGAGGACAGGAATGAAAATGGTGGCCTCCCAATCTCTGACCCCATAGGAGCTGAGGGCTTAGGGCTCCATTCCTCACTGTACCCTCAGAAAAAAGTGGTAAATCCCTCCCATCTCCCTGGTCTCCTGTTGCATTCTGAGCTCACCCAGCCTGTGACCCAGCATTTCTATCTCTGGTGCATGGCCCTGTTTGGAGTCTCCAAATCCAGCCGATTCCTACAGCATGGCCCTTTGCCGCTTTTCCCAGAGGAAGAAGGAGTGGATCTTTCGGGCTCTTCCATTTGTGGAGTCCATGCTGGAAGAACAGTGGTCCAATTGTGCCTTGGTTCACAGTTTAAGGTAACTCCCAGCTGAAAGCACACTCCTGGCTCCATCTCTACAGCCAGCTTCCCTGCTTCAATACCTGGGAGCTCTGCCACATTCAGGCATCCCTGGTCTTTCTGTGACCCCAAGGGTCCTGAGACCACACTGTCGCGCCATCAGTGTTCCTCCTCCTACTTAGCCTCTGAAGTGATGTCCTTCAGTGGAGCAGACTTCTGAAAGTTCTGATTTTGTGCTCCGTTGCTGTCTCACTTGCCAGGAGCTGGCCTCTCCCCAGGAGGTCTATCTTCTGGTATGTTGCCTCTATTTTCTCATATGTTGCCTAGACTTCACTTCTCCATACGTTCTACCTTCCAGAAAGTAGTGAATTTTCTGTTCCTAGAATTGCTTCTCTTTTCTTCTCTCTCCTGTTGAGTTTGTAGGTGTTCAGAATGGTTTGATAACTATCTAGCTGAACTCCTGGGACCTGATTATACTTCTCTGCCATCATGCTCCTCTTTGCACCAACAGAGACTATTTCACTGGATTATTGTTAGCAATGTCTGTGTCTTATACTCCATTTGTGTGTGTCTTTTGATTCCTTGTATTTTTCTGGTGGTGAAGCCTGCAAAATATCATTTTAATGAGTTGGATGTATGAAATAAATTGACAAAACTTTGAAATAATTTTTTAAAGTCTATATGCTGCTGAAGCAAGCCCAAAATCATGTGAATTTTTACTCTTTTAAATTTAAGCTAAAAATATGTCTATTAAAGGTAAGAGCCATAGTATTAAGGAAAAAACTCCTCCTGACATGAATGGTTTCTTAACCTCACTTTATTATCAATATGTGCATGTTTGTTTTTGAGCTAGGAGCTAGGAATGGACACATGAAATTAGGAGATGAAGGAAGCACTCTGTAAAATAAACAGAATTAAAATATATATTCCAAGTTTATGACAGCAATTTTGGTTATAGACATACTTTATGAAATAATCTCATACTCAAATTTTGTGTATTATTAGTTTTATTATACATGTTCCTAGTCCTATTATAATTCTGATACAAACTCCAGAATTCAGTTAAAATGAAATTGATCATGTTAATGAAATTAAAACAGCATCTTCGCCATGCTTTAGAGAAAGTATTTGAATTCCCTTGTTTACTCTTTCTTTGTTTTACTATTTCTCATGGGCAGAGTAAATGTAATTCTATTTGTCCAAGGTAGCTTTATGTCTTATCTCTTTAGTGGTCACAATTTTTAAATCTAAGTGGCTAAGTGCCATGACAGGCTAACATGGATTTAGGGAAGTATGTGATTTGAGTGAGAAAGGCAATCTTTACTTTAGCCAAGTTTTTTTTTCCTGATTCAGTAACGCCAAATGTTTATGTCATAGTTCAGATTCCCTTTTGCCATAAGGATTCCTTGGTGAGAGTAGAATTATGTTGTATGTACCATAGGAACTGAGTCAGTTGATAATGGAAGTTGAAACTGTAGATGAAGACAAATTTTTTAAATTATTTTGTTATTTGGAGGGTCATTCTGAATTTAACAGTCTTGTACTTTGTGTCTAAAAATATCTCTACTTTGGATTACTGCCTTGCCTTTGTACAGTTTAAATATACCAATGATAATCATGTTTTTTAACTCATCATGTAGTCATTCATTTTCATAGTACATTCATATTGATGTTTATGTCATTATGATGATTTTGTGACAGAACATCCCCACATCGCATTACTACATACTTTTGTATTATGAGAAATCCACAAGAGGGGCCATCAGGACTTTCACTCAAAAATTTTTTTAGTCTTGGAAATAATGTAAGTGGCAAGGAAAAAGATGACTAAATTAGGAGATATACTAGATTTGGCCAACAAACAGTAAGAACACTGGGGATTTCTAATGTGATTTATAGTTTGTGCTCAGGAAACCAAAAGATTGGTGTTTTGTTTGGAAGAGAGTTTGAGATTCTGTAAATTGGCAGAAGGAAAAAACTTACCAGCCAAATAGGCCTTCATACTTGCTACAAAATCTTTCCTGACTCTTCATTTATTTTAACTACATTAGGGTTAGTGAGTTTTTAGGTTGGCAACCTCCAAGGAAACCTCGTTGAAGATTCAGAATAAATTGCAAGGTAGTTTCCAGTTTGCTCTTAGCTACAATATAAAACTACACATCTCATCTTTTGGTGTCTATTTTGTGAATTTAATTAAGTAAGAATCTATAAGAAGTAGGATATTATTAATTTATAATATTTAGTAAAAGAATTACTTTCATTTCTAAATTATTCGGCTTACTGATAGAAAATTTGGAACTTGTGATTAAGTTATAATAAAGAGATAAAAGAAAATGAAGTTATTAGTATTATCAAACATAATTGCAAAAGACCAGTTTTCATTAAGCACTGAATGCTTAATGAAATTAGCATTAGTTATACTTGTTTATTCAATTAGTTTATACTTATTTATTCCTACTAACAAAAGCAACAATAATTAAAATATCAGTAAGATTTATTAAGCTGTTATCATGCTAATAGGTACAGTATATATATGCAAGTTTATCCACAAAGCAACTAGGAGCTATAGTTATTATTATTTTTTCCATTTTATAGATAAGAAAACAAGTTATACAAGTAGATGTACATATAAAAATATGGAGCAATGTATAGATAATAATTTATGTGCAGGTGAAGCTCAAAAAGTGAGATTGACAGGAGAGTCATCAGAAAATACTTCCTGGATAAGGTAAGTCTTGGATATGTCTTATGTGTATACAAAATGGTAGAATAGATAAGGGGAAGGAAATAAAATTAGAACATGTATGGAAGAAGCCATGAATATTGCATTTAAGACCAGTCCAAAAAGAACAATGAGTTTGTATATATTAGTCATAAGGGGCATACTGTTTCTTAATTGTCTCACAAATAGAGGTAAAATGTTTTTATCAAAGTTTAGAATCCTTAAATGGTTCCTGGTATATTGTACATGCTCAAAAGAATTTTGGTAGAGGGGCTCCTGGGTGGCTCAGTGGGTTAAAGACTCTGCCTTCAGCTTGGGTCATGATCCCAAAGTCCTGGGATCAAGCCCCTCATGGAGCTCTCTGCTCTGCAGGGAGCCTGCTTCCCTTCCTCTCTGCCTCCCTCTTTGGCTACTTGTGATCTCTGTCTGTCAAATAAATAAATAAAATCTTTTAAAAAAAAAAGAATTTTGGTAGAATGTCTAACATACATAAGAAATCTTAAATAATTTATAAGTACTAGTTTAATAAAATGAAATATTTAGTGGCTTAATTTTTTCTATTAGGTTTTTCATAAAGAGAAACAAATTAACATTATTTAGATACTTATTACTTTTAGAATTTAATAATCTATTGGAAGAAAAGGTTTACATGGTCTTCTATAGAGAAGTTTGGGTTTTATTATAGCACATTTATTTTATTATAGAACATTTGTGCTATAATATCAATATTCACTAAAATTCACACTACCCAAATTTGTTGTAGGGACAGTAATTTCCTTCTATTTTCCAAATTAATAGAAAGCTTCTGTATCTTATTCATTGCTATATTCACAGAACTCAGTACAGTGCCTAACATGGGGGAGGTTCTCATTAATTATCTGTTGAATAAATGAATGAATATACAAATATGAAGAATTTGTAACATCACAGTTTTTAAGCTGAGGATATTTAAGCATTTTCCAAGTGTGAACCACTGGAAATCACTGGAATATCATAGTCATTTTTGTTTAGGAATTACAAAATAGTGAGAGTTCATGTTTACCCATTGCTTCATAGTGATTCAGTACTGGTGACAAGAATCTTCAATTTTTCTGCCTTTCAAAGTAAAAGTATTCAGTGCATCATTTTTAACAAATGATAAGGGGACTGGACTATTTTTCAAAATGGGTGAGTTAAACTCTCACCCTGTGTCACTGCTTACTAGCCATATAGTCTTTGATAAATTAATTAACTTCTGTATATCTGTTTGCTCAATCAGTGAATGAAAATAATACCTTTTTTATTTTCTACACTGTGCAGGTTGTTGTCAAGTGTAAAGAGAAAATTCCTATGGGAACTATTAACAGTTTGCACAAATGACATATTTTGAGTCATTTCTTTACTACTAACAGTGTTTTAGGCTAACACATACCTTGTGAGTAACATCATAATGTTAAACTTGCTATTACTATGGAACTGATTATGAAATGCAGGGATATACTAGTATGGTAAGTTTGATTCAGTCAAGTGAAGATATAGGGAAGAATGGTATGGTAAAAATAAACCTTGCATATTTGCAGAAGAATATAGGTTCCTATATGCCGTTAGTTCATAGTGAGTGAGAAGGAATGTAGTACTGAGAGACAAGGGGTGATCATTTAGAGCCATGTAGGGAATGATGAGTAGTTTGGATTGAAATTTGACATTCTTTAGTTGAGGATGACTGTGTTACTCTACTTTTTAACTAGAAGAATCAAGATAAGAGATCTTAAGTTTCATATATGCAGGAATGGATTATGAGAGAATGGCAATTATATATATGCCTGGAGATTTCTTGCACATATTTTAGGCTAAAAAACCCTGCATTAATGGCTCCCTATGATTTCTGAATACTTTGTCATATTAAAATTTATTTGTATTTTTGTTGTCTAATCTATTCTGAATTTTTTTTTTGGCCATGGATTGTGTTTTAATCAATTTGAGTAGAAAAAGGACTTTTTTTTTTAAGATTTTATTTCTTTATTTGACAGAGAGGGAGATCACAAGTAGGTAGAGTCAGGCAAAGAGAGAGGGGAAAACAGGCTCCCAGTTGAGTAGAGAGCCCCATGCGGAGCCCATCCCAAGACCTTGAGATCATGACCTGAACCGAAGGCAGTGGCTTAATCCACTGAGCCACCCAGGTGCCCTAAAAGACTTTTTAAATTAAGTTTTAAAATTCCAGTATAGTTAACATACAGTGTTATATTAGTTCCAGGGGTACTATATAGTGATTCAACAATTCTATACATTACTCAGTGCTCATCGTAAGTATATAGAACATGATTTTATTTTTGTTAATTTTTCTAACGCTAAAACAATGTATTATTATAATAGTAAGCCACAGGCTCTTGGACCACCTCTTCCCAGCCGTTACTTCTGGGAGTTAGTGCTCTGTTTCTAAATAATATGATTTTACCACAACTTTTTGATTTGTCAATTTTAGACATTCTCTTTTATTTGTTTCTCTTATAGATAATAATTTTACTTTTTTTTTTTAAGATTTTATTTATTTGTCAGAGAGGGAAAGATTGAGTGAGAGAGAGAGAGCACACGCAGGGGGATTGGTACGCAGAGGGAAAAGCAGGCTTCCCGCTGAGCGAGAAGTCTGATGTGGGGCTTCATCCCAGGACACTGCGATCATGACCTGAGCTGAAGGCAGAGGCTTAACTCACTGAGCCACCCAGGCGTCCCGATTTTACTGACTGGACACCTATCTTCCTAATATATTTAGTCATTTTTGATTCTTCTTTTGTTTACCATTTGAACGTTAAACAGTAAATTAACCTTTGTTTCTTGTTTTATCACTTATAAATGTCTTTTGTTGTATACTTTGTAGGGGACAGCGTTAGTGCTCACAAGCTATTTTTATAAGTTTGAAACAGCTTTGTTCAGATGGAGCATAAAACACCATGATTACTTTTCTTCTTCACGTCAATTAAGTAGTGATCCTTGTCTTCCATCTCTTCAGTGTACTTTCTCCATGTGATTCATGTCTGTGTGATAGCAATAGATGACTTGATGGATTTTATCTGGCTATCTTTGCTTCCATGTTAGTAAATTTTTAAAATACCTAGCTCCTATGCAGTAGAAACCTAAGTCAGTTTAATTTTTTGTTGTTGTTGTTATTTTATCTGACATAGCTCCACATGCAATAAGGTCATTACAAAAGTGCCTTTAAAAAAATATTTATCAGTAAACATATTCAAATAAGTCTTGTTCAGTTAATGACAGAATAGAAGGTCTCACATGGCAAGGTAACCCAAATAGTTATAATATGTCCACACTTGTCATTGTTTTCTGTAAAAGAAACTCATCAATATATTGGGAAATTTTATATTTTAAAGTCTCGGGGTACCTGGGTGGCATACGCGGTTAAGCATCTGACTTTGGCTCAGGTCATGATTTTAGGGTATCAGACTGTGCTCAACAGGGAGTCTGCCTGTCCCTCTCCCTTTGCCCCTCCCCCTGCTCATGCTCTCTCTCTATCTCAAATAAATAAATAAAATCTTTAAAAAAATTTTAAAGTCTCTGAGACTTAATGAAGTTATGGAAGCATTTTTGTTTTACACACCTTCTATCCTCTAGTCCTTGAGACAGTTAGTGTTGGGCTGGGACCTGAAGGTGAGGGAACAAATGTAACAAGGTCTACACAAGCATAGTTTTGTCAGAGGATGATGTATTCTGGCACCCAAGGTTTTTGAACACTTAAACCCCTCTTGTAGACAGGTAATGATTAAATGTTGTAATATTCTTAGTAAATTAGTGGCAGGTGAAATTAGAAATGGGATAAGAGGCATCAGTGCCTTATATCATTGTAGACAGTAATGTTAGACTAAACAAATTAGAATATTGAATAGAAACTAGGATAATGAAATGTAACTGGGGACAAATATAAAGCATTATGGTTGAAGAGGAAAAATAGCATAAAATCCAAAGGATGGATAACAGTGTTTAAATAAAGTTGGAAAATCCCTTAGTAGTAAAGGAATAACAAGATTAGCATGAGCTAAAATACTAATGTTAACAGTGTTGTGATGAAAGCAAACACAATACAAGGTCACATAAATAAGAATGAAGAATGCAGGAAACTTGAGGTTATTCCATAGTACTTGCCACTGGTCAGGCCCTCATGAGAGCATTGTTTCTAGTTTTGGGCTCTACCACTAAGGAAGGACGTGGAGAACTTGGAGAAAGTTCAGGGGAGGACCACAAAGATGATTAAAGAGTTGAAAGAGAAACCGAAAAGAAAAGTTTTTAAGTAGCAGGGATTATTATTATTCCAGAGAAGAGAAGATTTAGAGGTATTTAACTTATGCATAAAGGATGGAGACCAGATGTTCTCAATCTTCACTGAAGGTCAAACAAAAAGAAATCAATTTAACCAGCAGAATGAAGGATTTGGATTAAATATGAACTGAACTTTACATTTAGAATATTAGAATAAGTGACTATAGGACATGTGAAATTTTTTGTTACACTGTAGATCCTTACTGATGACATCAGACTGCTCACAGAGCATTTGAAGTATTTATTGTTCTAATAGCTCATTTTCTTTCTTTCTTTCTTTCTTTTTTTTTTTTTCTGACTAAGGAATATCAACAGTTCATCAAGAAATTCTGACTTTATGATCAACCCTTATGGTAAATGTGTCTAGTTATCTTGACAGAAGTAAAGTAATTTGAGTTATACTCAGTTCTGTTAATAAGTCTGTAGTTTGGTGTTTCATTAAATCAGAAGGATAGTCAATATGGCCTCTTTCCCTACTTTATTGTTACTGTACCATGCATTAGAAGACAGAGGACAGCTGTTGTTTATTAATTGGTTTGATGGTAAAAATAAAAAAAGAGAAGTGATATTGAAGTTTTAAATATATTTTTGTTTTAGATTTTAACTGTTATATACACATATACAGAAGATAAAATACTGTGGTGATGTTTTTTCTAGGAGTAACCCTTTCATAAGCATTTTAAAAATGTAGTCAAGCTTTTAAAATCAATGTTGTTCAATACTGTGCCTGACCATAAGTAAAAATTTTTTATCCCTGCAAATTGACAACCAAAGTACTGCCTAACAGAACTAAACTATTGGTTGCTTGTGGTTGAATTAAAAGACACATATACTCACAATAGAAACATTTTTCTTCCTATTGAGCAATGTTTTGCATGTGTATTATGCTTTTCCTTTTTTGCTTTAAATAACTTCTTTGGTTTTGAGGTTTTTGAGGAAGGAGACAAAATAAGCTGTGTACTTTATTTTGAGGCAAGGATCTGTTGTGGTCTACCATGTTCTGTAAAACTAAAAAGATGATGTAGTAAAAAATTTAGAAAGAAAATAAATTTAGATGTAGTAAAGGGTGTAACATTATTTGTATAAACTGGCCTTGCCTTTTAAATATTATAAAATGGACTGATAATTTTTCATTGTTTATAAAGCATTTCCATTATATCTTGATGTCAAATATAATTTTTTCTTAATACTAGAAGAATTTATATTTTTATGTTGATATAAAATATAATTTTTTCTCAAAACTAGAGGAACTTGTATTTTTTATAAGGAGTTAGTTTGTTTTCTAAGCAAAGAGCACCCTGTTAATGCAAGCTGATGCAACCACTCTAGAAAACAACATGGAGAATCCTCAAAAAGTTGAAAATAGAGCTATTTTATGACCCAGCAATTGCACTAGTGGGTATTTATCCTAAAGATACAAATGTAGTGATCCAAAGGGGCATGTGCACCCGAATGTTTATAGCAGCAATGTCCACAATAGCCAAACTGTGGAAAGAACCTAGATGTCCATCAACAGATGAATGGATAAAGAAGATGTGATATATATATATATATATATATATATATATATATATATATATATTTGGAATACTATGCAGCCATCAAAAGAAATGAAATCTTGCCATTTGCGATGATGTGGATGGAACTAGAGAGTATTATGCTGAGCGAAATAAGTCAATTGGAGAAAGACAACGATCATATGATCTCCCTGATATGAGAAAGTGGAGATGCTGTGTGTGGGGTTTGAGGGGTAGGAAAAGAATAAATGAAACAAGATGGGATCAGGAGGGAGACAAACCATAAGAGACTCTCAGTCTCACAAAACAAACTGAGGGTTGCTGGGGGGAAGGGGGGAGAGAGAGGATGGTGGGGTTATGGACATTGGGGAGGGTATATGCTATGGTGAGTGCTGTGAAGTGTGTAAACCTGGTGATTCATAGACCTATACCCCTGGGGCTAATAATACGTTGTATGTTTATTTAAAAAAAAAAAAAGAGCACCCTCTTACTTTATTTTTTAGAAAACCAACTATTTTTATTAAAAAATTTTATCCATTTTGTTCTAGGTGCTGTAATGGCTACAAATATTTTAATATTAAAAATATATGCTGTGTTTCTTCATGCAGCTACAAAGAAATAATGGGATTCTTGTTATTTACTCCCTACAAAAGAAAGTTATCTTTCAGGGTGGTATTTATTAATGAGGTAAATTTAGTTTTTCCCTGGAATTAATTGATTGATCAGTCCATTTTATATTATGTACAATATAAGGCCAGTTTATACAAATAACTTTTACCTCCTTTACTGCATCTGGAATGGTGTTCAAAATATATTGGTAATTAAAAGACAGGATTCCAAAAATGTAATATGCCACTTTTGTGAATGTGTAGAAGTATAATAACAATTTATTCATCATAAATAAATATATCATGATTTAGTGACAAGACAATCAGAGAGAGAAAGTTAGTTCATCAAAAATGGAATAGTCTGGAGATAGTAATGAGAAAAGGACCAGAAGACAGTTATGATAATCCATTCAATTGAGACTATCCATGATTACAAAGGAGTGAGAATCCTGTCCTGGTAGGTTTTAATAATTTAGATATGAAAAATCTCAGTCTTGTCAGCTAGATCAACATTTTGCAATGGTTTGGGGACAATTTTGCAAAAGCAAAAGGCATTCACAGTTAGTCATCTCTGTGCTTCCCCATGGAAACACCCTATTAGAATGAATGGAAAACTCATATTCTAATGTAAATAGCCAGAGACATTTTCTTAAACTAATGGTAAATATTTAACTGCTCTGTGAGCAAAAAACGGTAGTATCCTCTGACTTATCATAGAAATTAGTAGCTAAAATTACCTAATATTTATTAGGCAAATAATCCTGGCACATCTTTGAGAACTACTGTGTAAGATATTCACATAAAAATAATAACAATAAATATGTCACTTAATCCAATAGTATACATATTACTGGTCTTAGGTTTTAGGCATTCAGAAATATCAGCAAGTAACTTTCTTGAGATATTTCATGTCATTTAGATAAAGAGATAAATATTATCAAAGATACAACCTGTGAAACAAGGTACATAAACCAAATTATCTGTTTATTTAAAGTGGTGTTATGGGGGCACCTGGCTGGCTCAATCCATAGAGCATGCAACTCTTGGGATTGTGTGTTCAAGCCCCACACTGTGTGTAGAACATACTTAAAAAAAAAAACAAAAATGAAAATTTAGTGGTAGTATGGACTGAATGTTTGTGTTCCCCTAAAATTCATATGCAGAAACCTTAACCCTCAATGTGAAGTTTTTAGGAAGTGGGCCTTTACTAGGGGATTAGATTTGAATGAGATCATGACAGTGGAACCCACATGGTGAGATTAGAGTGCTTATAAAAAGAGGGTAAGACCTGGGCGCCGGTGTGGCTCAGTGGGTTAAAGCCTCTGCTTTCGGCTCAGGTCATGATCCCAGGGTCCTGGGATCTGGGCTCTCTGTTCAGCAGGGAGCCTGCTTCCTTGTCTGTCTCTCTCCCTGCCTGTCTGCCTACTTGTGATTTCTGTCTGTCAAATAAATAAATAAAATCTTTAAAAAAAAAAGAGAGAGAGAGAGAGAGTAAGACCCTTGAGACCTCTCTTTCTCCACCAGGTGAGGATATAGCAAGAAAGTAGCTGTCTGAAAGTTAGGAAGAGAGTTCTCACCAGGCAAAACATCTGCCAACATCCAGATCTATAAGAAATAAACACTTGCTGTCTAAGCTATCTAGTCTATGCTGTTTTGTTTTAGCAGCCCAAGGTAACTATTTCAGTAATTGGTAGTGAGAAGTGGGGTGCTGCTATAACAAATACCTAAAAATATGGAAGCTTTAGAGTTAGGTAATGAGTAGTTGCAGTGCATGATAAAAGAAACCAAGATTGCCATGAAGGGACTTTTAAAGGCAATTCTGGTGAGAATTCTGGAAGAAGTGAAGAGAGTTGTAAAGGGAGCTTTCATCCTCGAGAATACACAAATAATTATGAGCAGACTGTTGGTAGAAATGTGAATGATGAAGGCCATTTTGGTGATGTCTGGGTCAGAAATGAGGCATATGCTATTAGACAATGGAAAAAAGGTGATCTTTGTTATCAAGTAGTAAAGAACTTAGCTGAATTATGTTCGTGTTCTAGTGTTTTGTGAAAGGTGGGACTTGTGGGTGATGACATTGGGTATTTAGCTGAGGAGGTGTCTGATCAGAGTATTCAAAGAGTAGGTTTGTTCTTCCTAAATGTTTACAGTAAAATGCAAAAAGAAAAGTGAATTAAAGAAGGACTTGCTAAGCAAAAAGGATCTGGGACCTAAAGATTTGGAAAGTTTTCAGCCTGTGCCTAATGCACAAATTGAGTAAGCATGTTGAGAAGAAAAGACTAAAGTATGGCTTACTGACCATTTGATAAGGAGGTTAGTGTGGCTGTGAGTGATCATCTATCTCAACAGAGTAATCATCCATCTCAACAGAGATAGCAATAGAGATGCAATTACACCAGGAAACACACTGCCAGCTGGGACTAAAAGAAACTGAGAAAATATGGCAGAACCAAAGAAAGCTGTGCACATGTGTTACTGATTCTTCGAGAAAAGGGCAGAAGGACCCCAAAGACATTTCAGAGATCATCTGGGCTGGTGCTCATACTACAGCATAGCCTAGGTGGCAAGACTGCTTCCATCTTGGTTTCAGAATTCAGGAGCATTTACCTGCAGAGCTGCATAGGAAGGCCTTCATGCAGAGTAGAGTGGGTGGTGCTCTTACAGAGAGACTTGTGAGCAGCACTCTGCTACGCTGAAGGGGTGGGGCCGTGGATGTGAAACCAGGGATGCTGCCACCACCCCACTTGGGTGCAGAGAGCGGATCTCAAGTCTTAATTATTCTCAAGCCTTAAGTCTAATGCTACTTCCTATGGTAAGTTTTGGAACTCTACTTGGAATCTTACTTGGGACCCATTACCTCTTTCTTTCTTCTGATTTCTTCCTTTTAGAATGCGAACATCATTCCTATGACTATCCCACCATTATGTTTTGGCAACACGTAGCTTTTCTGATTTCAAAGATTCATAGCTGAAAAGGAGTTTTGCCTCGGAATGAAGTGTACCTAGTCTCTCACCCATATCTGATTTAGATGATAGATGAAACTCTGGACTTTAGAGTTAATGTGGAATGAGTTAAGACTTTGGGCCTGTTGAGAGGAAATGAATGTACTTTTTTATGTGAGAAAGTCATGAGTTTGCAAGGTGTGGTAGGGATAAAATGTTATGAACTGAATGTTTTCCCTCCTGCTAAATTCCAGTGTTAATGTCTTAATCCCCAGTGTGTTGGTATTTGGAGTTGCGCCTTTCAGAGGTAATTGGGTTGAGATGAAGTTATGAGGGTGGGCCCCTCATGATGGAATTAGTGCCCTTATTAGAAGAGGAAGAGACACCAGAGGTTTTTTTTGTCTTCATGAGCAAGCACCAGTGAGCGACCTTATGAGCACCAAGGAGAGGTCTACTCTCTACAAGCTAGGCAGCGGGGTCTCACCAAACACCCAAACTGCTGGCACCTTGATCTTGGACTTCCCAGCCTTCAGAACTGTGAGAAATAGGTGTCTGTCATTTAAGCCATCTAGTCCATGGTATTCTGTAATAGCAGCCTAAACTAGGATGCGTAGTCTTAAAATCTTTTTTATTTATCATAAAGAGTGTTATACATTCTTGCCTATGTTTAGTTGAAATCATGTTTTCTCCTCATGATTTTACTACAGTTGTCTTTGTACTGCAGTCAGTTTTATAATGCTAGTCCGTCAGTGCATGTAAAGAAAGCAGAGTAGTGCTGTGTCGTTATCACTTGGTCTTGGCCACTATACTTAGAACTAAATGAAACAGCATGGTACATAGGACATTTTATTTGGAAATCGGTCCATGGCTCTGTATTAAACAAATGAGTCTCAGAGTTTAGATTTTGATTCATTCCATTTTCAAACCTAAATCATTGAAAGGAATGCTTCTTTGCAATGAGTATTTCTCTTACATAAGAATGGAATGTGGTTTTTGGAAACAGGTTTTAAGAACTCATCCAGGTATTTCATCATTGTAAGGTAGTGCTATACTTTGCAGACCTTAAAATGGAACTTAACCATATGTTTTGGTCAATTTCTTCTGATAGCCATGCCTGGTCAAAAGTTATTAGGAAATTGAAGAGTTGAAAGTATCTGCAGCAGAAAAGTATTCCGGTGTTACAGTAACAGATATTTAGCCAACCTCTCTGGTGTTGGTCTTGCTCAATCAGTCCTCCCTTATGAACATAGGTTATGGAAATGACAATGTATGCATTCAATTCTTCATCCAAAAGCAGAACCTTGCTTTCCTTCAGGTACCTGGCTTTTTGTAGACCCCCCAAAAATCAAGTTTCTTAGTTCTTTTCCATCTTCCCTGAGAACTTTATTATTCTTTCATGAGAAGGAAACAAGTGCCCAATGATATTTTTCTATCTGAATTCAGAATTTGGAGAACATTTTCTAATTCTATTTTGGCTTTCTAGTCCCTTTTTAGAACTCCACTGTAATTTTTAGACTCGCCTATAAGTTTAGGGGCTCCTGCTATAACTTTGTTGGTCAAGATTTGGTAAAGATTGATTTGTTTAAAGGGTGCTGAGAGCTGAGAGTAGGCTATTAGGAGCTCCTTTTCTTTTCCTCAGCCCCTCATTTCTTCATTTTGTATGGCAAGCTGTCTTAAAAAGCACTCCAGTTACATCTTTGTTATAAAACAGATTCCTTGCGTTGTTTGTCTTTGTAGTTTTTCCTGAGGTGACTCTAGTTTGGAGGAAAATAAGGCAAAACCATAGCATGTCAGAGAAGAGTTGATAAGATACAGAGTTAATGTGATACAAGATAAAAATGAGACATTCAGGAGAAAGAAAGGGGTTGAGGGAAAAGTTTGTGAGAATTACCATTACATAGTGTTGAAAATGGTGTTTAAAGATAAGATTTGAGGAGAATGAAATAAGCTGGTTCATACTTGGCCTAATTTGAAAAATCATAGTTTAAGTATAGTATAGCTTGGATTAGATAACTTTCCAAGAATCTTTTTATCTATAGAAGTGTGAGGCTGATAGCAGAGTAGGTTGTAGGAAAGGAAAGAATCAGAAATTTATACATGAAAAAGAAGGAAAAAGAGTGAATGGGTGGAATAAGACATAACACACACAGAAGAAATTTAAAAAGGTAATGTAGAAGAATCATAAGTTTATGAAAATATGAAAGTCACTGAAATAATGCAATTTTCAACTTTCTTTTTAATGTCTCAAATGATTAATCTGAACTTATGCTAAACATTTTGTTATGAACAGGTAACACAATGTAGAGCAAACACATACATCAAGGTATAGAAAAGAGTTCTATTAATCAATTCTATATAGAAATGGAAATTCAATATAGTTAAGGAATTTTACCTTGAGTGGAAACTTAGGTCTTTTATTTTATTTATTCTCTCCTTTTTTTTTTTAAAGATTTTATTTATTTATTTGATAGAGATCACAAGTAGGCAGAGAGGCAGGCAGAGAGAAAGGAGGAGAAAACAGGCTCCCTTGCTGAGTAGAGAGCCCGATGTGGGGCTCAATCCCAGGAGCCTGAGATCATGACCTGAGCCAAAGGCAAAGGCCAAATGGTCTGAGCCACCCAGGTGCCCCAATTTTTAAATTATTTTCTAAGATTTTATTCATTCATTTTTTTGAGAGAGCACATGCAAGTGAGCTGGGTGGTGGGGGAGGAGCAGAAGGGGAAGGTGAGGGAGAAGCAGATTCTGTGCTGAGCAAGGAGCCTGATACAGTGTTCTATCTCACCACCCATGAGATCATGACCTGAGATGAAATAAAAGGTCGGACGCTTAACCGCCTGAGCCACCCAGGTGCACCTCAGAAACTTAGGTCTTTTATTTTATTTTATTTTATTAGATATTTTATTTATTTATTTGACAGAGAGAGAGGGAACACAAGCAGGGGGAATGAGAGAGGGAGAAGCAGGCTTCCTGCTGAGCAAGAAGCCTGATGTGGGCTGGATCCCAGGATGCTGGGATCATGACCTGAGCAGAAGGTACACACTTAACCAACTGAGCCACCCAGGTGCCCCAGAAACTTAAGTCTTTTAGATTTATCATTCCTGATTTTGATATAAAAACAATTTTATTCTATATTATATAATTCATGGCTAAAACTGTGTACTGTTTTTAATCCATGGCTGAAGTCTTCTTTCTGCTCATAATTATAATAATAACCTAAAGAAGAAAACTCTTTAAAAAGTATGTATCATGGTGGATATAGCAACATATAAGTTATTTTTTTTATTACTATATCACCTCTTCCCTTCATCAGTCAGGGTTTCTATTGTTTCAAACTTGACCTAAGTTTATATGGTCAGGCAAACTTTGGGTTTGGTGAGAGAGTGTTGTTATCAGTTATAATGAAGGGAAGTTTTAGATCAAATACCACTGAGCATACAAATACTTACTAAACAGACAAGGAGTTACAAAATAGTTGATACTTCTGTTTTATAAGCTTCATCACATTCCAGCTGTTATTTAGGATACTTTGATAGCACTTTGCATGAATAATGCATTCATATATAAAATACAAAAATGCACTAATATATAAAATATGAAATATAAAAATGTGCTTATATATAAAATATAAACATATTTTAGGGACAAGAATTCTACTACCCTTATATTTGTCATCTGGCACCATAATCCTTCAAAGCAGTGAGTGCACACACAACACCAATTTCAGATGCTTTATATAAATGTACAACTTACAAAGTTTGTTGCACTCTTGTACATGTTCATGAAGATGGGGTAGTGTTTCTGAAATATTTTGATCAATCTACAGATTTGAAACATCACTAATCTTTTTTCTTCATTGAAAAACATCTTTTTCAACATTTAAATAATATTCATGAAATTTATTTTCAATTATCTCTTGTGTTGCTCATTAGAGACAGGCAAAGCTGAAACACCTTCTGATTAAATGTTAGCTGTACAGAATTGTCTATAACAGAGTAAAAATCATTATTTAAAAAAAAAAAGATTTATTTATCCCTTAGAGAGAGAGAGAAGTGGGGGAGCAGAGGGAGAAGGAGAGAGAGAGAATCTCAAGCAGACTCCCTGCCATGTGTGGAGCCTGGTGTGGGCTCAGTCACAGGATACTGCTATCATGACCTGAGCAGAAATCCAGAATTGAATGCTTAACTGACCAAGCCACCCAGGCACCCCTAACAGAGTAAAAATAACTATAATTTCCCTACTCTCCCATTGTTTCTTTAGATACTCACTGTTACCCTCCCAGATTTTCATCTATATAGAAAATCAATCTGTATATGCATTTATATAAATATTAAAAAAAAAAAAAGACTGTCCTAGTATGCAAACTACTTTTTTTTTTTCTACAGAAAAAAAAAATCTGGTTTGGTATTCAAGGAACATAATAATCTGTCCTCCCAACAAGAACTCTCTACACTCATTTTTCAATGTTTTATTCTATACATACAGTGTTTCAGCCTCTCTGGACTTCTCATAGTTCCCTGCATATGCCATGCTCTTTCCAGATTCTCTCCCTTTGATTATTCCATTCTTTACCTAGATTGCCTTTACTTTTCTTTTTCATCTGGCTAAATATTTAAAATCTACTTGGTATTAATGGAAATACATAAATCATAATTTCTCTTGGTGAATATAGATTAGGGAAGGATACAGTGTGAATTGAATGCAAAGGCCACAAGGAACTGACATATCTCTGTTTTATTTAGTATCTTACAGAGAATTCTATAGATATGTTAGAGGATTAGGAAAAGTTGAAGAAAAAGCAAATACAATGATCTTAGTCTAAGATGCTTTAACTTGCATTATTTGTTGATGACTTAAGCTTTTATATAAGTATTTTGAGCAGTCATGATAGTATGAAATAATGTTCATCATGAGTATAACATAAAAGGTGTATGTAAAATGAAAGCAGTGAGAAAAGACTGCTGTGAGGGGGAAATATAAGTTGTATTTGCCTATGATCTTCAAAGTTTTTGCCAAGTTTACCTCCTAAAATAATTTGGAAAATTGACACACAACTTTCACATTTTAAAGTTGCTATCAAAAACACTTTAAAATAAATTTAAATAGTTAACAGAGATTATAGTTAAAAATATACATTGTATGTATATTTTAAATACATTTTCTCAAAACTTTGGAGTTGTCTATTTCCTTGAATCATGAAAAATGTTCACCATATAATCCATGGGCTAAATCAATGCTTATTGCCAAACTACTTAGCCACGTCAGACTTGACAATCAATAACAAAACTGACTTCATTTTTTAGATCAAATAAACATATTAATACACTCCATGAAAACCATTTCACTTCTGAATTCTAATTGTGAGATAGCTGTATAGATTGATTTGTAAGCAGTCAGAAGGACTGACAGAAAGACAGTCTTGCCAGGATAAAATAAGCATCATCCCCTTTCGTTTTTCTTGCTTTGTTCAAAAGGATTGACCCCAGGATCAATGCATTCTTGAATTATCTCTTTGCTTACATTCTGGAGACCTTTACACCCAGGAGGCAGTGCACCATAACGATGTTTGGGATGGGTGAGAAATAAGCTTTCTTTTTTGTAAAGTAGAAAGAGGGCAGTTGTGAAAAGCAAAAGAGTAAAGGGAGGCTGGTGGCTTGCAAGTGCTTGCATTCTCAGGCAGATCCGTTTTAGGAAAAAGCATATATGGAATTTGAGAATTTCGATATAGATTCCATTTAGACATTTATATCTGCATTACCCATGAAAAGTCTGTTTACACTCTCCTGAGGTGGATTGTGTCTTCTTAACATCGTAGGCATTATACAGTATAAATTGATTTTGTGACACCCATAATATATTTTCTGGTGGTTTGGTAAATATACCAAGTACTTTTTCTATCACTTACATTCAAGAATGTACCAGGTATTGCTATTCTGTGGTTTGCGAATTAAAAGCCAAGAGGGAGATGAGTATGTGAATGCTCAGAAGAGAAAGCTATGCAAGAGGAGAAATCCCTTTCCCCAAATGTAAAGTGTAAAAGATGAAGAGTTTGAAACTCTAAAAATAGGCAAAAGATATCTTCAGGGATTTTAATGAGTTCAACAGTGCAGTTGTATGCTGGATGTGATATTTGTTTTTTGACAATACATTTTGATCTGGTGAACAAGAATGGGATTAATTATTAATCCCTTCCCCAAGTAGTGCGTACTAACCATTATTTATATACAATCAATGAACTTACAACTGGGATTTTCCTGTAGCATGTGAAATTTCATATTTTACCTGAAAAGCTTTTCACTTCTAGCATAAAACATAGCCAAATAAAAATGGTCAGACTTTTTAAATTTATTTTTTATTCTCACTTTAGAAAAGGAATATTTTTTATTTTAAAGATTAGTTTACAAGAATATTATAAAAATGCTTAAAATAGGTTTTCAAATCAATACTGATTTAGCATTCAAAATGGAATATATTCTAAATACACAACATTACTTGTGGACTTCATCTTTTGTATTGAGTTGTAATGCAATGTAACATAAGTTTAGCCAACATTAGGAAAGCTTCTATTGAGCTAATTGTTTAGCTGTTTGCAGATTCTGTAAAAATATTTGTATTTTAGCTATGCTAAATTTCTGGTATGCAATGTAGTACCAATTTTATTCCCATTCCTGTATTGTGCTAATTTTTTTAAACAAGAACCTGTGTTAAAGTTGAAGGAATGCCAGATAGTGCTTATAGCTCAGAAGTATAAAACACAGTCTGTGGTATAATAAAAAAAATATTCCATCAAGTTCAGAGATAGGGGATAAGAAACTACCCATTTGCTTTTTTGTAGAAGCAGTAGCAATCTGTAGACAAGCTATTCTAGCTTCAAAACAGTATGGTAGATGGTTTTATGGAACTTGCAATTACAGAAATCCACTTTAACCTTTCTTTCTTACTGGCAGGTGTCCCATTGGCTTGCAGCCAGAGGCTGTGAGTATAGTGCAGCCAGTGTGTCCCCCAGAGTGCTGAAAATGCCCACACTCCAGCTGGCTGCTCATAATTGCACTGATTGTGGTCTGACAACCCAGAGCTCTAAGAAAGAAATGTGATGAATATACGAAAATACTTTACAAATCTGATCAGATTACAAATTTCATCTCTCTTTTTTCTCCTCTATAGATATGATATCTGCACTTATAAAAATAAGCCCTGTGGAACATTGGGTAAGTTTTTTACAAAGGGAGGACAGTCCAGATTGTCTTTTTGGTCCAGTGGATCTAGTTTTTATCATTAATTTGGTCGTTTTCCTTTCTGGCACATCTGAAATTACTCCTATAAATTGTTAAACCTGACCCATGTGGGTATGTCACTTACTAGGAAACAAGTAAAATGATGACTAGAAACAACTTAGAAGATGATTCTAAAATATCAAGCTAGGAAAGGAAAGGGGGAAAATTGGGGGTATACTTAAAAGGGAGACATTGTGTTCTTAATATACCTTGGTACAATTTTTTGGAACAAGTACATTCCTATAAATGAAGACATTGGCAATTTTCAGTACCTGAGCAACAATAAAAAAAAAATTGTAAAATATTTCAGCCAGCAGTAGAGAGAGAGGACAGGATTATCTTTCTTGTGCTTCCCAAATATTTGTTTTTTAAAAAGCATTTCTGCAGTATTCTAGAATTTAAAACATCACGTTTTGTTGTAGAGCATAACTTCCTTCTGGTTAAAAGTTAACTGCAAATACAAATGGGGGGAAATGATAGCTTTTAAGTAGACTAAGTTGTTAAGCAACCAGAGTTATTTTTAAGAATGGGAGGGTCTTTTTTTTTTTTTCCTAAGGTAATTTTTTTAGTGTCATAGAGACTTGCTACAGACTCAAAAGTTAAGCACCTGAAGGTGAATTTTCTAGTTTCTCTATGACAAGTCTGTTTTCTTGTCTGTAAAGGAACAATTCTGAAATCTATTCCTATGCCCCTCATAAGAATTTTGGGAAGATCAAATTTAAGTAGAGGTGAGAGAAAAGGTATTACCCAATTTCCTGGGGAAATTAAAAATCAACCTCTTTGTAGAGATTAAAATTTCTCTTGATTTTTATCTGCCTTCTTCTATTCCATTTCCCTCAGGGTTTAAGTCTAAAGAAGAAATCCCAATTAGCCAACGATCAGTATTTAGGGTAGAGAAGTTTGCTGGTTAAAAAGCATAATGTAGAAAGAGCTTTCTCTGCTTAGAGATTTCAAATAAAAAAGATTTAGTTTTTTAGGTTAACTAGAGCAATACAATCCTTTGGAAAGGACCCTGAAGTGGAAACTGGAAGCTATCAACTGGCTTTGACATTTTCAGTGCATTATCTTTCCCACTTTATTTAGGTCTTTGTTTCTCAATTTCTTATCTATGAAGTAGGAGCAGTATCTCCCCTTATGTGACAGGGAAATTATAAAAATCACTTAAAGGAAAAGAAAATGAAGATGTTTAATAAAGAAGTACTTTAAAAATGTACTGGTATTATTATTTGTTGTGGAAATTATACTGTTTAACTTAACCTGTCTGTTATTTTTTAATATCTATAAGCATTTGCTAAGTGCTTGATCAACTTTAAATACGATAGACACTAAGCTTCAAAGGAGGTATAAGCTAGAGTTTGTATTTTCCCTATATACACATATTCTGAGGAAATACATATGTATATATCTACCCATTCTATCCTGCTTTATGAAGGTAGATTGTTTGCACTGAGATGTATTCTTCATTAGGACATTGGTAATAACACTGCCTGTACTTATGTTGTTATTTTTACCAAAGTAGATTCAAGATATGCTTCTACCATACATCTCTTTCTTTCCCAATTATATTTCCCAATTTTATAGCTTATTAATTTCCAAAATCAATACATTAATACTTTGATACATGTCAATGCATTTTCAAGCTCAGTATAAATTATTTTTCAAATTATAAACCATTATGGATTGTTTTTTATACTATCTCATGGTGAAAACTGAATGACTGTGTATAGATACATATGTAGACTTTCATATGTGAAAAATACATCATCAGTACAGAATTGGTCAGGTTTTTTCTTTCTGGATGGTCATTCTGGCAACTTTCATATTGGTTTTTATGCTAATACTTGCAAATTATCCTGCTTAGTACCTTTGATGACCAATTGTAACATGGCTAACTAAGTAGATTTAAGGGTGCAAACTGTGGCCATCAAACTGAGGAAATCTAAATGACCCAAATAGTAATTAAACCCCTATTAACACAATCACACGTAAGAACTTTGACAGCCTCAATTTTATAGGAATAGAGAAAGTTGTAGGGGTTGTGAAAATAGATTAGCGTCTTAATTATTTTATTTCAGTAAACATTTAGCTCTGTATTTTTAACTAATAGTTATTTTCCAAATACGTTCTTCCTGAAGTTGTTCTTTTAGTAGAACAACTAAGTTAATTTTATATCAGATAGAGATGTAAATCTGTGCTTGCAAATACACCTTGGGGAGTCATTGAGAATTCTCTGTTAAAAATATTACCATATGGTATATATCAAACGGTCACAATAACAACAAACAAAAATTTAACCCATGGAATAATATATTTTGTGACATATAAGAAATGTTAATTTAACAATAATTACTCTTTAGTAATTCTTTTTTAACCAAATTTCATAAAGCTCAAAACAGAAACAGTATTCAAACACTGTGGCTTTGTTCTTCCATATCATGGATGATATTGAACTCAATAGCTTAGCCAGATAATCTACTAAAAACTTTTTTGGTATTCTTTCTCTCCCAACTTTCTCTCAGTGGAATTTAGAACTAACATTTATTAAATATCTTTAATTACCCCAAAATTTAAGTCACTTTGCCCCAACTAGTCCCTCTTTTTACTTCCTCTTCTTTAGGTCCCAAGACTTCTAAGTAGATAAAAGGGCACAACAAGGATAAAACTAGTATTTACAATAATTCAGAGGCAGAAATCAACCCTTTCCCCAGCTCCTGCTCCTTCCACATAAAACAGTAGGAAAAGCAGTCTATTAGCAAATCTAGCACAGACCTCAAATCTGTTCCAGTGTGGCTATTATGTTCATATTTTACATTAGAAGTTACAGAAAAACAATTTCTTTAGCTTTCTTGTCAGTAAAAATATTAATTGAATAGCTTTTACTGTTCCAAGTTAGTGTCACTGGGAGATTATACATAGCATGGAACATTGCTTACTGCAGTCAGTAAATATTCATTGAATTAGACTCAAATCACTTTTTGTGGTTAGATAATTATTATTTGGATAATGATAATAGACTAGTAACATATAAAATGTTTTTCCTACTTTTTCTTCAATTTCTTTTAAATAACTTTCATTCCTATATGTGTTAAGTATAATTTGGCATCTGTTTCCTTATAACACGTGACATTTTTCACACAAAAATTCTTTTTTCTGAGTACTGTTTTAAAGTCATGTACTAATTCACAGGGCGTGATACTCATTTGCAAGTAAATATGAAAGCTTTTACAAGCTAAAATTCCCAAGGGAGGAACATAACATTTCACTAGAATCAGTGAATTAACACTGTAGTTTTGGTTTATTAGTAAATCTAATGTGTTGAAGGGGGATGGGAAAGGGGATAACCACTTACTGTGCAAATGTCTTTCTTTCCATTAAAATACCTAAATAAATTGTTGCATCACTATCAGGACTTCTTTCAGAAGATTAAAAAAATGCAAAACCTTCTATTTTTAACAGTTCTCATTTTTCTCTTTTGAATCATTCATTTTTGCTTTTATTAAAAAATGTCATTAAAAAACATTTGGGATTCCCTTTTTTTGGTAACTAAAAAGTTGCTTGTATATTTTTATGAATCCACTAAACTTAAACAGATCTCTTTAGAAAAATAATGTGGATATATTTTGCTTTCTACAGCCTGAAGAATGTTAAAATAGAAATGCTTTCTTGAATTCCCTCTTCTGGCTCAAGTTACTAGGTGGTCCCAAGTTACCAGAAGTAAAATTTATAAATCTAACCCCTAGTCTAGACATTTTCCAGCACTGACTGCAGTTCAAAAAATATTAATGTCTAGCCGGCAAAGTGAAACTCCCCCCAGTGATTTTGCAAATGACTAGAAAGTTAACCTTTTGCCAACTGCTCCTTCTGTGCATGGAGGTTATTAAAAAGAATCCAGGCATTTATAACTATGGGCTTTTTAAGACTGAAACACCTTGGCTTGACCCTTTGTGTCTCCTTCTGTTTATTCAGGCTTGGCCTCTGTGGCTGGAATGTGTGAGCCTGAAAGGAGCTGCAGCATTAATGAAGACATTGGCCTGGGTTCAGCTTTTACCATTGCACATGAGATTGGTCACAAGTGAGTGAGTTTAAGAAAATCAAAATAAATTTTCGAACTCCACTCTTTTGAGCAACTCATAACTACTGTGTAGAGTGCCTGTGCCCAAACATGCTTTACTGCCTTTTTGTCTGATTTCAGTAGAGAATGTTATCATTTGGGGTATTGGGATAAATCATCTTAAGAACTAGAGACTTGTTAAATAATCTTTCTGATTCAGTGACCCATATTTTTAGAGTGGTGAATGAACCACACTTAAGTTTTGTTATATATATTTAAAATAATTTACCTTTAGCATGGTCTGCTTATCACCCAGTTCCTCGAAGTTAAATTGTTTAAATGATCTCTTTTCCTCAAATGACAGTACCTATATATTTTAAAATTATCATTGATACCACTACCATAAAATCTACTTTGACTTTTCACTCTTCATACAGCTGTGAACATACTTTTTCCAGACATAAAGTTTGTGCAATCAGTGCTATGTAACTTTTATGTTCTCAGGTGTAATATGTCATTGAAATAAAAAAAATAAAAAAAAAAAAAACACCAAAAACCCAGTCCAAACTGATGTTACAAAAAGTAGTGAGAGATCATTCTCATCACATTTTAGGAGTATCTGGAGTTCTTAATATTTGTTTTGAATAATTCTGTGCCCCAAACTGTCCTTTGGCTATCCCCCCACACGCACACACATAGCAATAAAATCCTTACTTTCTTTTCTTCAAACAACAGGCAGTAGTAAATGTAAAAGCCTGCTCATGTGGAAGGAGAGAATTTTGAAAACTTTAAAAGGATAGTCAAACATTTTCAACTAAAACAAGCAGCCTACTTGCAGGAACCCCTGACATTTGTATGATTTAAGCTTTACAGTCTGCTTTTTGGTAGAGAAATGGATGTGGAAAAAAGAACAAATGAAAATGAATGTTTAGTATATGCTTGCCTCAGAGGTCATTCCTGAGATAAATCTGTAGTTCAGCTTTTTTTTTTTTTTTTCCAAATTGGAGAGTGAAATTGAGTCAGCTGTTGCATTATTTTGAAGATCGTGATTTAAATTTTACCAAATTAGTGTTGATTTATGTATAAAGGTGAGTAACCAAGTTTAAACCTATTTGATTCAGACATGAGGAAAAGTCATTGTTACACTTTTAACGAAGGCCCAGAAATATTGGTATTCTAGTTTTCATTGCAGTAAATAGCCAAAGAAACAAAAAGGGAAGGCCCTTCTAACCAGTACGTTTATCTTCAATGAACTTAAAAGTCTGGCTCATTAATGACTGTCATAATCTTATGCAACCAGACTGAATTTAATAGGTTCTGCTAGATTCAATTAAATTGAAAGGTTAGGACACGTTAACATACAGCAGATGAATAATGTGTGTATGAGAGCACTGTTACCTTATGCAGTCACAAGTTAGTCAATGTCAACATATGCATTATAAGTCTCCTTCTTGTATGTACTTAAATAGCTAAGGTAAGGGTTTATCTCTCTTTGTATCTTTTATTTTGATGAAGATTCTAACTGACCAGCTAGATTTTTGTTGCTGTTATTGGTCTCTTGAGTAATTCCTCTTAATTCTTCCTAAGATGAATGGCATATGCCTTATGTAGGGGATTATGAAAGAGAAGTAGAATATGAATTAACCTTTTAGGATTTATATGCTTTGAAGTAACTTTATTTCACAGCTAATTCTTGTTTGATAATGTGACTGCTTAAATGAGGAGGGGGAATATACAAAATGCTTTATATTGAGAGCCAGAAGAAATACTTCCACTTAAAAATGTTATTTGACAAGCAAAAAATCAGCTGTCCTTCTATGTCCAGTTGATTAATATGTCCGTATCTTCCATTCCCTTTTCCCCAGACAACCTGGGAAGGGTATGTTTAACATATATTTTTTGATATATCAAATTATTATTTGCTCAGTTAGGGAAAGTCTCTTTTATGAATGAGGATACCTTTACTTGTTTTTAAGATCTTAGTGTTTAGCTTTAAGAAACTTAAAAAGTCAACTCTGGCACAACTCATGGCATCCCTAAAATACTGTGTTCCCTGTTCTTCCTGAGACAAAGCAACAGCCATGGTAAATATGTCAAGTATAGTTTTCAGTTTAAATTTATTGAAGTTTTATAACTTGTATCATTTAGTTGGATGGATGTTAAGTGATGTGATGATATCTGCAGATTTATCACAATGAAGAATTTTTTTTTTAAGATTTTATCTATTTACTTGACAGAGAGAGAGAGATCACAAGTAGGCAGAGAGAGGTGGGGGAAGCAGGCTTCCTGCTGAGCAGAGAGCCCAATGTCAAGCTCCATCCCAGGACCCTGAGATCAGGACCTGAGCCAAAGGCAGAGGCTTTAATCCACTGAGCCACCCAGGCACCCCTGCAATGAAGAATATTTGATATGAGTTACTGAGAAGTGCCCCCACTGAATCACTAGACTAGTGGAAGATTTTCTAGTATTCTTTACAGTGTGTAAAATATGGTTTTGCACCCACTGTATACTTGTGTAGGGATGGATATACTATCTATTTTGAACAGCTATGGGATAACTTTTTTTTCTTTTGCTAGGCCTTAGTGACCATTTCTCTTTTTTTTTCTTCTTTCTTTCTTTTTTTTTTTTTTTTTTTTGGTGACCTGTATGGGGATCAAATTAGCAACAGTTTTATTTCTCTCTGTGCCTTTGTGAAAATAAGAAATTAATTTTTTTGTAAAATAAAAGATTGAAGGTTTATGCTATATTTAAATAACATGTCTAGCTTTAATGTAGCTATAAGCCAAAGGTAATTAATGAAACCTTACAGAAAAGAATGCCCATTGAAAGATTTTTTAATTAACTATGTAGTTGCTATAGGTTTCATCAATGGAAAAAAGTATGATGTTGAAGAATTCAACCTGACTTCTTATATCCTGAGAAAACTAATGTTTCCAAACTGTACAATAACAAAAAATATGTTTTTAAAAGATTCTATTTATTTATTTGACAGAGAGAGAGAGAGAAAGAGAGGGAACACAAGCAGGGGGAGTGGGAGAGGGAGAAGTAGGCTTCTCGCTGACCAGGGAGCCCAATGCAGGGCTCTATCCCAGGACCCTGGGATCATGACCAGAGCTGAAGGCAGAAGCTTAACAACTGAGCCACCTAGGCACCCCCAAAATAAATAATCTTAGAAAGAGATCTTAAAAATATTCATAATTTTTAGGGATGCATATTGAAGTATGCACGACTGAAATGACAGAATGTTTGATAGTTACTTTTAAAAGAAAGTAGGAAAAAAAAGAGAAAGATGGGGCATGTGGGTTGCTGCCTTTGGCTCAGGTCATGATCCCAGGGTCCTGGGATCAAGCCCTGCATCAGACTCCCCGCTCTGCGGGAGGCACGCTTCTCCCTCTCCCACTCTCCCTGCTTGTGTTCCCTCTCTTGCTGTCTCTCTCTCTGTTAAATAAATAAAACCTTTAAAAAAAGAGAGAGAGAGAGAGAGAAAGCAAGAATAGTAACATCTTGAATTTTATTATCTTGATAATGTATGGATGGGAGTTCATTATACTACTCTCTCTACTATTGTAGATGTCTGATATTTCTTTGCAAAAAAGAATAGGTACTACAATCATAAATCTTTTAGTTGACTTAGCTCATTTAATATTTAATTATGATTTAGTGAACTGTAACTGATTTTGACAAAAGTTATGGAAATGTTAAATGTTTTAGTGAAAGCTGCACATATATATTGGTCTTTCTTTTGGAAATCAGTATTAATGTTTGGTCTTGCCAATAGGGATAGGAGATTTTTTTTTTTTTTTTCTTTTAAAGGAGGTATGTGACAGGCTTCAGGATAAAATTGTAAATTAGTTACTTGTGTTAGGAAGCTCTTATTACTATTTTCTTTAATCTGAATTTCCTTTTTCTTGCTACAAATACCTAGGTGTCTCTAAATGCTTGATCAGGGCTATACTTTCATAACAGAAGGCTAATTAATACACCAAGGAAATTTTAGAATTTGGAACTAGTATTTGAGACCGTATTTGGGACTTTAATGCCTTTGTCTAGTTTTGGTATCAAAATAATGTTAGTCTAAGAAGTATTCTGTGTGTTCTGGAAGAGTTTGCATCCCTTGAGTACATCTTAAAATATCATTTAAGTATAATTTACATACACTAAAGATACTTTTGTGTGTAGTTCAATGAATTATGGCAAATGTATATAACCATTTACCTACCACAATTAAGATATCAACATTTTCATTACCTAAAAACGTTTCCTTGTTCCCTTTTACAATCAATCTCCACTCTACTCCCCTTTTCCCTGGGCTCTGACAGCCACGGATATACTTTCTATCACCATAGATTAAACGTGTCTTTTCTATAGTTCCAATTAAGTCAACTTATATAAGGGGTACTCTTTGTATCTAGTTTCTTTCCCTTAGCACAAAAGATTTTGAGATTCACCCATGTTGTTATGTGTATCAGTAGCTTTTTTGGTTTCTTTTCTGAATAGTATTCCTTATAAATACCACATTTTTTCCCCCTAGTTTGGGGCTATTATGATGAATAGGACTGCTATGAACATCCATATACAAGTATTTGTTTAGACATATACTTTCATTTCTCTTGGATGGTACTGCTGGTAGTATGGTACATGTTAGGTTCACTTTACCATGAACTATTTCTCAAAGTGGCTGTATACCTTTCTGCATTCCCACTAGCAATCTATGAGAGTTATGATTACTTCAAGATCCTTGCCAACATTTGGTTGTGTTTTTTTATTTTAGCCATTATTATACATCTTAGTGACATCTGATTGTAATTTTAATTATTCTATTTTCTGATAATGATGTTAGTGATGATCAGCATCTTTTCATATGTTTATTTGTTATTCATTATCTTCTTTGAATATTTATTCAAATCCTTTCCCACAGTTTTTTGTTTGTTTATTTGTTTTTTCAAACTGAAGTGTCTCTTTATTGAGTTGCAGGAGATTTCAGTATATCCTGGTAAAAAAAATCTTTGTCATATATACACAATGTGAATATTTTCTCCAACTCTTTTGTTTGCCATTCATCTTTTAATGGTTTTGCCATTCATTTTTAATGTTTTTTTCTGAAAAAATTTTTTTAAAATTTTGATCAAATGTAATTTAAAATTTTCCTTTGTATGATTTGTGTTTTTTTGTGTCCTAAAATGTCTTTGCCTACTTCAAAATTGTGAAAATTTTCTTCTGTATTTTTGCGTAAAGTTTTATACTTTTAGCTTTTATATGAAGACCTATGATCTATTCTGAGGTTATTTTTTTGTATAGTATAAAGTAAAGGTTGAGGTTCTTTTTCTGTCACAAGTATCTAGTCATTTTAGTATGATTTGTTAAAACAATTGGTTGTAGTTTTTTCTTTTTAAAAATTTTAGTTTTTTTTTTTTTTCTAAAGATTTTATTTATTTATTTGTCATAGAGAGAGAAGCGAGAGCAAGCACAGGCAGACAGAGTGGCAGGCAGAGGCAGAGGGAGAAGCAGGCTCCCTGCCAAGCAAGGAGCCCGATGTGGGACTCGATCCCAGGACGCTGGGATCATGACCTGAGCCGAAGGCAGCCGCTTAACCGACTGAGCCACCCAGGCGTCCCAAAAATTTTAGTTTTTTAAAGACAGCAAGAAAGCATGAGTGAGGTTGGGGAAGGGGGCAGAGGGAGATGGAGGGGGAGAATCTAAATCAGGCTCCATGCCTAGTCCAGCCCCCATGTGGGGCTCAATCTTACGACCCTGAGATCATGATCTGAGCATAAATCAAGAGTCGTATGCTCAACTGACTGAGCCATTCAAGCACCTCTAATGTATTTCTTGAGATTTGGTATCAGAATATAGTCATATATATTGAATTAGGAACTGTTTTATTTTCTGGAAGAGTTTGTATAGATAAGGCCGATGGTACTTTTTCCTTAAATGTTTGATAGAATTCCCCAATGAGTCCATCTGAGCCTGGATTTTTTTAATGGGAAGATTGTTGATTAATAATTTAGTTTATTAATTAAATATAGGATAGCTTATTATCTAAATCCTCTGAAATTTTTTTTATTAATTGTCTTTCAAAGTATTTAGACTATTTCAACTAAATTGTCAAATTGATTATAATATTCTCTTGCCTTTTTAATGTCTGTCATATAGTGTTATTCCACCATTCATTCTTGATATTTGTAATTTGTGTTTTCTCCTTAATTTCTTTTTTCCAGCTTTATTGAGATATAATTGACAAATAATATTGTATAATTTTAAGGTGTACAAAGTGATGATTTGATACATGTATATATTGCAAAATGATTGCCATCATAAGGTTAGTTAACACATGCATCACATCATATAATTATCTTTTTGTGTGTGTGTGCTGAGAACATTCAAGATCCACTCTCTTAGCAATGTTCAAGTATACAATACAGTATTGTTAACTATAGTCACAATACTCTACATTAGACCTTCAGAACTTATTCATTGTATAACTGGAAGTTTACACACTTTGAATATCTCCCCATTTCCTTCACATCCTAGTCTCTGACAACCACTAGTTTACTCACTGTTTCTAGGAGTTCAGCTTTTTAAAATTACATGTAAGTGAAATCACACAGTATTGGTTTTTGATCTTACTTATTTTACTTCATGCCCTCAAGGTTCATCCTCATGGAAACAAATGGCAGGGTTTTTGTCCTTTTTATGAGTGAATATGATATATAAATATCATATAGTCCTTTTTATTATAATGTGATATATAAATATACATTACACACACATCTATGGATGGTTTGGGGGAGCTTGAACATTTTAACAATAACTCTTCCTATCCATTAACAAGAGATATCTTCAAATTTATTTGTTTTCTTCAATTTCTTTTATCAATTGCTTATTGTCTCCAGTATACAGGTCTTTTACCTCTTTGATTAAATGTAGTTCTTTTAAAAAAAAAAAATTTAACTAGGTTAAAAAAACTTAATTAGGGGTGCCTGGGTGGCTCAGTCACTTAAGAGTCTGCCTTTGGCTCAGGTCATGATCCCAGTGTCCTGAGATGGAGCCCCGCAGCAGGCTCCCTGCTCAGTGGGGAGCCTGCTTCTCCTTCTCCCTCTTACACTCTCCCTGCTTATGCTCTTTTGCTCTTTCTCAAATAAATCAGTGCCCTGCTTAGGTTTATTTCTAATGATCTTATAGTTTCAGATACTACTGTATATGGTATAATTTTATTTCTTTTTAGATTGTTCATTGTTCTAGCGTATAGAAACACAACTGATTTTTGTAAGTTGACTTTGTAGTTTGCACTTTACTGAATTTGTTTATTCAGACCATTTTTTGGTAGAGTCTTTTGAATTTTCTCTATATAAGATCATGTCATCTCTGAGCAGAGATAGTTTGCCTTTCATTTCTTTTAGTTGCCTGATTCGTCTGCTTAGGACTTACTATGTTGAATAGGAGAGGTGGGTGTATAGAGGATACTCTTGATTAGATATTCTTCCTGATTTTAGAGGAAAAGCTTTAAAGTTCACTGTTGATTATAATATACTTATGGGCTGGTCATATATGGCTTTTATAATGTCAAGGTTTGTTACTTCTATATACCCACATGGTTGAGAGTTTTTAAAATGAAGGGACATTGAATTTTGTTAATCCTTTTTCTTTATCTTCTGAGATCCTCATATGATTTTTATTTTTCATTCTATTAATGTGATGTATCACACTGATTTACATGTATTGAGTCATCCTTGCATCTCAGGGATGAATCTTACTTGATCATAGGGTAAGATCATCTTTGTATTGTTAAACTCATTTTTCTGATTTTGTTGAAAATTTTGTTGGAAATTTTGTTGAAAATTTATGTATCTATATTGATCAGGGGCATTGGCCTATAGTTTTCTTCTGTTGAATGTATTCTGGCTTTGCCATAGGGAAATGCTGGTTCCTTGTGGAAGACTTTGGGGGGATTTGTTTCTTTCCAGTTTTTTAGAAGAGTTTAAGAAGGATTAGCAATAATTCTTTAAATGTGAATTCAGCAGTGAATTTATCGTCCCTGGGTTTTCTTTTTGGGGAGGTTTTTGGTTATTAATCTGTCTCTGCACTTGTTAAGAATTTCTATTTCTTCTTCATTGAGTCTTAGTAGGTTATGGTTTTGGGAATTTTTCCTTTTCTTCTATCTTATTTAATTTGTTGATGTATCATTGTTTGTAATTATCCCTTATCATTTTTGTATTTTTGTGGTATCGATTGTAATGTCTTTTCTTTCATTTTTGTCTTTATTTATTTATTTATTTATTTTTAAAGATTACTTATTTATTTATTTGAGAGAGAGACAGTGAGAGAGAGCATGAGCGAGGAGAAGGTCAGAGAGAGAAGCAGACTCCCCGTGGACCTGGGAGCCCGATGTGGGACTCGATCCCGGGACTCCAGGATCATGACCTGAGCCGAAGGCAGTCGTCCAACCAACTGAGACACCCAGCCGTCCCGTCTATATTTATTTAATTTTTTTTCTAGTTACTCTAAGTTTTGTCAATTTGGCTTGTCGTTGCAAAAAAAATCACCTCTTGATTTCACTGATATTTTTTATTGATTTTCTAGTCTCTCATTTCTTTTCTGATCTTCGTTATTTTTTCCTACAAAATTTGGCCTTATTTTGTTCCTTTTTTTCTAGTTCCTTGACGCACAAAATCAGATTGTTTATTTGAAATGAGATCCCCTCCCCTTTTTTTTTTTAAATATCAGCGTTTATCACTATACTCGTCCCTCTTAGAATTGCTTTTGCTAGTACTGTAAGTTTGGTATGCTGTTTTCCACTTACATTTGTCTAAGTAGTTTTTTTGTTTTAAGTAGGTTTTTTTTACACTTTTGATTCTTTATTTGACCCATTGATTGTTCAACAGTGTGTTGTTTTTGTGAATTTCCATGTTTTTGTGATTTTCACTTTTTTTTTTCTGTTGATTCTTACTATTGTACTACTATCTAATAACAGAGTCTTGAAATGATTTCAGTATTAAAAAAGTTTTTAGGGCATACAATTATTATTACAAATACAATCTATACTCCTTTTAGAAAATGTTTATTATTGTGCCAAGTGTAGAAGTCAAAAGTATCAACACCCAGCAATCCCATCATAACTGAAATTCAAATTTTTCTATTCCATCCATTGTGGGTTTTTTTGTTAATGGATAATATGCATAGGTACTATATACAAATTATTATTTTTTTATTAAGTTTTTAATTTTATTCCAGTATAATTAACACACAGTGTTATATTGATTTCAGGTGTACAATATAGTAATTCAGAAATTCTGTACATTAGTCAATGTTCATCATGATAAGTGTACTCTTTAATCCCCTTCACCTACTTCATCCATTCCCCATCCACCTCTTCCCTTGTAACCATCATTTGCTCTCTATAGTTAGAGTCTGTTCTTTGGTTTCTTTCTCTCTCTTTTATTCCCCTTTGCTTGTTTATTTTGTTCTCTAAATTTCACATATGAGTGAAATCATATGGTATTTGTCTTTCTCTGATTGATTTACTTCCCTTAGCATTATACTCTAGCTCCATCCATGTTGTTGCAAAGGCCAATATTTCATTCTTTTTTATGGCTAAATAATAGTCTATTGTGTGTATGTGTACATCTTTATCCATTCATCTTCCATATCATTCATCCATATCACATCTTTATCCATTCATCTGCCAATGGGCACTTGGAGAGCTTCCATAATTTGGCTATTGTAAATTCAATATTTTTAAATTTGTTAGGACTTTTGTAGTAACCTATTGTAAGATGTATCCTGGTAAATGTTATGTGGGTGCTTGAAAAGAATGTGTATTCTGCTAATATTGGAAAGAAAGATCTGTATAGTGTCTAAAGTGTAGTTCCACTCAGGTGTTTCTTCATTTCTAAGTGATGCATTGTTGAAAATGGTGTATTAGAATCCCGAACAATTTTTCAAAATTAATTTATTATTTTATTATCTTCAGTTAGCCACTGTATAGTATGTCAGTTTTTGATGTAGTGTTCAATGATTCATTAGTTACGTGTAACACCCAGTGCTCATCACAACACATGCGCTCCTTAATACCCATCGCCCTGTTACCCCCTCCTTTCTGAAACCTTCAGTTTATTTCCTGGGGTCCATAGTCTCTCATGGTTCATCCCTATCTCTGATTTCTCTCCCTACAGATTTCCTTCTCTTTCCCTATGGTCCTCTGTGCTCTTGCTTATGTTCCACAGATGAGTGAAACCATATGATAATTATCTTTCTCTGCCTGACTTACTTCACTTAGCAGATCCCCTCCAGTTGCATCCATGTCAGTGCATATGGTGGGTATTTATCCTTTTTGATGGCTGAATAATATTCCATGTATATATGTGCCACATCTTCTTTATCCATTCATCTGTTAAAGGGCATCTCATCTCCTTCTATTATGGACTAGAATCTCCAGCAGTTATTATACTGTGTTTATTTCTTGTTTTAATTCCATTTGTGTTTGTTTTACATACTTTGGGAATCCAGTGTTGGGTGTGTACATATTTACAATTTTTAAATCCTCCTTATAGATTGACCCCTTTTTTATTATATATGACCTACTTTGTCTCCTATTACAGCTTTTGAGTTAAAGTCTGTTTTGTCTGGTAAAAGTTTAGCTATCTCTCTTCTCTTTTGGTTTACATTTGCATGGAATATCTTTTTCCATCTCTTCACTTTGCACCTATTTTTTCCTTAAAGCTGAGGTGAGTCTCATATAGGCAGTGAATAGGTCAGTCTTATTTTTTTATCCATTTTGTCACTCCCAAGTTTTTTGATTAGAGAATTTAATCCATTTACATTTAAAGTAATTATTGCTATCTAAGGACTTAGTAATGCCATCTTATTATTTGTTTACTGGCTCTTTTGTAATCCCTTTGTTTCTTTCTTTCTCTCTTACTATCTATGTGAATGGATAATTTTTTTGTGGTGGTTTGTTTTGATTCCCTTTTATTTATCTTTTGTGTATCTTTGTGATTACCATGACATGTACATAAACCATATTATAGATTTAATAGTCTGTTGTAAGATGATAACAACTTAACTTCCATTCCTGACAAAAACTCTCCTTTAATAATTTTCTCACCATATTTTACATTTTATGTCATAATCTACATTTTTGTATGTCATATCAATTAAATTATTGTAGCTATTGTTATTTTTTATACTTTTATTTTATTCTTTAGCCTTTATATTATAATATTATATAATTCTGAATTTGTCTATATACTTTACCAGTATATTTTATGTTTTCCTTGTGTTCTCATGTTATTTATCAGCATCCTCTCATTTCAGTTTGAAGAACTTCTTTAAGCATTTCTTGAAAAACAAGTCTAATGATGACAAACAATTTCATCTTTTTTTAGGCCTGCAAAATTTTTATTACTCCATTTTTGAAGGGCAGCTTTGCCAGGTTAAGTGTTCTTAGTGGGCAGTTTTTTTTTTTTCTTTCAGCATTTTAAGTATATCCCAGGCTCTCATAGTCACAAGGGTTTTCCTCAGAAATCTGCTGATAATCTATGGGGGTTCCCTTGTATGTGAGGAATTCTTTTCTTACTGCTTTTTAAAAATGAATTTATTTTATATATTTATTTTAGAGAGAGGGAGAGGGAGTGCAAACCTGGGAAGGGTCAGAGGGAGAGAGAGAGGCAGAGAATCAGGAGCAGACTCCACACTGAGCAGAGTCTGATGCAGGGCTCAATCTACAACCCATACAATCATGACCTGAGCCAAAATCACAAGTCAGAAACTCTACCAACTGAGCAACCCAGGTGCTCCTTCTTACTCTCTCCAGATTTGGGAAGTTCTCAGCAATAAAGTCTATAAATAAGCTCTCTGCCCTTTTCTCTCAGTCATCTCCTTTTGGGACTCTAAAAATGTATAGATAATTTCTTTTGATAGCATCCTGTTATTCAGATAGGCTTTTTTCACTCTTTTTCATTCTTTTTTTTTTCCTTCTCTGATGAGATTTCAGCGGACTTTTCTTTGAATTCACTGGTTCTTTCTTCTGCTTTGTTGAGTCTGCTATTGAAGTTCTCTATTGAATTCTTCAGTCATTGTGTTCTTTAGCTCCAGGATTTCTGTGTTTTTTGTTTGTTTGTTTTTAAATTGTCTCTGTTGTTAAACTTCTCATTTTGTTCATGAATTGGTTTTCTAGTTTTAATTTCATTTGGTTATTTATCTGTGTTTTCCTACAGCTCACTGAATTTCTTTAAGAAAATACTCTGAGCTTTTTGTCATACCGTTCATAGATCTCTATTTCTTTGGAGTTATTAGAACTTATTCGTGTCCTTAGATTGTAGAAATGTACTTGATTCCTTGTGATCTTTATATCTTTGCATTGGTATCAGTGAGTTGAGGAAGACATTTATTTCTTCATTCTTTCATAGACAACGATGTTGTGGGGCTACTGATGTGCCTTCTTGCCAGGCTGGCTGTCATATGTGCTGCATGGCTGGCTGGCATCACTGCCCAGCCTTCCTGGTCAAGTGGTGCTGGAGGCTGTGCTCAGCAGTAGTGAGATCCGGTGACTTGCTTACTTATGTGGGGGGGTCTCTAGAATGGGTCCATGGCCAAACCTAATAGAACTATTGATCAAGTTGAGCCACTGGCTCAGATGTGCACTTGCCTTGAGCCACTGGTGGGGATCTCTACTAAGGAGTAATCTCTATCTAGTTGGGTTCTCTTTTTTCCATTGGAGAAACTATAGGCTCAGGGGGACCCTCTTGGTGCAGTGCTGCGTGGGTCTGAAAGAAGGAGGATGTAGTCAAAGTAAAACTGTTCCTCTTTCCACTGGAATGTAGTTTTTCGTATTTTTTTAATTTTTTTATTTTTTTGTTGTTTAAGGGGATGCATCTTCCTCACCCCTGAGTTCTGAGATCCTCACAATAGTGTCTTACCTATGGATATTTGCTAGTTGTTTTTTCTATAAAGGGGACCAAAGTTGGGAATTACCTACTTTGCCATCTTTCTTCTTGATCAAAATAGCTTTAGCTTTTTAAATTCTATTGTTTTCTTTTAAAAAACATTTTGATTTCATTGATTTTTCTCTTTTGCATGCTCACTTAAAAATTTTATTTTTCTGCTCTTTATTTTATTCCCTTTTTTATGCTTACTTTGGGATTAATTTCCTCCATTTAAAAAAAATACTTTTAAAGTAGAAGCTTAGTTCATTGATTTTACATCTCCCATCTTTCATAAGACCTAAAGTTATGAATTTCTTTATAGGCTCTTTTTTAGCATTTCATTATTGTGTATTTCCATTTTCATTTAGTTCAGACTGTATTTTTTGTGTGTGATTTCTTCTTGGATTGTGGTCAAATAGTATATTACATTATTTCGATCTTCTAATAGAAATTTGCTTTATGGTCCATTATATTATCTATCTTTAAAGATTTTTTTAAAAGATTCTTATTTATTTATTTGACAGACAGAGATCTCAAGTAGGGAGAAAGGCAGGCAGAGAGAGGGGGGGAAGCAGGCTCCCCGCAGAGCAGAGAGCCTGATGCAGGGCTTGATCCCAGGTCCCTGGGATCATGACCTGAGCCAAAGGCAGAGGTTTAACCCATTGAGCCACTGAGGTGCCCCTATATTATCTATCTTGATGAATGTATCTTGTATCCTTGAAAGAAATTGTTATTTGTTATTGTTGGGTGGAATGTTCTAGCATTCTCAATTAGATCCATTTGTTTGATAGTGTTGTTTAAGTCTCCTGTATTCTTACATGTTTTCTTTATAGTTGATCTATCCATTTTTAATAGAGAACTTTGAAATCTTAACCAGTGTATAGATTTGTCCATTTCTCCTTTCATTACTAAGTTTCACTTCATACATTTTGAAATTTTATAATTACATGCTTTCATAATTAGAATATATCTTCTTGATTAATTGATTCTTTACCATTATAAAACATCTCTTTTTATCCTTGTTAACATCACTTTTCTGAAATCTATTTTGTGTCATTAATATAGTGATTCTAGCTTTCATCTTATTGTTTGCATGGTCTGGTTTTTTTGATTCTTTAACTATGAGTTTACCTTATTCTTTATATTTAAAGAGGATTTCTTTTTAATAATTTGTAGTTGGGTTTCGCTTTTAATCCAGTTTAACTATTTCTATTTTTTAATTGTATTTTATGTTCATTTACATTTAATGTAATTAGTGAGTTTTAGTCATTAACCTAGCACTGTTGTCTAGTTTTTCTTATCTGTTTTTGTTTCCATTTTTTCTTAATTAATTACTTTAAAATATGTCATTTTATCTTCACTATTGGCGTATTAACTATACCTCCTTTATCTATTTATTTACCTATCTATCTGTTGTGGTTGCTTTATGGTTTACAATGTGGATCTTTAATTTATCAGTTTATATTAAAATAAAATTGTTGAACTTCATTTGTCACATAAGATATAGTTCATTTTTCTCTTTCCATTCTTTGGTTATTGTCACATATTTTGGTTCTTTGTGTATTATAAATCCTACAAGTCCTTGTTATTTTTGCTTTTGACGGTTATTTTTTTTAGAAAAATTAAAAAATGAGAAACAATATGTTTTATGCTTGCATACATATATATATTTTTTACCAGTTCTGGTTCTTTTTTTATCCTTTCATGGAAATCCTATTTTCATCTATTATGTTCATTCTGCCTGAAAACCTTCCATTATCATTTCTTATAATGTAGTTTTCCTGGCAACTTATTCTCTGAGCTTCTATATATTTGAAAAACTTTTATTTTACTTTCACTTTTAAAGGATATTTTCACTGGATTAAAATTCTCCATTGGCAATTTTTTTGAGCAACGTCATCTGAAATATAAAGGATCATGATGCATCATGATGACTACATGGAGTTAATGATGCTGGATGGGAAATGCCTAAAAAAAAGAAATTGTGAGATGAAACTGGTGAGCTAAATAAGAAATAGATGATACAGGGCCTTATATATGTAATAAAGAACTCGTGCATTATCTCTTAGGACAGTAGAAAGTCACTGAGTAATTTTTAATAGAGATGGTATGGTCAGATTTTCATTTTAGATTAGGTCACTATAGATACCATGTGAAATCTGACTTTCACAGAGGAGAACATGCTGCTGCAGTTGTCTAAATTAATACTATTAATATTATTTTAGAGGGTCATTGTTGTGGTCCAGAAGTATGTTAAGCACAGTGAATGCACAAAATAAATATTTTCCTCATTATGCAGATGAATTAAATGAGATGAAGAGATTAAATGGTTAACCTTGGGTTGAAGGCAAACCCTCTGGCTCTAGGATGGCTTCTAAACATTCCTGATGTACAGGTTAGAGATAATGAGGATTGGAAATAGGATGATGTCATTTGGATAGATTAAAGATATATTAAAGAGATAAAATTAGCAGGGTTCAATTCTTGATTGAATAAGAGTGATGAGGAAGGAAAAATTAAGGAATACTCTTGTTTTTCAGCCTTAGTGATTGAGACATGACAGTACCACCTGCTGAAATAAACATGGAACCAGTTTAATTGAAGGAGTAATGAATTATTTTTACATTAGGTTAAGACTATAGGACATTCAGATGGAAACATACAGAGGACAATTGGATGTTCAAATCTAAAACTAATGAGATAGGTATGGTCTAAATATATAAATTTGGGTTTCATCCATAAAGGTAAGGTCCTAGAGAACTGACATAAAGTGAAAAGAGCAGAAGGATCGGAGCTACATAAATAATACCTAGTAATCATTTGAAGTTAGAGCTTTCATAGTGCTACTTAAATTACTTTATGTCTCAAGTAGTGTTTTTTATAACCTGTTTGTTATTATATAATAACTATCACTAAGGAATTAGGGACATAATATAGCTAATTGAATTAAGATGTATTTAGATATGACACTTGAACTTTTGTACTCTAAAAAGATACAATTTTAGGACACATAAATTATATTTAGCTTTTTTCATAATAGTTAAACTTATGAAATTATTATATTAAGAAGCTTTCAGGATGAAAATGTAAATATATTTAAGACAGTTAGGAATCCTCTACCTATCTTAACACCTGTCCCCTTGAGAGTAAGGACTATTATTCATTTTTGTGCCTCCCGTGTCTACTATATACTCGGTCTTTATCTGTGGAAGAATAGCTCATTTATTTTTTTTTAGAAGATTTTATTATTTATTTGACAGAGAGAGATCACAAGTAGGCAGAGAGGCAGACAGAGAGAGAGGAAGGGAAGCAGGCTCCCCGCTGAGCAGAGAGCCCAATGTGGGGCTTGTTCCCAGGATCCCAGGATCATGACCTGAGCTGAAGGCAGAGGCTTTAACCCACTGAGCCACCCAGGTGCCCAAAGAATAGCTCTTTAAATACTAAATCCAAAAGGAATGGAAACCTCACAATTTATCTCTGCATACTTAGCCTTTTGAACTAATATTGTACTTAACTTTTTTGTGTATGTGTGTGTTTACATTTCATTGGCATCTTTTTTCACTGAAATATAGTTGATACAATGTTACTTTAGTTTCTGGGGCACAACAGAGTGCTTTGACAAGTCTGTACATTATGCTATGCTCACCACAAGGGTAACTACTATCTGTCACCATACAATGCTCTCACTATACCATTGATTATGCTTCCTATGCTGTACTTTTTTGTGCGTGTGTGATTTTATTTATTTATTTGACAGAGAAAGATTGAGAGTGTGAACACAAGTAGGGGAGCAGCAAGCAGGAGAGGGAGAAGGAGAAGCAGGTTCCTTGCTGAGCAGGAAGCCCAATGTGGGGCTCCATCTCAGGACCCTGGGATCGTGACCTGAGCCGAAAGCAGATGCTTAACCAACTGAGCCACTCAGGAACCTCATCCTATGCTATACCTTTGATCCTTGTGACTTATCTATTCCATTACTGGAGACCTTTATCTCCCTCCCCCTTTTGCTCATTTTGCCCCTCTACCCCCATCTTCCTCCACTTTAGCAACTACCAGTTTGTTCTATGTATTTAACATCATACGTAACTTTTAAGTTACTGTGAATATTGAATTCTGAACTAATACAGAAAACATCTTAAACATATATTACATTAATATAATAAAACATATAATCATTTTTAAACACTTAGGAAATTGATAAACTAAGTATTGAATTCTTTAATTTTTATAGCAATATTCCTTTTTGTGTGACATCAAATGTTAAGTCTAATAACTTTAGAAGTGCCTACTTTAATTTTAAAATCAAATTTTGAACACAGTGTTTGAGTGTATATCTAGGTGTATCTGGAATAGACTAGTAGGTTATGTAATGTCTGCAGTTGGGGAAACACTATAATTACTTCTTAACTTAGTACTTTCAATACTTGAGTAGATTGTTTCAATTTTTGTTTGATATTTGTGTTAAGCATTAAAACATAGTATAATAATTCTTATACTTACTCTCTAAGTATGTAATACATATTTATGTGTTTAGTTTTAAATATAATAATATACATTCTCTTTAATGTGGTGGTTTGGAATGGAACTGGCAATATATCTGAGGTATGTCTATAAATGAAAAACAGCTTGCTGGGATTTTGAGTGAGATTTAATGAATGTAGAAATTAAGTTGGGAAGAATTGACATCTTCAGTATTCAGTATCAATATTCAGAATCAACAAAAAAAAATATTCAGAATCAACAATGTTGAGTCTTTCATTCCATGAACACAGAATATCTCTCCATATATTTGGATCTTTGCTTTCCTCATCAAATCTTGTGGTTTTCTGTATATGGATCCTGTACATATTTTCTTAGCTACATAGCTAGGCTTTATTTATTTGTTTGTTTGTTTGTTTGTTTGTTTTTGGTACTATTATAAATGGTAATTGTATTTTAAGCTTCCACTTTTTTTTTTTTTTAAAGATTTTATTTATTTATTTGACAGAGAGAAATCACAAGTAGATGGAGAGGTAGGCAGAGAGAGAGAGAGAGAGGGAAGCAGGCTCCCTGCCGAGCAGAGAGCCCGATGTGGGACTCGATCCCAGGACCCTGAGATCATGACCTGAGCCGAAGGCAGCGGGTTAACCCACTGAGCCACCCAGGCGCCCCTGTATTTTAAGCTTCCAATTACAATTGTTCTTTGCTAAGGATGCCTAGGTGGTTCAGTTGGTTAGGTGTCCAACTATTGCTTTCAGCTTAGGTCATGATCTCATAGTTGTGAGATTGAGCCCCACATCATGCTCCAGGCTCCTCCTGAAGTCTACTTGAGAGTCTCTCTACCCCTCTCCCATTGCCCGCCCCCCCCCCTTGCTTGTTCTCTCTCAAAATAAATAATATCCTTAAGATAAAGAAGTTTATAATTGTTCTTTGATAGTATATTGAGAAACAGTTGACTTTTGTACACTCAATTTCTGTGCCTTTGCTGTACTTTCAGATTCATTCCAGGAAGTTTTTTATTCTATTTGGAATTTTGGACATAGACAACCTGTCTATCTGTGAACAAAGACAATTTTATATCTTTCTCTCCAATCTCTATATCTTTTTGTTCGTTCATTCATTCATTCATTCATTCATGTATTTATTTGCTTTTGTCTTACTGCACTAGCTAAGATTTCCAATGTGGTGTTGAATAGAAATGGTGAGAGGACAAAGTTTCCTTGAAAGTACTTAGTCTTAGGAGTGAAAGTGTCCAGTTTCTCATCATTAAGTGTGGCAATTAGAGGGTTATTTTGTAGATTTTGTAGATCATTTATCAAGTTGAGGAAGTTGCCTTTTATTTTTTGCTTGTTTGCATAGTTTTTATCATGAATGGGAGTTGGAGTTTGTGAGATGATTTTTCTGCATCAATCGATTTGATTATATGATTTCTTTCTTTTGCCTGTGGATGTGATGGAGTACACTAGTTGTTTTTTGGATATTAAATCAGCTTTGAATACCTGAAATAGGTCCTGTGTGGTTGTAGTAGATAGTTCTTTTTATACATTGTCAGATTTGATTTGCTGATATTTATTGATGATTGTTGAATGAGAGGTATTAGTCTTCATTTTCTTTTAATGCTGGCCTCCCAGAACAAGTTGGGAGCTGTTTCCTTTGCTTCTATTTTCTAGAAAATTGCTTTAATTTCTTCCTTAAATGTTTGTTGGAATTTGCCAGTGAAAATGTCTGGCCTATTGTTTTCTATTTTGAAAGGTTTTTAATTTTTGAATTATTATCTTTATACAGAGGACTTTTCAGATTATAGATTTCTCTTTTAGGAGTTTTTATAGCTTGTGTCTTTCTGGGAATTGGTCCATTTCAGTTATCAAATTTGTCAACATGGAGTTATTCATAGTAGTTCTTTATTATTGTGTTTTTTATGTCCAAAGATCAGTAATGATGAACTACCTTTCTGATATTGGTAATCTGTGTCTTCTCCCTGTTTTAGTTGGTTAGCTTGGTTAGAGATATATCAATTTTATTGATCTTTTTAAAGAATCAGCTTTGGGGGTGCCTGGGTGGCTGAGTCATTAAGCGTCTCCCTTTGGCTCAGGTCATGATCCCAGGGTGCTGGGATGGAGCCCCGTAATAGGCTCCCTGCTCCCCAGGAAGCCTGCTTCTCCCTCTCCCACTCCCCCTGCTTGTATTCTCTCTCTCGCTGTGTGTCTCTCTCTCTGTCAAATGTATAAATAAAATCTTTAAAAAAAAAATCAGCTTTAGTTTTTCTTTGTTTTCCTATTTTCAATTTCATATCTACATTTTATTTCTTTTACATGTTTTAGACTTAAATAGTTTTTCTTTTGTTTTCTAGGGTAAAAGCTTAGTTGTTTGATTTTATCTTTCTCCTTCTAATATGTGCATTCAATGCTATAAATTTCCTTTTAAGCACTGCTTTTGCTGCATCCCACAAATGTTGATAAGTTGTATTTTCATTTTCATTAAGTTCAAAAGGTTTTTAAAATTTCTCTTGAAACTTCCTTGACACATATCATTTATAAATGTGTTGTTTAATCTCCAAATATTTTGAGATTTTCCAGCTTTTTTGGTTATAATTTCTAGTTAAATTCTCTTTAGGTGTAAGAATGTATTTCTATGATTTTTATTCTCTTAAGTTAGTTAAAGTGTGTTTTATGGCCTAGAATATGGTCTTTCTTGGTGATTATTCCATGCAAGGCAGAGAAAATGTATATTATGCAGTTGTTGGATAGAGTATTCTATAAATGTCATTTGGATTGAGTTGATTGACAAGTCATATATTCAGGTCAAATATATCCTCACTATATTTTTTTCCCCTGCTTGACATATCAATTACTGAAAAAGGGTTGGGGAAGTCTCCAATTATAATAGTAAATTTTGCATTTTTCCATGCATTTCTATTAGTTATTGGCTCAAATATTTGAGCACATTGTTGTTAAATGTGTATACATTAAGGATTATTGTCTTGGAGAATTGGCCACTTTATTTTCAAGAAAAGCCATTCTTGATTGCTGAGAATTTCTTAAGTGTGCCTAATGTCTGAAATTAATAGAACTACTCCAACTTTCTTTTGATTCATGTTATCACAGCACACCTTTTTCCATGCAGCCCTTACTTTTAACTTAACAGGATCTTTATAGTTATAGTTAATTTCGTTTTTGAACATATAGTTCAGTCTTGTGTTTTTATTCACTCTGACAATTTTTCTTAGCTGATATGTTTCAACTATTCATATTTAAAATGATTATTGATGTAGTTGAATTAATATCTACTATGTTTTTAACAGTTTTCCTCTTTTGCCCTGTTTCTTTTCCCTCTTTTTTCTACCTTCACTAGTTTTAAATATTTTATATGATTTTATCCTATCTCTTCTCATAACTTATCAATTATAGTTATTTTAAAAGGTGTTAGTGTTTGACCTTGACTTTAATATAAATTTTATAGAAAATGTATTTAACAATATATACATATGTATATGTATTTAATATATTAATAAATTGTTATGTATGTTATAACTAGTTGAAGTCTACCTTCCATTAATAGAATCCTGCCTCATATGTAGTACAGGTACCTATAACAGCAGACTTTTAGGGGTGCCTAGATTGCTCAGCCATTAGAGCATGGGAGTCTTGATCCTTGGGGTCATGAGTTCAAGCTCCACATCAATGATAGAGTTTACTGGGGTGCCTGGGTGGCTCAGTGGTTTAAAGCCTCTGCCTTTGACTCAGGTCATGATCTCAGGGTCCTGGGATCGAGTCCCACATCAGGCTATTGCTCGGAAGGGAGCCTGCTTCTCCGTCTTTCTCTGCCTGCCTCTCTGCCTACTTGTGATCTCTATCTGTCAAATAAATAAAATCTTTAAAAAAAAAAAAAAAGGATAGACCTTACTTAAAATGAAAACAGCAGCATACTTTTAATTCCTTATTTCTGTCTCTTATAACATTGCTGTTCTTCATCTCATTTAGCCATTTAATATAATTACCAGTATTTTTCCTATTTTTAGCATTAACTTATCCTTTGTATTATTAAGAAAGACAGAGTTTATGTTTGTTTTATTTATTCCTTTTCCGATATCCTTCTTTTTTTCTTTTTTAATGTAGATCCAAGTTTCTGACTGATATAATTTTCTTTCTTCCTAAAGAACTTCTTTTCATTTCTTGTAGTATAGGTCTGATGATAATATATTTCCCAGCTTTGGTTTGTTTGAAAAAGTATTATTTATTTTTCACTTTTTAAAAAAGATCATTTATTTATTTATTTATTTATTTGAAAGAGAGAGAGTGCATGACCCCCTGAGCATGGAACCCAATGTGGGAGTTCCAACCTGACACCAAATTTGACATTTGAGCCAAAACCAGGATTCTGATGCTGAAACAAATAAGCCACCCAGGTGCCCCTTCTTTTTCACTTTTGAAGAATAACTTCACTTGATTTAAAATTTACATAGTTTCTGATAAGAAATTGTTGCTATTTCTACTCTTGTTCCTCTAAGGTAGATTCCCTGCCCTCCCCCCAACTTCTTTTAAGATTGTCTTTGTCTTTTATCATTGTAGTTTGAATATGATACACATACATGTAGATTTTTTTATACAGAGCTGTTTGGTATTTAAAGTTCCTGTGTCTTTGGGTTGGTATTTGTCATTAATTTTGGAAAATATGTGGGCATTATTCTAATTCTTAGTTTACTCTATTCTTTATTCTACTTTTGAAATTCAAATTACATGTATGTTACAACTTCAGATATTGTCCAAATTTTCTGGATGTTCTGTTGTTGGTCTGTGTGTGTGTGTGTGTGTTTTAATTTTTTTTTCTTCCTGCATTGTAGATTGAGAAGCTTATGTTGACCTATCATCAAGCTCATTAATTCTTTCCTTGTTGACCAGTCTAAGGATGAGACCATCAAAGGCATCTGACATTTCTATTACAGAGATTTTTTATTTCTGGTATTTCCTTTTCATTCTTACACAGAAATTTTCAGCTTTCAGCCAGCAGGACCTATCTGCTCTTCCATATTGTCTACTTTTTCATGAGAGTCCCTAACATATTAAATATAATTACTTTAAATTCCCTGTTTGTTAATTACAAAATTTGTGTCTTTTCTGAACCTAGTTTTGATCTTTGTTTTGTCTCTTTTAACTGTATATCAGCATGACTTCCCATTATTTTATTTAAAGCCAGACATGATGTATTGTAATGATGGAGGGTCTAGCGGAACCTAAGACCTAGACTTTTTATACACCTGTATATAGCAATGTTCACATTTGTTCTTATAGTCCATGCTTACTTTTCTCTATTATTACAAATCTTCTAAAGAACCAATAAGGATTGTGTACCAAAATAAAGAGTAAGCTACTATCTTGTGGTTCAAACCATATTACTGTCACAATGTTTAGTGATATAATATATGGTGAAATGATATACAATGTAATCACAAATAAGATACTTCTTATATATCCTACAAAATAAAAAGATATAAATTCTCTTCTTGTATATCACCATGCAAATATATGAATATTTGCCACACATAAGGAAATAGTTTTGTTAAATATAGCTTTAAATGAGAAACTCATTTGCATAGAAAACTATTTAATTTACTGTAGAAAAATAGTTGAGAAAACACGTGTGTCTAGAGATTGATACCTATTGATAGACTCTGAGTTACAGATGCTTTAGTTAATGAATAACTTTCATTGCACAGTCTCTGGTCTCTGTATAGCAACTGCCTTGTCTCTGACTTGTGATGTCACCTGTTTTGACCTAAGCTCTTACCTTTTCTTCTTTTATTGCTTATTGTTTTATATTATATATTTTTATTACATTATTCACCAACAAGGGAGTTATATCCAAATGATACTTCTCAAATACTGTTTTTCATGGTACACATTTGATCAATGGGTGGTCTCTTACTCATGCACAATTTGATTCCCAAGACTTACTAAGTACCCAATATATTCACCTAACATAGACTGCATTGTGGATACAGTGATGTTGAAAGAGAAGTTCCTACCCTAATGAAACACAGCCTTTTTATTTACTTTTTTTTTCTTTTCCTACTCTTGAACAGTTTTCCAACTCTTGATCAGCTACTTCAAGAATATCTTCTTCTTCTTTTTTTTTTTTAAAGATTATATTATTTATTTGAGAGAGAGAGGAGAGGGCATGAGTGGGGGATGGGAGGACAGAAGGAGAGGGATCTCCCACTGAGCAGCAAGCCCACTGTGGGGCTTCATCCAGGACCGCAAGATCATGACCTGAGCCAAAGGTAGACACTTAACCAACTGAGCCAAACAGACGCCCCAAGAACATCTTTTAATTCACGCTCCTTCGTGAGCCAAATAAAAACAAAACCTCTAGGCTGGTGTTATATAGGCCCTGGTTCAGGGTATATCTTTATAAAAGGAAAAAACCCCACAATTTTTAGATTTAGACATAATAGATTCATAACCATTTACCTGTAGACCTTTATGGTAGTACTTATAAGTACTTATAAGTCCCTTTCATAACCTATTCAGTAATTTTCACTTGTCTTTTTCTTTAGCAAATGTGCTTTTCTTTCAGTATCATCAATTCTATAGAAAAATTCAAAATGTATCCCATTTTGTTTATTGTCAATTCAATTAGTGTTGTTATATACTATTTTGCATTTCAGAGACACATGTTTAGTCCATAAAATAGATGAAATAAACTTCTATGAGCTTATTATTATGCGAACTAAGAATGTAATTTGGTATAACCACTTTGAAAAGGTATTTAGCATTATCTAGTTAAGTTGAAATTTTATATAAGTCATGACCAAACAATTGATTTCCCACATATTTCTAAAGCAGTGATTCTCAAATTGTGGTCCATCAATCCCTAGGATTTCTGAAGCACTTTTGGATCAAAATTATTTTCTTTCTTTCTTTCTTTCTTTCTTTCTTTCTTTGTTTCTTTCCTTTTTAGATTTTTTATTTATTTGACAGAGAGAGAGATCACAAGTAGGCAGAGAGGCAGGCAAAGAGAGGGGAGGAAGCAGGCTCCCTGCTGAGCAGAGAGCCTGATGCGGGGCTCGATCCCAGGACCCTGGGATCATGACCTGAGCCGAAGGCAGAGGCTTCAACCCACTGAGCCACCCAGGCGCCCCCAAACTTATTTTCTTAACACTAAGACCTAATGTGCTTTTAGTACTCCCCTTGAAACTGTGTTGATATTTATGGTGATTGTGCAAAAATCAGTATGGGTATAAGGGGTGGCACCCCAGCATAAGTCAAGGCAACCATACTGTTAGTCATTGTATTTGTTACCGCCATGTCAGTTTTACTTCAGGATGTACTTGATGTAGGTGAAAAAATTATGCATTTTATTAAGGCATGGCTCTTACATATATATCTTTTTAAAAGTATTCTCTGTCATAAAGTGGGAAGTATGTAAACCACTTTTTGCTCCATATCAATCTGATGGTTGTCACAAAGAAAAGAACTTGTGCCATTGTTTGAGATGAAGTAGCTGCTTTTTTTTTTTCCTGGAACACAATTTTTATTTGAAAGAAGAAATGAGAAACTATGGCTAGTTGGCAGAAGCTCACTTTAGAAATAAACAAATGAGCTTATTATATAAGGAAAACAACTTATACTGTTTATTACTAATAATATAATTTGAACTTTAAAAAAAATATTTTATTTGTTTATTTGACAGACAGAGATCACAAGTAGGCAGAGAGCCAGGCATAGAGAGAGGGGGAAGCAGGCTCCCTGTTGAGCAGAGAGCCCCATGCTGGGCTCAATCCCAAAACCCCAAGATCATGACCTGAGCCAAAGGCAGAGGCTTAACTCACTGAGCCAACCAGGCACCCCTAAAATTTGAACTTTTGAGCAAAAATTAGAGTTTATGAAAAACTATATTTGTCGTTAAAACTTGACAGCCTCCAGGGGCCCCTGGGTGCCTCTGTCGTTAAGCATGTGGTATAAGGAAATGGTCCAGTTTCATTTTTCTGCATGTGGCTGTCCAATTTTCCCAACACCATTTGTTGAAGAGACGGTCTTTTTTCCATTGGACATTCTTTCCTGCTTTGTCGAAGATTAGTTGACCATAGAGTTGAGGGTCTTTTTCTGGGCTTTGTATTCTGTTCCATTGATCTATATGTCTGTTTTTGTGCCAGTACCATGCTGTCTTGATGATTACAGATCTGTAATAGAGCTTGATGTCTGGAATTGTGATGCCACTTTGGCTTTCTTTTTCAACATTTCTCTGGCTATTCGAGGTCTTTTCTGATTCCATATAAATTTTAGGATTATTTGTTCCATTTCTTTGAAAAAAGAAAAACTGATGGCATATTGATAGGGATTACATTAAATGTGTAGATCCCTTTAGGTAGCATAGACATTTTCACAATATTTGTTCTTCCAATCCATGAGCATGGAACATTTTTCCATTTCTTTGTGTCTTCCTCAGTTTCTTTCATGAGTACATTATAGTTTTCTGAGTATAGATTCTTTGCCTCTTTGGTTAGGTTTATTCCTAGGTATGTTATTGTTTTGGGGTGCAATTGTAAATGGGATCGACTCCTTAATTTCTCTTTCTTCTGTCTTGGTGTTGGTGTATAGAAATGCAAATGATTTCTGTGCATTGATTTTATATCCTGAGACTTTACTGAATCCCTGTACGAGTTCTAGCAGTTTTGGAGTGGAATCTTTGGGTTGTCCACATAAAGTATCATATCATCTGCAAAGAGTGAGAGTTTGACTTCTTCTTTGCCAATTTGGATGCCTTTTATTTCTTTTTGTTTTCTGATTGCTGAGGCTAGGACTTCTAGTACTGTGTTGAATAGCAATGGTGTTAGTGGACATCCCTGCTGTTCCTGACCTTAGGGGAAAACTCTCAGTTTTTCTCCATTTGAGAATGATATTTGCTGTGGGTTTTTCATAGATGGCTTTGATGATATTGAGGTATGTATTCTCTGTGCCTACACATTGAAGAGTTGTGATCAAGAAAGGATGCTGTACTTTATCAAAGGCTTTTTCTGCATCTATTGAGAGTATCATCTGGTTCTTGTTCTTTCTTTTACTAATGTGTACTGTATCACATTGATTGATTTGGAGATGTTGAACCAACCTTGCAGCCCAGGAATAAATCCCACTTGGTCGTGGTGAATAATCCTTTTAATGTACTGTTGGATCCTATTGGCTAGTATTCTGGTGAGAATTTTTGCATCCATATTCATCAGGTATATTGGTTTATAGTTCTCCTTTCTGATGGGGTCTTTCTCTGATCTTGAGATCATGGTAATGTTGGCTTCATAAAACGAGTTTGGAAGTTTTCCATCCATTTCTATTTTTTGGAACAGTTTCAGAAGAATAGGTATTAATTCTTCTTTAAGTTCCTCTGGGAATCCATCTGGCCCTGGGCTCTTGTTTGGTGGGAGATTTTTGATGACTGCTTCAGTTTCCTTACTGGTTATGGGTCTGTTCAGGTTTTCTATTTCTTTCTAGTTCAGTTTTGGTAGTTTATATGTCTCTAGGAATGCATCCATTTCTTCCTGATTGTCAAATTTGCTGTGTATACTTGCCCATAATATGTTATAATTGTTTGTATTTCTTTGGTATTGGTTGTGATCTCTCCTCTTTCTTTCATGACTTTATTAATTTGGGTCCTTTGTCCCTTTTTTTGATAAGTCTGGCCAAGGGTTTATCAATCTTTTTAATTCTTTCAAAGAACCAGCTCCTAGTTTTTGTTGATCTATTCTACTGTTCTTTTGGTTTCTATTTCATTGATTTCTGCTCTGATCTTTATTATATCTCTTCTCCTACTGGCTTTAGGCTTCATTTGCTCTTCTGTCTCCCACTCCCTTAGGTATAGAGTTAGGTTGTGTATTTGAGACCTTTCTTATTTCTTAAGAAAGGTTTGTGTTGCTATATACTTTCCTATTAGGACAGCCTTTGCGGTGTCCCAAAGATTTTGAACTGTTGTGTTTTAATTTTCATTTGTTACCATTATGACTGCTCCAGGAAAAGGAAGCCTGGGTTTTAACCACTGCACAACCAACCAGCTCTCCTAAAAGCAGGATCATCTCTTCCTGGTAGTCCTGGGCATCCTGGAACTTATGCAAAGAAATTCCAACACAGTGCTGGGTCTTGTTTTGTTTTGTAAACTTGTTATTTGGGGTTTACCTTTGTATTTTGTCTTCTATTTTGTTGTTCTTTGTGACATACTTTTTACATTCTTCTTTAATTTCCTGGTTGACCCATTCATTCTTTAGTAGAATGCACTTTAGGCTCCATGTATTTGAGTTTTTTCCAACTTTCCTCTTGTGAGTGAGTGCTTGTTTCAAAGCATTGTGATCCAAAAAATATGCAGGGAATGATCCCAATATTTTGGTACCAGTTGAGACCCAATTTATGACTCAGAATGTGATCTATTCTGGAGAATATTCCATGTGCACTAGAGAAGAATGTATATTCTGTTGCTTTGGGATGGGATGTTCTAAATATATCTGTGATGTCAGTGTGTCATTTAAAGTCTATTTCCTCATTGATATTTTGCTTGGATGATTTGTCCATTTCAGTGACAGGGGTGTTAAAGTCCCCAACTATTATTATATTATTGTGGATGTGTCTATTTGATTTTGTTATTAGTTGGTTATATAATTGGCTGCTCCCATCTTAAGGACATAAATATTTAAAATTGTTAGATCTTACTGTTGGATAGACCCTTTAAATATGATATAATGCCATTCCTCATCTCTTATTATAGTCTTTGGTTTAAAATCTAATGTGTTTGATATAAGGATTCCCACCCCAGCTGTTTTTTGATGTCCATTAGATTTGTAAGTGGTTTTCAGCCCCTCACTTTAAATCTGGAGGCATCTTTGTCTCTAAAACAAGTCTCTTGCAAAAGCATATTGATGGGTCTTGTTTTTTTATCCATTCTGATACACTGTGTCTTTTGATTGGGGCATTTAGCCCATTTTCATTCAGAGTAACTATTGGAAGACATGAATTTAGGGCCATCGTATTGCCTGTAAGGTGACTGTTACTGTATATTGTCTCTGTTCCTTTCTGATCTGTTATTTTTAGGCTCTCTCTTTGCTTAGAGGACCCCTTTCAATATTTCCTGTAGGGGTGGTTCGGTGTTTGCAAATTCTTTTAGTTTTTGTTTTTCCTGGAAGCTTTTTATCTCTCCTTCTGTTTTCATTGATAGCCTGGCTGGATATAGTATTCTTGGCTGCATGTTTTTCTCATTTAATGCTCTGAATATATCATGCCAGTTCTTTCTGGCCTGCCAGTTCTCTGTGGACAAGTCTGCTGTCAATCTAATATTTTTACCATTGTATGTTACAGACTTTTTGTCCAGGGCTATCCCGAGCTGAAAGGATTTTCTCTTTGTCACTGAGACTTGTAAGTTTTACTATTAGTTGGTGGGGTGTGGACTATTTTTATTGATTTGGAGGGGGTTTCTCTGCACCTCCTGGATTTTGATGCTTGTTCCCTTTGCCATATTAGGGAAATTCTCTACATAATTGGCTCCAATATACTTTCTGCCCCTCTCTCTTTCTTCTTCTTCTGGAATCCCAATTATTCTCATATTGTTTCGTCTTATGGTATCACTATCTTTCAAAATGCCCCCTCGTGGTCCAGTAGTTGTTTGTCTCTCTTTTGCTCAGCTCCTTTATTCTCCATCATTTGGTCTTCTATATCACTAATTCTCTCTTCTGCCTCATTTATCCTAGCAGAAAGAGCCTTCATTTTCTATTGCACCTCATTAATAACTTTTTTGATTTCAGCTTGGTTAGATTTTAGTTCTTTTATTTCTCCAGAAAGGGCTTTTATTTCTCCAGACAGGGTTTTTCTATTATCTTCCATACCATTTTTCAGCCCAGATAGCACCTTGAGAATCATCATTCTGAACTCTAGATTTGACATATTACCAATGTTCGTATTTATTAGGTCCCTAGCCTTCGGTACTGCTTCTTGTTCTTTTTGTGTGCGTGTGTGGTGAGATTTCCGCCTTGTCATTTTATCCATATAAGAATATATGAATGAAAAAAAAAGAATATATGAATGAGAGAATAAAATACTAAATGGGTGCCAAGGACCCCACTGATATGTACACTAACCAAATCAGAAGAGACCCCAAATCAGGGGGAGAAAAAAGGGAGTAAAAAGAAATTTTAAAAAAATTTTTTATATTAAAAAAATGTATAATATGTATTAGGCTGGTGAATAGAACAGAGCCACCCTCTTGATTTTAGGTGTAGTTTGGTCTCTTAGAAGCAGCTAACTCACAAAATTTTAAAGAAAGAAAAATATATATATATATGTACACAGACATACACAAAATAAGGGTAAACACAATGAAGGGATGGAATATGACTGTAAAGATGAAAATTTAAAAAAATTCTGAAAAAGGAATTGATTCGATAAGTTTGTTGGAAAAAGAAAGAAAAAGAAGAGAGAATTTGCTCAGGTTGCTTTCCCTTCTTCTGGAATTCTGCTGTTTTCCTTGATCAGTAAGTTTGGTCTTGGCTGGATGTGCTTGCTGATCTTTTGGGGGAGGGGCCTGTTGTTGTGATTCTCAAATGTCTTTGCCCAAGCCAGAATTGTGCTGCCCTTGCCAGGGGCTGGGCTAAGTAATCTGCTCACATTTGCTCTTGAGAGATTTTGTTCCCTGAATGCTTTCTGTAGAGCTCTGGAAGACAGGAATGAAAATGGCCTCCCAATCTCTGGCCCGGGGGGCCGAGACCTCAGGGCCACACTCCTCAGTGCGCCCTTGGGGAAAAGCAGTCAATCACTCCTGTCTCTCCTGTCTCTGGCCACGTTCTGAGCTCACCCAGCCTGTGACCAAGCATTTCTGGTACACAGCCCCATTTGGAGTATCCAAACCCAGCAGATTCCTGCCGCTCTGCTCTTTGGCGAGGGAGGTGGGTCTCCCTGGGTCTGCCACTTGTGGGGTCCCTGCTCAAAGAGCAGTGGTCTGGCTGTGCTGTGGATCACAGTTTCAGGTAACCCTGAGTTGAGAGCTTACTCCTTGGCTCTGTCTTTGTAGCTGGCTTCCCTGCTCCAATACCTGGGGGCTTTGCTACACTCAGACACCCCCGATCCTTCTGTGACACTGCAGGACCTGAGACCATACTGTCCCCACAAGGGCTCCACCCCCGCTTATCCTCCGGAGTGATATGACTCAGTGGAGCAGACTTCTAAAAGTTCGGATTTTGTGTTCTGCTGCTGCTCCACCATTCTTTAGGACCAGGCCCCACCCCCCATGGTCTATCTTCCCTTCACTTTGGATTCACTTCTCTGCACATCCTACCTTAGAGAAAGTGGTTGATTTTCTGTTTCTAGAATTGCTGCTCTTCTTCTCTTCAGTCTCCTGTTGGGTTTGTAGGTGTTCGGAATGGTTTGATTACAATCTAGCTGAACTCCTGTGACCTGATGTCATCTCAGCCTGCTACTCCTCTACCGTCTTGATTCCTCGCTAGAACCCAGCTATTTTTTAGTATCTTAGACACTAAAGAGATTAATGAAAATGTAATTAAACAACACTATGGTTTTCATTGAAATTCTTGTTTAGTAAGATATTTTTAAGTAAAATAGTTATTTATGTTCTCATTTTAAATTTTGACAATGATAAGTATCACTCCATTTAACATCATAAACAAAAGATCTTTGGGGTCTCTAATATCTTTACGAATGTAAAAGATCCTCAGACTAAAAGTTTAAAAACTATTCTGAAGATACACTTACATACATGACCAGGGGATGTATTTAGGAATGCTCATAGCAGCACTGTCCATAATAAGAACCATCCTAAATTATCATCTTAGAATCAATAATTAAATAGTACTTTTACAATGGAAATCTGTAAATGAAAATGAATGACGTACAGTTAGCTCAGCAGAGATGACATTCTCTAAAGACATTGTTGAATGAAAGAACCAAGTTATAAAAGGATATCTACAGTGTGATTTCAGTTCTATAGATTTGAAAACGAGGCAAAATTAACATATGTTGTTTAGAGATGTTCTAGGGAATGATTATCACAGTAGCCAGGATAGGCTCTCTCTTAGAGGAAAAGAAGGACATGATTATGAAGGTGAACACAAGAAGCAAATTTTTCTTCTAAAACATTTTACTTCTTAAATTTAGTAAGGATAATGTGGATGTTTCTTTATATTTATTTTTAAAAATGTTAATACATTTGATTCATAAGTATGTATGATATAATATATCATATCATATATATGTGATGCTGAAATTAAACTCACAGAACAAAATAACAAATAAAAATATCATTAGAAAATATGACAAGAGAGTTAATTAGACTCATTACAAATTCCATTTGTGTTGGATGCATTGCCCAAAGAGTGTCAATACTCAAATAATGTCAATAAGCCATTAAATTTTTATGTTATTTTTAAATGAAGCTGAGGTTTATCTTGTAGCAGTTTTTTAAGAATGATTTGTGAGACCTCTATTCCTTGATTTTTGTTCAGAATGACTTTTATACTCAGTTTGGTTGAGTCCAAGATTCTTGGTAGTCATTACTCTGTGGCGAGGTGGTGTTAAATGTCACCATGGCGAAATCTGAGGGTAATCTGATTGTTTTACCATTATAGGCAATTTGTTCTTTTGCCCCAGTTGCCCAAAATATATCTTAATTTTGAAGTCCAATAAGGTAACTAAACTGTGGCTCTGTGTGAACTCATTCTGTGTCAGTTTTTCCTAAGACATTAAAGATTTCACTTTTGATTCGATTTTAGACATTTTTTTTTCTCAAAAGTTTTCTTGAATTTTTAATAATCACTTTTATTTCTGTTTTAATATTTTGGCTCTTTTCTGGGGGGGCAACAATGATATATATGTTGGATTTCTTTATTTTAACCCTTTTAAACTTTGTCAGTTTTCATTTTGTCTGCTTTGTCACTCCTGTGAGAAATGCTTTTAGCAGTTGCCTAACTTTATTTCTTGCTACTTCAGCATGGCCTTTTTCCTGTGATAGTTTTATTTCCTCCCCCAAATTATTTCTTCAGATTGTTCATCTTTTCATCCCCTGTGTGGCCTTATCTTCCCTGATTGCTTTATCTCTGCATTAAATTCTTGTTTTTATAAAATGATAACTTCATTAAGTTTGTTTAAATTAATATGTGTCTAGTTTTTATCTTCCCTGTCCCAACATTTTTTTCTGCTAAGTGTCCTTCTGTGTTTTTCTGTTCTGATCATTTATTTATTTATTTAATATGTCTGTAGATATACTTCTTGTTCCTTTTGATTCACATCTTTGAATGGGTTAGAGTTTTCTGGATGAACTATTTATAGAAGGCTATGATGGGTAGGGGCCAGAGCTATTTTCTTATCAGGAATTTATTAGTAATGTAGAGTAGTGTATGAGATTCAAGTTCTTTTATACTGTATTCCTTTATACAACTATTAGCAAGAGAGAATCTTTTTTACCTTTCCTTACTGACAGATTACTTCCTGCAAATGTGATTTGTGTGGCTCCAATATACATAAGGCCAGACCCCCCTTCTTCTGACATCTAGAACAAGGGTGTATATTCCAACAGTTTGCACCCTTACTCCAGTTGTTCACAAGAAGGTATTGTTCATTTTACCCCCTAGATTGTTGCACATAACTTGGTGAAATATGCTTTGCGTCTTTATGTTAGATCTTCAGTTATTGTTATCCTCTCTCTGTGTATTGCTACATTCATCTTTGATTTTTCTGAATTCAGTCATCCTTCCACACTCATTTTAATGTTGTGGGTTATGGTTTTAGAGGTTTTCTACATTTTATTAAAAGCAGAATTTTTGTTTCTTTTTCTTATTTTCCTTACTGCTTTTAGGTGGGATCTTAGAGAAAAAGGGAGAAAACTTTCCTTAACAGTGTAAAAATAAGATGTGTTCTTTAAACTTTTGAGATAGGAACAGAAATAATAAGACATGAGAAAGGAAATTTCTGGTCTTTTTCTTATATCTATTCGGAGATTTAGATGAGATCTTTAAAATTCAATATGCCTCCTATGAAGAAAACAAAAGAAAATCCTACTTTGTTTTAATAGAGATTATTGAGAATTTGGGCTTCAGCTTTAAAAAAAATTTTTTTTAAAGATTTCATTTATTTATTTTATAGAAAGTACATAAGCAGAGGGAGCAGGAGAGAGAAATAGGCTCTCCACTGAGCAGGAAGCCCAAGGCAAGACTCAATCCCAGGACCCTGTGATCCTGACCTGAGCCAAAGGCAGATATCCAACTGACTGAGCCTCCCGGGCACCCCAGTTTTTAAAAAACTAATACTAATTTGAAGTAATTTGCTTTCAGAATTACTTAGCTTTGAATAATTGAGTAATGTTATCCTCATCAACTACAATCTTATCTCTCATTGGATTTGAGATTTAATTTTACCCTACTTATAAGCTGGTAAGTTAGCCTACGACTGTCAAATGGATGCTAGCAGAAGACATGAAATTCCTGGGTCAGAGATGAAGGATTTTATTACTTACAGCACAGTAAACAGCATAAGCATCAGCATATTTATTTGATTTCTTTTGACCCCAAATCCTATAGGGGCAACACACTATAGCCTAGATGAATGCTTCATACACAGTGGGTTTGGATCATAACTGAGAAACATTGAGCTTGGGGAGATCACCAATTTTAGAGCAAGTAATAAGTAAACCTGCTTTTTGTACAGGGGGAATGTTGCCTCATTTTTCAAAGTTATCCTGTGAAATGGCCTGGTTAAAGCATAAGGTTTGCAGACTTGAAATACCCAGCAATATGTGAAGAATCACAAGAGGCCCAAGGGAAACTGTTTCCCAATCTGTCAGTCTCTCTCTGTGTCTCTGCCTCTATCTCTCTCTTAATCTCTGTTCATAAAACCCTCCTCAAAAGAAAATATTTACCTTTATGTAATCTGAACTATTTTAATGAACACATAAAACCAACCATGGAGGTGTTGTCTTGTTACCATTGTTCACTCATGGGGGTGTGCCCCATGTCACCAAACTCTTTTATTCTTGCTCTCATTCTTTTTTAAATTATCATTTGTGAAACTAAAGAGCAGAGAGTTGAGTTTATTTTACATTAATCAACCTATTCCTTTACTGCTTATCTGTCTGGAATTTATCAATGTATCCTTAGTTCTTGGTGCAACATCATTATCAGTCCCACCAAGGGCCCTTCTTACTTAATATATGTGAATAATGAATTTGTTTCTATAATCCCATTTCCCACTCCACTTTCTTTTTTTTTTTTTTAATTTAATATGTATATTTGAATCCATATGTGTCCTTGTGAAATAGCACAGATTGTTTGTATATGTATGTATTTATTTTTTAATGAATACAAATTTTCAGTTTAAAATAATTCCAAGTTTACAGAAGAATGGATGTAGAGGTAGGATTACCCATGTGTCCTTTACTCAGATTCAAATATAGTTCATATTTTGCAACATTTGCTTTACATCTCTCTTTCTATATGTGTATACATATTTTTTCTCAACTATTTGACAGCAAGTTGTAGACATGTGCCTTATCCCTAAATATTTCAGTATTTGTGAAAAAATAATGTCTTCTATAGCACAGTATAATTATTAAACTAGAAAATTTAACACTGATATACTACTATCAAATATGCAGTCTGTATTCAAATTTCAGTTGTCCGAGAGGTGTATTTTGTACTCTCCCCTGCAATCTAGTTTCTATTGCATTTAGTTATTTTTATTTAGTCTTTAATCTGAAACAGTTCCTTGGTCTTTCTTTGTTATCTGTTATTTGTTATGTAATTTTTGCTTATATACTGATATAATACTATAGATCTTTTTCTTTCTTAATTTTTTCAGTATTTTTAAGATCCACCCATATTTATATGTAGACATCTATCTTGTTTTGCTGCTTCCAATTTCTGCTTAGTATCCCATAATATACATATGCCATTCCCCAGTGACAGACACCTAGATTATCTTTAACAACTTGCTGTCATAAATAACTCTTTCATGAACATCCTTATATGTGTTCCTTTGTGGTATATTCCTGGGATACATATCCAATAATTGAATTGTTGGGTCATAAAATATCTGCCTATTTAATCTGATGAAGACCTGCTGAATTGCTCTCCAGAACAGCTGACCTAACCATAGTACAACTATTGTGCACTAAGGTCCCAATTTCTCTATACCAGTTTCTTTATACCACTATGTCAATTCTTAGTTCTTGATAACATTCTAATATTTGTCAGTATGGTGGTTTTAAAGTGGACTCTTGTTTATTTTTCTGATCACAAATGATTTTCACTTTTTACCAACTCTTCACTGAGATAGACTTTCCTCAGGAGGGAACCTATCTTTATTTTATTTTATTATATTTAAATTTTTATTTTTTTTTAATTTCCCACTCCCCATTACTCATTTTGCCCATACCCCTACCTCCCTGGCAACCATCACTTTGTTCTTTGTACTTACAGGTTTGATTCTGCTTTTTGTTTGTCTCTTCATTTGTTTTTTAGATTCCACATATAAGTGAAATCATATGGTTTTTATCTTTCTTAGTCTGACTTCATTTAGCGTAATATCCTCTAGGTCCACCCATGTTGTCACAAGTAACACAATCTTAACATTTTAAATGCAAAGGATAGAATTTCTAGAGCACTATCAATATTAGCATGTAAAAAAAATAAAATTTTATATACTTCTTTTAAATATATCAGTTGAATCTAAATGCTACAACAACTTGGTAACTTTCGGTATGCATTTAAAAAATATGTGAACAGGTTCTTGGGGTTTTTTTGAAGATTTATTTATTTATTTGACAGAATGAGAGAGAAAGATCACAAGTAGGCAGAGAGAAAGAGGGAAGCAGGTTCCCTGCTGAGCAGAGAGCCCGATGTGGGGCTTGATCCCAGGACCCTGAGATCATGACCTGAGCTGAAGGCAGAGGCTTAACCTACTAAGCCACCCAGGTGCCCCGGGTTCTTGTTTTATAGTCAAAATTTACATCATTTTTTAACTCTTTTAACTCCATATATCTGCTTGTTCTTTCCCAACCAGAATACTATCCTGATGTACATTTCAGTATTTATTAATATATTTTTAAAATATTTTTATATTTAAAAGTATTTTAATTACATCTTTATCACAAAAATGTATATAAGTTGCAATTAATTCACAGAATTTCCTGTGGTAATAGAAGAAAAAACTTTCTCTGGATTGTACATTCATAACATTACAACCATTGTTAACCAATTATTGATCAGAGAAACATATGCATATTATATATTTTAATAAATAGTAAAATCTAAAAGTAAAATTTTATAGAATTTTATAGAATTTCTATAGTAAATAATTCAAATATAAATTTCTATCTTATAGAAAATATATAGTTATATATTTTCAATTGCTGTATTTGTCCCTCTTTCTAGGATGAGGCAAAATTTCAGCATCAATTTGACTCTTTAAATTTGTTTTTATAGCTTTAAAAGCTGAGAAAATTTGTTCACAGAAATTGATGAAAAGAGTTTACTGTAGAAATATCACTCAGTTCTTTGAACTCCTTTTGAATTATTTGTCAGAACATAACCAATGGTGATCTAGCATCAAAAAAAAATTTTAACAACCTGTCAATTGTTAATTTGTTTATATCCTCTTATAAACTTGATGAAAACAAGAAACTACATGTTAGTCAATCATTAAAATCACTCTTTCTCAACACTGATAAAAATGGTTCTGATTGTCCCTCTTGACACCCACATTTTTAGACCCCAAGGCAATGAACTATTGTAAAATTATAGATGGGCAAAGGATAAGTACTTCTTTTATAGGAGAAATAAAATATAAAAAGGAGAAACTTGGCTTTTTTTTTTTTTTTTTTAGAAAAGAATACATAAGGAAGTTGGAGATCTTGAAAATAATTTTCTTTTAATAAGGATATATTTTTTAAAAGATTTTATTTATTTTATTTGACAGAGAGAGAGATCACAAGTAGGCAGAGAGGCAGGCAGAGACAGAGGGGGAAGCAGGCTCCCTGCTGAGCAGAGGGCCCGATGTGGGGCTCGATCCCAGGACACCGAGATCATGGCCTGAGCCGAAGGCAGTGGCTTAATCCACTGAGCCACCCAGGCGCCCCTTAATAAGGATATTTTTTAAAAGATTTTATTTATTTATTTGCAAGGGAGAGAGAGAATAAGAGAGAGAGAGAGAAAGAGCACGTTTCACAAGAGAAGAGAGGTCGGCAGGAGGAGCAGACTCCCTGCAGAGCTGGGAGCCTGATGTCTCGATCCCGGGACTCCAGGATCATGACCTGAGCTGAAGGTAGTCGCTTAACCAACTGAGCCACCCAGGTGCCCGACAATAATTTTCTTAAAGCCATCTGTGTCTGCCTATACCTATCTTTAAAAGATTCAGGAATATGTATAAGGCTGCTGCCAAAAAGAAATAATTTTTTTAAGCTATCATTATTTGAAAAGAATCATAGTAGTATTCACAAGATAATATCAACCTTTGAGAGAAGTATAGAATATTGTTTGTTGAATTATAAATTTACATTATGGAACTTTTTTGTGTAACACTGCAGTTGATTGTTTTGACAGAATTCTATCTACTTCTATAAACTTAAACTCCACCATCGTGCTTCTAGAATATCATTCAAAGAGACTTATCGCAGTGTGTTGATGTCGAACAAGAAGACCAAATACTGGTGTATTTATTTTTTGGTTATTTTGGCAGGTTACTTGGTGTTTTAATTTAGGGCTCTGGATATACTCTCTTTGGGATTTCTCTTCCTTTGCTTATGTTCATTCCTCCATGTGAATTACTAGTTTCTTCTCCTTGCCCCACATATGATATGTCTTTATTATGGCTCTTTTATATTATATTTATGGAGATCAGTTCATTCAGCTTTCTAAACATGTCTCAAATCTAATCCCACCTCTCCAGTGCTCTATTCAGACCTACATCATTTCTCACTTGGTAATGATCTTCCATCTGCTTTTCCTGCCTGCATTCTCTTCTCACTCCAATGTCTCCACCATAGAATTACTATGATGACCTGTCTAAAATACAGATCACTTCCATATTCTCCTACTCTGAAACCTTAAGTTGCTCTTGCTCAGAAATCTTCAATGTTTCTGCACTGCCAAAATTAATATTTACTTTTATTTATTGTAATTCTCTGTTCTCAACTACCTTTCCAGTTTTTTCTCTAGCAACTGTTCTCATCTATTTTATATTCTTGTCATACAAATTACTTATTTCCTTGGACGCATATCATGGTATATTTATTAGGATGTTACAATGGATACATAGCTTTGTTTTTTCACTAATAGTGAGAGCTTTTAGCTATCTGTGGAGAAAGACTAACATTTATTCCATTCACATCCTATTTAATAGAAAAAATTTATGATTTATCATTGATATATGTTTTTATATTACATTGATAATAGCATTAGGCATGGCTATAAGAAATGGGGGGGGAATGGCAAAGTTTGACTAATGAAGGGAAACTGAAGTAAAGAAAAACTCTATAATCATAATCCTTAAATATATTAAGATTTTTCAAAAGGTGTTTTGAAAACACACATATAATACAAACACAAATTGCATATATCTTGAATTCTCCTTCACTATATTAATAAGAAAAATGATTTTTACATTTGACCTTTAACATAGAACTCAGTGGATTATAACTATCTTTTTATAATTCTCTTTTAGATTCAGCATAGTGAGGTAGCATGAACTCTAGGATGTTAAAAGGCAGGTTCTACTAACACTTACTAACTGTATGATCTTTAATAGGTCATTTGTCTTTGCTAAATCTCAGTTTTTCATACCTATAAAGTGAGAATCAATATATGTTCCCTATCTGTTCAAGGAAAGATCATATCATGTAAGTTAACATTTTTGGAAGTATATGATCAGTTAAAGAGATTTAAAAATAAGTTGTATCAGAGAATTATTCAGTAGTCTCCTTAACTTGAGGATATTGATAGAAGGTATATGTTGATAAGCTAACAAATGATGAAATAAGGAAATAAGGATATATTGGGGGTCCATTTAAAAAATTTTTTTTCTATTTCTTTCTTTTATGTTTTTTATGTTTCTTCCTTGTTAAAACAGTTTTGGTATGAACCATGATGGAATTGGAAATTCTTGTGGGACGAAAGGTCATGAAGCAGCAAAACTTATGGCAGCTCACATTACTGCAAATACCAATCCTTTTTCCTGGTCTGCCTGCAGTCGAGACTATATCACCAGCTTTCTAGAGTAAGTAATCTCTTGAGAGTGATGATGAATTGCTCCAGAAGTAAGCCATTGGTAGAAGCCTAATATGTAGTGCTTCAACCTGCATAATGAGTAACTTTTATAGGGTGATATTTCAGGCTGTTCCCAAAATACTTTAATATATCGTTGTGGCAAATTTTTTCCTTCATGCTCAAACAGAACTTGGTAGATTAAAGAAACTGGAGCAAGGCAGTAAGTGGGGTTGGTGATGTGAGTGTCAGAAATGTTTAATAAATGGGAAACAATGCCAGAAAGAATTTAGATTTACACAGTTTAATAGAGCATAGGCCAAACTTTAATTCAGTGATTATATATTTCATTTTGTTTTTGAAAAAATTGAGGTCTTTTTTTTTTTTAAGGAATGCTAGAGTATCTAACAGTAAAAAACAACACAACAAAAAACCAAATACCCAGTAAATGAAAATGAGAAAATGAAAATTTGTCTTTGAATATTTATTATGTGACTCATCTTTTCTGCAGTTTGAGAACTTCTTTGCTGATCTTTTAATGTATAATCTAAAAGTCTGGTTACTTAAACATGAAATAAATAAATTAGCTGAGGTATAACTATGTTATGAAAGCAGGTATTCTTTCACATCTCACCTGCATAGGACTTTAGGTTTGGACTTTAGAAACTCATAGACTTAGGTCTCACTTTCTAACTGTGTGACCATGAGAATGTTACTTAACCTTTCATAATCTTCATGACCTCACTTGTTAAATGAGTTAGGTAATAATACATACATCTTCGGGTTGTTTTATATGTACATATATATGTGTGTGTGTATAGTATTGCACATAATTGTACAGTTATGTACATAATTTGTATATAACTTGTACATAATGTACATTGTACATAATTTATAAATATATAATATATAAATATATATAAATTATGTACAATGTTGTAATGTATATGAAACATAGTAGACAAACATTAAATGGTAAATATTATTTTAAATAATATAGAGGCTTTAAGCCTTATTGCTCTATCATTACTTCCAACTGTTTTGTGCCATTGTTTTCTTGGGGAGAAGAGAGTAAATACTCTGTGAAAAAGTGAATCATAGAAAAAGCACACATGAACTACAGAGATTCTTTTTAAAAACTGTATTCATAGTTCACATTTATATGACTAGGGCCTAAAACTTTAAAAACTCAGATAAGTTATATAAAGTAATATTATTTATTAAAGTTTTGGTTCATATCTGCTATTAGCTGAAACTTCTGAAAACTTAAAATTATGTATTTTTTAAAACCTAAAAAATATATTTTAAATTACTTAGCACAATGGTTTCATCAATCAGAGATCAAAAAATAAATGTTTAAATGGCTTTTTTGAATTAATTAATGTAATAATGAAATAGAAGGAATTGGAAATTCATATCAGAGAGTAGTTCCTCAGAATAATTATGCTATAACCTAAAAAATTTTTTAATGTTAGCAATAGGTAATTATAACACTGTACTTGCCTAGTGCCAAAGCTGGGTTGAAGGCTATAAAAATAGACCACAGAAAATTTGACATCTTTCAGTGGTTTTTAACACAAAGCACTAGCATTATCATTTTCCAAGATGTTTTTAATGAGATCATATTACCTAAATTTTAAACATTGTTGAAGATCTTTTTTCCCCAGAAGTCAAGCCAGATCTGGAATTTCTCCTTTGACTTGGCTCATGTTTTTATAATGGAATCTTAGTGTCTATCACCAGAAAGACAAACTGTATAATATGCTGAGTATTCTTGTGCATTTTTGAAGACTTCTCTTCTCATTTTTTTCTTTGTTTTTGTTTTTGTTTTTTCCAAGTACCAATTTTCTTTCTCCCCTATCCTGTTTATTTTGCACAGCCTATTTGCTAGGACCATCTTTGTATATCTAATACAAAGACCAGTTTTGAGGTCTTGCCAGACCCTGCCTTGATAAACTATATTAAAGTTGTTAAAATACTTGGAAAGGGAATCCCTAAATTACTGGTAAAGTATTGTTAAGAAATCACCACAGATTTGGTGGGAGATATAAAATTATTACTGGTTGCAATAAAGTGTTCCATTGAATAAAGAGAATTAATTAAAAGAATTAATTAATTAAAAGAATTAATCCCAAAAGCATTATTTAAACCTTATTGCCTCTTTGCATTTTGTATGTAAGCATGATTAGTGTTGACAGGGTTCTAAAGGGCTTATTTGTTCTGTATTTTATAAAAATATTTCCGTTTTACATCCTCATGGGAATGCTCACACAGTTAAAACCATTAGTAAAAGATAGATATGAAAGACAATGGGTAGAGATTTGGGGAAAGTTGGCTTTTTTCCCCTTTTTAATAATAAACTAAACAACTCTGATTATAATCTGACCAAGCAATAAGTTTTTTTTAAAGCACAGGGCCCTTTAAACAGGTCAGTTCACTGGAGCACAAAGACATAATAGTAACTTTCTTGAATTTCTTTGTTCCTTTTTATTAATACAGTTGACTTAATTGCTTTAGCAGCTATGTGTGATATTTTTAAAAATCCAATGATATTTTGATCAGGGATTGAGGTTACATTTATGTTTTATAGTTGGCTCAAAACGACTCAACATTTTATTTTAGTTTCTCTTCTCAAGAAAAAGAAATCTTGAAAGATGAATTGTTTAGGAACTGCAGCCCAGCCAACAAAATGCATACCTTTCTTTACTTAGTTACTGTAAAGGCTCAAGATGATGGTAGATTCTAACAATGAGCTTTATATGATTTATAGAGATTCACTATTCATTACGTTCAACTGAAAACAATTCCATGGCCTTTAAATGCCAATAGAATAAAGTCTCTTGTGTCTTTCTGAAACACTAGGTGCTATTGATCAATCAGGAGATGGTGTTTACCAACTCCCAATATTTTTTTTCAGATTTCTTAAACTCGGTGATTCAATAAGTGGTTCATGAATCGCCCAGAAGCCGTCCTGATTAAATAATAAAGAACCCATTTCCGTTAAAATGGACGTGTTATGCCAGCTTCTGATGTTTTCGACGACGGCTTTGCAGGTAGTGTCCTTCCTATCTGCCTGCGGGACTTATTTACTTATTTATTTAGAAAATAGAGAAAGATGAACCTGGTATTATGGCTCACACTCATTGATGACTATGGGCTAATTTACCAGGCAGTGGAAGGCAGCCAGAAGTAGTTTAGGCCAGTTTTTCATACATTTTCCACCACTTAGTGGTAGTACAGAGTAATTTCATATAGTTTTCAAAAATTCCAGAGCCTCTGTGAATCAACTCTTGCTCTATTTAAATTAAAGTCTGTTAAATTGTTTGAACTGTCAGAGATCCATAGCAAAATTTCCTACAGCTCCAAATTAAATACAGACTAGCCATTTTCACAGAAAGGATGGAAACTGAATAAAAGAAAGGCAGTATTATGGTAGAAGGTGAACTAGAAAGGAAGAGCTACAAGGAAAGTGATATAAGATGAACAGGATGACTAAGACACATTTCCTCTATAGCAATTACCTTTGAAGGTCAGTATCAATAATCTTGAAATGGAAATCAATTTCATAGATGGGACCCTCTTTTTATATGGAGTCTAAGAAACAGCAGAACCAGTTTCTCCTCCTTCCATTTATCAGGCATGTTTTGGGGACTTCACCCTAACCCATAAAATTCTTCGATAAGTCATAGCTATATATGGAGAAGAGGGGCATAACCAAGGAAATCATTAGCGGTACAGGGTTTGTTGGAAGCCTCAAATTCAGTTCTGTTCAAGCATCCCAGGCATACAGAGGGCAAGAGAGAAAGATCTGACTTAGTTACTCATTTTAGAGGGTAGTTATTGTTTGTTTTGTGAAGACTGATAAAGCAGTTTACAATAACATAGTACGTAAGATTTGCCATAGATAATACAGTCTAATTTTTGTTTAATTTAGGTATATGAGCACAATTTTGTGGTAAAAAATAGGAGACGGCATTAAATGTTAAATTTTTGTTGTTGTTAAAAGACTTTTAAGATAGAGATAGGGTTATATAGAAAAATTTATTTTTTAGATTGACCCACTGTGTTGCAGGTTGAAGGTCTATACTTTATAGTGTAATTGTTTAAGTAAAATATAAATCTAAAATTGCAATTAGGAGAATGTGCTCATATGTCCTGGAAACAAAGCCAAGGATGCATATTTTACATAGGGATCTGTACATTTTAGCTGAAGATTCAACTCTGCCTTATGATCCCATTTCAAGGCTTTTTTTCAAAGTATGTAAAAGTAGATTAGAGGTAGAATTAGAGGTAGAATACTTGAAATTAGAGGTAGAATACATGAAATATGATTTTGCTATCATGCTACAAAGATTTCTGGAAATGTAAATATACTTTGATTTACTAAGAATTTCAGTCTAGGAAAAAAACATGTTCTCAAGCTAATACACATTTTTTCTGTCTTGTCTTGGACGCATAAACAAATGTAGACTCTATTATCATCTTTATTGCTGTAGGTATTAATAAATATTGGGCTTTTAGTAGTGAAATGTATGCTGCTAGGGAAGTAGAGTTCTACTTTTTATGTATATGGTTTTCTCGGGCCAAGTATATTGCTGCTTAATAACAGTAACTTATAATAATATCTCATAGGTGGAAACTAACAGTGCTCTTCATTTAATTTATTAAGGAGTTAGGTTTCCATTTTCTGAGTGGAAAAATTTACATATGACCAAAGCACAGATCATCTATGCTTAAAAGTGACATTTGATGAGAAAATTCAAGAAATTTTACATATAACACCACTACTATTATTATTTTGAAAAGAATAGCATAAATAACACTAGATTTAGCATCATAAGAATTTTATGGTTATCGTAATTAGCTAGAACCCTAGATTTAATAACAATTACTCATATCTCCATTTTATTAAATAGATGCAATTACAAAATATAAGAAAATAACTCATCTAGTATTGTTGAGATAGGAAAAAACATTTTGTACCAGAAGACCTGTACAAAAATGTTCATATTAGCATACTTTGCAATTTTTAGAAATTAGGAATAATACAAGTATTTGTTAATAGAAGAATGGATAAATAAATGTGCCATACTCTTAAATGGAATATTAAAGAACAATATTAATGAACAGGCTACAGCTATGTATATCAACATGGATGTTTCTCACATTCATAATATTAAACCAAAGAATATAGTCACAAAAGAAAACCTACACTATGACTCTTTTTTCCAAAAATAAGCAGATTAATAATTGAAAGATGAATAATTACTTAAAAAAAAGCATGGAAATAATTATATTAAAAGTCAGAATATTAGTTACTTCTGGAAAGAGTGAAGGGTGTGATTAGGGTTGAGCTTTTGGGAATTTTCTAAGAGGACAGAAAAAAAAACCACTTCTAGGGTTAAATATGCATCTCTCAGATCCGTGTCCTCTACCTTCTATACTTATATCTGTGGTATTTCATAATGGCGGTTGATGACTCGAAGGCATAGAAATATCCAGAATTATTATTTTCTAAGAGTTAATTAAAATAATTGTGATCTAGATATTTAATTTACTTGAAAGGATCAGGAAAGCAGCAAATTTTAATAATATTATGCAAAAAATAATTTTGTCATTTAACCTCCAGTTAATTAAAATATGAAAACTCCCCCACTCCCAAATAGTTTAATCCAGGTTTTACTATATATATCCAATATGGTTAGTAGAAGAAAAATATATTGTTCATTTTCTACCCGAAATGTAGGAACAATTTAAATCAATCTTGGAGATATCCCTGCCATTGTTTTCCCAGAGCCGATAATCGGTAAAACATTTGACATGCAAGAATTAGTGGTTTGCACAATACTATAGCCAAACCCATTTCAAAAAGCCTTTGTTGATGCCATATTCCTAAATATGCATTCATCTTAATAAAGATCTATGCTTTTTTATTTCATACAGTGTTTAATTCTGCAAAAATATACAGAAAAGAAGAATAAAGTTTGTCTAGATATTTACTTAGATCATATTAATACAAAGCTATAAATACTTAAAAAAAACTGACAGAAAGTCCACTTTTGGAATAAACTTTATCAGAAGACTTTGTCTACCACATTGCTTGCCTTCTTTATTGTCTGGAGGCCCTTCCAATGGTTGTCAGATTTGGTGTTTTTTATAGAACATGAACCATGATTAGAACATCATTAATATCTGGGAACAAGAACTTTAGATGAAGTAATTATTCTTTCTTCCTTCTGGATTAAGCCAAATTTCAGTATGCTATCAGAAAATGATTTTTTCCCAGAGTAGCTATTCTTAAACTCTTTGGGGGGGGGGTCCATATGGTTCTTCCTATAAGTTTTAGGTTAATATTCTATATCTACAAGTAATTATGTATAATGATTTTTAGTAGATTTTTAAGCTAATGCTATTTAGGTGAATATATCATATACTTGCTTTGTTATGTTATTGGCAAACATTTCTGCCTATGAGACCCTGTACTTAAATACTTCTGTACTTAAATTTTTCACTTTTATTGATAGTAGTACTTAACACATTTTAAAAAAATTATTTCAGTCCTTCCTAAAGAGTTTTATAATTTTGTTGTAGATGGAGATAAAACTGATATAATAGAAGAAAATTATGGGATTAAACTGCTAAATTGGTTTATTTCATGAATATTACATTTTATCAAAATAGTCTGTCTTCTTTCAGTATACTTTTCATATTTGGCCTCTTTATCATTAATCTTAATATAAAATTTTGAATTTACTGGTAGAATTGCGTTTGCCCAAAGTTTGCATATCTATGTAGATTAAAGATACTTTACATAATAAAATAAAAAGAGCTTGCTATTTTAAAATTCATCTGGAAAGACTTTCTCTTACTGAGGTGCATGTCAATTTCTAAAAGTAAAATAAATAGGAAGTAAAAAGCAGTCATGAAAACTGGATAGCTGCGTGAAAAAAGGTGTTTTCTGTTAAATACTTTGAACAGTAACAAGTGAATTGATTAAAATAGCCAATAATAAATGCATCTATATTAGTATCATATTTATTATTCCATCTAAATATTTTTATTGATGAAAAACCATCCAAGAGGGGCGTAAAGGAAAAGAAAGGGTATAGAGAGGACAGTGCTGTGAGTTTTTGAATCTATCACTTCATGAGTAGTATGGTTCAATTTTTAAAATGTATTAATTTGCTGCTGTGCAAATACACATTTTTATATAGCAAATTAACTTTTACATTTTAAGAAATATGACAAAATAGTAAGTGAATATGAAACTCATTATTATGCATGGCTCTTTCTTACTTATCTATAAATGAAAATTTGTACTGTCCTAAGTAATAGTTGAGGAACTTCTACTTGTGAAATTATTTTCCTTTGGCAAAGTGGATGGAAAATATTTGGGAAAAAAAAACACAAGTGCTGGCACAATTGACAGGAATGTTGGAAAAAATTTTTAAATGTTGGCATAGGAATTCTTTAAAAATTCTAAGTTACTCACATGTGAAATGAAAGTAAAAAAGCATCTGTCCTATTTTGTGCACACTGACTAAAAAAGTGAACAATTATATTTAGCAAAGTATAAAGCTCTTTAAACTAAGGTATTCTGTCTGGCTTTTGGCGATCTTTATGTTATTTGTTCCACTGAATTAAAATATTATGTTTGAGTGCAAGCATACTTTGAAAAGCAGAAATTGCAGAGAGGAGAACATTCTCTTTTCCAACTCTGATGACCCTAGATGAAATATGAAATTTTTGAGAGACTAAACACTTCTAATTTACTTGAGAGAACTTTGGATCTTGGCCTCATCTGTCATTCTGCCCATTTATTATTGAAATATTTCAAGAACCTTTGGACATGTCTTATTACAGCATCTATTGTTCTGCCCAAGTTAGAGGAGTATATAGATTAGGTCTTTAAAGAATTACAACCATAGTGGTGGTTGTTTGGTTTTTTTTTAATTTTCCACATTTTATGTTTTTAATTCTACTACCAGATGTGGTTATATTTTCATGGAAAACAAACAAGAAGCTTAGAATAATATGAAATTCCATTTTGATTCCTTCAGAAATTAGTTTAAATCAGCGTTTTAAGGCCAACATGACAGTTTCAGATTGTTGTCTGAGATCCTTTTATTGAGTCTTGGTGCTGGAAAAAAACAACTGGAGCTCTTACTCACATTTCAGTAAAATTATTCTGTTTTGCTATATGACTATTTGTTGGTAGAATGTATTGCTTTTCATGCATCAACTTATTAAAACAAAGAGTTTAACGCATGGTTTCATAAATTGTGATGGAAATAGTCCATAGTGTACCTAATTTCCTTTGGTCCTTTATGTTGAACAGTTCAGGCCGTGGTACTTGCCTTGATAATGAGCCTCCCAAGCGTGACTTTCTTTATCCAGCTGTGGCCCCAGGTCAGGTGTATGATGCTGATGAGCAATGCCGTTTCCAATATGGAGCAACATCCCGCCAATGTAAATATGGGGTAAGAAGTCTTAATTCTTATGTTTAGTCATTTATATGTGTTCTTTCATGACACAAATATTAAGTTAGATTTTTATTGAGTGTAATTTACATCAGATAACATCATTAATTTAAATATGGCCTTTGGCACACCGCTTTTTTTTTTCTGATACCAATTTTCTAATATCTATTTCTAAATATTTGAGTAATCTGAAACAAGTTTCAAATGTCTTGTTGAGAGATATAAGTAGAATTTTAATAATTTCTAAATTATTTCTTTTTTAAGTTCTGAGTTTACGATGCCAACTTTAGTTTGTCTTTTGAAATGTTATGGTTTTGAAAACTACCCCTTCTCAGCCTTTTCTGGTTCTCTAATATTGGTTGGGTTTAAGGGAATTTTCACATTGGCTAGGAGCCTTTATTTTAATTTATACTTTTTAGTACTGAGTCATTTCAAGTTGCTTCATTCACTGCCCACATTCTAACACAACAACTGAGTGGGGACAAGATGACATTAACCCAAATAGAAAAACAAGGAAAATTACTGTGGAAAAAAAAGGTAGGTTTCATAACTGACTCTTTGTGTCTGCCTAAAAAAGTAGACAGTGAATGAAACAACTTGAAATGACTCAGTACTAGAAGGTATAAGTTAAAATCAAATAAATAATATTATGTATATAAATAATTAAAAGTTTTATTGAAAAAGATGTCAGTGTTCAGTATAGAGATATGTTCATAATAGGTACACAGTATAAACATGCTGAATGAAAATAGGATTTTTAAATGACAAGCTGTAAGAAAAATTCAGGTTTAAATCAAAAATTTAAAGTTTGGTTTCTGTTTTTATGTAAATAATGTTTAAAATCCCTGTTTAAGGGACACTTGAGTGGCTCAGTTGGTTGGGCCACTGCCTTTGACTCGGGTCATGATCCCTGGGTCTTGAGATGGAGTCCCACTTTGGGCTCCTTGGTCAGTGGGGAGCCTGCTTCTCTCTCTGCCTCTGCCTGCCACTCTGTCTGCTTGTGCTATCTGACAAATAAATAAATAACTAAAAATAAAACAAATCTTTTAAAAAATAAAATCCCTATTTAAAAATAATAACAAAAAATGGAATTCAATCTTAAGGTAGATAATACTAAACAACATACATTGTACAGTATCATTTATTCGTCTTGGATACAGTACAAAGGAAAATGACTTTTTTTAAAGATTTTATTTATTTACTTGACAGAGAGATCCCAAGTAGGCAGAGAGGCAGACAGAGAGAGAGGAGGAAGCAGGCTCTCTGCTGAGCAGAGCCGGATTAGGGGCTCGATCCCAGGACCCTGGGATCATGACCTGAGCCAAAGGCAGAGGCTTTAACCCACTGAGCCACCCAGGTGCCCTAGAAAATGATTTTTTAAAGTATCCCTTGGGTGGTGGCTCCTGAGTGGCTCAGTGGGTTAAGCCTTTGTGTTCAGCTCAGGTCATGACCTCAGGGTCCTGGGATCGAGCCCCACACTGGGCTTTCTGCTCAGCGGGGGGCCTGCTTCCCTTCCTCTCTCTCTGCCTGCCTCTCTGCCTACTTGTGATCTCCCTCTCTCTGTCAAATAAATAAATAAAGTTTTTTTTTTTTTTAAAGTATCTCTTGGGTGACAAACATATTATTATTCATGGTAGGCTTTGGCAGCACATTTTGTGCGACAAATTTAAAGATTGTGTGCAACAATCTAAATATCTAAAGCCTTGAATAAAACTTTGGTCTTTCTGGTCCCTCTGTACAGAGTCTGCTGTTATTATTTCTGTATGATTTTGGTTTCTTTTTTTCTTGGGTTGCTTTTTCCTACAGAAAATGTTGGTCAAATTTCAATCATGGTCTTTTTATATACTTGTAGCTTAGTAGATTGAAATTCAAGATCAAATGTGGTTATAGATTTCCTATTATTCTTGTCTATGATCTCATTTCTTTATTAGGAAGTGAAAGTTAATCTATATTTTAGTTTCTTTATTGGAAATTGAGTTTTAACTGCATCTATATATTTTCATATTAGATAATTTATATTATCAGTTTTGTAAGATCTTAGGGTGTATCTTTTCTTTCTTCAATAATTAATAAACATTTTCACCTGATTGTCCTATCTCTCTACCTGTGTATCTCATTGATTTCAGACTAGTTGATCTGAAGTGAAGTAAGATAAATAGTAATTGCAAAATTGTGTATTTAGCTTTTTAATTTTTATTTATTTATTTTTAAAGATTTTATTTATTTATTTGACAGAGAAAGGCACAGTGAGAGAGGGAACACAAACAGGGGGAGTGGGAGAGCCTGATGCCAGGGGCTCAATCCCAGGACCCTGGAATCATGACCTGAGCTAAAGTCAGATATTTAACTGATTGAGGCACCCAGGTGCCCTCTTACATCTGTCATTTAGATTCTGTTTCTTTGTGTGCTATGTTTATTAAAGCTTTTATAATGGATATAAAAATAAATTTGGAAAACTTGAGGAAAGACATTAGTATCTTATAATCCTATACAATTTCACATATTTTTATCATTAATCTTTTCACTTTGATTTGCAGCAAAATGGTTTTCGTAGATTCATGTACTATATGAAAAAGCATATGCTACCTTTTTATAAAGTGCTATACATTACTATCAGAGTTTCTTAGGGCACCTGGGTGCTCAATGGGTTAAGCCTCTGCCTTTGGCTTAGGTCATGATCTCAGGGTCCTGGGATCGAGCCCCTCATTGGACTCTCTGCTCAGCAGGGAGCCTGCTCCCCCCTCCTTCCTGCCAACTTGTGATTTCTCTCTCTGTGTCAAATAAATAAATAAAATCTTAAAAAAAAAAAAAAGTTTCTTGAGTCAAAACAGATTCTCTCTCTCTCTTTTTTTTTTCTCCATAATAGATTCTTTAGAGTCACTCTCACCTCTTAAGCTTGTACCTGAAAAATTGGATTTACACAGTCGATAGCATGCAAGGACACATCATGTTTTATCTGGTGAATTGCTAAGGTTTTAAGTGATTCTAAATACTACTTTAGAAAACAGTAGTGGCTTTGAACGTAGGAGTCTGGTGAGGTAAATAGGTTATACTCGAGATAGCAGCTGAAGGGAAAACAAATAAGTCCTGTGAGAGGTAGCTGTCAAAGTGTAGCATCCTGAGATGAACACTGAACACAAGCACTGGAGGCTGAGAAGAGCACAATAGCCTTTTAGTGAGAGGATATTCTGTGTTGGAGCATCAGAAAGTGATCCCTCTATCAACTAGCACTTCTCTAGTGATACCAAGGAAGATTTTAAACAACTACAAGATGACACATTACTGAAGCAGTGATCAGTTTTCCATCTCTTCCACTTTGGTTATCATGTGGTCATTGATGGGGTTTCCAATGATTAAATCTGCAGTTATAAGAAAATCTTGCTGGAATTCTTTCTGAGTAGGTTCATTGAATTCTTTCTGAGTAGGTTTATTCCCCAGTTATATTAGGGAATTTATGTGAAAATTTTTATTTTTTATTCAACTTCAAGAAGCATTTTCTACAATTATCCTTGTATATCATCTACTTATGTTTTCTAGGTATTCTTAAATTCCAATAGAAGTAGTGAGAAGTTGATAATGATTATAAATACAAAGAACAAAATAGTATACAGAATAATATAGTTGTATAATACAGTAATTTATAAATGATGTATGGTTTGTGGTATTTATATAGTGCCTTTTTCTGAGATACTTCAGACTACTTTGATAAAAATTGTAATTACCTATTAATATTTTATAGATGAAACTAAAATACAGAATGTGATTTACCTACCCCAAGGTAAAAATGAAAATTTAAGAAGGTTTAATTTACTTCCATTTTGTATTAGATGTGTTAAATACTTAATAAAATAAACATATATTTTGTTTCAGGAGATACTTTTTATCAGTGTTCACCAAATGATGTCTTTTTCTAAATATCTTTTTAAAACAAAACAAAACAAAACAAAAACCTATCTGTCTATCCCAGTCTATTTTGGAAGAGAGGAATCTAGAGAGTTTCCCTAAACTTATTTTCAGGGTTTTAAATTCTCAAGTGTATGAGACCCTCAGAGTTGGATTTGAGTTTTATATCTTTTTACCCTATGTAAATAGTTAGGACCTCTTCAAGGCAAGTACAAATACGGAAGAACAGCATATAAAACAAAATCCTACTAGATCCTCTAAAAAATCTGCTAGCTGTATCATCAAGTTCAAAGGGTGCCTTTGATGTGTTCTGGATGAAACTGCATTACAAATAAAACAGTATTAAGTATTTCCAAAAAAAAATTGGGGGGCCTATTTAGAGAAAAATTTCTCCCTATAAAGTTCTGTAGAATCTGTTGTCTCACTCCTATTCCATTTCCATTTATCTCCTCTTTCTTTAGGAGAAAAGAATTATTAAAAGTAGATTAACAAAAACATTTTACAGAAATAATAGTAAGTTTAAACTTAGGAAAGAACTCACTAATGAGCCTATGTATTGTAGGGGGTGTGGGTGATCTTTTGCCTGCTCTCTAAAAAGCACAGATTAAATCAAGACTCAGTCCCAAACATAACTCTATATTTCTTTATCGTATTGCTATGAATCATATCCTAAACATTGTTTTCGTATATACTTAATGTTTCACTGTAGGTCAGTAATACCACTACATAATTTACTGATAAATGGTGATTGCTACCATGACACTTTTTAACAGAAAGGGAAGGAAAAAAAAATCCTAAAATTCACATGGAACCATTAAAGACTTTGAATAGCCAAAGTAATTTTGAGCAAGAAGACCAAAGCTGGTAGCATCATACTTCTTGATTTCAAAAGCTGATTACATATCTGCAGTAATCAAAATAGTATGGTACTGGCATAAAAACAAACATAGAGACCAATGGAATGGAAGAGGGACTAGAAATAAAGCCATGCATATACATTCAATGGATCTTGGCCCAGGGTGCCAACAATACATAATGGGGGAAAGGATAGTCGCTTCAATAAATAGTATTGGAAAATTGGATAGCCACAGGCAGAAAAATGAAGCTAGATCCTTATGCCATACACAAAAATTAACTGAAAATGGATTAAAGATTTAAATATAAGACCCCAAACTATAAAGCTCCTGGGGAAAAAAAAAAACATAGGGAAAAAGCTTCTTGATTTTGGCAATGATTTCTTAGATGTGACACCAAAAGTATAGCCAACAAAAGCAAAAACAAACAATTGGGACTACATCAAACTAAAACTGAAAAAGGAAAGGAGAAAAGGAGACAGTCAACAAAATGAAAAGGCAACTTATGGAAGGGAAGAAAATAGTTGCAAAATTGTATCTGATAAAGGATTTATGTCCAAAATATATAGGGAACTCGTACAACTTAGTAGCAAAATAAACAAAAAACAACAACACCCACCAAAAAAACACAAAAACAAACAAAACACTCAATAACCTGATTAAAAAATAAATGGGCAAAGAACTGTTTAGACATTTCTTAAAAGAAGACATATAAATGGCCAATAGGAATGTTACAAGTTGCTCAACATCACCAATCATCAGGATAATGCATATTGTAACCACGATGGGCTATTACCTCACACCTCTTAGGATGATTACAATATAAATAAATAAAAGCAAATACAAAAGAAGACAAACGTTGACAAGAATGTGGAGGAAAGGGAATATTTGTGCACTGATGGTAGAAATGTAAAGTGGTGCAGCCATTATGGAAAACAGTATAGAGATTTATCAAAAAATAAAAAAAAGAGGGGTGCCTGGGTGGCTTGGTTCATTAAGCAGCTGCTTTTGGCTCAGGTCATGATCTGGGGTCCTGGGATGGAGTCCTGAATCGGGCTTCAGGCTCAGTGGAAACTGCTTCTCCCTTTCCTTCTGCACCTTTGCTCCTGATCGCTCTCTCAATTAATCAAATATTTCCAAAAATATAAATAGATAGATAGATAGATAGATAGAAAGAAAGAAATACCATATTATCCAGTAGACTCACTTCTGGGTGTATACCCATTATTATTAAAATCAACATCTTGAAGATATATATTCATAGGAGCTAAGATATGGGATCAGCATCTTGAAGAGATATGTATACTCTCAAATGCATTCCAATATTCACTATAGCTCAGACATGGAAGCAAGCTAAATGTCCATTGACAAATAAATGGATAAAGAAAATGTAAGAACTTAAAATGGCATATTATCCAGGCCTACAGAGATGGAGATTCTGACATTTGTGACAACATGAAAGAAACTGCTAAGTGAAATAAGGAAAGTACAGAAACAAGGAAGTACAAATACTACAAGATACCATTTACATGCAGAATCTGAAATAGTCAAACTCATAGAAGCAGAGAGTAAAATGGGAAAACCTGGGTGGGGGGGATTGAAAATGAGGAGGTACTTGTTGAAGGATACAAAGTTCACTTACCTAAGATGAGTAAGTCCTAGATATCTTCTCTACAGCATAGTACCTATAGTAAACAATACTCAATTGTGTATTTAAACATTTGCAAAGAGGATAAAACTTGTGTTAAGTGTTCTTATCACACACACACACACACACTAATAATTCAGAGAATGAGAGGAAGCTTATGGAGGTATAGATATGTTTAGGGCATAGTATGGTGACAATTTCATGGATGTATACTTATCTCCAAATTCATGAAGCTGTGTGCATTAATTGTGTAGAGCTTTTTGTGTGTCAATTATAACTTAATAAAATGGTTTGAGAGAGAGAGAAAGAGGTGATTGCTCATGAAAAAGTATATTTAAGGCCCAGGATAATATAAGAAAAATTAATAGATACCATAGCTTTGTTTAATTTATGGGAAATTTTTATTATCCATGAAGTTTGTCACTGTTCAGATAGACTTACAAATTAGCACATAAATACATAATAGTGCGATCTACATTGTTATTACTTACTTTAATGTAGAACTGAGCAATGTTTTATCAATGGGTCATGTATTTTGAATCCCAGCTGGAAACACATGATCTAATACATGGTTTCACTATGTGAAATTCTGCTCACTATTAACTATTACCTATGACCTCGAATTGATTGATAGATTTTACTCAGACACTATTTCAGGTGAAAAAGAGACAACTTCTTCTTATAAACTTCAGATGGCAAAAGATATGATAGGCATTACCTGGCACCTGACAGACATTCAGTAACTTTTCCCTTCCTTCCGTGAATATCTATGTCATCCATCATACCATTCCTCTATAGTTGATATACTGGTAGTGCTGTAGGGGAATCTTAAGTCATCTGTAATTGAGGAGCATATGAAGGTAATCCAAGGGCCACATTTTGACACATTCACATCCTTCAGTCCTGTTATGCCCAAATTCCAAGACCTCCCAAAGACGACCACCAGAGTCCAGAGTCAAAGCCAAACAGCAAGGGTCGTTTATTACGAGTTCGAACCCAGACCTCTGCGTACTCGTTGCTGGTGACGCTAAGAGGTCTCGAGCTCAGGATCACAACACTTTTTATACACTATTTTTTGGGGAGGCAGGGACTTAGCATACATCATAGTATCTTGTAACAAATCGCCACATACCACGGGAAAATCAAGAAGGAACTCTATAATATGACTGGCGTGCTACAGAGCGGGAAAAGGCTGGGAAGAGATTATTGGTTAGGTCAAAGGGCTGTCATTCTTCAAACTGCTTGGTTGGCACCACTAGGGTATGTGTCACCTCAGGATTGGCCGGGGTCTCCCTGTCAAGCCGCGGGGTGCCAGATGGTTATTATCTCTTGCACCCATAGCTGGGTGGAGGGTCCGGGAGCAGTCATTTTGTCACATCCAATTCTGGGTGGGGGTTTCTCTGGCTCCAGATGACTGTTATCTCTCGGCCCAGAGCCGGGTGGGGGTCCGGGAGCAGCCACTCTGCCAGGTTCAGTTCTGGGCAGGGGTTGTTTGGTTACAGAGTGCCTATAGAAAGTCTGTTGGTATTTTTCCATCTCCTCATGGGTTAGCAAGCGAAGGTACAGAAGCAGAAATAGCAGTAATGTTTATAATTTAGGCATCTCAGTCCCAGCTCAAATGCATTTTCAGATAGGCCTCTCTCTGGTCAATCTATAGACAAAGACTTCTCCCCATTTTTCTCTTTCACATTATGCTTTTATTTCCTTCAGAGCAGTCATTTCAAGCCATAATCTTTCTGCTTATTTGATTACTCATTAATTACTTAAATGTGATCCTCTAGGTAAGGCTTTCCCTAACAATTTTATCTAAAATTCCATGTCACACATACACACGTCTATGCAAAATGACTCCCTGTCATTTTCCTACTTTTATTTTTCTCCTTAACATTTATTACTTTTAAACATCTACATATTTTGCTAATTCATCTTGTTTTTGTCTGCTTTTCCCACTAGAATAGATTCTTTCCTTGGCGCAGAGATTTTGCCTATTTCATTCCCTGTTCTTTCCATAACACATAGAACAGAGCCTGCTCATGATAGGTGCTCAATGAATATTTCTTGGAAGAATGAACTGATAATTATAGTAGAACATAAGTTCTGTGAGAGTAGGAATCCGACTTGCCTTGTTCATGGCTGTTTATATAGTGAGTGACATGATGCTTGCCTTACAATATGAGCAAAAAATATTTGTTGAATAAATGAGTGAGAAGAATTATATGGTGAAGAGATAGTGGGGAGAAGACCTTTGTGGCATTTTTGTGTATTTAAAGAGTTGACAGAAGGCTAGTGTTGCTGTAGCTCTCAAAGCAATTACCATATAAATGAGACAGAAAAGAGGTTAAGGGCCAAATCTGTGTACACTTAATAGGCTGTGTTAAGAATTCCAGGTTTTTATCTTAAAGGCAATGGGTAAGTATTCAAGGTGTTTTAATGAATGAGACCAAGAAGGATAATGGTGTGCAGAAAATCACGGAATTTCTATGACATATTATGTCTTAGGAAACCAACACAATTCTGTAGTCCTGGGAAACCATATGAGAAAATTGAAGACTTAATATAAAGTGGTCTATGTCCTTGTCCCTCTCCTTTTCTCTTCCCCTCCAAACACATTCTACACAGAGTACTAAAGCAGCCCTGCCACAGTTGATTCACATTGCCCTTGTCGCAATGCCCTTTCTTTTCTTTGTAAATGTAAGTTTACTCTTTTCATGCCGGAAGGTACTGCACCATAACTCTGAGATGAAATGAATGAAAGTGTTTATGTATATAAATTCCATAATTTTGACATAAAGCTTGCAGAATCAGGGGTATTATGGTGGAAACAAAACATACAAAGAGAAAATGTGACATAACTTTGGGAATTTTAAGCCTTTTCATTAATTTTGAATCTTTCCAGGGGAAGTGTATTTGTGTCACACTATATTTTACTTACAGATCATCAATTATGGATTATTAAGAGAATAATCTGTAAGTGGTTAGTATGCCATATTTTTCCACACTATGCGATGACAGATTTTTAGTATCTAAAAGATCTAAAAGATCACAATGAATATATAGGTTTATATATAAAACTGAATTTATTAATTTATAGTAACCAAATATGGTTGATATTCAGTCAACTCTACTGAAATGTGCACATTTTCTCACCTAAGGAAATCTACCCAGTAGGCCAATTTGTTATCAAAAGGTTGTTTGGTAAGCATAAAGTTAAGATATAGGATGGTATAAATTATTTTTATTAACATGTTAACTCTAATAAGAATACCATCATGCTATATCTGCCTGGAGTATAGCTATTTGTAGACAGAGTAATCAGCTGAAGATAAGATAGTTGAGTTGGCTAATCAGGGTATCCTCCTTCCGGAGAGTGCTTAATAAAGCCTGACATATTCTGTCTCTCAGAATCAAGTTTTTAATGTTTTCACACTTACTCCCTTTTGTTTATTATTTTATCATCACCAATTAGTTAAGATTCAAGTCATTATTGCTTTCTACTTGAGAATCCTTTTAATAAAAGGACTTTATTAGTCTTTTTGGGGAATTGTTGGCTACCTACCTAATTTTTTTTTTTTTTTAAAGATGCAGATAACTTGGATGGGCTTGGAAAGAATGATAGTGAAATATTTAGAAGTACATATAAGGGAAGTTTAAAGAAATAGAGTTTAAGTAGCCTATAAAAAAGAAGGCTAAATGTTGGCCTTAAAACTGTCTTCAAGCTTTGGAACATTTATTATAGTTTGGTAACAAATTGTTCTCCTTCCCTACCAAGAGCATAAAAAAACACAGTTGTCTTAATTTTTACAGCTGGAAGGTTGTAGATTAGGTAGTAGGAAGAATTTCAAGTTATTAAATACTGGAATGTTGCACTGAGGGAGATTGTAGAAACACTTTCCTTGCAGATTTTAAGGTGGTGTAAATATTCTACAATGTGGTTTGATATGGAAATAATATTCATGGAATTATTTTAGCATAGCAATATTCTTTTGGAGTCCAGACATTTATACATATTAGGCATATATTGAACAAGAAGTTGGTTTGTTTTTATTTTTCTTGAATTTCAACCTCCAATGTTAGGTCCATAATTACTTGCATTCTTAAATATCACCTGTTCTTACTATGGGTTTGCTTCTTAGAGGTATTTTTCAAAACCATTTAATCATTTTTTAACCTCTTCAAATTGATAATTATTTGACTTGCATTCCTAGATTCGTTCTTTTTTACACATATGTATGTACATATATATATTTGTATGCATATATATATATAACAAAAATATGTCTTTCTAGGATCTCTTGTATTTAAGTTACCCATGTAACAGGATTAACCTGTTTAAAGCTGAAATAAGGGTACATTATTCTCTTTCTTCAGATGGCTATTAAACACCTGGAGCCAGGCCACGAGGTCACCATATGTTGGTTTTCAGTTTTCTTTTATGTGATACCATGATAAGTAACCTTTCTAATCAGTGATGCTCCTTTCTGACCCCTTCAGACTCTGTTCTCCCCCTTGGCTGTCAGGATCCTTTATTGCAAACAGCTGTTAAAAGATGTTACTGATAGGGTAGTCAGGACAAAGAAAATGTTTCATATACAGAGCCAAAGACCCAAGATGGCATAAGGTTTAGAGTTTCCCAAGGGCAGAAAGTGTGTGTATATCTCTTCTATGATCCTTACATTTGTTTAAAAAAATTAAACAAACAAAAACCATCTAGCTGAGGGTTGCCGGGGGAGGGGGATGGTTTAGGGAGAGGGTGGTTGACTTATGGACATTGGGGAGGGTACGTGCTATGGTGAGTGTTGTGAAGTGTGTTAGCCTGATTATTCACAGACCTATATCCGTGGAGCAAATAGGACATTATATGTTAATTTTTTAAAAAAATATATAGCATTAAAGAACCTGTTTTCTCTTTGTATACTGTTTTACTTCCTTAATGATAAAATAATTATAAAATGTTTTGGTAATTTTATGATAGCTCTTTCCCACTTGTCTAAACTGCTAATTTTAATTTTCCCAAGGAAATCAAAGGGCTCTTCATCCCATTTTTTTTTTAAAGATTTTATTTATTTATTTGACAGAGAGAAATCACAAGTAGATGGAGAGGCAGGCAGAGAGAGAGAGAGAGGGAAGCAGGCTCTCTGCTGAGCAGAGAGCCCGATGCGGGACTTGATCCCAGGACTCTGAGATCATGACCTGAGCCAAAGGCAGTGGCTTAACCCACTGAGCCACCCAGGCGCCCGACTTCATCCCATTTTTAAGTATCTTTTAAGAACTATAATTATGAAAACATATAGTTATGAAAACATTGGGAAAGTTAATTCCAATTTCTTTTATTATTTTGAAAAGCTTTTTGAGTATAAGATAATCAGTTATTCTATTCTGATCAACAAGGACCTAGTTCAGTTTTTTACAAACTTGTTTTCTGAATATGTTATTTTACTTTAGATAATTACTATAAAACTACAACACTTATATGTATTTTTATTGTTACTTATATTTGCTATTTTTTATTGTTAATGTTTGCAAATAGTGTCATTCATTTGAAAAATCAGATAGACTAGAAGTCTGGGAGTTAATATTATAATTTTAAATAAGGAGGAATATTTCAAGTGTCTTGTCTCTTAGAAGACCATGGAGTATTTTTGAGGAGTATTTGACGGTATCTTTTAAAAATCCAAATACAAAATATTGTTACATTCAAAACTTCCAATAATAATAAGTTGATGTCTAAGCTTGTATAATGAGTGTATATGTTATGAATTAATACATCATAGTCTTAATTTGGAGAGATCTTCCTTTAAAATATAGGTATAGGATAAGAGAGCATTATGAACATTGAGTAAGTTTTTATATTACATTAGAAAACATTTTTTTATTGGCTTGTGACTTTATTCAATTGTAGTATGTTTAAGAGAAATAAGAAAGTAATTAGGTTATGTAGAGATATTTGGAGCATTAATATCAAATAGAGCTGATTCTAATCCAGGTTTGGTTAGGATTGAAGCAAATTGCTAAATCTTTCTGAACCTAACGTTTCTCACATTTTCCGAGATTTTAGCGATGATTAAGTGAGATACAAATATGAATATGCCTCACATGGTTATTGACTATACCCTGAAAAAGTGTTCATGTTAGTTACTTTTTTTTCCTTTGCCTACAACATTGCTGCCCAGAAGCTGTGAAGTGTATGCTTTAGTATCTTCAGTAATGGGAGATTCAGTTTTATTTCATCATTTTTCAGAAGACCTTTTTTCTATACATTGAACTCAAATCTGCTCCCCCTGGCTCTTACCCATTTATTCAACTGACTTCTAAGTTGGCATTTATATTTTGTTCCTATTCCTTTATATGACTTGCTTCTTAATGTCTAGGAAAAGAGTTTCAGTTTCAAAAACATGACAAACAGTAAATACAATCACTCTTCCAGGTATAAAACAGAAAATGTCAGAGTAACAAAATGAATAAAACTTAATTAAATATTATTTATTTAGCTACAACATGTGTTTCTTTTTTTTTTTAAGATTTTATTTATTTATTTGACAGAGAGAGATCACAAGTAGGCAGAGAGGCAGGCAGAGAGAGAGAGAGAGAGAGAGGAGGAAGCAGGCTCCCCGCCGAGCAAAGAGCCCGATGCGGGACTCGATCCCAGAACCCCAAGATCATGACCTGAGCCAAAGGCAGCGGCCTCACCCACTGAGCCACCCAGGCGCCCCTACAACATGTGTTTCTGTGATGAAAAGACACATGAGTAAATTAGCAGACTGTGGAGCAATGCCAGTATAATGCATACATCTTATTTTATTCATATATGATTGTTTCCTAGTGTATTAATGATGTGAAGTTAAATAAGCTTTCTCACAAAGAGAAAATCTATAGTATTACATAAAGTCTCATAGAAAAAAATCCTGCAAGTCCAAGAGGGGTCTTTACTAACGTAGTAGATCACTTAATGGCTCCATTCCCAAAGCTTTAAACTATCAAAATCATGAGGGCAAATAAAAAAATTAATTATACATCCTTTGTGCTATTTTTAAAAAATGGTCTGATAAAGAAGATATATATACCTTGAATCTAATTGTTAATTTTTATGAAAATGGTGTCTGTTGGAGGCAGATATCCTCAAAGACCTATATCTCTAAGTAGAAAGCATCAGAAGTCACAGGGTTTAAGGCTACAAAGGGTTCAACTGACTAGGGTGCTGGGATCAAATGCAGAGATTTAACAGTGCAAAATTTTCTGGCTGTGAAATTACATAGGTTTTCAGTGGTCTGCTCCAACATTATTTTTCCAATAAATCCTGTTTTCCTCATAAGTGGTCTTATAGAATGCAGGGGTTTTCACAGGATGCGTTCATTACATTTCAACAAAAAGCTTGTGTATATCAGAACAAAAAGGGTATTCCAGAAATGAAGAGGTGTTTTAGTTCAAATGGCAAGCTGGTGACCTGATGTTTTCCATGTTAGAATAGGAGATACCATCTTGGGTATGAGGTAAAGGACATTTCTAGAATGAAGAAATAGCTAAATGGAAATAACAAGTGAGTGTCTGCCCTTTGCTTTAGATGGGAGAAAATAGCTCACATAAGAAACTGAAGCTCTATCTGCCTCACATAAGAACAGAGTATGACTTTGTACAGTCTCCATACATGGTGTTGACCAAATACATCCACATGAAACAAAAAACAAGTGAAACCTTGGGATGTATGGTAGAAAGCTACACTTCTGCAATTCAGGAAGCACAGGATGCTCCATGAAAAAACAAGATTTCCTGAAGACAAGCTTGAAGAGAAAATAACAAACAATGTGAGGGAACAATCCACCAGGACATGAACAAGCAGAAAGATTAGCACACCAACCAAAAAATATATAGTAAATACAATAAGGATTTAAGAGACACGGTGGTTAGAATGGTAATATCCAATATAAGTTGAGTAGAATTTCTGGAAGAATGGGGAAGAATATTATAAAACTTTTATAATATACAACTAATTATGTAACTAATAATTTTCAGAATCAAAGAAAGATACAAATTCAAAGCATGAGCACCAAGTAGATAAATAAAAGAACACCAAGATACAGTGGTGAAACTGCACTATAGCCAAAACAAACTCTTGAAAGCAGCTAGACCTGATCACAAAGAAACAGTGATTAGACTGACAAATGATTTTTCATCAGCCTCCATATATGGAGTCCAGGTGACAATGAACTTAATACCTTCAAATGCTCAGATAAGATCAATGTTAGTCTAGAATTCTATAAGTCAATTAAAATATCACTTTAAAAATGAAGGTATAATAAGTATATTTTTTTAAAAATGGAGAACAAGAGTCCCTTGGTACCTGGGTGGCTCATTCAGTTAAACTTTGAACTCTTGATTTCAGCTCAGTTCATTATCTCAGGGTCGTGAGATTGAGCCCCACATCAGGGTTTGTGCTCAACAGGCAATCGGCTTGAGATTTTCTGTCTCCCTCTCCCTCTGCCCCTTCCCCTTCCTCTGTCTCTCTAAAATAAATAAACCTTAAAAGAAAGGGGAAAAAAAAAAAAAGAGCAAGAGTCTCTTGCTAAATAACTCTGAAAGGATGCATGTGAAAAAGAAAGAATTTTTATTCAGAAGATAAGGCTGGGACATAAGAAATAATCAATAAACACATTGATCTGCTTTAAAAAATGAAACAAAACAATGATTATCAAGTTTGGGGCAGTGAGTGGTTCACAAGCTTTTAGATTTTTGTAGGCAAGGGAAATTTCTCCCTGAAAATAAGCAAACCAACACACGGTTGTCAACTTTTAATTTTGCCAAGTAGAAACATTTTGTCAAGACTGCCATTAACATCTACACCCAAAAACCCTGCTCTCAGGGACCTTACACTCTATTGTAATACCTTAAAAGGAAAAAGAATAAAACTAATAAATAAGAAGAATCGGTTAAAATAAGAAATTTAGTTTCATTTAAAAAAATTTAACCACAAAAGAAAAAATTTAACCACATTGATATCACTCTTCTAATTTTATCACAGAATATTAAAAACTCCATAGAGCAGTACAGATCTATGGCATTTAAGTTCTATGTCTCATTGCACCCTACCTTCTCCCTGGTTTCTGTAAATTCTTTGATAATGCTATTTTTTCATTACACTAATATAATGCCTAGTGAATAGTAGATGTTCAAGAAATATTCTTGAATGAATGGGAAATAGTGTTTTGTTTTATCAGGCAATCCTCCCAGTTGGTTAGAAGTTGAGCGCTTGAAATTAGAGAGTCTATTTCCAAATTTCCCTTAGTGAAGACTGTTGATAACTTCACTCTCCTTCCTTAATCTCAAGGGCAAGCACAGAGACCAAAATTTCTCCTAGAGAGTCTTCCCAAAATAAATTGTAGGGTTAGAGAAGGGAATCACTCTAACATAAGCAATGGTTTATTAGTTCATAGAAGTCATAAGAGTAATCTTAATAAATCTTAACTTCTCCTATAAAGAAATATGAGTATGTGAAAGAGAACTATGTTCTTCTTAAGCTAATATGGTGGATAGTCCAAAAAATCATCAATCTTTCTCACTGACCGTACTCTATCATCTTATTTATTTTATTTAAGGAATAATCTACTATGATGGTTGTTGTACAAATTCCTCAAGAGCCAAAAAACTTCAGAATGCATTTAAATTACTAGTGAAGCATCTTGGTACCTTAGGGTGCTTATTTGGTAGCTGATAACACCTATGTATATACCCATGCAAATATATCTTCCATGTTCTAGGATCCAGCAGTTTAAAGAAGGGTATTTCTGAGTGTACAAATATGTTCTCTGGGTGCCTGGGTGGCTCAGTTGGTTAAGTGTCTGACTCATGATCTTGACGTCATGGGATTGAGCCCCTCATGGGGTTTTGTGCTCAGCATGGAATCTGCTTGAGATTCTCTCCTTCCCCTTCATTCTCCCCCTCTGCTCCTCCCACTCACTTATGTCCACACTATCTCTCTCTCTATCTCTCTAAATTAAATAAATAAAATCTTTTTTTTTTTAAAAGGAAAAATTCTCATGTTCTTTCAGGTACTGTGCCTCTTGCTATCTTAGTAAAAAATAAAATTTTCTTAGTTTTCATCTTTCAAGTGAATTTTTTTTTTATCTTGCAAAATCTTAATTGAGATGTCATGATCTTTATTATCCAAGTTGACATTTCTAGATAAGAGACCTATTTGAAAACTCTTCAGAGCCTTTTCCGAGAATAGTTTAACATCTTAGGAGTATTTCCTATACATAGATTTATAGTCCCGTGCTTTAGCCTGTAATTTGTGGGAAGTTCATGCCCTAGCAAAATTCCAATCCCCAGGAGTCCACTAGGTAATAAAGTCCTGTTAGCAGTGGGAAACTACCTTTCAAAATGTGTTATTCTCTATAGGATAAGAAGGCTCTATCAAAGGCTGTACTATGAATCTTGAGATTAAAGTTTTGGAAAAAATATCTTGAGCCCTTGACGTTTTGGGTAGAGATTTTCAAGGCACTTTTAGTAAAAAGAGTTTCTCTAAGTTGACCTGTTATTGTGTTTTCCTAATAGAAACTATGAACATTGTCCTTTTCAATGACAGAATTTTCATTTCACAGTTCTATCTAAACTTCAGGCTTCTTTTACTTCTGTCTAAAGTAAGATTTAGACCTAATAAAAATCATAAAAGATCAGGAGTATAGTCCAAGATTATGGATAATTTTTTTTGTAATCTTTTAATACATTTTTAAGTAATGTTTTTCTGTTGTAGTGAACACATTTTTCTTTGAATATGGATATTTTTGAGGTATGGGATAGTATTTTAAGACCCTAAAATGTTAGTTCTACTATTTTTTTAATATTAAACTGAAATAATATATTTAGGAACATACATTAAGAAACTGTCTCCTATAGGAAAAGAACACTAAAATAGTATAAATAACTTTCTCATAAAAGAGAAACTGAAACTTTAAAGAAAGGAGGAAGTACAATGAGTTGTAAGAACAGGAAAATTATATTATGATCTATAAGTACCTGTTGTTTATCTTTTGTAATGTTTTACCTTTCTTCTAGCTCAGTATTTCTCCAAATAGAGTTTAAAGTAGATAATAAAGTAAAGTAGTTATAGAGTAGATTTATTCAGAAGCATTTTTAAAGTCTAATAGAGGGGAACCTGGTAGTTCAGTTGGTTAAGCATATGCCTTTGGCTCTGGTCATGATACCAGCGTCTTGGGATGGAGCCCTGCCTGAGGCTCCCTACTCAGCAGGGACTGTGCTTCTCCTTCTATCTCTGCCCACCGCCCCCCAACTCATGTATGAGCTCTCTCTTTCTGTCTCTCTCAAATACATAAATAAAAACTTGTTTAAAAAGCCTCATAGAAATTATATGTCTCCTTTTGTGCCTGGTGGAAGGGAGCATCCTAAAGAGGACCCCAGGGAAATCCTCTCAATGTTATATGAATTAAATACGTTACCATTTTGTTTCTGAACTGTGTTTATTTGACATAAGATTTTATAATGGTGTTTTGAGAGTAAAAAGAGCAGTTGGGGAATAATAGCAATGAAAGTGAATGTTATACATAATTTTACCTTTGCTGTCCAGATTAATATATTTTTATTTCAAATATATGTGTTTTATACTAAATGGTTCTGATTTAATTTCAAAACTTATAATATCAGTAATGATGCTAGTCAGTGATCATATATTTAAAAAACTGAAAAATTTGAGTATTTTCTTCAAAGAAGTCATAGTAAAGAAGACAAGTCAGCTTTAAATAACATCTGAAATATGTCAGTTATGAAAATGACACATAAGAGCAGCATTTGTTGAAAACCACATTTCCCTTTCATGCAGGTGGGCTACACTGATGATCTGCAAATAACATTGCTAGATTATTCTTTATGAATTTTAGAAATAACTCTCTGTCCTTGCCCATGGTCTCTCTCTCTCTTTTTTTCTTTTTAAAATGGTATTTGAATATTACAGTAGGTCTAGGAAGTCATCCCATGGTAACACTTTATTAATAATTGGTAGGTTTGTACAATTGTATATTCTTAAGAATAATAAACATATTTCCTTTCTACATATTCATCCATTCTCCCTACTCTTTTTTTAAAATAAATTTTGAACAGATTTTTTAAAAATGATTTTATGTATTTATTTGACAGAGATCACAAGTCAGCAGAGAGGCAGGCAGAGAGAGAGAGAGAGAGGAGGAAGCAGACTCCCCACTGAGCAGAGAGCCCAATGAGAGAGGCTCAATCCCAGGACCCTGAGATCATGACCTGAGCTGAAAGCAGAGGCTTTAACCCACTGAGCCACCCAGGCACCCCTCTAATCTTTGATAATAATGAAATTTCTTTTTCTTTTTTTTTTTTAATAATTCTTTTTTAAAGATAAAGATTTTATCTTTAAGCAATCTCTACACCCATTGTGGGCCTTGAACTCACAACCCTGAGATCAAGAGTTGCAAGTTCTACTGACTGAGCCAGCCAGATGCACCAGGGCATTAGTGAAATTTCTATACACTGTTTTTTATAGATCCTAATTTTAAAAACTAAGTATTATTTATCCACTAAAGTAAGAATTATAAAGAAAAATAAATGATTCTGCAAAATGGGTAACAGTATCTTGCACAAAAATCTTCATCTTTTATGCTTCAATAGCAGAAAAACACCTGGGATGTCTTTTTAAAGTAATGTCGAGTGCACATATGTATATTTTATGGAAGAAGTAGACATGATTTTAGTCTCTACTTCTGATCAACTTGCTTTTTGCCTTCTTTCCTAGGAAGTGTGTAGAGAGCTCTGGTGTCTCAGCAAAAGCAACCGTTGTGTCACCAACAGTATTCCTGCAGCTGAAGGAACACTCTGTCAAACTGGGAATATTGAAAAGGGGGTAAGCTCAAATGATTTATTATCTATTTGATAAGTAGATTGATCCATTTCTGGTGTTGATATTCAACCCCTAGGAAATCATGCATACTAATTTAAAATGCACTTGAGAAAATGGTAGATACGTTGCCTGATGAATTAATTGGTACATATAGATATCTGCACATTGCAACGGTTAGGAAATTACAGTGATTATTTATTTTCAAGCTCAATTGCACCTTTCTGTGCATATATGTGTATATATTTGTACAGAAAATCCAATAATCTTATTGTCATATAATAAGTCTGCTTAGTCATAGAAGTTGAGGTTTCTTTCTGATAAATAATTCCCACAAGTATATTTTATAACTAGAGTCAAACTAGAGTTGATTTAAAATTACAATATAAGAGAAAGGGCCAATAGTAAATAAAGAATTTACTGAGCATAGAAATTGTAGCTAAATAATTTTAGTTTGATCAGTCTAGTTTAAAAAAATATCATTATTAAGAATTGTTCCAACAAATAAGAATAGTTTATGCTATTTCTGGAATTCTTTAGGAACTGTTTTATATGTGAATTCTAGAATTTATTGCTACATACTGAATTTACGATAATAACTACTACTGTCTTCTGTTCTCAGTTCTGAATTTGTCCATGTTAGCTGGGGTATTTTCAACAAAGATGGTACACTGAATTTCAGGTTGCAATCCGATGTTTAAATAAAAGAATGAAAGCTTTTGGGCAGCTGTCACAGTTTTATTAATCCTTGCTGACGGCTTCATTTAGGACCCGTAACCTAGTGCCATGTTGATGGCTTTTCCATGCTGAGTTTGGAAATGTTGGTAAATTGTGCTAAATGTATGAATTGATAGGGTCATTTTTAAAGGATTAAGGATCCTTTTCTTGAGACATTTTACGTAGCCAATAAAAATACAGAGACCTTCACACACTACCAAAAATTCCTTTTTTTTTCACTCAAGTAATAGAAAATATTAAGAACTGCATTCTTGAAACAGTCTAGGTTTATTTTGGAGTCAGCAGTTCTTGTCAAAGACAAGTAGCAATTTACATCAATCTGTACTTAGAAGAAATACATAATAGTACAGGGGAGAAAGTTATAGGTTATAGTGAGAATCTCTTTCTTTATTGGCCCTTGATTGGTTATTATTCTTTTTTTTATTGATTATTATTGTTTTGATCTAGTACATAGTTTCTTTTTGCCGAGAATAATACTATCACTAAACTTGATGGCTCTTTTTATTTTACTTTATTTTTAAATCCCAAACATAAAGAGTTAATTCTTTTAAACATCTCGCAGTCCTCCTACTAGCATTCTATAAATTTATATAATCACTTCAAGTAAGGAAACCAGGAGTAGAGGCTATCTGAGAACACATAGCTCAACCCCACTAATCATTTATATGGTAGACACATATTTAATATCTTATCATTTGTGCTTAATATTAGGACCCTCAAATATTATATCTTACAGCTATTTGCACATATATGATAGAGGTGATTTTTTTTTAATTACTGACAGTTTTGAGGGATACCAAGAAAACACTCTCAATAATATTAAAGCTAACAGTATCAAATTTAAATTTAGATAAACAAATAGAGATATAATACTTTAAAACATACACACAAATAAGCACAGACAGGAGAAAGTGAATAAAATGGGACAAAAATATATTTGATTTCTTAAGATTCACATTCTTTTTTTAGAGCTTGTTTAAGTAATCTCTACTCCAAGCATGTACTTGAACTTATGACCCTGAGATCAGGAGTGGTATGCTCTTCCGACTGAGCCAGCCAGGCACCCCCAAATATTCACATTCTTAATTTTGGTTAATGGTTGTCAACTTTTTGATCCCTAAATCCTTTCTTCAAATGAAGTCTATACAATTCTGACATGTACATTTAAAAAAATGGAAATACTCTTTAAAAATTTTTTTAAATTTTTTAATAAACATATAATGTATTATTAGCCCCAGGGGTACGGGTCTGTGAATCGCCAGGTTTACACACTTCTCAGCACTCACCAGGAAATCCTCTTGTTAAAAGAACTCCTTGCCTACCTCCTTATCCTGTCCTTGGACCCTTGTCAGCTTCTAACATGCCTCAACAAAACATCTTGGACTCCATGAAAAACTATTTAAGAACTTTGTGAGTATACAAAGTTTGTGTATGAAGAGATCATTCATATTCACAACATCATAGTTTAATATAGTCAAGATGTTGGATTTTACCATCTAAAATTAATCTACAGGACTCCAGGCTCAGGATAAAGCCTACTTTAAATAAATAAATAAATAAATAAAAGATTAATCTTACCAAGCAAATAATAGCCATTCTTTCAGAGATGTGGAAGATCAATAGAAAATTTATGAAAGTGACTAACAAATCTTAAATGAGTGAATGAAAAGAACAAATACATATGCAAACTAGAAAGGAAAGGAGCAAAGTGCTGGGAGAAGACCCTCAATCTACCTATTATTGTTAATAGTGAATTTGTGAAAAGGCTTTCAAAGTACCAGATCAACCTACATGTTTAAGAGAAAAAAATACAAAGACCTAGAAATGGAAGCTGACCCATTCTTTATTTTTTTAGTTTTTACTAACTGCACTTGCCATGTTATTTATTTGCTAATTTTTGTTGTTGATTTCAGTTTTTTTTTTTCTTAAAAGGGAAACATATTTACTTTCTCCAAATACAGATTTTTCTCTTAAGGCTATATCTATTTGGAAATTAAACCAGAACTCAAAAATAACAAAAAAAAAAAAAAAAAAAGGAATGAAATTAAACCAGAACTCAGAATTTTTACTCCAACTGAAACAGCCATGCAAAGAGCTAGTGACATAGTTAAATTGGAAATTTCAATTGGTCTAGTCAATTTTGTGTGGCATTAAAATATAGTTGGTATTATCAGTATCTATGATGGTGATGATGATGATGATAATGATAATGAAAAATTTTAAAGTATTTATGCTGGGCCAGGCACATATTTGTTCTGTTTAATATTGGCAAAAATCCTATGGGGGGGGGTATACTGTTTTAACCCCATTTTACAGATGGGAAGAGTAAGACTTGAAAGCCTAAGATTACACAGCCATTTAAAAGCAGAGCTAAGACTGCAACCCAGATCTTTCTGATTCCAAAGTTGAAACTTTGCCCCTCTACACTGCCTCTGATTTTACCTTACCCTCAGATAGGAAATTTTGCAGAGAAAAAAGCAAATTTTTGTTGTCACAGAAATAAATGAGTCACTGAGCCTGAGATTGGTGGTGACAATGTATTTTACCCTTTAATGTTAAGTGGATTTTCCACTTATCTACCTGTAACAATTCATTATCTCAGGAATTACAGTGAGAAAATACTGTGAGCAGAACATTGAGGTAAGAACATGCAATTGCGTTACAATTGGCAAAATAATAAATCTCCACTTTAAAACAGGAGAGATCTAGGACTCCTGGGCTTTCGTTTGGCCGGAGTCATAATCCCAGGGTCCTTAGATGAGTCCCATATCCAGCTCCTGGCTCAGCAGGGTGTCTGCTTCTCTCTCTGCCCACCACTTCTCCTGCTTGTGCTCTCTCTCTGACAAATAAATAGAGAAATAAAATCTTAAAAAGAGAGAGAGAGATCTATTTCAACATTTTGTGGAGATCTTGTAAGGATGGAATAAGAAAATATCTCAGTAAACATTTTGTGGACTTCCTTAGTGGGAAGGTGCCAGTGTATATTACTAGGACATCATCATTCATTTCTTTATTATTTTTTCAACCTTAGATGATGGTGGGCAGAAAATTCTTCACCAGACTATCTTAACTGGCACTAATGAGCATCGGAAAGCATAAGCATGAGTGTGTGTGTCTCAGAAACATGAATGGAATACCCATGGCTGAACTCTGTTCTTAACTTTGAATTTCAAAACTACTGTCTTCAAAAGGAACAATAAAAAACCTATATCCTATGTAGCCAGCAGGATAAAACCAAAGCTGCTCATAGTTTTTTGAATAAATACTTAAAAAAAAAAAGTTGGGGGAGGGGAGAAATATTGCTCAAGTGATAGCATAGACATATCCAGAGGACTGTATCCACAATGATCTCGTCAAACTCTGGCTGCAAAAGATATGGGATCCCTGCCCGGGGGCACAGTTCCACAAATGTTCCGTGTAAGTATGGGAACTGTTCCATGCGCATTTAGCAGATGGAGTAAGAAATATGGCCAAAAAATTAAAAACTGATCTTTGCGTGAGTCCTGGGGGGTCTGACATCGCTATTACAGCCATTGGATGTTTGCCTGAATAAGCCATTCAAGTATTGAATAAGAACCATATGGTCTGAATGGATGTGCTCAGGGACAGTAGCATTAACCAAAGGAGGAAATTTGATGAGCCCAGACGGTGCACTGGCACTGTGTGTCCACGGGTCACACTCCTACAAATCAATCAAGATAGCTCTCAGCCAAAAGAGCTTTCCTTAGTCATGGCATCAACAATAGCTCTTTGCACAGGAATCAGAGGGATGCCATACATGATAAAATAATAAAGATTTAGACTGTAAAAACTCTGGTAGTAGTGTTGGCATTGTTACTGAGCAGGATACTAAGGAAAATCAAAACTCAACCTTTACAAGGTCTGATGGTGACCAAAGAAGTTTCCAATCCTTGGTTTACTGCCAAAAGGTTCATTTAATGATTCTACAAGACCAATTAGAGATATAGCCCAGTATTTAGGCCTACACCTACATAGCACTGATTCCTAGTATCTTTGCATGGGAAACATCGGACTGGATTAAAATAGGATTATTATATACCCTTTTAAAGCACTAGATATGTAATAGGACATTTGCAGCCCTAGATCTTAATTCACTTGAGATTAGAATATATGTTTTGACTGGGTCCCAAACTATAAACACAGGAAGTGAAAAAACAATATTCCTTTCAATTGCTCTAGAAATTTAAATAGTATGGGATGACAAGTTCTGATTTAGAATTTGGGCTGCAATGAGCTTTTGCATTCCTGCACCTGCACAGTGGAAAGATAAGGCTTTTAATAGTGCTGTGCTCCAACTTTCAGCTTTTCTGATGTGGGAAGAATGTTGCGTATTGAATCACCAATATCACTTCCTTCAAAATCTTAGGATTTCCTTAGGGGTCTCTCATTCCAGATGCTGGCTGAACCCAAAGTGCTGGCTATGGTGCAAGATGTACCATAATCATAACTTTAAGTGATTCTCATTAAAAAATATATATTATATATATTTTAAAATACTGTGTATAATCATCCTGAAATTTTGCTTCCTGGAATTCTGATAAATTCTCATTTACATTGTCTGATTTGTAATATATCTTGTTTGAACATAATTCCCTGATGGAGATCATGAAATTGAGTGGTCCAATATCAAAAGATGTTGTTTATTAATGGGTAAGTGGTTTTTTTAAGCAAACTTTTAAAGCCTCAGTGGAATGTATCATCTTTCTAGATCATTTTAATAACATATTTATTTTATTTAGAAGGAATGTGAAAAGCAAGAATGAGCAATATGAGATTTTGTTCTTGAAATGTGATAGTTTTACTTCTATCACCTTTCTGAATCTGTTTTAACATACCTGAATTAGCAAAAAGAAGGCCAAGATTACCCAATTTATCCAGAAAATTTAGGCTGAAGTAACAAAACTGACATTTAGACCAGTCCAAAATTACTAGTTTGGATATAACCTTTGAGAATAAAGATTTAAAACTGGTCTTCATCTGAATATTTAACTTATGTAGTTTAAGAAATGAAGTAAAATTCTCTGCCTGTAAAATAGAGCTTTTACAGATTTAGCAACTACAGGTAGAAAAAAAAGAAAATAGAAAATACAACACTCAAAATTCTCAGCTTTATTCACGTATAGGTTTATATACTTTAAGTTGCTTTATTTGGTGTAATCTAATTATATTACTTACGACTTACATTAAAGTCTTGGTGTATATTGATGAATGTAATAATCTAGAAAATTAGCTCAACTTGTTCCACATGAAGTTCCCTAGTGTTTATTATTAAGTTAAATAAGTTTCTTCTCTAAAATCAATGTACTATGTTAAGATATTTACCAGTGCTGGAGCAGAGAAATAACAAGATTTCCAAAGAAATCCTTTACTGTAGGTATAAGACAGGGAGAAATGAAATAAAACTCAAAAGACCATTTTGCCAGAGATCAATATCAACCAAGTCTTTTGTTAGATTTATAATTTCTTTGAAGGCATGTCTGCATAGAACTAATTTCTGAAGTTGTCCTAATTCAAACCACATTGGATCTGACTAAAGTTAGTCCCTATCTTTATAGGTAGAGAATCTGAGGAAACAAATTACTTGCTTTGTCTCAGGGATATTGCTAGAATCAGAACTCAGGTTTGTAACACAGACTACATAAGACTGAATTATCTTGCTAACTAATTAAGTTGTTAGCTGGTTATTAAGCTAAACACTAGTCTTTTGTCAGTTGCTAGATGACTGATACCTACAATACTTCTTGGATTTTTCATTTTTTAGCCATTAATATTTGTTGTTTAACTTGATGATACAATTTTCTTTTATGTTATAACTCCATGGAACAGGTATAATTCAGTAGTATGAATTTTTGCAATAAAAGTTACGGGTAAGTGTCTTATGAAATATTGCTCTGTAGATACTAATTTATGATAAGAACTGAAGAACATCCTACAAACTAAATATTGTGTTTGTCTTTTACCTTAAGTGTAAGTTTTAACAGGAAAACAAGCAAATTTATGTGACTTCTCTCCCTGCCCTGCATTTTGTAAGCATCTAGGAAATATATATAACAATATTATAAAATACTTTGGAACCTACCTCTTTCAGGATTCTTATGGCCTTCATCATTTCTGTGTCCCCTGAAAAATGCAAAAAATAAAGTTTTTATCTCTAAATTATAAAAATACTCAAAAAGGTCTGAAATAACTTGTTGCTGTACAATTGTACCGAAGAGTTTTTATCTCTAGAGTTATTTTGTATTTTATAAAGTAAAGATAGTCTAGTATACTTTAATAGTCTAATATGCTTATAATATATAATCTTACACCTACATTGTTTTTTCCCCAGTGATTTCTGTGTATTTTGGACAGAGAATCCTTTTTCTGTCCAAAGTGACTTTAGGAAAGTCAGCCTCCTTAAGGTTCTGGTTTACTCCTATGAATAAATGAAGAATTTAGATAACATGAATTCCAAAGTCCGTCTGAGCTTTAGATGCAACTCTGTGATTATATAAAATAAATATAAAATCAAATTTGAATGTTATTTGATATCAATAATGCTAAATTTTCAACGTGAAAAATGGGTAAATTTTAAGATTCGTAATTTTTTAAGAAGTGTTAGTTGCCATTAATTGAAACCACAGGGAACAAAATCAGTAATTGATGATCAGTACTACATTGCTCAGTTACTCCCATAGGAAAAAAATGCAGTCATAGATATTGCTTGGCCCAAACTGTGACTTTTGTGTAGGTGAAGGCCTAACACAATTGGGATATCATTATACAAATGGTTCATTTTCAAAATCATTTAAGTAAACCCTAGCCTGGCAGCTGAAATATTCTCTCCCTCTCAGGAGTATGTTGTTATTAGTAGCCCTGCTCTCAGGATTGATACTGTATTATCAGTTCAGCCAACTACAATGGTTCACCATTTGGACAGTTGTATTTTTTTTCTTCATGGTAATTTTCACAAAACTAATTATCTTTCATAATATCCTACTTTAATATTTATTAGACTTGGGATCAGGATGCTTTGCCTTATAAACAATCAGTTTTGGCTTTGTCTTGCCTAATTTTTGAAGGACAAATGATAATTAATTGGCCAGTACTTCTCAAAAAAATTCCTTTTATGTTGTTAAAACTATTGAAATTGGCGGAGTGCAACTACCATGGAAACAAAGATGAATTTGACTTTTTGTTTACCCTCAGTATCTCCTTTCTTACATTTAGTAACCAGAATAGAGCACAGAATTCTATAATTTAAGTAATGTAATCATTCATTCAGTACATTTTTGTTGTGTATCTACTACCAGCTAGACACTGTTTTAGACAGTCAGCATTTCTAATAGAACACTCTGTGATGGTGGAAACATTCTGTATCTGCTCTGTCCACCATAGTAAGCACTAGGCACATGTGGCTATGGAGCCCTAGAAATGTGGCTGGTAGGTCTGAGGAACTGAATTTTAAATTTTAATTAAATTTAAATAGCATAGTTATGGCTACATAATGCTGTATATTAAATATATATGTATTTTTAAAAAGATTTTATTTATTTATTTGACAGAGATCACAAGTGGGCAAAGAAGCAGGCAGAGGGTATGGGGAGAAGCAGGCTCCCTGCTGAGTGGAGAGCCTGATGCGGGACTCGATCCCAGGACCCTGAGACCATGACCTGAGCCGAAGGTGGAGGCTTAACCTACTGAGCCACTCAGGAGCCCCAGTATATTTGTATTTAAAACAAACAAACAAACAAACAAACAAAAAACAGGCTTATAGAGGACAATTTGGTGATTGCCAGTGGTGGGAGAAATGGGTTGACTGTTTTTGGCTTTGTCTTTTTAGTTTAAACAATTTTTTATAATAAAGGATATTAAAAATTCTGTCAACAAGTTAAAAAAAATGCTGAGACCCATCAACTCTAGGAAGAGATAAATGTGCATCACTCACTGTGGAGAGAAACAAATCTTCCTAAGGGTGCTTATTGATTTCTTTCCACATTCTGGAAGATTTGTGTGGTCTTCCAAGAATTCAGTATCATCATCATCATCCAGGACTGGCAGGAACTTAACTTTCTCCAGGACTTTGGAAGGATATGAGTGCTGTCCACACCACATTTAGATCTCTGCAGTTGCATAAGCCTCATTCCTACATGTGAGCATTCCATTTTAACAATGATACTAGCTAATATGAGACAACCAGTGTTCTAATCACTCTATGTGCCCTACTAGAGGGATGGTGTTATAATTCCCATTTTACAGATAAGAAAATGGAGAGCCAGAGAAATTAAGAAATTTGCCCAATGGTTACTAATATTTACAGAACTCTTACCACATACCAGATACTTTTTACTCCCTATGTACCATGTTCTTCACATTACCTTTTTTTGCTCTCACGTGCTATAGGCTTTATTATAATTTACATTTTTATTTATGACGAAGCTCAGGTGCAGGTAGGTCAAGTTACTTATTCAGTATCTCAGTTCTTATTCATGTCTCAGTTCTCAACTATCATACTATCCTGCCTGTCAGGATATATTTTGCTAGAATAACTTGATTATTTGTGGGCTTAGATTCATTGCTGAATTTTCCCCTTCAAAGCATAGATGAGTTGCCTAAAGTGAGTGTGGTGCTATGTTCATAATTTTTAAAATAAGTAAACGGCCATATGTACATCTCCTGGTTTTACATACTAATGAGATGAGACAAATACTAGAGAAGTAATTTGAAAGTAATTTGAAAAATAAATAGGGTAATTTAAAATAGTGGTAAGTGCTAAGAAGGAACTAAAACAGGAGGATGTAATCTCTAGTACACTGTGGAGTTGGAGGTGGGTGGGTGAGAAGGAGTGGAGAGGTATCCCTCGTTAGAATAAGGGTAGTCAAAGAAAGACCTCTCTGATGAAAGGACGCTTGATTGAGACCAAATAATGAGAAGATAGCAACATCAGTAATTGGGAGGAAATATTCCCAGAAGGACCAGCAAATGCAAATACCCAAAAGAGGGAACAAACTTAGTGTATTGAGGAAAAGAAAGAAGTCCAGTGGTCTGGTCCAATCTGCTAGAGAGAGTAAGACTGGAAAAGGAGGCAGGGGTCAGATCACAAAGTCCACTCCTGACCAGAGTGAAGGGAAATAGGAAAGTACTGCAGTCATTAAGCAAAGTAACATGATGTGATAATATGTTTTTTAAAAGAACTCTGAATGCTTACTAGAGAATGGGCTGATTATGGGTAAACAAGTAAAGGCATAGAGAACAGGTAAGAAGCTATTCCATTTGCCTGTTTTGCCTGAGGTGCTAGCCATGCAAATGGTGAAAAGTGAAAGAAATCCAGCTATGTGGCAGTAGTGTAATAAACTCATCACTTTCTAAGCATTGTGTATCAGAATCCTTTACGTTTTAATATGAAGTTGATTTTTTATGTAACAATCTGACATTGCTACCAGTTATTCAACTCTAATAATGTTTCTTATTGTTATTCATTATAAACAAATGACTTTCACAGCATCAGTATGGTTTGTCAAAATTTGATAATTCAGAAAAACACACTGATAAAAGCCTAGCAATGCTTGTTTTTTCAAAAAGGCTTTCATTTTTACCATATTCTGCAAATAAGATTTTTCATGTTAGAGTTATGAGCTGATTATGTGATGTCTGCGTCTTGATAAATTATTCCTGGCTCTCTACTCACATGCAATATGTGTGGTTGGTTTACTGCAGAGTAAAGCTGAATGAATTCCAGTACACATGTTCATGCAGGGACTATACACATGGCTAGTCAGTGTATGTAAGAGTTTTTTGTACCCTGTCCCTAGTATCTTGGCATTACTTTTATTATGTCTGCAGGGCTCGTGCAGATGAAATGCCACAACACATTCTTTTACTATTGTAGCCTCAACCAGTCTTTTTTTTTTTTTTTTTTTTAAGTAAAAGCAATTACCATCATAAAAATTCCTTACTGGGGAACTTTCCATATTGCGTTATCATTCCATGAGCCTAATAATAGTGGAATATAAAGAAAAAAATTTCATGCTAAAATATCTAAAAAAGACTTTTGAGTTCTCTTTAGTGAGCAACACTAGGGTTCTGGAGGAAGCGAAATAAGAAAAAAGGAAGTAAAGTCAAGCTTTCTAGACTTGTGGTACATCTTAGAGATTTATAAATCATTGCCTAGCTAAAGATAATTTGCAAATCACATGCACCTTCGCCATTGTCTAAACACAGTTAAAGAACTCTCAGTCTGTTATCTATTGGAGAATGCTAATGCCTATAATTGGTCATTGCCTGACCCTTATGTATTTCTAACCTGATAGCTCTATCTGCCTAAAAGCTAATTCTGTGTTTTCTGTGAAATCTTGCAGTGGTGTTATCAGGGAGATTGTGTTCCTTTTGGCACTTGGCCCCAGAGCATAGATGGGGGCTGGGGTCCCTGGTCACTATGGGGAGAGTGCAGCAGGACCTGCGGGGGAGGCGTCTCCTCATCCCTAAGACACTGTGACAGTCCAGCGTAAGTAGCTAAAGTAAGCCGGAGCCAACAAAAAGACACAGTTGGAAATGATTCAAAGCTGTGGTTTCACATGTTATCTGTAAAAACGTTTCACTAGTGAGCCAAGTGTTTGTCTTCTGAACAAGCAACAGGCACAGGAGAGTGGAAGAGCCTTGTTGGACACTCTTTTTCTTCCTTCCCCCTTACTGTGCAACTAAAAAGAAAAGAAAAAGAAAAAAGAATAGCATTGTGTATCTATCCCAGGTATAGCCAGACTTATAATCTAGTAATAATCAGATAGATTTCCCCCTCCAAAAACAACTGAATTATGGATGAATCCAGGTCTGCTCTTAGCCACATTACCATTATTCCCAGGAAACCTAAGGTCTTTTCACATGTCACATAAAATTATTACTGCTACATTAGTATTAAAAGGACCAATGAGAGCACTTCAAGGGTTGAAATGCCTTGATTCGCATCACAAATCACAATGAAAAGAATACTGCCCATGTGTTAAAATAGTTTCCATTCACATGCCCCTATTAATCATCTTCCGGAGCTGCCACCACATTTCTCCCTGTGGCTATTTTATGCAGGTCGGACTGTTCCTCTCCCACCACTCTTTTTTTCTCCGGTCAGAGTCCCCCTGGCGAAAGGCCAGCCCCATCAGTATTCTTTGGTAGCTGTATTGCCTCTCCCTCCCACCAGCGCCCATTACAGGTGGACCTGTCCCGCAGTTAGACTTTCCTGTGCACCCGGAGACTGAACTGCTCCTTAGCTGGTGCACATCAAGTGCTCCCCTTTTTGTCTAAAGCTCAGGTGGCAGGCCTCCTTTCCCAACTAATGTTCGGTGCAGCATGGCTTTATAATATCCCTTCTGCTTTTTTTCCCTTTCTGGGGTAGTTATATATTACTTAATATATAGTATTATATAGATCCCTCTCTTTGGTTCCCCTCTCTAAATATCTTTCTTCTCTTTTACTCTTTTTAGCTTGAAATTATTTCCTTTTACATTTGTTCCTTGTTTCCATTCCCCAGCTTTCTTTCCATTATTATCTTTCTGCTAAACAAGGCTAGCTCACTGTCACCCACTCACAAACTAGTCATGCTACCATCATCCCCACACCCCTGTTTTTGTTTGACCAAACCATGTCTCCCTAGCTGAGTAAACTGGGCCATTCCTTTTCCTTTTTAGAATCAGTATCCACCAGCATTCAAAATATATTGAAAATGTAACTTTAATTATTCCATTGACTACCAGTAAGCTGAAATTATACTTGATCTTTTTCAAACAAGTACAGAGTAATTACCCAAGTTCAACTGCAGGCTACTATAAATTAGTAACCAAAACTGTAAACCTCAATGATAATAAGTATTATACCCAGATCCTTAAGAGAATGACTTGGACTTCTTTTAAAAAAAGAAATTGGCTTTTTCCATTCAAAATAGCATGTCCAAATAATAGCATATGGCTTTCCCTGATGTTAAATACTTAAAAAATTAATTTATATGAATTTAATATTGAACATCTTTTTCATTAATTTAAGTGTAATATACAGTATGTATATAATGCAAAGCCATCTGGTTTTTAGGTATAATTTTTCAAACTTCATGTAATGAGATTGAAATTCATTTCTGCATTATTTACTTTGAAATGAAACTATTTCCAGAGAGTTACTTTATATTTTCTCATTTCCAGTCTGGAAAAAATACTAAACTTACTATTTCCTATTTGGTGAACAGATAGCATCAGATTATGTGTTTTGTTGAATATGATTCAAATGGTTTTTCATTATAAGTAAGTGATTGTAAACTCACTGTGTTGAACTGAGCACCTGCTTACTATGATTATTAGAAAATAAATTTATTTAATTGCATTTTCTTAAGAATGTAAATCATGACAAGAGTCTTGTAAAGTTATTTATAGTAAACTGCCTTAATTTTTATGTTCTACAACCATAATCATTATTGCTAACAATCACCAGCAAAATTGTTATTTTAATAACTAGTAAAATGTCAAATTTTGTATTTTCTTAAAATAAATGCTAATGTGTTTTCATCAAGTAATATATATACTCTTTATGTAGACAGATATATTCACATGTTTAACAAAATGTGTTTTCAGACCTTCAGGAGGTGGAAAATATTGCCTTGGGGAAAGGAAACGGTATCGCTCCTGTAACACAGATGTAAGTAAAACCAAACTTTGCTATGAAAAATTAGCTTACATTTCCCCTAGAGCAGGGAAATTTTTAAAGCTATAAGCTATTTGGTCATAAATCCATGTGTATGAAGTCATATGAATTTTTAAAATTGTTAATAGTGAATGGAACAGGCTTCATGTACAGAAATTCGTTCAACAGGAGAGAAGGGGAAACTCCAGCACTAGGAGCAAATACAGTCTCCCCCAATAGGTACCAAAAGAGAGTCAGTCATAGGTCCTCCAAAATGACTTGGTTCCCCAACACTCACGCCTTTACCACCCTATCTTTCCTGAGTTCACCAGGATTAATCTTAATTTGCCCATAAAATCAGATTATTTTACGTTTACCACTGTAAGAGGCCCAAGATTCCCACATCATTCTTCATCTCTTGCTGTCCAGTCCCATCAAGTTCTGCATACCACATCTTTTGTTTTGTATCTCTGCCCAGCTACTGAAACTTTTCTTGTGTGCCCTTAGGAATTCATGATCCATTGGCAGCAAACGCCCTTCTATCTTGATGTCTCTGAATTTTCGTTTCTCTTCACTTTGAAACTGGCTGTCCTCTAAAGATACTTAAAATATTAGCCCTCGAAAGGTATTTCCTCCCTTAACTCTTGAATGAGTAGAAGTTGATTGACTTTTTAAAAATATCTCATTACCCCTTTCAGATCATTCTTCCTCCCTCCTACCTAAAAATCACACCTTTTAATTTCATGTCCTCAGGGTGTTAACAGAGTATTCCTCACCATCATGCTCTGCAAAGCTATTCCTATCTTAATTTTCGGTTATTTAATATTACCAGTCTTGGTTATGTAAGTATGTAGATGTTTTTTCAATATCTTCTCGTTTGGATTCTTCCATAAACATACAAACATGTTGTTATTTCACCTATCTTAAAAAAAACAAACACCTGCCAGTTCTTCCCCCATTTTTTTTCTTCCCTTTGAAACAAAATTCCTCAAAAGAGTTATACCATATCCACTACCTCTTCAAATTCTTTCCTAAAATTGTTCCTGTCAGATTTTTGCCACCATCATTCTACTAAAAATGCTCTTGTCAAGTCACAGATGACTTCCATGTTGCTAAATCTAATAGTCAATTCTGAGTGTTCATCTTACTTGGTAGTCAGTAGGCTTCCACAAGATACAACTTTTTGCTTGTCCTTTTTTATTATTATTTGTTTTTTTCTCATTCTCCTTTGCTGTTCCTATTCTTTTTCTCTTACTTCTCAGAGTGTCCAGGACCTAGTCCTTGCCCCTTTCTTGTGCACTATCAGTATTCATTTCCTTGGTGATCTCATCCAGTTTCATTGCCTTCGATAGCATTCATATGTCATTTGGCACCCAAATCTATATTTTTGGCCCAGATTTCTTTCATGGATTCCAGACTCATGTCTTAGCATTAGGTCCTTAGAAAGTCCTGCAAAGACGATACAATCTAGCCCTCCATTACTTTTCTGAACTAATCTCTTACTATTTTTCCTCAATAGCCATGCTCCAGCCATGTGGGCCTCCTTCCTTGTACATACCAGGCATGCTCCCACCTTAGGGCTTTAGCATTGCCCATTTCCTTTACCTTATATACTCTTCTCGCAAAATATCTCCATGACTTACTCTCTTACCTAACCTTTATTCAACTGTCACCACCTCAGTGAGGCCTACCCTGAGTACCATATTTAAAATTGCAACTTTCCCTACTCTCTACAACCTTGAGACTCCTAATCTTTCTTACCCTGCTCTGTTTCTCCCATACATACTTATACTCCGTAGCTTATTGATCATGTTTACTTCCATGTTACGTTTGCATGTAACAAAGAAGTAACAACATGAGACTTCAATTACAATGATCATTTCAAGATGTCAGCATTATTTATTCATTCATTCAACAAACCATTGAATGCCTACTATATCTCAGACTGTTCTAGAGTAAGAAAGACTATCTACTCTCAAGGATCTTACAATTTCCTGGGAAATCAGTTAAATGCAGATAATCACCGCTCAGAGTGATAAATACATGATATGCTGGAATAAGTATGGGATGCTATAAAAGCACATAGAATAGGCACATAGCCTAATTAAGGATTTAGGATTTCTTCCCATAAGAAAGTAAAGATATGAGGGGCAAATAGGAGCTGAACAGAAAAGAAGAAAACAACAATGAAGCATTCTAGGTAGAAGGAAAATTAAATGCAAGGCTTGTAGGTTAAACAGCATGATCTTTACTGAGGCAGTAAGACACTGTTCAAAAACTTAGCCTCAGATTTATACTTTATATGAGAATGGATTGGAGAAAGTGAGACTACAACAGAACAATAAACGGTTCAGAAAGAATTTAAGGGTACTGTTGGGAATGACTGAAGTGATGAGCCATGCAGTCTGCCTTGGCAGTGGAGTCTAAAGAGGGCTAGGAGGAGAAAATTAAGGACCTAAATTCAAAAATTCATAAGAACCAATATAGTAAAAGAAGCAGGGTGAGGGAGATAGAAGGAGTTGGGATCAGAGAATGGAATGTACTGGATTTCATATATGACAAGTGAGACTCTTCTCAATGACGAGAAATCTTCAGTGTGACCAAGGGAATGCATGCCTAGCTTTGGGCAGAGATGAAGGAGTTCAAAGATCTTCAAGGTTGGGCAATTTGGGAAGTCTTCTATGCAAATGAGATCACATCCTGAGGTCACTCAGGATGATGTTAAAGCCTAGACTGTGAACCGGGTATCAGACCCCTTAATAAATGAGAGGAAATGACCATGATGAGGTTAATAGGAATGATGAAGCCAGATAGTGATTTGGATGCTATAGCCTGAATTTTAGAAGAATAGAAGTCTTACGTAAGGGTAGAATAAATGAGTATCTACTGTATATCAGACTGTGTTCGGTAGGAATGAGAAAGGCAAACCTATGTCTCAATTCATATCTGTTTCTGTTATATAATTATAGGGGCAGGCACATATTTCCACCTTAATAAGATAGGTACTATAATATGAATAATTTATGATAAGTAAATGAGAAAAAAAGTACTAGACATATCAGTCTTGTTGGTTTTTACCCCTGAACTTTGTTTTAGACGCTCAAATTGTAGAACTTGCTGTTGGTGGATTGACATTTCTATTACCAGCTTTGTCTTTGGTTTCAGCTTTTAGCAAATGATACAATCAACATAATATCATGGAAATACAATTTTTTTCACCAATCTAGACTCTTCTAGTTGAAAATATGAGACTAGTCAATTATCACACTGAAATTTAGTTTCATGCTAAGTTAATAAAACTGTCTCAGCATAAGTTTATAAGGTTGGGATTTTAAAGTATAATCTAATATATGAAAATTTAAACTTTCAGAACACATAATCTAGTTGCGCTGTCCAGGAGAACTTTCTTCATTGATAGAAATGTTTTACATATGTGCTGTCCAGACTGGAGGCCAGTAGCCAAATTAGCTATTAAGCACTTGAAAATGGTTGGTGTTGGGGGGCTTCAGTGGATCAGTCAGTTAAGTGTCTGACTCTTGATCTCACCTCAGGTCTCAATCTCAGGGTCATAAATTCAAACCCCTCGTTGGGATCCATGCAAAGTGTGGAGCTACTTAATTAAAAGAAAAAAAAAAAAGAAAGAAAAGAAAAAGAAAAAATGTGGCTAGTGTAAATGAAAAGCCAAACTTTTAAGTTTAATTAATTTAAATTTTATAGCAACATGTTGCTCACAATGGCCGTGTTAGATAGCATTGAACTGCATAGTCTAGTTCTTCAGTAGAAAAATAATTGTTATAAAGAAGACTATAAATATTATATATAAAGTTCTCAAAACAAATCAATCTTAGCTCATTTTGGAAACAAATGTAGAATATTTCCATTTTTGGTAATGATAGAGTAAATCATTCTGACAGAACTCTTTTTAAAAATTATTGAATAAGCATGTTTTAAAACATCACTTTAAAATCCGCAAATAACTGACAAGATAGTGAGGGAAATTCCTGAAGGCTAAATTCTTTGAGAAAGGGGACTTCAAAAATGGTAGTGGAGCATCAGAACACCTAAAGTGCCTTTGTCCTGACAATGTTCTGCGGAAAAGACAAGATAAACCATTATTGTGTCTCTTTCCTCTCTATTAGGAAAGCGCTTACCAAAGCTCCTCTCTTGTTCGCTTGGCAGACTTCATTCGTATTTTATTGGCCTGAAGACCACATACCCATTTTAAACCAGTCATGGGCAAAAAGAATGGGATTACCATAACTGGTTTAGACTAATCCAAGTTTGCCCCTAAAATGAGGTTAAGGTCACCTTTCCTGAAACGTAGATTCCTGGGCATAAAGCAGAATTCTGTTAGCAATAAAGTAGAGAGTGACAGATCCTGGATACACCATACATGTCTGCTCGTCTTTACTAGTAGAAGTAGCAGCAACAGCAGTAGTAGTGGTAGTAGTACATTTACTGAGTATGTACCAGATCCATTAATTTAACTATATTTTCTTCCCATTCTGAGAGTTCTTCTCCTGGGCAATGAGTTGGCTTGCTGAGATATTGTAAATTTTTATTCTTTCAACAAAAATCCAGAAAAAACATGCTAATTTAAAGTTTTGGTATAATTTGTTCTATTACAACTTTGCCTCGGCATCACAAAATAGCTCGTAAGTGACTGAGTCATTTTGTGCCTTATTATTTGCCACTAAGTAATACAGCGATTAAAGTCAAACTATATCGATATAGCTTGAATGGTAGAGGAAAATTGTTGTGTATGTGATGACCCTTCATCCCACATTCTCCTTTTTGCTAGTGAGTCCTCATGCTTTGTCATAGAGTCCTTATCATGTGTTTCTCCCTGTTCTTTGTACATTGGCCTCTGGTCTCTGTAACTCAGCATCCTCAACCCTTGCTTATTAACTTATTTCACTTTTTGTGGGAAGAGGAGATAAAGTCCTGTTTACTCCAGTATTCCCTTGTTAGGAATTTGCCATGTATTTTTTAAAATGTGGTAGTATTTTATTAGAATTGCTATTGTTTTTGTTAGTGTCCTGTCTCTGATCTGTCTGCCTCTAACACATTTTTTCATATGCCTATTATTTTTACTGTGCAATTTTGCAGAAAAAGGTTTTTCAAGAATGTATGTGTCATATTAGACTAGAAACTCCTATATTTTAAAAAATCTATTCTAAAAATTTCTATTATAAGACAAGAGAATTTAACAATAAATCATGAAGAGTGAACTGATTGTAGTTAAGATTGAGTCATGCAAGCAAGAAAACTTCAGTGTGTTCCAGCAAGCACAGAATGGGTGTTACTGTGGAAACATTATAGGACTATTGTGTTGTATTCTTTAAATTAATCTTGAAACTTTTTCCTAAATGTGCAATTGTTTAAATGGTCTTTTTTCCCTGTGTATTGGCTGGGTGTCTGTTATGTACGAGCTACCCTAATTTAAGGGATCCAAGAGTATACTTATCTTTATTAGATCAGTCTCCAACCTAAGTGCATTTTTGACATCATTTAATACTATGCACATCATATTTCATGACACTGTAAATAATATCTAGGAGAATCTCTTACAATTAGTTAAAATCAAATTGACAGTCAAAAACTAGGAAGCAATTCATAAGCATAATTTTGGTTTGTCATTTGTGATCCAAGAGCTTTTCTTGAGACTTAAATAGAGAATAAAGAATAAATTCAAATGATTCTGGAAAGATTTTCAAATCTTTGCGCACAATGAGATCATGTTAAGCAGTCAAATGGCAGGAGTACCTGTTTATGAATCTTTGAGGTTTGCTCTATGCTATTTAATTTATGCTCAGAATGTGCATTACAATAAAAAATTTAAAAATCTATGTGTGGCTCAGTTGGTTGAGTGCCCGACTCTTGAATTTCGCTCAGGTCATAATCTCAGGGTTTTAGGATTGAGCCCCATGTAGAGTCTACTTAAAATTGTCTCTCTCCCTCTGCCCCTCCTCCCACTTTCAGCCTCCCACCCCCAGGACCTGCTCATGTTAGCTCATGCACACAGGTACATGCGCACTCTGTCTCCCTGGGGAAAAAAAAAAAAAGGAAAAAGATAAAGAAAAGAAAATCTAGGAGATGTTAGTCTGATTCACATGTGTTTGATAGAGTCTACTTACATTCCTTTTAAGATCTTACAACCCATTCCTCATAGCCTGTCAGTTTCTCATGTACTATAGCAGTCTTGATCTTCTCATTTCTGTCATTGGCCAGCTAGTACTATAGATTATTACTTCATTCTCACTTTTTATATATCATAATTATTTAACATTATTAGTCAGTACTCACTGATTAGAGTTGGATTAGCTTCATTAAAATCATAAGTGAAAAATAGAATAAATTAGAAAATCCAAGGAAAAGGAAAATAATATTTAGTTGGCATCAATACCTTAAATATGTACCATAAGTTCCTTCTACATATTAAGATGGGCCTCTGAGTTTCTTCGAGACCTGAGTAAACAAGCAAACACTATCAGTTCTAAGTTTCATAATGTCTAATAGCGACAACAAAAGGAGATATATCACAAAAGAACACTTTGCTATTTTGAAGTTTGATACTCCTACAAGGATCTCCACACTAGTGAATCAGATGGATGCATGCAAGGCTGACAGTACTCTTTTTGCTTAAGTTAGAGGAAAATTAAAACTAAGAAACTTTGTAGGCCAAGTAGTCTTAAAAAGTGTATAGCACAAAAACAAGACAGCCACACCTTCTCCCCAATGCTGATTTAATTCCCACCACAGACATTTGAAGGATGGAGGAGTGGTAGAAAGACAAGAGCTCTCTAGTAGAAAGCTCATGTTCCCATTATTTCCTGTCCCATTTACCCCAGTTGGAAAGAAAAAGATCCCCAGAGATAGAAGGGGCAACTTATAAAGAAAAGAATCTTAATCTTTAAAAATTTAAAAATAGAAAATTGTATCCAGCTGTAAAATTGGCCTGACCAGTCTCAACAGCAATTTAATTAGCCTAGAGACCAAAGGTATTCACACTTTAGACTCTGAAGCTGATTATCTGCATTAGGATGTGTTAGACAGGCAGTTTGTTCCCTAGGTTATCATCATTGGTCACCCCAGAAGTCTTCAGAAACAACTGGACAAGGACTCTTTCTTTGACATCTCTATGATTGTCTCTAGGACAGAACAGCATATAAAGACAATAGCTATAGCAGGAACAAATTAAAATGATTTTCATCTTGAAGTTATTGAGAAACCAGGAGCTGTTTTATAGATATAGAGTAGAATTGGATGAAGTTCAATCTCACTATTAAAATAGCAACTACAATGGGATTTTTTTTTAAGATTTTATTTATTTATTTGACAGAGATTGCAAGTAGGCAGAGAGGCAGGCAGGCAGGCAGAGAGAGAGGGGGAAGCAGGCTCCCCGCTGAGCAGAGAGCCCGATGCAGGGCTCACTGCAGGGCTCTATCCCAGGACCCTGAGACCATGATCTGGGCTGAAGACAGAGGCTTAACCCTCTGAGCCACCTAGGCGCCCATAGGATATTTTAGATCATAAGCTAATCTAATAGATAATAGACGTTGCCCTTGTAAGATTTTGGTTTGAAGAGCAGAATTTTATGGAAATCATAATGCCATAATAAAGGACATATCTACATTTCCAAAAAGAATTTCCTGTTTTTCCTTAGCTAACTCTCCAAAACCAAAGGAAAAAAAAAAATCCTTCCTTTTCCTATTGTATGTTTTTTGTGATTTGCTGCTTGATAATGTGACCAGTGTGGGGTGATCAGATTAGGTGGAGGCTGGCAGCACTGGTAGTGAAAGAATTCACCCAAGACAGAACAAAGGAGGTAGAAGTTTATCACATATACCACAAGGGAGAGGCATATACCACAAAGGACAGCAAAGCAGAGAAAAGCAGAGACTGTCTGCCAAGAGGCAGTGGTGGTGGGTTGCAGTTAAAGAGGGAAGGTGAGGAGGTATGGGAATGTATGGAACTTTCCTTTTTTGATACCTGTGTCTGGGTGTAGGTATATGGTTTATAAATATTTGGAGGTGGGTTGCCTAAATATGCTGTTTGTATTCAGCCTGGAGATTGCAGGTCAGTGTGTGCCCTTCCACCTTACTCAGATTTTCATTGTTCAGGTTGGTTGTGTAAAAGCAACCTGGACAACTAGGGTAAAACTGCTTGTGAAATACCTAAGCTTCACTCAGGCTGAGATGGAAAGTCTTATTTGTCTTGCATCTTAAACATCACATCTCCTCCTTTATCTTACACATCAAGACTATTTAAAAAAAAAAAATTATAGACTCAGAAGGGTTGCTAGGTCATCTGTGGTCTGTTCAAAAATTTAAGCATAGATTCTGTAGTATTTTCTTAGGTATTTTCTCAGTCAGCCTTTTATATTTTTTTTTAAATTTTTTTTATTTTGACAGACAGAGATCACAACTAGGCAGAGAGGCAGGCGGAGACAGAGAGAGGGGGAAGCAGGCTCCCCGCTAAGCAGAGAGCCCAATGCGGGGCTCAATCCCAGGACCCCCGATCATGACCTGAGCTGGGGGGGAGAGGCCCCAACCCACTGAGCCACCCAGGTGCCCCTAGTCAGCTATTCTAGAGGGGCATGCTTTTCTGCCTTTTTTTTTTCTTCTTCAAGACCTTACTTACAGTCATTAAGAGGTGATACTCCTTTGGTTGTGGAGAAATATAGCCAATATTTCATGATAGGATTGTAGTAGAAAACGTTATCGATTTTGGATTCAGATTGACTTAAGTTTGAATGCTGACTGTAACCCTTGTTGCTGTTTGGTCTTGGCAAAATAACTAAACCTTAGGGAACTGCTATATTGAGTATAATTACATCCAACTTGCAGGGCTGTTTGAGAAATAAAAGATGTAAACACACATGTAGAACGTTCGGTGCTGCTTCCTAATACTTCATCTGTACTGAACAGAGTGTAGATAATATTATGGACATTTTTGTTTCAGAGCAGATTACAAAGTACTTTCATACATAACCTCATTATATCTTCAAATCACTTTTATAAAGAGGAAGAACAAGTATTTTTTTTTTTAAGTGTTTTAAAATGAAGTACTAAATCTGATCAATAGGCTAGTACCATGGAAGGGAATGAGACAGGCATGGGATTTCTGAGTACTGATTTAGTGCTCTTGTAGTAGACAGAGCCCTTGGGAGGTGGGTGTGGCAAGGTAAGCGTCTCTGAAAGAGTTTGGTCACCTTTGGCATTGTCTTACTTCCAGTCTAACCTTACCCTGCAGCAGAACCAGATAGCTGAGAACATTCTGAAACTACAGACCTTGCCCCCAGGGAGAGGTGTGGGGTAAGTGATAACAAGGTACAGAGTTGATCCATAACAGCATTATAACCATGTCCCAAGTTATAATTAGGAAACAGATTATGTGTCAAACACTGGATTTTTTATAAATATTTTACAGAATATTTATTATATTATTATATATGGCAAAAAAGTAACAGGAGCAAGTGTCAATCTTTAGGTTAGTTTGAATTCTATGGTGTGCATCACGTTTTGAAAAATAAGGACTAGCTTTTAAGCACAGAATAGAGCTTGTTTGTTTGCTTTGTTTTTAAAAGGGATGTTTTAAAAATTACAAAGTAAATGTTTGTTGCCTAACGTTTTCAAAGACTAGGGGAAAGGTTTATATAATGGACAGATAGCATTTTAGTTAAATTCAGGCTATACAGAAATAGATTTAAGTCTGAAAACTTGCATAGAAGACTATGGTATCAAAAGACCTGCTAGATTCTAGTTTGCCTAGACAAATACAGGTTTAGCAGGCTTCTTTTTCTTTTTCTTTTTCTTTTTTTTTTAAGTAAATACTCAGTGAAACTACAAAAAAATCAGAAAACATTTTGGAGAGAAAAGATAAGATTCAATCAAAAGCTGGTTGAGAAGATTCACTGGATACTACGTTTAACTTTAGTGAGATAATCATACAATACCTGATAACTGGGCAATCAGGAATTTTGTTTGCAACTTCTAAGAGAAGGTGTGGAAGCAAGGACTTTGTTAGCCCTGTGTCATTGCATGACTTAGTGATGCCTGTTTGGATAAACAAAAATTTCCTTTCTTCGCAGTCCCATGTCAAGTACGTTGTGACTTGCTAAGCTGATCAGGTGCTGGAATTTAAATTCTGCTTATGCTCCTGAAACTAATAGGGTATAGCCAGCTAAGAGTATGTTGCCATCCTGGAGAGGAAGAGGAAAATTAAATTTGGGGAGTTTTGAAGTGTTGTCTAGTGTAATGGTGAAGAAGCAAACGTGCATTTAGTGTGGGAACAAGAAAGGAAGAAGCAGCAGAAGGTGAAAAGGGCAATAGAGAAAAGAAGTAGGAGAATAAAATGCCAGTTTTGCTCATTTTGCAATTTTACATGAGGCCATAGAAATCCTTGCTTCCTTCCAGCCTGCCTATCTCCTTTATGAAGAAGAAAGGAATGGGAAAGGGGAAAAAGAATTTTCTTGCTCAGCTTTCTTCTCGCACTTTATTAGAGATAAGAAGACACAACACAGAATTTATGGAATTGTCCTCTTTTGTAAGACATTTTGGGACGTATTTCTCTTGAAGTTAAGTGGCATTTTGGGTGTATTTTGCAAAAGAAAGAGAGAAGGCACAAAAGCCTTCTGCAGCTTGCCAAGGTCACCCTATTCTTTGGGACAAAACCAGGATTAGAAACCCAGTAATAGCCACTACAAAGTTTGTCAGCGGAAGCTGAGATTTCTTTCTATAGCAACTTTTATGCCCCAATGAATTATCTTTTTTTTTTTTTTTTAGGTTTATGTACCAATAAAGAGTATTAAGTTTAGTCAAAAAGAGATGCTTTTAAACAATCAGTGTAATTGGAAGTGTAGATAGTCTGGAGAATGTGCTAATAACATACATATCTGTGTAAAAAAAAAAATGAGCTGATAAAGATGCTAGTATTAATTTTTTTATTTCTTTGGAAATACTAAGATTAAAAATGCTGAGACCTGCAGCTTTGCCCTCTGGATTTATGTGGGATCCTGCTGGTTGCTTTTTAGATGGAGAGGATGCTTGATTAGTGTTAACACCAGGAGGCTGAAAACCTGTCAGGCTTTACATAAAAAATTGGTTGCTTATGCCCACTGTTTTTGCATGGTGTCAGCATTTATTACCTTTAAGCAATTTAAAAAGCATTACTCTTTAAACTCTCTACTATTCCTAAAAAAAAAATTAAAAAAAAATTTTATGTAATTTTTCCTTAAGAAATTATTCTTTTCTTTGGTCACTCTTTTCCTTTGGAATGAGAATATACAACTCCTACTGAGTTAATTTCTAATCAACACAAATTCAGAGCATTCACTGAAGGAAACATTGAAATCAGAAAAACAGAACAGCTGGTAAATTCTAACAGAACTGGTCGGGATATTCTAGAAACAGAAAGGCATGGGATCAAGTCTTCTACAGTTTCCATGCTATTCTTGAACCTCCCTAACACACTCTTGTTTCAGGGGCTTTGTATTTACTATTTACTTTTCTCACTGATGTGTAAATCACTCCCACCGTTTCTTCTAACTCTCTGCTCAAGGGCTACCTTATTGGAGAGAATGTCTCTGACCATACCATTTTTTAAAAAAATATTTTATTTATTTATTTGACACAGAGAAAGAGAGATCATAAGTAAGCAGAGACACAGGGAGAGAGAGAGTTGGGGAAGCAGGCTCCCTGTTGAGCGGAGAGCCTGATGCTGGGCTTGATCCCAGGACCCTGAGATCATGACCTGAGCTGAAGGCAGAGGCCTAACCCACTGAGCTACTCAGGCACCCCAAGACTATACTATTTTAAAAGAACTTCCCTGTCACCTCACCAGCAATCCCCTTATTTTTCTTCTTTCTCACCTCTAACTAGAATGAACTCCTGACAGCAGGGACCTAATCTGTTTTATTGCTTTATTTCCAGAGCTTACATCATATGTGACACATTTGCTGAGCAAAAGAAAGACATTTAAGGCCAGTTCTTAATGGCTGGCTTTAAGAGGACTAATGATAATCTTATGATGTGCTCATATGAAAGCCGTCAAGGTCTAGATACCTTACGTTTAGGGATCAGATTGTTCAGTGTAGATTCAGAAGAAAGGGTTATAGAAAGATAGATTTGGGCTAAAAGTAAGAAAGAATCTGATAATTGCAACTACCTGAAAAGTATTTGATTTTTCTATACATGCTTGTACAGATTGCATGATCACTTTAGGGATAATTGTAGAGGAAATTGAAGCATCCTTTACAAATTAGATTATAGTCTTAGAAGTATATGATTCTGTATTGATTCAAAAATTAATCACTGAATTTGATCATTCTTCAAAGTGCTGCTGGACATATGTATCTATTATGTTACCATCTTAAATCAGGGTAAAATTCCAGGTGGCCCTGTCACCTCTTTTTGTAAATAAGATTTTATTGGAACACAGAACTGACCTTTCATTTGCATATTGCCTATAGCTTCTTTCACACCATAATGCCACTGTTGAGGAGTTGCAACAAAGACCGTATGGCATACAAGGTCTAAAATATTACTATGTGGCCCTTTACAAAAAACGTTGGCCATCCTCTGCCCTTAACCAATAAACTGCAAAAAATAATACATAGAAATAAATAAATCTCTATTCAGTCTCCCAAATACCTCATCAACATCATCATCATTATTATTATTTCCAACCATAATAATATAAACCTCTCTGAATATTTAAGTAGAGGGACTTTAATGGAAAAAAATGGTTAAATAGATGTTGGAAGAGGCTGGCAAGCCCATAGATCAACATCAACAGGAAGATGCCACCACTCCCTCCGTCCAGGGAGACCAAAGAAGAGGGTAGTTTTATCGGAGTCTAGATGCTGGAATTATAGGATAGAATCATAGGATAGGGCTAGAGAGGGGAGGGATGGGGTAAGTGTGGTGCTATTACCTGAAGTTGGAATCAAAAAGATTATTCTGCCTATGGTGCTGCCGTGAGGTGGAGAGAAAGAAAGAGAAATACTCTGGCTTCCCCCAGTAGTGCCTTCATTGCCTGAATCATTGTCAGAAGTCAGCAGACACAGAAGACTGGGAAATGGAGCTTGCAGAGTTCATTCCCCAGAGATACAGAGCAGAGCAGGAGAAGGTGAGGAATGAATCTAAGAATGCCTAGACCCAAGACCAGAACAGCTGCTAATAGTTATTTACTTCTGTCCTATGCCAGTTACGGAGCTAAACAGTTCACGTGAATCCTCTCCTAGGAGGTAAATACTAGTATATCCCTAGCTTATAGATGAGGTTTGGAAAATTGAGTGCATTGCTAAAAGCCATGAATTAAATAAAAGACCAAGTTAGAATTGAATCCAGGTTTGTCACACTCCAAAATTTTGCTGTTAGCCCTCCTGTTTTATAAATGAGGAAAAAGTAGTTTGGAGAAGAAAAGAAAGTTGCAGCTGAAATGACAGGAGCTCAAGTTATTCCTATTAAGTTCTTATACATCTTAACAGAGCTAAAACTTTATGCTGTTACTGTAACATTCAGAGTTCAAAGGAAGCTCCCATTCTGATGAAGGAGTGTCCTTACACCCTGAAACTATCACTAAGCAAACGTTTATAGCCAGTGTACTCGGTAAAAGGGATTATTAATTACAAATGCCTAAGAGTGTTGAAAGAGATTAAATAGATAATATATCTATAGGCTTCTGAATAGTGTACCATAGAATGGGTACTTGCTGAATGCTTAGTAAATACTAAGTAGTTGTTGTCATTGTTAATATTTTTATTATGTTGACCCTGAGTAGTTATCAGAGGAAAGAATATAGATTAGAAATTTTATGAAATATTATCCAAGTGTTTTGTTAAACTATAATATCCTCCTGTCGGACTTTTCACTTTGCCTGTATTTAGGAGATTCGTTACAAGATAGTCAAGAATGGGATTTTTTGTTTGTTTGTTTTTAAGTAAATAGTCTTCATAATGCCTTAGTTTGTTAATTTGGGGCTTTTTTAATGTACCAGTGGTTTTCTATGAAATGTCGTCTTTTCTTATTACTTTATAAATTTCTTTTGTCTACGATGGAACTATTCCCAACATACGATCTTCTCCTTCCTGTAACCATGGCTTTACTTCACTTCCTTCTTAATAGTTTTAACCCCCTAGAAATATTCTTTCTCACCTAGCTCAATTCCTATAATACTTTATAATATTATAAAAAATAATTACTTATAATACTTGTAATTGTGCTATACTCACGATTTTCCTCCTACACAAATCATGTGACACATGGATCTTTTACCTTATGGAGCACCTATAGGCCACCTGTGCTGTGCTGTGGTACACTCATTGCCTGAGACAGCACTGCTGTTCTCCCATTTGTGTCCCATTTCTCCAGCTAAACTGAAAGCCATGCTTTGATGATTGTTTTAGTGGTTGGTGCTTTACAAATACTTAAGTTTTATTGGAAAACTTGTAGTTAGAGTTCAAAGTAACTGTATTTTTTAAAAATTTTGATGATGTTTGCTTAAAAATTAGTCTTGCTACATGGCAAAGCCACCAACCACTTTCATCCTTGAATGGGAGTCCCTGAAAAAGTGTCTAGAATGGCTTTTCTTTGATGCACAGATTGGCATGCGGTGAAACAAAAGACTCCGGAAGTGTGTCTGTCCAGCATGATGCACTAAGTAGCCTATGTTAAATAGTCATTTTTCATTTTTTAAAAAGACAAGAAGGGTTATTTGACAAGCAGAATCATTGGGTTTGATATTGCAGTGTTAAACTTTAATGTGCAGAAATCATAATATGGGGCTCACAATGGAACGTAGACCTATTGACACTGTTTTCAGAATTTGAGGCTTTTTTTAAAAAAAAGATTTTATTTATTTATTTGAGAGACAGAGAGAATGAGAGCAAGTGAGCATGAGAGGGGGAAGGTCAGAGGGAGAAGCAGACCACCAACACATTCCTCCCCACCCTCCCCACCCCTCGCTGAGCAGGGAGCCCTATGCGGGGCCCTATCCCAGGACTCCAGGACCGTGACCTGAGCTGAAGGCAGTAGCTCAAACAACTGAGCTACCCAGGCACCTGAATTTGAGTCTTTGGACTTGATATGGTAGAGATTTGAACCCCAAATATAGGAAGTAATGATGACCATATGACTATGTGCACATTGTGATCTGTTGTTTTTGTACATGCTTCAAAGGACCATTTATAATATACTAACCTCAGGAAACTATATAAAGTAAATGTAGAGATCCAAGGGAGGGCAGTAAAAAGTCCTTGACTGATCTCTGAGAGTTTAATCTACTCATCACTTATTCACAATTAAGAATTTTATCTCCTGACCTGTTTTATTCTTCCTTATGTGAGCAGGATATTTTTTCCATCAGTTTATCAAAAGCAGTGATTATTTTAGGTGCTACAGCTATAGAACTCTAAAAGATAAGTCAAATTAGGTCATATTGCTCAAACACTGAAAGGTTATACTTCTAATTCTTTGTGAATTTGAAGATTGAATTTAGGATGGCCTGTGGTATTTGGAATCTAGACCTAGCTGCATTGGCAAGGTTCTCCTTCTTTAAAAAAATCAGGTAGATGAAACATTCCAAACTTTTAGAAAACAAATAACCTTCTCTTCACCCTCTCAACATCCTCCTCTGCTCCCCACCCAACACATACAGATGTTTTTAACCAGTTCAGTATTTTATTTTCCGTGATGTTCATAGATTAAATGTAAATCTTAGTAAATCCAAATTCCTTGAATTTGAAGGTGTTTAGACTTGAGGACTAGCATTTGCCCAGTTCATTCCACATCTTAAAATATGGTTTTTGTCAAGGCCAGACAGTAAACAGCTATAGTAGTAGGGATCCAAACCACAGTTAATAGAGCTGAATGTTGTGTTACAAACCTGCCTCTTGATTCCTTAAAATGAAGAGCTGGGAGTAGCTGTGGCAACTGGACCTTAAATAATGTTACCAAAAGAGATTTTGTGTTTTAGTTTTTTTCATCTAGTTTTTAATATGTATTTACAATCCTGATGGATTGATTGCAAAGTGGACTATGACATGTATCTGACTATAAAGTTATAAGGAAACTGTCTGACACTTAATTTCATATAAATTACTTCAGTTATTTATTCTGTGGCTAAGATATAATTCAGACACATCAGTTTGAATACTGCTGTAGAATAAGTAAATGTAAAGTAAATGCCAGAGTTATAGCTACAGCATCAGGCAGTGAGCTAATGTGACGAATTCAGGCAATTTTAATTTTAGGGACAATGTCCCTTAGTTTTAGTATTTTTCAACAATCATACCGTTTATGATTTTATTTTATTTTAGCCATGTCCTTTGGGGGCCCGAGATTTTCGAGAGAAACAGTGTGCAGACTTTGACAATATGCCTTTCCGTGGAAAGTATTATAACTGGAAACCCTATACTGGAGGTAATGTATAACCAGCAGAGCATTCATCATGCTTGAGAGCTTTGCAAATATAAAAGAATATATGAATACATACAAACACACACATACATTCATACACATACTAGTAGAAATCATTGTTTGCAAATCAAAGCAGGATCATGCTTATAGTACTATACAGTTTCCCTGTAATAAAGTTTATGTTAGTAAAAATGATCAGAGATCATTTATAAAAACCTAATTCTATTTAACAAGGTACAAAAGTCCTAGAAAGGATATAAATCCAAATAATGCTTTTGAATTCTTGAGACTTTCTTGGGATAAATGGATATTACATTATAACCATTTATAATCACTAAATATTTAGAATTATCACCCTGAAGACAACTTATAACAATATAAATCAAGTTAAAAGTGGCCAGGAAAACCTGTATTCTTTCTTGGTCAAAGGCCAAGGATCTTCCAGTAGATTATTATTATTCTTTTTTAGTGTTGGGGATCATTTGTACCCTATAATTTGGGCATGTATCAAATACTAATTGTTCAGTAAACACCAGAAGTTTTCTTGTATTCCCAAAATACAAATTAAATCTTGTTAAAATTTTCTCTTGGAGAAATTGAATGTACTTTTAAAAAATTTCTATTGTTTGTTTTTTATTCTACTATCTTGCCTTGAAAATTTTCCGACAGAGCAATATTAAAATAATTTTACATTGACAAGATTCTACCATTCACATTATGATATACTTTGTTACATGTCTAGTCATCTCTCCATCCATTAATCCATTAATTTTTTGATGTGTGTCAAAGTAAATTGTAGTCATTGCTATACTTTCCTCTAAATACTTCAACATGTATAAAATTAACCACAGTTCAATATTTACTTACTGTTTTAGAGGTTAGATTATGTACAATGCAATGCACAATCTTAACCGTACTTTCCCTGAGTTCCGACAAATGCGCACACCTGCAAAACCCTATTAATGTACAGAACATTACCATACCTCCAAAATTCTCATAGTCCCCATAGTGCTTCCCAGTCAATAGCTGCCTCTACCTATTTCTTCCAAGAGGCAACCCTGTTCTGAAATTTTTCTTCCTTACCATGTATTAGTTTTGCTGGTGCCAGAACTTCATGTAAGTGAAATCATGTCATATTTACTATTTGGGGCCTAATGTTTTTGAGATCCATCCACGTTATTGCACATATGAATAGCTCATTCCTTTTTATTGCTGAGCAGCATTCCATCGTAAAAACCAGTTTTCCCATCCTGCTATTGATGGCTGACCACCTGAGTTGTTTCTAGTTCTCAGCTGTTCTGAATAAGCTGCTGTGAACATTTTTGTAGCATTTTTTTGGTGAGCATATGTTTTCATTTCTCTTGGGTAAATACTTAGGAGTGGAATTGCTGGGCAATAGGGGAGGTGTGAGTTTAGCTTTAAAAGAAATTGCCAGATGTTTTTCCAAAATGATGTACCATATTACAATCCCACCAATAACATATGAAAGTTATGTTCCACATCCTTGCCAACATTTGGTATTTTCAATCTTCTGTTGGTAGGTGTATAATAATGTCTCAGTGCTGTTTTAATTTGCATTTTCTGATCACTGATTATGTCAAGTACATTTCTATGTGCTTATTGACCATTTATAAATCTTCTTGGTACACTTGTAAAGTGACTGTTCTAATCTTTTGTCTATTTTTAATTGGTTATTTATCTTTCTATTCTTGAGTAGTACTTATTTATCAGATAAATTTCATGAATATTTTTTCACATCTTTGGACTTTCCTTTTACTTTTTTTTTTTTTTTTTTAAGATTTTATTTATTTAACAGACAGAGATCACAGGTAGGCAGAGAGGCAGGCAGAGAGAGAGGAGGAAGCAGGCTCCCTGCGGAGCAGAGAGCCCGATGGGGGGCTTGATCCCAGGACCCTGGGATCACGACCTGAGCCGAAAGCAGAGGCTTTAACCCACTGAGCCACCCAGGCACCCCTCCTTTTACTTTTTTAATGGTGTTTAAAAATTAAGATTTTAATTTTGATGAATGCTATTTTTTCATTTTTTTTTCCTTTTATGGTTATTGTGTTTAGTATCCTGTCTTAGAAGCCTTTGCCTTTCTCAACTCAAGAAGATATTTTCTTATGTTTTCTTCTAAAAGCTGTATGGTCTTGGTCTTTATATTTGGATCTATAGTCTAAAAATAATTTGGGGTTATGATGTGTATTTGTAATTTCAATTCTATTTTCTTTCGTTTATTTGTCAACAATAGAAATGCACAATGAAATGTTTACAATGTGCAATGAAATGAAATGATAGCAGTACTATGCTAACACCACACTGACTGAATTATTGTAAATGCATAGTCTTGGACACAGGGAGTGTAAGTTCCTCCAACTTTGATCTATTTTTCAAGAGTTCTTTGGATATTCTAGGTGCTTTGTTTTTCTATCTAAATTTTAGAATTGCTATTAATTACTACAGAAAAATATGCTGGGCTTATGATTGCTATCATGTTGAATCTATAGATAGTTGAAGAGGAATTGATAAATTAACAATATTATTTTAACATTGAATATTGAATTCAATAGTGAATTTATGAACATTATATATATATATATATGCCCATTGATTAATGTTTTCTTTAATTTTCTTTAAGTTTTCTTTAATTTCTCTCAGCTATGTTTTGTAGTTTTAGGTGTTAGGTCTTGTGCTTCTTTTGTTAAATCTATTTTTGAGTAATTTTTTTTGCAACTATTGTAAATAAAAGTTTAAACTATAGCATTTTCAATTGCTTGCTCTAATATCCAAAAATACATAGATTTTTGTATATTAAATTTGTATTCTGTGACCTTCCTAAATTTACTTAGTTGTCCTCTTAAGAACAACCGTTAGTCCTAATAGTTGTTTTGTAGATTGCTTAGGATTTTCTTGGTAAGCAGTTATGTTGTCTGGAAGTAGAAACAGTTTCTATCAATTGTTATGTCTTTTAATTCATGTTCTTGCCTTAATACACTGGATTGGCTCTTCAGTACAATTTGTACATGTATGAGTAAATTTATTTTTCTTTGCTCTATTAATATGGTGAATTGTTTGATAGATTTTTATGTCAGACCAACCTTTTAATTCTAGTATAAACCCCATGTGGCAATGATTTTTTATCTTTTTATATGTTATTGGATTTAGTTTCTAATTTTTTATTAAGGGCGTTTTCATCTATTTATTTTAAGGAATTCTGAATTGCAATTTTTTTTCCTGCCCTGTGTTTGACAAGTTTGGGTATTAGATTTACTCTGGCTTCTAGAAATAGAATCCCTGTATATTTTCAAAGAGATTGTAGGATTGGTATTATTTCTTCTTTAGAATAGATTTCACTACTAAAGCCACTCAGGCTTGGTATTTTCTTTGTGAAAAAAAAAAAAAATGTTACAAATTCAACTCCTTTAGTAGATAAAGAGATATTCACATTTTTAAAAAATTTTTATGTCTTCAAGAAACTATGGGATACTCCCATATACCATTTCTTGACAGAAAATTGATCATAACATTCTCTTACTATCCTGCTTAATATCTATAGGCTCTGGGTGATGTATGCTCTTTCATTTCTGATATTGAAAATATGTGTTTTCTCTCTTTCTTGATCAGTCTTGCTTGAGGTTTATTAATTTTATTAATCTTTTCAAAGAATCAACTTTTGGCTTTAGTACTTTTCTCTTATTTTTTTCTCTTTTATTAGTTTTTGCTCTTCTATTTATTATTTTTAAATTTTGGGTTTATTTTGCTTTTCTGTATTACCAAACTTGATTTTTTAAAAAATTTCCCTTAATTCAAAATCTTTTATCATTTACTTTGTGATTTCTCCTTTGACCTATGGTTTATTTAGAACTATGTTAGTTTTATTTCCAATTATTTGATATTTTCTAGATTTTTTTGGTTATTGATTTCTAATTTCTACTATTATCAAAGAATACTCTGTATGATTTAAATTTTTTAAATTAATTGAGATTTGTTTTATAGTACCATTTATTGTTTATGTTGGTAATGTGCTATCTATACTTGTTTTTAAAGATTTTATTTATTTATTTGACCGAGAGAGATCACAGGTAGATAGAGAGATAGGCAGAGAGAGAGAGAGAGGGAGGGAAGCAGGCTCCCTGCTGAGCAGAGAGCACGATGCGGGCTCCATCGCAGGACCCTGAGATCATGACCTGAGCCGAAGGCAGCGGCCCAACCCACTGAGCCACCCAGGTGCCCCCAGCATCTAGGTAATTTTAAACTTAGTGAATTTACCCTAAATTCATAATAAGCTTTCACTTCATAAAAGCTTTTACTTTTCACTGAAGGTAACTGGTAATGATGTGACCTAATGTTTAGAGAATCAATCATCTTAAATCTCTTTTCAAAATAATAACAGTACCTCTTCTGAAAACTCACTGTAGTTGAGTGGAGTGCCTGGATGGCTCAGCTGGTTCAGTGTCTGACTCCTGATCTCAGCTTGGGTGTTGATTTCAGGGTCATGAGTTCAAGACCTGTGTTGGGCTCCATGCTGGATGTGGATCCCACTTTAAAACAAAACTAAAAAACCCCTCTCTGTAGCTGAGGAAGCTGAACACATCTTCTGAAATGAAAAAGGGTGAAATGTATTCTTATTATTATCACATAGTGTAGTAGTCTAAGGAATACAGCCATAGTATTTATATGTTCTACATATCAAATGCTACCTTACATAATTAAATTATGTTAGAATTGAGTAAACAAAACTCATGTTTTCTTTTTAAAACCTGGCACATAAAAAGCTACATTAAATGCTAAAGCATTACAGTAAAAAAAAAAAATGGGAAAAGAACTATACTGGATAGTAATGAAAAAAATCCCTGTAAAGTTCATTGAAATTTAGAGTAAGTTTATTTATAAGAATCTTACAAAAAATGAATATAAATACGTTGATTATCAGTTTAGGAAGAAATTATTCTACTTATTACTTGTTATGTTTGCGGTAAGGAGAGCAAAAGGTACCATTAACTTAAGTCCAATAATAACATATCAAATTATATAGAAGTTCTATAATCTAAACATTGAAAAGGGAAGCAAACGTGGACTTAGGCCAGAGGAGGTAAACTGGCAGTTCAGGAACCAGTCTTTACTTACATAGATGTTTTCATCTCTAGTATTTTTGAAAACTTTGAGTGAGTTATCAAAAAACATTTTTTATTTTAAAACTCTAGGTTTCCATCTTCTCATGAAAAAACAGTATTTGACAATATTGGGCCATTTTCTTGCATTATACAACAATCAACTATAACAATGATCTTTAATGCAATATTCTTTCTAATTTACCATTGTCTCTAACACTCATTTGGCTTGTCTCTTTGATTTCACATACCTTCGATGAGATTTGTAATTTCTACTGAGATTAAGCATGTCATTTTATCCTTCTTCCTTATTTTCATTGTTAGAAATGATCTTTTTTTATTTCAAAAAGAAATTTTATCAGCATGATTAGAATAAAAGCAAAATATTTTAAACTTCATCAAACGAAGGTTGGACATAAAGTGTTTTTAAGTCATAATTTCAATCAGTAGTTACATATTTAGAAGTAACTTTCTCATGCAATGTTTTGAATAAAATAAATTAATACATATTACATCTTTCCAATATACTCTGAGAGTATGATATTACTCTGCTTGTTTTTTTAATTTGCTACTATTTATGCCTATTTTTCAAATCAAGCTTAAGAAATACAAATTTCAGTGACAAAATGAAAATGATGTAGTTCTATTCACAAATAAAATTAGGTATTTTTAAATTATTCGTGTTTAATGCTATATGTAATTATCTTTGATTTTGTAACAAGAATTATTCAAATTTAATGCTATAATTAATTTTACCTTTGATTTGCTTATCTCATTAAAAACTTACCTCTACACTAAAGCCACATTCATGGAATACAGTTTGTTTAAAGTGGTTAGTAATTTAGAGGTTTTGTTTCGTTGTTGTTGTTGCTGTTGTTTTAAATAACTACCATATCCTTGCTTAAAGTAGAGTTTTTGTATCAGCTTCAGTTAATAAGTGACAAATGTTATAGAAATTTCCCATTTGCTATATGAAGTTATTGTGCCAAGCCTCAAACTTTTATTTTCTTAGTTTTTTAAAAGTTTTTATTTCATCCATTTTTTTCAACATTCAGGTACCTCCATTGTGTTCCCTTTTGACCTAAAATATATTATTAAATATATACTAGAAATACCTGAACATATTAAACCTTAAAACTGTTCCACAGATCTTCTGTTAAGTTGTATAAACAATGAAAATAAATATCAAATTTTAGCAAAAGAGGGAAGAAACCTACACATCTGGGTATATATTGAGTGAATGATGTCTGTATGAATTGTAAATTTACTGTGGTTAATATGGAATCACTGTTTCTTAAAAGAACCACTCCATTTATTTCTTTTCTGCTGTATTTGTCCAGGTGGGGTAAAACCTTGTGCATTAAATTGCTTGGCTGAAGGTTACAACTTCTACACTGAACGTGCCCCTGCAGTGATTGATGGGACTCAGTGCAATGCGGACTCACTGGATATCTGTATCAATGGGGAATGCAAGGTTGCTCCAATTTTGAATTTTACTCCTTTGGTCAGGGGTGCTTTTAAGACTTCTGTCTTTTTTCTCAGATGGTTGCTCCTAATTAATACTATGCTCAGTTTTAATAAAGAGAGCTACATTTTAGAGAAATTCAATTTCCAATTAGGTTAACAATACACATCGCTAAAGGTAGACTAGCCTATTCATATTCAAACATTATGTAGATACGATTTATTTTGGTGTTCCAGTTATGTATGTAGTAATTGCTAGAACTCTGAATATATTTTGGACTTTAATTTCTGTTATTCTGTTACGTTTATAAACAGATTACAAAGATGATAGGAAGAGAGAGGGAACAAGGATTTAGCTCATATTCATATGGCTACCACATGTTTTCATTGGAAGGTTGTTTAATACATTTCATAGCATAATTTTTCCTCAAAGTGTGAAACAGCTAAGTTCCTCCTACTTTGTCTCTTTTTGAAGCATTTGAAGCACAGTGGTTTTCATTATAGAGTTAGTCTTTACCTTACTAAAGCATTTTCTTTAGAGAATTAGCCAGACTAGTTGAGAATTTTAAGAGCAAATCCATGCTATTTTCCTAGACCTGTGTATAAAACTTAACCATAATAAGAAAAGCCATAAAAACCACTGTTCTCATAACTTTTTTCACTGTTTGTTTTTACTTTATATTAAGGAGAAGCACAAAACTAAGTCTCAGAAACTGAGAAAGAAGTGATAAAAACACTATCTGTTTTGTGTCATAATTTCTTGTGAAAGTTTCTGTCCTTCAGGCTACTTGATTCTCAATATACCGGATGATCCTGTGCATGTGTGTTATTTCTATGACAGTATTAAAATTCTGGGGGGTAGCAAAGACAAAAGTACAGGTTTTATTCAGAGATCACATGCCTGATATCAATGGCTAAAGGTCATTATACAAATTCAAATGCCAAAATATGTACCAAAAATATATAAAAATCCATATTTCTGTGATTAAATGCAAAACTGAAAGGTAGAATTTCAGCTCCCAAGATCATATACTTACATGTCCTTGTTTTTATGACAATTTTATTCAGCTGGTGGAAATAGGTATTCATTTTTAAAGGTTTACCCTGTTTTGAATTCTGTAACTAATCCTTGACACTAACAATTGGATATCCAAAAGCATCAGTGATTTAGAAAGGTCAAACCATAATGCTCAGTCACAACTCCTGCTGTTATAACTCTATGTAGGACAACAGGACAACATGGTATTTTTCTTAATTCTTGCATTTCTTTTTTTTTTTTTTTTAAGATTTTGTTTATTTATTTGACAGAGAGAGACACACAGCAAGAGAGAGAACACAAGCAGGGGAGTGGGAGAGGGAGAAGCAGGCTGCCCACTGAGCAGGAAGCCTGATGCAGGGCTTGATCCCAGGACCCTGGGATCATGACCTGAGCTGAAGGCAGTCGCTTAACCAACTGAGCCACCCAAGTGCCCCAAATCTTGCATTTCTTGATTGAAGGTATAAGTAAGAGTCCATTGCCAACAAATTATAATATTTTAAGATTTGGAGCATGGATTCTATAAATGAAAAAGAAACCTAGGTTAGAAATACAGACATACATTCCTGGGGAATCAGAATTCTTTTCCTTTAAACTTGTCGAGAAATGTTAGCTAAGAAATTACTAGACTGGGAAGGAAAAAGTGGAAAGAGGAAAATACTTCCTGTTTTGATTTCCTTTACTGGAAAAACAAATAAATGAATAAGTTATATTTATTTGGTTAGTTACAGTTCCAAGTGTTCCTCTTTATGACATACTGAATATTTTTCTCTGTTTTCAGCATGTAGGTTGTGATAATATTTTGGGATCTGATGCTAGGGAAGATAGATGTCGAGTCTGTGGAGGGGATGGAAGCACATGTGATGCCATCGAAGGGTTCTTCAATGATTCGTTGCCCAGAGGAGGTGAGTGTGTAGAGAGAACGCTTCTTCACACCTCTGTTGTCCTGGGAATAGCCAAAACAGTTGATTTCTTTCCCACCCCCTTTAAAAAAATTTTTTTTATTTAGGCAGACAGTGTTTTTTCCCCAAGTTGCTTTTAGTCTCTTAAATATGAACTATAGATCCATGTAAGATATTTTAAGGAAATATTGTTCCCTTTCTACTTGACTTCATTTAGCCGTGTTTCCCTCAGATCTGAATTCCCACAGAGCATTGATGGGAGGAGCATGTGTTGAGGAAAAAAAACATGAACCAGTATTATACATGTTGAGGCTTTAAAGACTATCTTGAGCTAGTTTAGAGAAAAAGAAAAATACTCTAGATGTGTTCATGAACCCAAAGGGGAATTTGCTCATATTGCATAATTTATGAAGTGCTAAGTCGAAGAAAGATTTGAAGAACAAGGAAACTTATTACTGAATGGTTACTAAACACTCATTTTCTGACCAAAGCTGCTCGTGCTGCTTATTCCTGGCTATCTTCTGTGTTTCAGGCTACATGGAAGTAGTCCAGATACCAAGAGGCTCTGTTCATATTGAAGTCAGAGAAGTTGCCATGTCGAAGAACTATATTGGTGAGTAGCGTATTTTGCTAGATTTTTAGAAATTACTGAGGAAAAGCAACACATTATCTTGAAGGAAAACAATATTGCTTGGATAGAACAGTTTCATGGTAAAATCAAGTTTTATAAGACCACACTGAAGAGCTAAACAAAAAATTAGTGGTTTATAACTTACTCTTCACTGGGTTAGTTATTTGATTTTTTGAAAATCAATTTTAATGAGATATTTATATATGACAAAATGCATTTATTATAAGTATACATTTCAGGGGTGCCTGGATGGCTCAGTTGGTTAAGTATCTGCCTCTGGCTCAGGTCATGATCCCAGGGTCTTGGAATCGAGCCCCACATCAGCTCCCTCCTTTGTGGTCTCCCTCTGTGCTCTCTCTCACTCTCTCCCTAAGCAACTAAAATCTTTTAGAAAAAAGTAAGTGTACATTTCAAAGAGTATTGACAATTATATATACATAGAAGTTATAATATATAAATATATAAATAATAACATAAGTATTAATTACTATAAATACATGAATTATTACTTTAAATATATATTACTATATTTAAATCTATTTATATATAGATATACACCACATATTTTTATATTTATATACTTATGTATATATATAAAACACCACAGCCAAGACACAGCATTTCCGGGACATTCTCTTATTGGCCTTTGCAGTCAATTTCCCTCAAACTCAGCCTTAGGTAAACACTAATTTGTTTTCTGACATTATGTATTTTCTTTTTATTTGTTCTGAAATTTCACATGAATGGGACCATAAAGTCTGTACTCTTATGTCTGTGTTTTTTTCATCCAGGATGTTTTTGAGATTTATCTACATTTTTTGAGTAATAAGTTGAGTGTATTTAAGTTCACACCTTTATATTGCCAAGTAATTTTCCATTGTGTGGACATACCATAATTTGTTATATTGACTCACTTGATGGATATTTGAGTCATTTACAGTGTTTGACTCTTATGAATACAGCTTCTTTGAACACTTAGAGACAAACATTGTGTAGACATATATTTTCATTTCTTATGGATAAAATCCCAAGAGCAAAATGGCTAGGTCATATGGTATGTACATGTTTAGTTTTATAAGAAATTACTAAACTGTTTTCCAAAGTGGTGGTTATCATTTATATTCCTACAAGTGCTGTAGAAGAGTTTTGGTTGCTTTATATTCTTGTTAATACTTGATATTGTTGACCTTTTATTTTATTATGTTTTAAAGATTTTATTTACTTATTTGAGAGAGAGAGAGAGAGCTTGAGAGGGGAGAAGATCAGAGGGAGAAGCAGACTCCCCATGAAGCTGGGAGCCTGATGTGGGACTTGATCCTGGGACTCCAGGACCATGACCTGCACAGAAGGCAGTCGCTTAACCAACTGAGCCACCCAGGTGCCCTATTGTTGACCTTTTAAATTTTACCCTTATAGGTATCTTTTTTTGTGAAGTGTCTCAACAAATATTTTGCCTACTTTAATTTTTTTTCTCTTAATCGAATTAGGAGTTCTTTGTATATTTTAAATACATGTCTTTGCTCAAATATATATTTTATGAATATCTTTTCCAGGTCAGTGGTTTGTTTATTCCTTTTCTTAATGGGTCTTTTGATTTTCACAAAATCGAATTTATTTATTTGTTTATAGTTTATGCTTTTTTTGTCTTGCCTTAGAAATTTTGCCTTCCCCAAAGTTGCAAATATTTTCTTAAATGTTTCTTCAAGAAATTATAGTTTTAGGGGGCACCTGGTGAGCTCAGTTTAAAAACTGTCTGACTCTTAGTTTTGACTCAGGTCATGATCTGAGGATTGTGAGATGGAACTCTGCAACTGGCTCCACACTCAGCCCAGAATCTGGTTGAGATTCTCGCCCTCTCCTCCCTTCCCTTCAGTCCCTCCCTTCTCACTCATGCTTACTCTATCCCTCTCTCTCAAAGTGAAAAAACAGTGAATTACAGTTTAGCTTTTATATTTAGATATATGACCCATTTTGAGTTCTTATATAAGGTATAAAGTAGGGGTTCAGTTTGTTTGTTTGTTTGTTTTCATATAGATATTCAGTTACCATAGCACCATTTGTTGAAAAGACCATCATTTCCCCCATTGAATTACCTTGACATTTCTGTTAAAGGTCATTTAAACATGAATGTATGGGTCTCTTTTTGTTCCCTTCCATTGATATATATGTAGGTGTGTTCCTTAAATCAAAACTATGTTGTATTAATTAATAGAGTTTTCTAGTAGAATTCTAAAATAGGAAGCATTAGGTTCTCAAATTTGTTCTTCTTTCTCAAAATAATTTTTGCATATCTAGGTCCTATACATTTCTGTATGCAGTTTAAAATAAAATTGTCAATTTCTGCAAAAAGAGATTATATGGAATGTGTAGATCAATCTGGGGAGAACTGCTATCTTAAAGATATTATCTTCCAATACACGAAAAGATTTACCTATATATTTATTTAAGTCTTTATATTTGTTCATTAGTGTTTATTTTTCAGTGTATGGGTCTTGCACCCATTTTTTCTTAAGTCTACCTTTACATATTTCATGCTTTTTGATGTCATTATAAATGGTATTGATATTTTAATTTCATTTTTGAAAGATTTATTGTTATGTAACAATACAATTGCTTTCTTTTTGTATTGATCTCATGTCCTGTGATTCTTTCAATCCATGAGAGTGGAATATCTTTTAGTTTGTGTTCTTTTCAGTTTCTTTCACCAATGTTTTATAGTTTTTTAGAGCACAGGTCTTTTACCTCTTTAGTTAAGATTATTCATGGGTATTTTATTCTTTCTGATGCAGTTGTAGTTGGGATTGTTTTCTTTTTTTCTTTTTTTTTAAAGATCTTATTTATTTATTCATCGGGGGTGGGAGGAGGCAGACTGGCAGAGGAGGATGCACGCTCCCCACTGGGCCGAGAGCCTGATAAAAGACTCGATCCCAGAAGACCTGAGCTGAAGGCAGATGCTTAACCAACTGGGCCACCCAGGCATCCCTGGGATTGTTTTCTTAATTTCTCTTTCTGCTACTTTGTTATTGCTGTATAGACACATTACCAATTTCCGGGTACTAATTCTGTATTCTGCAACTTTACTGAACTCTTTTATACTTCTGATAGTTTTTTGGTGGAGTCTGTAGGATTTTCTATATATAGTATCATGTCATCTGCAAACAATGACACTAACTTTTCAGCTTAAGAACAACTGATTCAAAAGTTTTATGAGTTTTCCAGTTGTTTACTGTTGGAGGGCACGTTCAATACCAGTTATCTCAACATGGAAAGAAGTGGAAATTCTTTTTATTTGATATTTGATCCTTTAAGACAAATTTAGACTCTTCAGAAACCTCTAGTGAGACCTGGATGAGTTCTTATTCCCTTGGAAATAACCCCTTGCTTAAATATTTTTAAAGATAAGACCACATCTAGAATGCTTCTTTAGATGGAACATTAGTATTATCAGGCTCTTCCTTCCTTTATTTAAGAAAACTTCTTTATTAGGGCACCTGGGTGACTCACTCAGTTAGGTGTCCGAACTCTTGCTTTCACCTCAGGTCATGATCTCATAGGTCATGAGATCAAGTCCTGTGTGGGGCTCCACACTGAGTGGGGGAGTCTGCCTGGGGTTTCTCTCCCTCTGCTCCTACCCCCACTCTCTGTCTCATTCTTCCTAAAATAAATGAGTAAATTTTTTTAAAAAACCACCTCTTTATTTTTATGCCGTAATTTTGGATTCTTTTCCACATCAAAAGACTAAAAAATAAGAATCCTAATATCAGATTTTTCCCTTTGATAATGCTCTGTCTATAAAGTCACATCTTCCTCCCTTATTCATTCCTTTTTAAATACTTTGTGTTTTTCTGAATTTATTATAGTACCAGCAAAAGCGAGTTAAGATCCTTTCATTAAGTAGTTGAAAAAATGGAAAGTGAGAGTTAAAATTGAAGGAGAATTCAGAGCTACTGGTGATGGATGGAGGAGGCTTGTTTTAATTTTTGCTTTCAATATTTCATATCATACAGTCTCAGATGTCCTTATATAGTCAAAGTACTTTCAATGTGTTAAGTACAGAAAACTGGTTGACAAATCCCAAAAGATTAGTTAGACTTATTTTTGACAATTAAATGAATTTTCACAACATATCTGGAGTCAAGAAAGTACAAGTAACTTGCTAGGCAGACAGGGTTGGAGGTATGGAAATGGTATATAATATTAAGGACAAGTGGTAGAGGTCCAGAGAGTCAGAGACTCTATGTGCCATGACCTTTTTAGTGCTTTTGAGCTGCTTGTTCATCTGGCCTGAGAAAATTTTGTGTGTGTGTTTTTTAAAGGTTTTTGGTTTTTGTTTTTTGTTTTTTTAAGTGTACATGCATGCACAGGTTGAAGGGGAGAGGGAGACAGAGAGAGAGAGAAGACACTCTCCTGAGCATGGAGCCCTGTGTGGGGTTTGATCTCACAACCCTGAGGTCATGACCTGAGTGAAAGTCAGGTCATGACCTGTCCTGACCTTGGTTCATGACCTGAACCAAGTCAGATGGTTAGTCAACTGAGCCACCCAGGCACCCCTGTGATAAAGGTTTTGAAGAAGCTAGTATGTTAACAAAAAATTATGCTGACAAGTTTGTCATTGTCAAAGCATGATCATTATTATTAAAATTATCATCATCCTATTTATTTATGGGAGTTTTTATATAGTAGTGCTAATAGTCCTTTTTCTTATCACATATTTATAAAACTTTCTTAATAAAACTTTTTAATACATTATTTTTCTACAGAGGTTTAAAAAGTTATGCATGCATATTTATTAGGCTTATTCTTTATAGTTTGTGAGGGTTTTTTTTTTGCTATGCTTAGAAAACCTTTTCAGGGTGCCTTGGTGGCTCAGTGGGTTAAGCCACTGCCTTTGGCCCAGGTCATGATCCAGGGTCCTGGGATCGAGCCCCACATCGGGCTCTCTGCTCAGCAGGGAGCCTGCTTCCCCCTCTCTCTCTGCCTGCTGCTCTGCCTACCTGTGATCTCTCTCTCTCTCTCTCTGTCAAATAAATAAATAAATAAATAAATCTTTAAAAAAAAAAAAGAAAGAAAACCTTTTCATACCCTAATATTACTTTTTTAAGTTCTTCCATATATTCTTTCTAACATTTTATTATTTAACTATGTATACATTTAAATATTTACCCATCTGGCATTTATTCTTTCTCTCTTTTTAAAATTTTGTTTTTATTCAGGTGAAATTGATTTAATGTAGAATTTAATAATTTTTCTAAAATATTTTATTTATTTATTTATTAAAGATTTTATTTATTTATTTGACAGAGAGAGAGAGATCACAAGTAGGCAGAGATGCAGGCAGAGAGAGGGGGAAGCAGGCTCCCTGCTGAGCAGAGAGCAGGATACTGGCCTCTATCCCAGGACCCCTGAGATCATGACCCTGAGTCGAAGGCAGAGGCTTAAACCACTGAGCCACCCACGTGCCCTCTTTATTTATTTTGAAAGAGAGAGTATACAGGGAGAGGGGCCAAAGGGAGAGAATCTTAAACAGGCTCTGTGCTGAGCACGGAGCCTGGTATAGGACTCAATGTCAGGACTCTAAGATCATGACATGAGCTGAAATCAAGAAAGAGTCAGACGCTTAACTATGTCACCCAGGTGCCCTGGGTTTATTTCTTAACTGTTTGGCTCCATTTTTCTGTCTGTCTGCGTGCCAGTACCACAAGTCCACTTCATCTCATATTCATGTAATTATAATTTTAAGTTTTAGGCAAGAAAGTCTGCTCCCTACTCTTACTCTCATCCCCAATTATTGCTTTTCTTATAATTTCCCTTGCTAGTTTCATGTGTTTATTCCTCCAGATAAAGCGTTCATTTCTTTTTATTTCTATCATTGATAAATACTTAACATCTTCTTGGCATTCACATGCAAAATTACATGTTAATTTGTACTTAAGCAAATGGCCAAGAATCCTATCTCCAAGTGGAAATGAATTGGATACTCATTGTACACTCCAGTGCAGTTAATAAGTGACATTGTGTTGTGGTAAATGAAGTTTTACATTTTTAGATAGACCTTTTTTTTTTTTTTTTTTTTTTTTTTAGCTTTGAAATCTGAAGGAGATGATTACTATATTAATGGTGCCTGGACTATTGACTGGCCTCGGAAGTTTGATGTTGCTGGGACTGCTTTTCACTACAAGAGACCAACTGATGAACCAGAATCTTTGGAAGCTCTAGGTCCCACCTCAGAAAATCTCATTGTCATGGTAAATGTGTCTTTGCCACTTAACTTTTTCCATTTGTGATCTACCTTGTGAGGTACAGAGGGGCAGGCTTTATTATCTCTATTTTACAGGTGGTGATATTAAGGTTAATAAAGGTAAAATGGTTTACCCAAGGGTATCAAATCTGTGTAAGGTTAAGGCCATATTGCTCCTTCCATATGACTGATCTTTTCAATGCCTGCTTAAATAGTATTTTTAAAGCCAAACAAGGCATTTAAGAGAAATGATTCTAAATTACCCATGAAAATGGGAGGAGAAAATTCAATATCATTGTGTGTGTTCTACAGGTTATCTTAAATTTCCTATAAGACTTACTTTATGACATTTTCTTCTTCAAAAGAAATAATAAGTATTTGAATGAAGCCTCATTGTATTTTAATTATCTTCACCAGTTGTTTTCAATGGCAGGTTCTCCTTCAGGAACAGAATTTGGGAATTAGGTATAAATTCAATGTTCCCATCACTCGGACCGGCAGTGGAGACAATGAAGTTGGCTTTTCATGGAATCATCAGCCTTGGTCAGAATGCTCAACTACTTGTGCCGGAGGTAAGACACACACTAGGCAGCCCACCCAGAGGGCAGATGGAAAGCAAAACATATTCTGAGCTATGCTTTGTGTTTGCTAAAGAAGCTAATTGGAAACATTTCTTGCAGGTTTGCTTCAAGCTGTAATTTAGCAAAAGAAACTTTGCTTTAATTATATTATATTCCATTTGTTTTTAACCTCATGTAATTTGTACAGATTTGTTGGTAAAATACATCTTGGCACAATGAGTGTCTCTGCTGGTGCTTCTCCCAAGACTATCTTGAAGGTGGGCTGTTTGCTTTTCATGAACACATTCTTGGTAAAGAACATCATGAGTTTTAAATAAGAAAATGAGCAAGAATCAGACGGCACAGATTCAACTTCTTGTAATGGGGGATGAGAATGTATGTCTGTGTGCCTGTGTGTTTGTGTTTGTGTGCTTGTGTGTTTCCCACAAACCTGTTCAAACTCCCTTCTCCAGCCATCACAGTTAAGGGGCTATATACTGGGATACTACGATAACTCCTGGTGTCTGGGTCTCTGGGTTAATGGTGTATGCTGACCCCATTATAGTCCCTCAGAGAGGTAGCTGCTAGGCGGTGGTTGGTGATGTGTTGGTTGTCCCATGTGCGTTTTTCATGGGTGCCTTTTCCCCACAATTTACTCTATTCCTAATCCTCCTCCCTCTAGTGGCCACCAATGCAATTCTTTACCTCTGGCTGGGAGAGCAGGACAGTTGGCTTCCTTCAAAGCCAACACCCTTGCTGCTGCATGGACTGGTGAGTAGAAGTGCTGTGCAAGCAGCATCTTCCTTCTCTCTGGAGACTAAATGCATCGCCTCCACCGTACACCTTGGTCCCAATAGGCAAGGAAACAAACCTATCCCTCAGGCCTAGGCTTGCTTAGAGCACCTCACCATTCCAAAAGCAAAGATTCATTTTGAATAGTGATATTTAGAACGGGAGAAATAGAAATAAGGTGCATCATCCCATTTTACCCCATTTCCAGTGTATTAACTATTTTCCCTTTCGAAACTGCTCAGAAACATAGGATTGGATCTGGCCTTTACCCTATTTTGTCTTTTACTCATTGAATTTCTAAAGTCCTCTGATTCTTGAGGCTCGAGTATTTTCATGAAATGATTATTCTATAATATTCAGTATTTTTAGAATCATTCACAAATAAATCATGGATTAGCTACTCCAACTTTAGTAGTAAACATGATATAAAACATCAAAAAAGCAAATTAATAATACTGTCTTGTCCTGTGTGAAGTGTCATGAAATATGGTTATAATTTGTGGCATATTTTATTTTTAAAAAGATTTTATTTATTTACTTGACAGAAAGAGAGAGCACAAGTAGGCAGAGAAGCAGGCAGAGAGAGAGGGGAACTAGGCTCCCTGCTGAGCAGAGAGCCCAATGCAGGGCTCAATCCCCAGACCCTAAGATCATAACGTGAGCCAAAGGCAGAGGCTTAACCCACTGAGCCACCCAGGTGCCCCAATTTGTGGCATATTTTTAAAAGAAATCTAATTCCAATCCATTTTATGTGTGAAATGGCTAGTGATTTATAATGTAAAGTTATTAAAACTGTAAGGCATTGCTATATATTTTAATAAAATAAAGGATATTTGAAACTAATTGTTCAAATGAATGCCACTGTATTATATTTTAGTGGCATTTATACATATATATTTCTTGTTCCAATTAAATTCATTTTTATTCAAGCTACAAATTAACTTATCTCTTTCACATACCAAAAAAGAAAAAAAGCCTTCATGACAACAGTACATATATAATTCAGGCTCTGAAGTATAAGGTAGGATAAAGTTCTTAAGGAAGAGTCAAAATAAAGTTTAGGAAATCTAATGAGGAAAGTCTAAATGTTGAGGATGATTAGCTTGGAGAAGGGAAGGCTGAGGGAAAGTATATTAGTATCTTGAAGTCTATGACAGAATGTTGAATGAGAAATTCTTAGTGCCTGTACGCCTTTGTACTAAAAATTGCTATATTTGGGGATGGTTTAGATACAGTGTTGTCGGAGGCCAAGGAGGGATTAAGTGAATTCTCAGTGTTCCTTCTAACCCTATGATTCTTTTGTTCAAAAAGGAGAGAGTCTGACAAATAGGGCGGTGTTAGGCCCATGAGAACTGAATTTAGAAGAAAAGCTGTGATTTTATTAAAGATATATGAAAAGTCTAAAGGAGTATTTTTCATAACACTCGCATTGGGAAATCATCATATAAAAATGATTTCTTGTGGTAGAGAATAAAATATAAAGAAAAGCAAGGATAGAGAAAACTCCCGGGAAGGAGAATTTTCTCTGTTGTTCTCTGTTCTGGAGCTTACTGATTGTAGATATTTGAGGTGGTTCTTGAAATTGGAATTTTGCTCAGTTGTACATGATTATGACAACAGGCATGAGGCAGTCTCGAGGCCATTGTCTTCTTTGGAAGAGAGATGTATAGTGCTTGGAAGTCGGCAGGGATAGTGTGAAGAGCTGCCATTCAGGTGGCTTGGTAAATGGTTCTCAAAGTGTGGCCACTGCACTGGTAGCATCAGCATCACCTGAGAATTTATTAGAAATGCTACTTTGGGGACCCGATCTCAGATCTACAGAATAGAAAATCTGGGTGGGCTTCAAAAGTCTGTTTTAAATAGCTCTCCAGGTGATTGTGATGCTTGCCCAAGTTTGAGTACTAATGGTTTTGGTTGACAGAGAAACTGAAACCTGGAGACATGGAATCTCTGTCCTCCTCACTGACATCTGTGCATCTCTCTAGACTCACTCTGCACCTAGAACAATACCTAGAGCACATTAGGTACTCAATAAATATTTATAGATGAGTGGGTGAGCAAAAGGAATTAATTATTTTGGCAATTATTTACCTGTGCTAGTTTTTCCCAGTGTAGGAAGTAAGAGTTTAGAATTGTTGATTTTCTTAGGAGGTACAGCAGTTTTTAATTGGGATAAAGTCAGTACTTCACTCTCATCTTTCCAGGGCGGTGCTAGGTGTCTTGAGGACACCAGAGTTTTTTAAAATGGAAAAAGAGAAAGCAAGAAAGATCTCAAAGAACTCTCTGTTGCAATCTCACAAGACTCTTCAGTGATCTCACCTATTACTCTCCTGCATATGTTTTATTAGTGACAAATACCAAACTCTGAGTTTGGGAGCAATGCTGATAGCTTTCTCTTATGATATCTCTTAAGATAAGAAGTTTTGAGATTGTTTTTCTGTTGCTTAGCAGACCCAATGACAAATCTTATGCTGCAGGAAATATTGCTGGTGATTCAGTCTAAGTAATGGTCTTTTCTCTGAGTAAGTGATGAAACACTTCCGTAGCCTGAATAAGAACCTTGAGATGCTGTGGGGTGTTGTCTTTAGGATAAATGTGATTTTTAAGATACAGTTGTGATTCTTCCTCTGAGAGACATGCAGGCCCAATGAATTAAAACTTGACTATTTTCTGAACCACTGTTAATTCCTACTAGAGTTCTGTTTCTTTATTCCTTATCCAGAGTGTTATATGCTCTGTGATTTATCTGATTCTCAAATTTATATACTACCACTGGATTCATGATTAATGTGGTAATTGATAAAGCTTGGCTAGGTAAAGAGAATTATATTATTTTTGAAAACAAAGCTTTAGAAATTTTTTTAAAGTGGTAATTTAGGCCACTGTGTCTTTGCACTGCAACTTTTAAAGTTTCAAATAACAAATACTGAGTATTTTCCTTTGATATTAGTAATACATGCTCACTTTTTACTCACTTTGGCTGGATATGTGGTCCTCAGATTTTAACATCAGAATTGCCTGGATGTCTTATTCAAATAAGATTGCTAGGTTCTGCCTCCAATTTCAGATTCAGTAGGTCTGGGATAGACCCCAAGAATTTGCACTTCTGAGGTGTCCAGGTGATGCTGGTGCTAGTGGTTCAGGAACCATACTTTGAGAAACACTGGGCAAGACCCTTAGATTTCATAAACTAAATGCCTATTAAAACAAAGTGGCAGATCATTTAGGTAATAATCCATATTACAGTTATAATCTACATTACAGCTAGTCTTTTTAATGATAAATGGCTCTATAGCTCAGCTACATAATACTAAATAAAATGTTATAGTTTATAGAGCATTTTCTGGTACTCTGTTACATTTGATCATCATCAACAGCACCATGAGCCTAGGCATTGCTATTATTATCCCTATTTTGTACACAAAGCCCAAGTGAGGTAATTTCCTAAAATCAAGACTTAGAAATTAAGTGTTTAGTGATTTTTTTAAATGTAGCAGTCTCTCTTAATAAATAGGGTCCTTTACCTTGAACAGAGCATTTCCACCAGTTGATAGCCTCTATAGAGCAACATGATAAATCCCTATTAAAAAAAAAATCTCCTTCACTAGTTTGAAATTTTATTTTTTCAAATGCTTTGCCTAAAGCCAGTGATTCTTAATTTTGGTTGTACATTGGAATCACCTGGAGAACTTGGAAAAAATCCTGATGATTGGGCCTGCACCCCGGAAGTTCTGATTTAATTTGTCAGGAATGTGGCCTGGGCATCAGGTTTTTAAAAACTCCCTAAGTGATTCCATCATGCAGCCAAGGTTGGGAAATCCTGCCATTGAGGCTGATGGAAAGTTTTTTAGTATTCAGATAATCTGCATTCAGATACAAATGCCATTGGTAGTATTAACTCACATTTCTGTTGCTAATTAGCTACTAGTTAAATAATGCAAATATTAATGAGATTTATTTATAAGTATTTGGGGTGGAAACTAGAATAAGACATCAGCATAGGGAATGAAAAATGTAGTAGGATGCCAATTAATTTTATCATTTTGTTTAGTGTGGCCATCAGCCTTGGACATGCCTTTAGAAAGCTCTTTTTCAGTTTATTTACATGCTCTCTCTACCTGATGGATCACTTATAAGCATCTAATCAATGCTTTTGAAACTGACTGAAACTATTAAGTATTGTTTCTTAACCTTTTCACTAAAACCTAGTGAAATTGTGCTAAGTCCAAAGTTCTCCCTCTAATTTCAAATTTCTATGGTACTTAAGGGAGTTACAATGAATAAGTGGTTATAAACTCAACCAAGTTTAATTGAAACACACAAGTCAGAGGCAAATGGCTCCTGTTTTAACTCACCATTTGGGAAAAATGATAACTTTTTTTTCTCTTTGTGACATGGTTCTAGAGGAAGTCATCTATTGTTTTAGGAAATTTTGTTTCATTAGGAAATGAGGTTTTGCAAAATGCAGCAGTATTCATGATAATTTCCTTCTCTACTGGCTGGCTTTGCTCTCATTTCCAACCATTTAAACCGTTCTCTTTCCTCCCTCACCCTTCCTCTTATCTGATGCAACCCATAGGCTTTAAAGCAAAGCTTTGCAAAGCTAATTAGCTGAGAGTCACTGCACTGTGGCGTTCAAGTTTGTACCTGTTCTGTTAAAAAGAAAGTCTTAAAAATGCTTTATTTGTGATGCAAAGAAAAGTCAGAAATACATGAATATTTTAATTTTTTTTTAATTTATGCTCTAAATATAGTCTCTGGCCTGCAATCGCCTCTTTTGATACCGGCTGATTATTTTCTCTAAATTTTTTTTCTAAGGGTTTTTTTTTTAAATCTTTGTATAGATGTACAAAAATAGCATAGAAAAGAACTCAATTTTGTCAGGTTTCTGCTGACAAATTTTGGCATCTCTTTGTTGAACATTGCCTGGCAGCTCAGAGAGAAAAAGATAAGTTAAAACTATAGTTATATTGAGAGGGAGAAGGGAGAAGACAGTTTTATTTTTAGAGGCAATTTTGATTTTTATTTGATTTTTTTATATATATATAAATACAGATTTTTTTCATATATATATATACTATGGGGTTATTCGGGAATGTTTCCAATCAGTTGTTTTTGACCAGTTAATTTTATCATTAGTTTTTATTTTACGTTTACATAGCCTAATTAATTTTTCTTGTATGTTTCATGCTTATTTAGATGCTTATTTTATTTCTTTTTCTTTTTCTTCCCTGGATGTCATCTTAGGCTGTGTGTTTGTGTGTGTGTGTATATGTGTGCATGAATAACATACAAACTTAAAAGATATTCTGTGTTTCTTCTGTCTAGCTAGGACAAAATTTTTTTTTAATTCACTCTTTTTGTGATTTCACCTGATTCATCTGGATTCTTACACATATTGGAGCTGGTTTCTATTCTTTAATATTTTTAGGATGCTTTATATAGTTTCTGACTACTATTTTGCATTTTCCTGATGTAGGCCCATGTTTTTCAAACTGTACCACGGTGCCCCAGAATACTGCAGCAAATTCACAAAAGATATAGCAGAATGTTCTATGTTTTTGATGGAAACACAGTGACATTGGTCATTTACCACAACAATTATTACTAAGTTGTTTGGACCTAACTACTTAATAAGCAAAACTCTTAGATTTTTTTTTTTTTTCTGCCTAGGAGGGCTGTGAAAAAATTACTGAGACATTAAGGGTGTCATGAACCAGGAAAGTTTGAGAACTCTAGATTTAAGGAAAAATGAGTATCATTAAAGTAGATAAAAATTAGTCATCTCCCTTTCTTCCAATAGATATTGAAATTCATTTCATAAAAGGAAAAAAATGCCTATAAACTCCTTAATTAGGGTCCTGGTGATGTTCAGAATTTAAAACCAGAGCCTCTTCTGTGCTTCCAATTAAGGAACTAGAAGTCTTGAATACTGTGTAAACCTTTCCTTCGTATTTGCATTAAGTTTTCCTTCTTTTGTGTCCTGAGTATGTTTCCTTCCCCCCTCTCTGTTAGTTCAGTTTAAGATTGGTAGGTGATTAAAGCAAAGAAGAAGAAGGAGAAGGAGAGGAAGAGGGGGTGGGAGAGGGAGAAAGAAAGAAAGAAAGAAAGAAGAAAAAATACCCTAAATATGTAATTTTTCTTTGTAATTAACTACCTAACAAGTTTATGTAATAATCTAAACAATTCCATTTATTTTATTTTATTTTATTTTATTTTATTTTATTTTATTTTAGATTTTATCTATTTGAGAGAGAGAGCAGGAGCAGGGAGGAAAGGGAGGGGGGGAAGCAGGCTCCCTGCCGAGTAGAGAGCCCAATGTGGGGCTCAATTCCAGGACCTTGGGATCATGACATGACCCTAAGGTAGATGTGTAACTGACTGAGGCACCCAGGGCACCCCTACACTATTCCGTTTATTAAGACATAATTTTCAAGTTATTTTAATAAATCTGTCATGCAGATTGTTTTGGGCTGTTTAAAAAGTTGGATATTTCTACATTGTTTCTATGGAATATATGTTATATATTTCATTTTTGAAAATGACACAACACAAGAATAATGTGCACTTAAAAGTATAGCAGTTTGGGGTGCCTGGGTGGCTCAGTTAGTTAAGCGTCTTTGACTCGGGTCATGATCCCAGGGCCCAGGAATTGAATTCCACATCAGACTCCCTGCTTAGTGGTGAGCCTGCTTCTCCCTCTCCCCCTGCTCATTCTCTCTCTCTCTTTCAAATAAATCAAATCTTCAGGGGGAAAAAAGGTATAGTTATTCCATTATAACAAAACAATTTTAAAATTGCCTTTTAAAGGTAATTATTAGAAAAAATATAATACAATCTTTGGGCTTATACTAATACCTGACTGAAAGAAAACATCTCTCATAGTACCAGATAAAACAGGTAAATGCCTTACATTTTCACAGATGTCCTTTTAATTTCTTCACTAATTTTAAAATACCTAACATCTTTTTAAAAGATTTTATTTTCGAGGCTCCTGGGTGGCTCAGTGGGTTAAGCCTTCTGCCTTTGGCTCAGGTCATGATCTCAGGGTAACCCCGCATCCCGCTCTCTGCTCAGCTGGGAGCCTGCTTCCCTCTCTCTGCCTGCCTCTCTGCCTACTTGTGATTCTCTCTGTCAAATAAGTAAGTCAATAAATCTTTTTAAAAAATTATTTTTAAGTAAACACTACATCCAACTTGGGGCTCAAACTCACTACTCTAGGATCCAGAGTCCTAGGCACTACCAACTGGGCCAGCTTGGCACCCCAAGCTACCTAACATTTTTTAAATCACTAATAATGGTCAATTCACACTATTAATGAACTGACAGAATGTGCTTCAAACAAACAAGTGTTTTTAGAGTCTTTTATAGACACAGTAATATGTAATATGTATTACAGCTTATAAAGTATACACTGTAATTTTGATACAAATTCAGAGTGGAGGAGCCCCAAAATGGGGCAGAGAGAAGAAAACAAAATCCAATTGTTTTTCAAGATTCAAAGTAGACTTGATTGAAATCAAGTATGAAAGACATAAAAAGGTCAAATCTTATAACTAAGTATACTTCTCTTTGATTTAGGACTTATCATCCATAAGTTACTTTCAGATTTAAGGAAAAAATAACAGATGGAAATTTTAGTTTGAATAATTAGGAGCACTTTATTCATTGCCATTTATTTCCCTTTGAAGAAATATAGTTATATAGTTCGTTCTTAAGGAAAATTCCCTGCAAAAAATCCTTTCTGTTTGAAGTGACACAATGTACTATTGTTTGAAACTATGAGCGTCATTTTACATTTGATTCCTGTATACACCAACTTAGACATAAAATAGATCACTGTGATATTTTTGATAATACAAGCCCCTCATAAAAAGTGACTTGAGTTTAGAAAAATAAAGATTTATATTCATCTGTGTTTGCTGTTCCCAGATTTATTCTTTGGTCTTTGAAATGTAAAATAGTTGTAGGACTAGACAAGCTCTATCATTGCTTTGCGTATGGCTTTTCCCTATTCACCTCTCCGGTATCCCCTTCTTTTAGGTCATTTTCAATGTTGGGAAGTAAGAGTGCCCTGTAATATATGGGTTGAGTTGTGCCAGTCATCATAGCAGGGCACCTGTGAACATCTCAGCTCTGGATAGCCTTGTCTCTGTAGCCCTCAATGGCACTGGCTCAGTTATCATACATGGCCTGAAGAAGAGCAACTGCCCTAGGCAACTCATGCTCTTGGTTGGTTCACACTTCTGGAGGAAATGTTTGCTCATTTGTTTGTCTATAATAATTATTTCTATTTACCTTTTTACTTAAGCATGTAGCTTCTCTTATACAGTACACTTAAAATTGTTTTTTGAATTCTCCTGTGCATTTTCAATATCATTTAAGCTTTCTAACGTCTTTTAAAAAGTCTTACATATGGGGCACCTGGGTGGCTCAGTGGGTTAAGCTGCTGCCTTCAGCTCAGGTCATGATCTCAGGGTCCTGGGATCGAGTCCCGCATCGGGCTCTCTGCTCAGCAGGGAGCCTGCTTCCTCCTCTCTCTCTCTCTGCCTGCCCCTCTGCCTACTTGTGATCTCTCTCTGTCAAAAAAAAAAAAAAGTCTTACATATGAAAGTTTGGTGTGGTAACCTGATTTTTTTTCTGTTTACTCCTGCATATTTTGGCTTGCATTTTCTCTGATGTTAGGATGTATAGCTGAAGGCAAGAAGTCTCTGCTGACCCCAACATTTCCCCTGGTGCTATTTTCCTTCCTGTTTCATCTCGTTTCTATTGCTTTAGAGATTTTATTCTTCCCTAACATGATCAGGGCCTGCATACATGTTCACTCACTGAAAAACTTGGGTAAGGCTGAAAGCAAAATTTAAGTGCATTCCTATTGTATTAATGATTTATGTGTCACAGGTCATGTTTCATTTCACAAACATTTTGTCCTAAATAGCATTTTTAACAGTCATAACATTATGCATCTTTCAAAATACATAAAATCCTTCTGGAAAAAAATTAAATCTTTTTATTTTGTTTTTATTTTTATTTTTTTAAACCTTTTGAAATGCAAACATCATCCCAATTTTATAGGAACTTCTGATATTACTATTCCCATGTTTTTTTATTTGAGTAAATTAGTAAACTATACAGCTTTTTTATAACTCAAATCTGAAATATTTGCTCTTTTGTTCTAAGAAAGTAGCTGGTGCTATCTATAGTTAGAAGAACAGCCTTGGGGATGCCTAGGTGGCTTAGTCAGTTAAGCCTCTGTTCAGGTCATGATCTCAGGGTCCTGGGATCGAGCCCCATGTTGGGCTCCTCAGCTTCCCCCTCTCTTTGCCCCTCTCCCTACACACACTGCTCTCTCTCTCAAATAAATAAATAAAGCCTTAGAAAGAAAGAAAGAATAAAGCATAAATAAAAAGAAAAAAAGAAAATGAAGGAAGGGGAAGGAAAGGAAGGAAGGGAGGGAGGGAGAAAGGAAGAAGGAAAAGCTTCTGGGCACCTGGCTGGCTCAGCTGGTAGAGCATGTGACTCTTGATCTTGGGGTCGTAAGTTTGAGCCATATATTGGGTGTAGTGGTTACTTGAAAACACAGTCTTTAAAAAAATAAAAGGATGGGGTGCCTGGGTGGCTCTGTGGGTTAAAGCCTCTGCTTTCGGCTCAGGTCATGATCCCAGGGTCCTGGGATCGAGCCCCGCATCGGGCTCTCTGCTCAGCAGGGAGCCTGCTTCCTTCTCTCTCTCTGCCTGCCTCTCTGCCTACCTGTGATCTCTGTCAAATACATAAATAAAATCTTAAAAAAAAAAAATCCCCAAATTACTATTTAAAAAAAAAATAAAAAAATAAAAAAATAAAAGGAGGGGCGCCTGGGTGGCTCAGTGGGTTGAGCCTCTTCCTTCAGCTCAGGTCATAATCTCGGGGTCCTGGGATCGAGCCCCACATTAAGCTCTCTGCTCAGTGGGGAGCCTGCTTCCCCTCTCTCTCTGCCTGCCTCTGCCTACTTGTGATCTCTCTCTCTCTCTGTCGAATAAATAAATAAAATCTTTAAAAGAAATAAAATAAAATAAAAGGAAACCTTTTCTATTGGTAATAAACTCAGCATAGTGTATAGAAGTTCAAGGTCTTCCTCTACTCTCAACATCATTTCTCTAAAATTTTTAGTAAAGTATCAAAAACAAGCTCCTATAGATCATGGAAATTTCTTTTTAGTATAATATGAGTCAATTCTTTACTGGAAACTTGCCTCTCACAAATTCCTATTTCTAGCTGTGTTCTGCCTCTTGACATGTTTACCCCCTATCATGTATATGTCTATTGGTAAGAACCCAACCACTGAAACAAGACTACAAAACTAAAGGAATGTAACAAATGTATGTTTTCCAGACTTCTTATTCTGTAGAAAATGGGGGCAAAGTGGACATAAAAGGGAAAGAAACTGAACAACTGAATTATGGGAAAGAAAAGAGGAGATAATTTTCGTAAAATTTTGAATCTGGAAGAAACATTAAAAATGATTTAATTTGATTGTCTTGTTTTACCCACGAAAGTGAAAACTTACCTTAGGTCATTTCTCTAAACTGCCCAGAACTTACTAAAAGGTATAATAACAAGAGATAGTGAAAAGGGATAAGATAGACCTTTGCTTAAGATCACTGAAAATCAGGGAAAGAGAAATCAGACAACAGCATAACAAGATAGGAGGACTGTAAAACCAAAATGATTAGACCTGAAAATGTATTATTTTATTAGATGAGGTACTTTCCATAATATAATTATATTGGCACTTGTCTTATTCCCCCCATTTTAATGTAATCTTACTGAAGTCAAAACTATCTCACTAATTTTACCTTTTACAATAATGAAAAACCATGCCTTAGACATAGTAGAAATTAGGTGAGTTAAATTAAGTGAGACACTTTCCATGGAAGACATTCCTGTTAATATCTAATGAGTGGTAGAAAATCCCTCTAGGGAAGGGCATGTGTGTGGCTCAGTTAATTAGGTGTCTGACTCTTGGTTTTGGCTTGGGTCCTGATCTCCCAGTCATGAGATGGAACCCTGCGTGAGACTTGATATTCTCTTTCTCCCTCTCCCTTGGCCTCCCCTCGCCACTCTCTCTCTTTCTCACTTTCAAATAAATAAATGATATCTTTAAAAAAGAAAAAAAAATCCCTCTTGGGTTAGTATGATTTCAAATAAATGCAGTATATATATGCCCTACCCTACCTTACCATCATTAAACAGAATCGCTGCAGAAAAATACAGTATTTTAAAGTTGCAGTGTGTGTGTGTGTGTGTGTGTGTGTGTGTGTGCATATAATCCTGTGTTTCCTTGGAACATCTAGTTTTGCTTAGGACAGAAGGGAAGATACTGGGAAATACAGTGAAATGAAGCCTTTGAAAGATAAAAACTAGCAGAAGAAGAAAGTATATGCCTGGAGCAGATAGGTACACTGGGTGCCAGCTGTTAGATCCAACGCAGATGGAGTTTACTCTGCCCTGCAAATGTGTGTGTCTGGCCAATAATCGCACAGCACAATAGCCAGATTCCATCAGTGAGAGGCAGAGCAAAGAGAATATTCCCCTTCTCCCTGGCACTTGTTGCTCTTTGGATGCTATCTATAGTGAAGATTTAAATTAACATTGCTAGCTATATGCTCTACATATTTTGGTTATATGGAGTGTTGTCTTGGTTGCTAGCTACTTTAGATGCAGTGGTTAAGCAAATTGTTGTCTTAGCCACCAACAACATTTGTAGTATAAGCCCAAACATTTTGATATTTTTCTCCCCTCTTCCTCTTCAGAAAACTGTTTCTTGGGTAGATATGATGCGCTATGCTGCTAGATTAAGTTACCTATATGTTGGTTAGCCCATCAATCCCAAGGATGCATTTATACCTCTTATACCTCTCTTTTCATTATGGACTCACTCACAGGTAGTTATAGACTGCTTACTCACCAATTGAATGGTCTAAGACTGGAATCCTGAGTCTTGAGAGTAGATATGAGAAGACTTAGAAGGTCTTTCTCCTGCTGCCCCATATACCTCTTGGTTTAACAGATTTCAAGTGAACTTTAGGTGGTAATTTATGAGCATCAGGTTCCCTTCTCTCTGCTTTTAAAATGATCAACTGTTCTGTGAAAGACAATATATTGCCAAATATTTATAAAATTTATAAAATTATTTAATTTTATGAAAAAAGAAAGAAGTGGGACATAAGAACATTGAACAGCCTATAAGAGGAATAGAGAAGGGATTGAAAAGGAGGAGAGGAAATTGAGAGGCACTATGGTCTCTGGAGCCTTTACTCAGGATTGGCCCTAAGAATGTGGCTGCTGAGCAGAAGACCCTGTGGTCTTCAGTTGAACCATCACCATCTCCAAGAGTAAGCATAGTGGTTGAAGGATTCCATCTAGACAGACTTGTTGTTCCTTGGGCTTCTATATAACTTTCCTGGGCTTTATGTTCTTTCAAAATACTAAACGCCATTTCCTGATAGAGAGCTAGAGCAGTGATACAAGTTGGGTACTCCTTCCTCTCACTGGACAAGAGAACCTTTGGTAGGAAAATAGATTATCTATAACTTTTTTCTTTAAAGATTTATTTATTTATTCATCTGAGAGCATAAGCAGGGGGAAGGGCAGAGCAAGAAGAAGAGGGGAAGCTGAGCTGAGCATGGAACATGTTGCAGGGATCGATCTCATGAGACCGAGATCATGACCTCAGCTGAAACCAAGAGCCGGTCACTCAACCCAGCGCCCTGGTCATCTGTAACTTTTAACTATTGGCTGAAAGTTAAATATTAAATATAAGATCTGATAAATTTAAACTTAGAGACTAAAATTAATGGTTATGTTTATATGTCAAGAACCATTATATTTGATTCTTTGATAAGCAAATTAGAAATCTCTAAACATATCCACCCATTTTGGAGAGTTTTAAATAAATATGTATTGGTAATGACATTTTGGTACTTAAATTTCATGGTATGAAACCATTAATTTTTTTAACCATGGAAGAGAGATTATGTTAACTAAAAAACAGGTATAGAATTTGCATGCTGATAAATTTTAGATGTTTAAGAATAAAATGCAATTAGTACAGTTTTAAATTTGACCAATTATATTCCGTAGAACATCTGCATATCTCTAGGGGACATGGACACTAGATTGCTAGAATTTTGTTTTTGATTAGGCATTTCTGACTGGCCATGTGCACATTTTCTGTTTTTAGTTATAAACCGTAAGTTTTTAGATTTGAAGACATAGTGATTTTTTGTAACTGGATGTAATTATTCTCAAGCTTTGAATCAACTTCTTAGCAATGTTTTACAGATTACTTTACAATATTTATTTTGTTTTACAGATTACTTTAAAGAGGCTATGTATAAGAGGCTTAATCATATAAAAGATTCTAAACTCAATCATTTTTCTTTTTGACTTAGTTGAGATTATTTCTACTTGATCTGTATTTTCTACTTTCTAAAGCTAAAAGCTTCGTTTTCCTTAGTCCCAGAGTATGTGTTTCAAAATCCATCCTAAATTAGGTGCATTGGTTTAAAGTTATCCTGTTGCTACTGATTTAAAAAGAAAAAAACAAAAACAAAAAACTGTGAATCTTCCAAGTGTGGGGGTAAAAGTTGGAAGGGGATTTTTATGCTGCTAGAGGAAGATAGATCAGCATTGTCAGAAGATTTGGAATAGATTCCTGGTATAGTCAGTTCTTGAGTGTGAAATAACAATGTCTAATAGAACATTTTAGAAGAAAATTAATACAAGATGAATGCAAGGAAAAATGCATCTTCGTGAAATATAGAGTAATTTCAGCTGTTTATTCAAGGACTTTAATTTTTACTTAATAAAAATTAGTGTTCTGAAACTTTATGAAACTGAAGTGAACCCCAAAAATGCCCAAATTCCTAGTTTTTAAGAGGCCTGGAAGGCATGACCAAAATTAAGTCAATTTATAAATCTTAGCACTTAGTATCTCTTAACCACAGTTCCTTTTAGTGACTATTCTCTGTTGAATGAGTGAATGAATGAATGACTTGTCAACCATATTTCAGTGGCATGTTCAGTTTGTGTATTATGTAATTTTAAACTAATTATTGGATCCCACTAAAAAGCAAAATAGCCTTAAAAATAAAGATCCAGAACAAGGATATGAAATTATAGAAATTTTTTATTTTGTTCCTTGTGATTTTATTTACTTTCCAAATTTTCAACAATAAATGTTATGTAGTTAAGTTTTTCAAGATACATATGTGGTTGGAATTTATCTTGGGATCAGATATAAATCTCACCTCTGATAACTAATATTTCAGCTGTGATTCAAATTATAGAGGCCTTGCTTTTACATTAAAGGCTACTTTTAAAAATTAATGTATTATGACCAAATGACATTTCTATGGCTAATTTAAAAGAAGTAGAATTTTATCTTAACCTGTAGAAACTGAACTGATGTTCCTGACACTGATGCAAAGCAACATCAGTTTCATTTTGTAGTGTTGAAAATGTTTATTCTTTCCTGAAAAACAACCAAGTATTGAATTGAACGACAACTTTCCTATTGCAAATGTAATCAGATTTTTTATTATTAAATATAATTATCAAAGATGGGTAAACTTGTATAAGTCCTCTGTGTAAGTGAATGGTTTGAGTCTCCCTCTCCAAGTATAATCATATTTGAATGGCTTTCAAAAAATGATCATGCAAACGTACAAAAACAATCCCCTACTCTCCCTAGTAGGACCAACACGTTGAACTAGGTGGATGAATATTCTGAGTCACTGTGGCAATTGGTAGTTGAATCCTATGACTAATGTAGAGATTTTTGTCTAGCTGGGTCACATGGACTTAGTTATCTGCCCACTGGAAAGACACAATGGGGAGATATTATCTGATGAATATTGTGGAACATGTGTGAATGGATCACAGTGATGCCTGATGTGAATCATTCTTCCCTCAAAAATGTAAAGTTTAATAGTTGAAAAATTCCAAACTGTTGACACATAAACTGAGATTTGGCCTATTCTAGGGGTTAGGATGGAATGAATACAACACATATTCTAAGTTATTTTGCCAGTAAGTTGTTGGCTATGTTTTAGACCCCTAAATTTAGGAAAACCTAAAAATTTATTCAAAGAGATTAGTAAAAGTCTTGAGTCACTGCAAATAGTAAAATATACCTTCTTCTGCTACTCTCCACCACCACGGAGGCTCCAGGACTTACTAATTTTCCTAATCAGAGTCATAGATCTCCCCATCTTGCTTAGTTAAAAGTATGCGTAGCCTGATGTCAGAGGCACCCCACCTGCAGAATATTTAAGACTCTTAAAGGACGTTGGGGCATTGATATATATAAGGTGATATTTCCTTCACTGAATGATCCTATTGTACATTGATTTCCCTAATTTGAGATTAAAGTCTTTACGATATTATTAAAAGCAGATGGAAAAAAAAATAAGCAAAACTGTGGGTTTGTGTGGGGCTACCTAGGTGTGAAGCTGTGGTTTCCTGGATACCGCTAATGCTGTTTTTATAACTCTTTCTGGGTAATTTCATTTACCTGGTTATAGAGATGAGTGGGGGATTAGGAGGGTAGTTTATGCTTTTATTTCCAATTCCAGGAGTAACCTGTTACCTCTATATGATCTGAAACATATATCATTGTTTTTAGTTTTACCTTTTCTCTGATATCTTGGTATACCTAGCTTTGCTTCTTTAGATTCCTTGACACTAAAGTAAAAATGAGCTTGCTTAAGGTCTACTCACTCAGGGATGTTTACAAATAACAGTGTGTTTGTGTGCATCTTTGTATTTTGTGAAATGTGAATAAGTTGTGGTGGATATCTTTGCCAATAAATAATAAACATAAAGAATTTTACAATTCTTTTACAAACACACAGAATTTTACAAATTTTATAATGAGAATATTTTTAGCTGTGACAAACAGTTCACATAGACTAATTTTTAAGACTGAGATAATAATCTTCTGAGTTATTATTTCAAGGAATATATATATAGCTGTTTGACAGTGGTATAATCAACAGAGGGCCAACTCTGTTAAAACAAACAGACTAATGCAGTCTAAAAGAGGCCCACTGCAATCTTTAAATTCTAGACTTTGTGGGCTTTTAGAAAAATAAATCTGTAAGTGGAAGAAAAAGAATGAAATGTGTGAATGTAATGTGTTCCTGACAAAGACTAAATTGATGGGATTCGTCCTACAAAATATCAAAAAGTAAACTTGTCCCTATTGTCTTATTTTTAAATAGATAACAATCATTGTTTTGCATTGAAATGTATAGTCGTACATTTTATCTGATAACATTTTGGGAAAATAAAGTTTGGTTTTTTGTTTTTTGTTTTTGTTTTTGTTTTTTTAAGGTAAGCACGAATAAGAATACACAATGGGAATACTAATTGATTAAAATTACCTGAAAACAGTTATGTTTCTAAATATAAGAACAATAATTTTGCCTAAAATTGAAGTATAATGACCAGGCCTTCTCTCCTTTTTAGAGAAGCAGTCAAGTGTTTCTGGAACAGATAAGACAGCAGCGATCCAGTGAGGTTGATTCCCCAGAAGAAAGCTATGCATACCTGATTTATTGGAAAGTAAACTACTCTTCAATTAATGATGTCCTCTTTTTCTCAAGGTGTCCAAAGACAGGAGGTGGTCTGTAAAAGATTGGATGACAACTCTATTGTTCAGAACAATTACTGTGACCCAGACAGTAAGCCACCTGAAAATCAAAGAGCCTGCAACACTGAGCCCTGCCCACCTGAGTAAGTAAGAGTATGAAGTGAGAATTATTTTAAGTACAAAGAGAAGAATACTTAGCTATTCATATTTGGAAACATATTCATATGTTAGAAAAGGGGATAAAGTATTTCGGAGGGTAAAGATTCCTATTTATCCGTAGATTTCAGTTATTAACCCCTTTAAAACAGGAACATCAGTAGAAACAGGAAGCCCTTTAAAACAGGCACAGTGCTGGAAATTACCAGATTTCATCAGTTCTAAGGCATACCTTTTCACATTTTAACATCTTGGAGATTGAAATTCATCTTGCCATTGATAGTGTGTTACTTATGATAATAAACAGCATTGTTTTTATTTTTTTTAACAGTCTATAAAATAATGGTATCTTTTTTTTTTTAAATTATGGTATCTTAAATTCAATAAAACAGGGGTGCCTGGGTGGCTCAGTGGGTTAAGCCTCTGCCTTCAGCTCAGGTCATGATCCCAGGGTCCTGGGATCGAGCCCCACATCCGGCTCTCTGCCTAGCAGGGAGCCTGCTTCCTCCTCTCTCTCTCTGCCTGCCTCTCTGCCTGCTTGTTATCTCTCTCCCTCTGTCAAATAAATAAATAAAATCTTAAAAAAAATTTTCAATAAAACACAGTAGATTGGGGTGCAGTCATATCTTTTCCAGATATTTATCCTACAGGCCTGGAGACTCTTAAAATGTTTGGGAAACATTCTTTAATGGAATATCAATGCTTTAATTTGTTGACCCAGTTTTAAGTTGTGTCATCGTAAATCATCCTATCTTCTGCATGTTGGGCACAGGCATGGAGGTGGACTTCAGGCTCATTCTGTTGATTAATGTAGTAGTTACAGCTCACTGTAAAGGGAGGTACAAGCTGACAGCCCATTCATGTTAATGATGACTTTTTTAAAAATTTAAATTTAGGGGCTCCTGGGTGGCTCAGTGGGTTAAGCCGCTGCCTTCAGCTCAGGTCATGATCTCAGGGTCCTGGGATTGAGCCCCGCATCGGGCTCTTTGCTCACCGGGGAGCCTGCTTCCTCCTCTCTCTCTGTCTGCCTTTCTGCCTACTTGTGATCTCTCTCTGTCAAATGAATAAATAAAATCTTAAAAAAAATTTTTTTTAATTTAACACTGTGGACCTGCTGTCGGTGAGTCCCAATTTATAATCTGTAAGAACAGAAAGGTTTCTGGGCTGAGCAAAGGCATAATTAGAGACCCCTGGGTGACTTAGTTGGTAGAGCATGAAGCTCTTGATCTCAGGGTCATGAGTTCAAGCCCCATGTTGGGAATAGAGATTGCTTTTAAAAAATTAAAAAGAAAAAAGGCAGTGACTACATGAGAAAAGACAAAAATGCTGAAGACAAAGGTACTGAGTTGGTCATGATCTCTGTAGGGCTTTTGCCTGTTTGACAACTGTAAGACAGAACATGTGCAAATGGCATTTCATCCTTGTTTGAGAAATCAGGGTAAACTTAATCTCCTTGGTTAACGATCCAAACTTGAAATTAATAGGGAAAAAGTATGCAAATGAATTTACATATCTCAAGCTCTGTAGAACTGAAGAGGAAAGCTCTATATGCAGTAACAACAGAGAAGTCACAGTAAAGGATTGTGTCCCTAATGTGTTTAAAGCAAGATAAGTTCCTTATCTTTGTTTCAATACAATAATGCCTTATGAACTTTCATTTCCCAAAGTCAGTGTCTGCCAAATATTTGAATCTCAAAGGGAGATATTCACTGCTAGTGTCTTGAAACAGTTTAGGGCGGTGACTACCAAACAAAGAGCACAAAGAATCTAGAGTGAAAGTAGTTTTTATTCTAGGACCTTTATTTATTTTTTAAGATGTTATTTATTTATTTGAGAGAGAGAATGTGTGCGTGGGCAAGAGAGACAGAGAGCTAGAGAGCACAAGCAGGGCAGAAGGGCAGAGAGAGAGAGAGGGAGAAGCAGACTCCCTGCTGATCATCAAGCTTGAGGTGGGGCTGGATCCCAGAACCCTGGGATCTTGACCTGAGCTGAAGGCAGGTGCTTAATTGACTGAGGCACCTAGGTGCCCTATTCTAGGACTTCTATAATTTCATGGTTTTTTTTTTTTTTTCAAAATATGACCACAGTGTAACTAATTTGTTAAAATCTAGACCCAGGGAAGTATAGAAATATGACCTATAATATGTATTACAAAGGCATTTGTTTTTTTTAATTTTTAAAAATTTTTAAAAATTTGATTTTTAAAAAATTTTTAAACATTTTTCTTCTTTCTGCCAATTAGTTTTTATAAATTTAACTCGAAAGAAATGGGAAGACTATATAAACTCATGCATAGAAACCAGGGCCAAAATTTTGTTCCTTTCCATATTTCCAATAACTTTCAACATTACTTTCATATAATTGTACATCTCAACTCATCAAGTTAATTTCCTGACACTCAGGATTTTAAGTATTGTGTTTGGTATTTGATCAGCCATTTAAGACCTCTGAGTGGTCCTGGTCACACCGGTTTTATTTTGGCTTCAACTTTTTTATTTGTTTCAGCTTAAATGCTCTTCAAACATTCTTTGAGATTTCAGTGGTTTATCATTCTGTCCCACATGTTGTGGGCTTAGGTATTACATTGGAGTTGTTTTGTAAATATATACTTGTATGTATGTGTATGTATACCTATGTGTATACTATATATACTATATATGTGTATATATATATATATATTTTAAGGGTAATTGACATTTGAATTAATGTACATAATTAAAATTAAGTTTTCTATCTCCTTTCCTTTTGTAATTCTAAGATAAAAAGTTATTTATTAACTTTTTTTAAGTTTGGAGGTAAGAAGATGGAAATTGAAAAGGAGAAATAAAAAGAATATGAAAAAGAAAATTTGGGCTGACTTTTTCAGAAAGAGCTAAAGATAGGTATCTAAAATATTACTATTTATTTGTCCATTTTTTCTTAGTTCCTTTTAAATTTCTTTTATATTCCTTTGAATTCAGACTATGAAAAAGAAAATCTCAATTCTTTAGAACTGTGGTTGTACATCATAGAATTCCAGAGATGAAAATCATTGAAAGACTACTGAATTCAATAATACTTTCTAGAGATATTCTAGAGATGAAAATCATTGAAAGACTACTGAATGCAATAATACTTTAAATTAGTGTGGAAGAAAGGAAAGGAGATTTTTTTTTAGGTGATGATGTGATAATCATATTTGGTTTTGTAATACATATTAAAGCATAAAGGTTTTAAAACACAGATAAGTAGGGGCACCTGGATGGCTCAGTGGGTTAAAGCCTCTGCCTTCGGCTCAGGTCATGATCTCAGGGTCCTGGGATCAAGCCCCGCATTGGGCTCTCTGCTCAGTAGAGAGCCTGTTTCCTCCTCCATCTCTCTCTGCCTGCCTCTCTGTCTACTTATGATCTCTGTCAAATAAATAAATAAAATCTTTAAAAACATAAAATAAATAAAACGCAGATGAGTAAAAATAAGAAAATGAAAAATACCTGTAATACTTAAAATATCACTGTTAATATTTTGAAGTATTATCTCCAGTCTTTTTTCTATGCTTGCATAGACATGTATATAAAACAAAATAATATTATATTATTTCTGATGCTCTGTAGTTAGTTCTTAACATATTTTGAACATTAAATGTCTTCTACAGAATTTAGTAGATATGTCATTGTTTAATTAATGTTTTCTACTGCTGAACAATTGTGGCTGTGTCTTAGCTTTTGATTCCTTAAGATACCACAGCATTAACAATTTTTGCAATTAAAACTTTGCTCTCTATAACTATGCTCTTATGGTAAATAAATGGGAATAGAATTCCTTGTTCAAGTGGAAATATATTTAAGTCTGTAAAACATTGTCAGATTGTTCTCCAGAGATAATGTATGAGTGTATATCCCTACTAACAGTGTATTAAAATGTAATTTCCCTGAACTGCATAATACTGGATATTATTATTATTATTTTATTTCATTTCATTTCATTTCACTTAATTTTATTATTAGAGGCTGAGTGAGCAAGGTAGGGAGAAGGGACAGAGGGACAGGGAAAGAAAGAGATTCTTAAGCAGGCTCCACGCACAGTAGGAGCCCAAAGCAGGGCCTGATCTCACAATCCTGAGATCATGACTTGAGCTGAAATCAAGAGTCAGACACTTAACAGACTGAGCCAACCAGGCATCCCTGGATATTATTATTATTAGAAACAATCTTTGATTATCTTATGGGGGGAAATAAACCTTGATACCTAATTGTTGTGTTATGTTACTTCTTGGATTGCAGATGAGACTGAACATTGAAAAACTATGTCCAGGGGGCGCCTGGGTGGGTCAGTGGGTTAAGCCTCTGCCTTCAGCTTGGGTCATGATCCTGGGGTCCTGGGATTGAGTCCCACATCGGGCTCTCTGTTTGGCGGGGAGCCTGCTTCCCCCTCTGTCTCTGCCTGTTTCTCTGCCTACTTGTGATCTCTCTGTCAAATATATTTTTAAAAAAAGAAAGAAAGAAAGAAAGAAAGACTGTATCCAGTAGCCATTCGTATTACTTCTTTTTGATTTTCCCTTCCATGGCCTAACCTATACCATTTTTCTACTGAAGTGTTTATCATTTTGTTGCTGATTCCTATGAACTCTTAATGTGTTAAGGGTATTAATTCTTTACCTCCATTTCAAATATTTTTTCCTAGTTTGTCATGTATTTTCTATATTATTTATGGTGTTATGATCTGTTTTTACTCACAGAAGTCTTAAAATATTAACATAGAAAATCTATCACATTTTTATTTCTTTCTTAGGTATAATGTTTAGGAAGGCTTTATCCACTCTAAGATTGTATTATCAAAGTTTCCTTCAAAGTTTTTCTTCTTTTTATAATGTAAACTTTAATCTTCTTGAAATGTATTTGCCTACTTTGAGGAAAGGTCTATATTTATTTCCAAATTCCCAGTTCCATTATTAAAATTTTAAATGATATTTTCAAAATCAGAAATTATCTTTTTAAATAATGAAATACTTCAAATGTCTCTTAGTCATATTGGAGACTTTATAAGGAGGGTGTGGAAAAATAGAGGGTAGTAAGATTTATCATTGTGCTTTATAAAGAAAATGACAGGACTAGGAAAAATAGATGAGAGAGGCATTGGTAGAGAAATACTAATTGTGTTTATTTGGAAGACCTTCAAGGGCAGAGGAAGCTTTGCTGTGAAAAAAATTAATGTGCTCATAGCAGCAGCTCTTTTGTGAGAAACAGTGTAGTAGTCAAGAGGGTAAGGTGAATAGGGACAGGAAAAAAAAACAAGAATTCCAGAGGCATTCAGTAAAAATGGTGGGATTCCTAACAAAGGCTCACATAATTGGAAAAAGGAAAAGGGAGGGGTTGATATTAAAGATCATGGCTGATAGCAAGCTAGTGCCCCACCATGAGAAAAGGAAGTGATGCTGAGCTGGAATCCAAAGAGAATGACCAAGAGCTCAGTTTTGACCATGCTATCTTTCTATGGCAAAAATGTTTCTATATATGGCCTCATGTGAAGAATTCTTGAATAGTGAATATTATTCCCGTATGATACTGTGGTTTTTAAAGTTGTGAAAATAAGAGGGGTGAAAACAATAGAGTATTATACATTGTGACCACAAACTAAGAAACGTTTTTTTAAGCAACTGCAATGTGAAAGGCACTGTGCTTTGGGAGAAATGGCTGCCTTGCCTAAAGACAATGTAATTGGGTAAATACCTATAAAAATAACTATAGCTTTGGCAAAATATGTTAAACACAATAAGAGAGTTATAAACAAAAGTGCTAAAGGATGCTTGGGCTGGGGAGAAATTTTTACTCAGTTGTTAGGTTAGGTTTTATTTAATGGTATCTTTTATGATATAATGTTTAACAATTATATTGAGTCATTGTACCTCACCCAAGGACAAACATAATATGTTATTTTAACTTTAGAGAAAGTTTCATCAGAGTCTTCTATAAAACTCCAAAATTTAAGAGCTGCGGACAATCATAGAAATCATGTAGGCCAACTCCCATCATGATGAGAGTATGTTAATCTCTGGTGATGTTTTCTCATTGTACCACACACCACTAATCAAATATCTGATGGCACCTGAATACTTCCAGTACTTAATACTTGCTTATTTCATTGCCACAGTCTCAATTGCTGTAATTTCAGAGATATTTATTACATTCTTTTTTTTTTTTTCAATTTAGAAAATCTCAGCTGTTTCCCTAGACAGCTGTATATCCTAGACATTTCTAGGGTATAGATGCTTATACTTAATATTAGTTTTACTTTCCAATTAATGAGGAATGAGCAGATTTTCTTTTCTTTTTACCAACTTAATGTTTAGCAATTTTTTCTAAAACCTATTTTAAAATCAAACAAAGTTGTACCATCTTAATAAGTAATTGATAGGTTACATGTATTGAATCTCCCTTTGAGTAAAGACGCTATTGTGAGATTATGAAGATTTTTTAAAAATTTTTGTTATGTTGATTTGTGACAAGGATTGATAATTAGATGCTTGACACTAGGACAGAGGCTGGAAAATATCCCGATCTCTCTCTTTTAATCCAAACATCTAATATCAGTTTATTTTCATGTGTTCCGCCATTTCCCTTTAAGTTAAAAAGCAAAAATAATACTCTGCTTTTATGCTCGGTTCTTTCTTCAAATATTATGGTTAACCTAGGTTAGGGGAAAATATTTTATAATGTGTCTCTTATTCCCTGCCCCCAATGATATTCTTGTTTGTCCTATTAATGTACAGACACTATGGGTCAAATTGACACAGTCTGCACCACACCACTCTTATTTCAGACACTCAATCCTGAATGCTACGAGTTGTTAATGTCTAATGGATATGAAGACACTTGTGAGGACGAAAACAATTTGATCACTTGGTGTTGGGAAGAGCTCAGAAAGAAGCATTCCCAGTGTTGTTCAGACTATAACAATTCAACCATTGATATTTCCAGAATTTTTGTGTTCATATTTTTACCACCAAATCTAGAGGAGAAAATAAGGAGGTCATCAGAGGGTCAAATACAATGGGAAAAGTGAAGGTGAAGGAAGCTGTATGTCTTAAACTGGATAGAGGAATAAAGAAAATGCAGTGGCAAAATTGCCAAACTATTTAAATAACTCGGGTGTGATTTATAGAGAGACATGGGAAGGGATGATTTGGTGAGCAATAAAGATTCAACAGGGACTGAAATCAGAGTTCGAGTCAGAAGGGAAATTGGGAGGGTGGTTAATACTTTTACTTTCATACACTCCAAATTAAATGCTGGACTGATACATCTAGACTAAGAGACGTTTGGCAATAAAAGAGAGGGCAAAGAATAAAAAGGCGGAGGTGGACCTGACCTCGTCCAGCAAAGAACAGCAACACCTCCTGAATCACTGCTGTTACTCTGGGCACCTGTGTTTAATTTGAAGGCCTCCATCCCTCTTACATTATGAGACCTAATGAGATCATGGCTGGAGGTGGTATGACTGGACTTTTTGTGGCTGAGTTGTACACATTTCTGTTTTATCCCCTAATCTTGGTGATGAAATCACTGTTGCGAATTGAATCAGAGTTTCACTATGGCTGGCATGCAAGTTATTATTCTCAGCACACATTTTCCTCTTTACCAAAAATGGTACTAACAACTTGGGATCATGTTCATCTGTGGAAAACAAAATGAAAAGAATATGAAAATCCTTTAAAAATCCTCTGGAAAATGACTTAGAAAAACAACATTAACATCAGATTCTCAGGATTAAATCATCATTCTTTAAGTGAATTTTAGGTTGAAAATTTTCAGTTTTTGGAAAGATATATTCTAACTTTGAGAAACTGGTTATTTACAATATTTTTAAAAGCTATAACTAAAGATAATACAAATAATAGTGAATAAAGGCCATTGTTGCATATTTGGCTAACTACGGCTCAAATATAGCACCTAGTACTCTGACATCAATGAGGTGTTACCTCCTACATACAAAACTTGGCACAATTAACTAAGCTCACAGAAATCGTGAGAAATTCGTTCTTAAGCTTTCATACTCTTCTGTCTAGAGAGTCTCTTACCTAAGAGTTGAACATATCCACTGAGGATAGTTGCATAATCTATAATCACAGATTGAAGAAAATGACTTGTGACCTCATGCTTGTGACCTAGATCCTACTAGTTAGCAGAGTTAAGAATGAAATTCAGTGGAGGCAGTAATTGCTGGGGGATCTAATCCTAGTTTCAATACTGCTCTTTTCATGATTTTGGAGAACCATTTTCCTCACACTACTCTGACTTCCTCTTCTATAAAACAAAGTACAAAACCTTGAATATAGTTGGCATTCAGCATATATTTATGAAATTAAATACAATATTATAACTATCAGGATTCTGGTTGGAAATAACAAAACTTCGACTTCAGCTACTTTTTGCACAGAAGAGGGTTTGTTGGTTTACTTAACAAAGCTGGGGGAAGGGCGATGGTGGCTCTCATTTAAGGAAGGGCTCCAGGACTCAAGTACCATCAGGGCTGTCTAGTTCCTCTGCATTCTTTCACCTCAGCTTATTCCACTGGCAGGCCACGTGGCCGCCAGCAGCTCTTACATCTTAATGCTCTTTTGTGACAAAAAGGAAAAGACCCCTTTACTCTAGCATAGATAGAAAAATTTTAAAGCCAAATTCTCATTGGTCTGATTTGTATCTTGATTCATACCTTTTGACCAAATAATGTCCCTCAGAGAGTGAGTTCTGCAGATGTTTTACGTACATACACACATGCACACACATATACACACATTGAAATTACATATATGTGAAAGTTCAGTGATGACTTTAGGGGAAAAGAGTGGTTCACCTATAAACGTGAAACGTGTTAGTTTTGTTTTCGGTTTCACACACTAGCTGCATAGAAGCTGTTTTCAGGAGTAGAGGGATCAAAACAAGGGACCTCCATGTTTTCACGAAGCTGGCTCAGGCTCTGCTCCTGGTGCAGGTGTTTAAAGACTCCTACATCTTCAGGATGGACACCTGGGCTCTCTCTGCCCCATTAGCATAGTAAAGGCCTTCTATCTTATGCAGAGCCTGACATGCATTTCTGAAAAACAAACAAACAAACAAAAAAGCAAATTCCTACCTCCTTTAATGTGGTTTTAGCACAAAATCCTTGATTGCAGGAGAACCTGCCTCAATGTGATAATAAATAAAGCTTCTGCCACTTTTTTGTTGGATGTCAGACACAATGTTAGAAGCTTTCAGTGGTTTGCTAAAGCAAGCTACTACTGGCTCCAGAAATCCCATTATGAGCAGATCTTCTCTTGATACATTCAGCATGGCAAGGATGTAGGTTGAAACTCATGATGGGCATTCACATCACGAAATTGGCAAATGGAACAAATCAAGACCCCTGCCCTCCCATACAGACTTGGTTGTTAAACTCTGACCTAGCACATAACTGGAAGCCTCATATTTATTATTTTACTTAATCCTCATCACAGTCTCATGATGTATATTGTTATCTTCATTTAAAAAATTAATTTAGAAAAGGGGAGATATCAGTGTGGTTAAGAACATACATTGCATTACTTGTTTGGACCTGAATTCTGTCTGCTTCAAAGCCCACACACTACACTTGGAAGGCAGCTGACCATGTGTTATCTTTTCCTTAGCAGCCCTTCCATTTGTCATTTCTCACATCAACCAACACTGAAATGTCAGCTCTTTTAGGGAGAGAATGTAATCCATTGACAAAAGTGCTTTCACTCAGCTAAAAATCTCTGGCTACACTGAGGAAATGTTCTGTGTTTCTTCCACTTCTTGCTGCAGGTGGTTCATTGGGGATTGGTTGGAGTGTAGCAAGACTTGTGATGGTGGAATGCGCACCAGGGCAGTGCTCTGCATCAGGAAGATTGGACCTTCTGAGGAGGAGACACTGGACTACAGTGGTTGTTTAACACACCGGCCTATTGAAAAAGAGTCCTGCAACAACCAGTCTTGTCCACCTCAGTGGGTGGCTTTGGACTGGTCAGAAGTAAGGAAACATGAGGCTATATATTTTGAGATCCAAAGCATTTAATACTAAGGACACCTAAGCATGTGAACGCCTTAGAACTCAACAAGTAGGGACTCCTTAACAGTAAATTTGGTCCTGTTATATTTTATTACTGCTTGTCAGGAAGTAAGGGGTTTTTTTGGAGGGGGGACATAGTTAAGGAAATCAATGAAAAACTAGACATCAATGTGATTAAAAATAAACCCAAAGTGAATTTGAAAGAATATAATAGTGAGTACTCACATAAGTGATTTTTCTCCTTCTTTGCTATTCTTCTTTTTCTTCTTTGCTCTTCTTGAGCAGCAAAATAAGCTCAGAATTAGTGATAGATCTTTTCTCCTCGTGTAATGTAGCCTAACTACATAATTCATACATACAAATATTTATCAATTTTTAATCACTTACTATGTACCTAAATATGTTTTAATTGCTTCTGTTGCATCTGGGGAAGAAACATGGATTTGAGGGTTATAATATACCAAAAAGTCAAATTCAGATTTTATCATTACCTCTGCTTATATGCTCGGAGAGGGAGACCTAAGATAATGGTTTTCCAGCATACATGTGTATAAAAGAGCCTAAAACAATCCAAAGGACTCAGAAAAATGGTCTTATGAAAAATAAGGTAAGAGGTAGAGTTAATTCTTGACTCCTCATTCTGCATGAGACATAAACATATAAACACCATGCCATTCTCCACATTTCCCAAAGAAGAGTTGAATTCTTCTGTAGTGTTGGTTAATACTAAAAAGAATGAGTACCTGGCTATATAACTAAAGGTCATTCTTCCAATTTAGCCCAACAGGATGCATTCCTGCTGGAAACATTGTGGCACTTGCTTTGGGTATTTCCTGTAGACCTCATAAGTTTGTTAAAATAATAATAATAATTAATAAACAAACAAACAAACAAACAAAAAACATACATTATTCTTTAGGAACCCCCAGATGTAACTTTTCCCCTTCTGAATCTTACTTCTAGAGTGGCCTTATTTTACTAGAGGCATGGGCCTAAAAAAGGGACTGTGTTTAAGGTGGTACATGGAAATGGGAGATTCTGACCCATTGTGGTTATCTATGGAATCTGTGGTGGGAGTTGGGAGTGTTCTCCCAAGTTTCCTGGCCAAACTCCAGCTCCAGTAATTACATCTGCCTACTTAACTTTTGTGTTTCAATCAAATGCAGAGATATGCTTGGTATTATTCACTGAGTGGTTATGGAAAACAATATGAAGTTTCTGTTCCTTAAAAGTGAGTGGATTAACTCCTAAATTGATTTTTTTTAAAGGTTTTGTTTATTTATTTATTGAGAGAGAGAGAGAGCACAAGAAGGGGGAGTGTCAGAGGGAGAAGCAGACTCCCTGCTGAGCAGGGAGCCCAATGTGGGACTTGATCCTGGGATTCTAGGATCATAACCCGAGCCAAAGGCATTTGCTTAACCAACTGAGCCACAAAGGTGCCCCTCCTAAATTGATTTGAAAGATAAAACCTACTGA